>NC_140240.1:19969424-21176924 GCF_949987555.1 Borostomias antarcticus
ACGGATACGTTGATCTGTAGTGATTGGTTAGGGGAAATCAAACCTCCCTCCCCCATCATGGAAATCGGTTAGAGTGGAAGCAACGTCAGACTGAAGATCTCAACGCAGTATAAAGAGTTGACAGTCTGACGTCAGGCTAGGAGTGTGCATGAATCACATCAGGCTAGGAGTGTGCATGAATCACATCAGGCTAGGAGTGTGCATGAATCACATCAGGCTAGGAGTGTGCATGAATCACAGCCCTCGTTTGCCCCCCCAGCAAGTCATGAGAGACCGCTGGATGAACGTGGGCCACGAGGAGGAGGAGCTGAAACCTTACACGGAGCCCGAGCCCGACTTCACCGACAGCAAACGGATAGGTCAGTCTGAAGACACGTTTACACACACACACACACCCTCACCCATGCGTCCTCATGACGCCCACCCGGGCTTATTCGCTGTGAGCGTGTTCTGTGGCTGTCCCAGTGTGTAGGTTATTTTACATCACATCACATTACATTACAGTCATTTAGCAGACACTTTTATCCAAAACGACTTACAATAATTGCATTTAACGTAGGTAGTCAAGTCAAGTCAAACTTTATTTAGAAAGCACATTTAAAAACAACCGTGCTTGACCAAAGTGCTGTACAGTGGGCTTAAAAAAACAGTAGTCAGTGTACTACTACTCACCAGAACTCACAACTGTATTTCCAACAAGTGACTAAGAGCATAATTTAGTGCAAGAGTAGCAAGATGTTCTCTTCAGCTTGCTTGTCCATCCACCTCATTCCTTCTCTCTCTCTCTCTCTCTCTCTCTCTCTCTCCTCTCTCTCTCTCTCTCTCTCCTCTCTCTCTCTCTCTCCCTCCCTCAGAGCTGATGATCACCATGGGCTTCCCCAAGGACGAGATCAACGAGGCCCTGGTGGGACAGAAGTTTGATGAGGTCATGGCCACCTACCTCCTGCTGGGCAGGAAGCCTGCAGAGGTAGGGAGAGGCTAGCAGATCAGATCAGATGAATGTTAATAATCCCTGGGGTTGGGGGGGGGGGGGCAGCAGTGAGAATGTACAGCTAAGGTTAGAGAATATACAGGGTAAAGAATGTACATAATAAAGTTCAAGAAATATACACATACAGTATGCATAAAATATAGAATACATACATGCATACAATCTGTATAAATATGTATAATAATATACGTGTGTCTGTGTGTGTGTGCATGCATGGGTGTACGTGTGTCTGCTCCAAGCAAGAACATTTAGACCAAATAGTGTTGCATTTTTTGGCCATATATATAACTCATCATGTGAGGGTTGTTTGCAGAAAATGTGTGTGCAAAATTAAGATGGTTAGGAAAGAGCGCATAATAACAGTATATTCTTGACTAATAGGACTGACACATTTCCTGTGCAGCGTCATCACTCCATATTTGGAAGTGTGTAAGTTGCCTTTGCTTCATCGTGGCGCCAACCTTTCTCTGACCTCCTTCCTCCTTCACAGTTCGAAGGCAGCGAGTCCTTGTCCAATAGTAACCTGTGTCAAAGGTCACGGCCAAGCAGCGACCTCAACAACAGCTCCACCCAGTCGCCCGCACACTCCAAGGTCACGCGCAGCATATCGGCCAATCAGAAACAGCGGCGCTTCAGTGACCACGGTAAGCAAGGAACTAATTGAATATGTGCATGACTTTTTACTAACCTCGCAGTGTTTCCCACAGGTTTGAAATGTACTTCTGGTGGTAGCTGACGCAGGGCGACTTGATGAGGCGGGGGATCTGGGGGTCGTCCCCCAGAAAATGTTGAACATTTTACATTTCATATCCTGCATTCTAGTGAATTTTCAGAGTTAATTTTACTTAGATTTTTGTTACACATTACTCAGTGTCATCATATTTTTAAAAATTTTTATTAACAGAACAAAAGCTGTTGAACGACAGCAAGGGGGGAGAAGAGAGAGAAATTAATGGCGGGACTGGAGGTGGGCTGGGGAGGGAGGGAGGTGGAGGTGGGCTGGGGAGGGAGGGAGGTGGAGGTGGGCTGGGGAGGGAGCTGGAGGTGGAGGTGGGCTGGGGAGGGAGGGAGGGAGGTAGGCTGGGGAGGGAGCTGGAGGTGGAGGTGGGCTAGGAAGGGAGGGAGGGAGGTGGGCTGGGGAGGGTGTGTGTGTGTGACTGACTAACTCACTGGTTGGTTAACTGACTGACAGAGCGAGGGGGAAGAAGAGAGAACTTAATGTCAGTGTGTGCACAGACTGCACAGTCTGTTGGGGCAGTGAATCTTGCGAGGCTTCTGGAAGAAGAGCTCCAATGCCTCTTGGTATGGAAACTCTTCTGGTGCTGGTCCGTTTATGGAAATGTGCAGGCATGCAGCGAGGTGCTCCCCTTGCAGACGATTTTGCAGGTCAGTTTTGACCTGAAAAACATCAGAAACAGGTACCAAGCCTTAAAATAAAGCTTTAAAATAAAGATATTAATAAAATGAATCTGTACACTGCTTCTATGCTCTGATTTAACTAAACTGATTTACTTTTCATATATACTGATATACTTTTCACAGGTGTAGGCTACACTCCCGGCTCACATTCTCTACGCTACGATCGGCTTCCATCATATTCTAAGTCATATTCTATATCCTCAAAATCTGATAAATATTCAGCCATATTGCACACAATATTCCAGGCACCAACAAGCTGATCGTAAGTAGAAAATGTGAGCCGTGAGTGTAGCCTACAGACGGAGAATAGCCAGTCTGCGTGCTGTGCACATGCGTGCTGGCGCAAGTGGGGAAGCTATTTCGTTTCTAAAGACGTTTCTAAAGATCATATTACAGAGGCATGTGAAAAAACACAACAAGCCCTCGCTCTATGTAAGCACAACTAGCGATTCATAAAGACAGATTGATGAAAACAACCGTTTCGCGGCAGAAAATACATTTTTTAGAAGCTGCATTCTCGCTGTCCCGTCCGCCGCCATTACATGGATATACTTGGCTTGCGCTGGATTTTAAATTTCTTCTACAGGCCTCCGAATTACACCAAAGTAATCTCGGTGAGTAAAACATCTTATAATATGCCGTAAATAAGGTCCAGGTTGTCGAAAAAGAGCCTTCTCCTTTAAGATATAAATTTAGTGTTGGGGTGTAATTTCCCTCATTTCACACAATCCACCAGATGTAATACTGACTTCATATCCGTCATCACTGCTGCTCCATCTGTCCCGAGACCATAGAGCCTGTCTGTGGGGAGCCCCTTCTTTTCCAGGACAGTCATGATGGCAGCAACAATGCTGTTTGCTTTGCCATCGTCCACTGGCAACAAGTCAAGGAAGTGGTTAAAAACTACTCCATCTTTATCCAGGTGTCTGAAATAAAATTAGATTGTCAACATTAAAATATCATCTAGGCGTAAATCTTTAGCTATATACATTGAACACCTTCAAAAATACCCCACCTGACATGCAAATCCAGCTGCCGGCACACAGAAACATCCGTTGTTTCGTCTACTTCCAGGCCGATTGCTCCTGATGTCCTCATCACTTCCAGAATAAGTGACTATAACCTAGAAGTAGAAATTAGATATTTCACTGCACCCATGGAGACATTTGTCTTGGGCTTTTAAACACATCCTAACATTTATCAGACACAGGTTAAATTTTCATACAGAAGAGCAAACAAGGGAGCCAAAACACCATTACATCTGATGACTTATTGTACACAAAATATTGCATGAACCCAATATTCCATTTAGCCCATATAGCACTTGGGGCTGATCAGAATTACTGGATAGATTTACCTTTGCAAGGGTCTCCAGCATTTCATCCACTATTCTGTGTGAGTGGTAGTTGTTTCTCTGATCCACATGAGAAAATGACAATTTTAGAATTTTGCTAAGCCTGTGGTTAAAGTTCTCAGTTTCATAAGTATTTATCTGTAAAGGGTTAAAGGTGCTCTGTTCGATTTACTGCACTTTTTGTTAAAAAAAATAAATAATCCAATATATGCAATACATAGGTCCAGGGGAGTCATAACTATCTGTACAGAAAATATAGCCAACAGTGTAGTGTCTGTGGAGCAAATGCAGAATTTATTTTTATTATGAGCGAAGCCGGCCCGGCGCTGAGCCCCACTCGCTGAATGGCACCATATATAAGAGAGGGGCAGCGTCATCTTGATTGACGTTTGAGACATGTCCGTTGCTGAATATGGCTGAAAGAACTTATACTCTGGGAGCAAAGACACCACGGTCTTCGGCTAAAAAAGAGTCAGACAAAAGAAGATCACATACTCTAATAAATATTGGACTGGCTTTTACTATCTGGAGAGAGGTTGGAGTTACTTTGGGCATCAAAAGCGACTCGGATCTCGCCTTTCTTCTCGACGCGTAAGTAGCTAAATTCAGGTTCATAAGCAACGTTAGCCAGCCTAGTCCCCCTAAAATGTTAGCTACCATGTATTTCTGTATTATACCGACTAACAGGGTAAGGCATACACTAACATACATGGATCCAGTTCCAGCAAGCTAACTAGATACCAAACGTTTGCTCCCACTCAGGCGAGTGGTAAATCTGAATGTAATCGGCTGATTTAGCCATGTGTTTGTGTAACGTTAGTCATGTATTTAGCTGATAAATCAGGAACAATGGGTAATTGGTCGATGTCGGACCTGTTTTTCAACCGTAGTTGCAATGCTGGGCCCATTGCAGTCATGATAGAAAACCTGTTTTAAGTTGTTTTCCTTTTTACAGCTACAGAGAAGGCACTTCCTATTTCAACTGACTAGCGAATATGCGGCTGGGGGGTGGGGGTGTGAGCGTGCATATCCATATATGGAGTGAAAACGCCCACTTGTTTATATCTGATACGCTGCACCACTGCCCCATCTAGTGGCCGAAAGAAATCGAACTGAGCACCTTTAATTACCTTCAGCTTTTCAAAATAGTTGCAACCCAAAAGCTGAGCTAGGCTCAGCAGCGTTGGGTAATTGGTGTGGTGAGCATTCTCATTCTTTATTAGCCAATAAAGGCATTTGAAGCCTCCAATAATGGCCTCATGCTCCAATAATGGCCTCATTCTCCAAAACAATCGTAGGCTCAAAAGCTCAAAAGTTTCCAACTCTGGAAGTGAGGGACTTTCAACCAGTCAGGATTCCATCCAGATTTACGATGCTTGGGATCTGAAAATTATGCATTGGTTACACAGCATTTAAATAGTGTTCTCCTTACTCTGTCATGTAGGTCTGTCTAGGCAAATGGAATGCTTGGAACTGTGGAACTTGAAACTGTGAAACTTGTAACTGTGCTGTTTGGTCACCTGCTGCTCCCTCAACACTGGGACCTGCACTTGCTGCCTCTACTACACTGACCCTTGCTCTCTCTCCATCTGCACTCTCACTAGGGCCCTCAACAACTGTGCTCACCGACCCCTGGAATTGAGAACAAGCATGCTTGAATCAAGTTGCCACTGCATTTCTCTGTTAATTGGCAATTGTATTTCACATCTAATGACACATGGCAAAATGGATTTGTTCATTGCCATTTCTAGTTACCTGCCGTTTTGCTGTTCCCCCTTCCTCATGATCCTCACGCCGTCTTCTCAAAGAATCTGTCAAGGGGCCCACTCATACCTGCTGAGTAAATGCATAAACAATTAGCTAAGCAGTTTAACCTTGTTTTTTCCCCCAATTCACTTCGCTAGTGTAAAGTTAGCTCTGTTGGTATTAGCTAACGTTATCTGGCACAACATTTTCACAATGTTAAAACCATAGCTAATATGTTAACGTTAGCTAGCTACAACCAGACCGTGTTTGGTGATAACAATATGGCTAGCTGGCCTACTTTGTAGCTCAAATGTCTTATAAACAATTCAGTTTCTCAAATATAACCGAATTATTTCAGTTTTAAACTATGCTGCTAGCTAACGTTTGCTAGCTAGCTAATTGTGAGGGTATTCCTGGTGTTAAGAATCCTGGCTTACGTTAGCTAGCTAGCTAGTTAACTTAGTTGTACAACTTGTAACGTTAGCTAGCTACCTTACCTGGAATCCAGTCAGCAGTGCTCGTCTGTAGAAATAATAATGTCAGTGTCTTCTCAGGCTCCAGTGCTCTCTTCATTAAGCTAGATGAATAGGTGTGTATGAGGTGATAACAGCTCCGATTGTAAAGCCTAATTTATACTTCATAAAACAGCTCATGGCTCATGGCTCTTGGTTGCCATGGAATGGAATGCCTGGGCATTGTCTTTAGCTTCCATTCCATGGCAACCATGAGACATGAGCCATAAGCCGTTTTATGAAGTATAAATTAGGCTTAACGTTACCAGCGTGAGGTGATAATGGCTCCGACTCACGCAGCAGGTGACGGCAATCAGTGTTCTATTGGTCACAAGACTTTTTTTTGTGTGATTAATTTTTATTTATTTATTTTATAGAAATTATACTTGGGCGGGGGCCATTTTACTTTGGCGGCCCGCCCAAGTATCAACATTATGTGGGAAACACTGCCTTGCGTCACCAGGCCTCTCCTCGGGGGAGAACCTGGTTTCTATTCGTGCCATATGTACGTGCATATGTGTGTGTAGATATGTCTGTATGTGTAAACATTAATATTAGTGACATTTATATACAAAAATAAATTTTTTATATACATTTAAAAATATATAATAAGCTTTGTTTTAATAATACAGATTAAAACAAAGCTTGTCCCGCTACGAAGCTAGTAACATTAGGTGCTTGATGTACAGTAGCTAATTAGCCCGTAGCTAGTAGTTAACAGATCATTCTCACAGGCTTATTTTCTAAGAATGGATCCCACTAACTTACTCACTCTGCGTTACATGTGCAGTTAGACAATTTAGTCCTGATGAATTTCAATCTGGAGTTTGTGAGGGATTTGTGCCTTCCGCATACATCGCCAATACCTAGCATCAATGTCATTTCACCTGCTCCGTCCGAAATCCAAATCTCATGGATATATCCTTGTGTAAAATAGTTCAGCCCTTTGCTACTGGGGCTGACAGCTCTTAACATTCAGATGATAAGTTAGGCTAAAACTGCTTCTTGTCTTTGAAATCGAGAGGTTAACATGTTTTTGAATGATTTTTCAAGGTGCCCACCCACATCCATTGTATGACCTAAACGGTGGTAGAGCAATTATCAGACTTTCTCAAAAGTGCTAGTTTTGTCAACTTATTGATCTGAACCATTGTATATGATCATAAGTAATCTTAAAACAGGGCTAAACATGCATTTTCCCTTTACTACTCCTTTAAGTTTATTGCTTCAATAATGTCAAATCAGCAATGATGCGGCAACTGTGCCACCTACAGCTGGATGAAATCGATGAATGTGATTAATTTGCGTACATTTTTATTAACACGTTAAGTTTAACTAGGGCTGCGAGCAGCAGTGAGCGGGCCCTCGCACCCCATGCGTGTCAAGGTGCGGCACCGTTAAAGGGTGTGCTATTTCAGCCTCCAGTACTGAGAAACTTCCTGTCACCAGTAGGTGGTGCTCTAAGCGTGACTCAATACCGACGCATAGATGTGTTCAGGACGGTACCATGATGAAGCGTGAGAAATGTTGTGTAAATCGGACTATGTATGTAGGAGTTATGATGACTTCCTGCTTGACCTGTAGGCAGCGCTATAAGTACAGTATGACTCAATACTGACCTACAGATGTGTTCAGGGTGCGACCTTCATCAAGCGTGAGCAATTTGGTGTAAATCGGATAATGTATGTAGGAGTTATGAGGACTTCCTGTAACCAGTAGGTGGTGCTACAAGTATGACTCAATGCTGATGCACAGATGTGTTCAGCAGGGACGTGCACAGATAGACACGAGGTGGTGCTAGAACAGCTGCCCTTTGCCCTCTGACAAAGCAAGTGCCCTTTTGAAAGTGACTTTTTTTTCTTAGCTTTTTTACAGTGTAGGCCTACTGTATGTGGCCCATGGTGACATCGATCAATTCTCAATTAAAAGCGTGTAATAATAATGCCAGCCCCCCCCCCGCACACACACACGTGCCCCTCCCCTCCCTCTCTTCCATTGTCAACGGTAAACGCGAAAAGCGGACACAAACGGAGGCGCGCTGCATTAGCACTGCACACAGCACACGCATCTCCTCCCCTGCTCTTTACCAATCCAGAGTGCCCGAGTGATGACAGCTAACCAGCCAGGTAACACATAAACGAAATGAGTGTATTGTTTGCCCCATAAGCCTCAGTTGCCAAACTATAACTTGCATTTATTTGTCTCTGTTGTGAAGTAATTCTCATACCGCGCCAAACAGCTGAGCCTAAATTAGCCGACTGCCCACCTAAGTCTATTGTATATGCATTTTGTATTTATTATGTTGTGTAAAGCACACTGAGAGGCACGTTATGTCTGAAATGTGCTCTATAAATAAAGATCATAATTATTATTATTAGACGCTAGACATAATCAATTAATGGATTTAACGTAATGATGACCACCACACGACCAATGTCGGTAGAATTTGTTGTTGGTACAACATGTGAGGCTATCAGTATACTTAAGCTGAATATTTAGTATTGCAGCATGTAGTAGTATGTAGCCAAGTATTCCCCCCCCCCCCCCCCCGAAATGAGTGTATTGTTTGCCCCCTAAGCCTCAGTTGCCAAACTATAACTTGCATTTATTTGTCTCTGTTGTGAAGTAATTCTCATACTGCGCCAAACAGCTGAGCCTAAATTAGCCGACTGCCCACCTAAGTCTATTGTACTGTATATGCATTTTGTATTTATTATGTTGTGTAAAGCACACTGAGAGGCACGTTATGTCTGGAATGTGCTCTATAAATAAAGATCATTATTATTATTATTAGACGCTAGACATAATCAATTAATGGATTTAACGTAATGATGACCACCACACGACCAATGTCGGTAGAATTTGTTGTTGGTACAACATGTGAGGCTATCAGTATACTTAAGCTGAATATTTAGTATTACAGTATGTAGTAGTATGTAGCCAAGTCTCCCCCCCCCCCCCCCCCCCGCGCGACAATCCAAATCCAAAAGATCTGTCAGCACCCCGTTAACGTCCCGCCGTTCAAGGTGCCCTCATTTTTCACTGAGCACCTGCCCCCCAAAATGTCTGTGCACGCCACTGCTGTTCAGGATGCAACCTTCATCAACCCTGAGCAATTTGGAGTAAATCAGATAACGTAGGAGTTATGAGGAATTCCTGTTTCACCAGTAGGTGGCGCTGTAAGTGACTCAATACCGACACATAGATGTGTTCAGAATGCGACCTTCATGATTCGTCAGCAATTTGGTGCAAATCGGATAATGTATGTAGGAGTTTTGAGGACTTCCTGTTTCACCAATAGGTGGCACTAATGACGCAATACTGACACAAAGATGTTTTCAGGACAGAACCTTCATGAAGCGTGAGAAATATCAGACAAATTGGATAATGTACGGAGGACTTATGAGGACTTGAGCACTTCCTGTTTTATGGCGAAATGTCAAAATTTGGCGGGGCAGCATGGCAAGGGTGTTTGGTGAAAACTAAATTTTTTTGATAACTTTTGATCACAAAGGTCTTAAGATGAAACTGACCGAATATGAAGTTGATCGGATGACATCTATAGGAGGACTTTGTTAAAGTACGAGGCATGGAAATGGTAAAAACAAGGAAAAAATGGCACATTAAGAGCAAAATGGCTGACTTCCTGTTGGATGTTGGGTATAGCTCCAAGAGACATTTTAGTGCGTCTCGATGAACTACATGTGACCACCGAATTTCATTCGCCTACATCAAACTGAAAGGTGTGGCTCGCCATTTAAAAATCCAGGGGGCGCTCTTAAGCCGTTTTGCCACACCCATTTACGTCACCCATGAAATATACATTTTTTCACGGGGACTGATGTATCTGCAAAGTTTCATGTGTTTTCATCGATGTTTAGGCCGCCAAAAAGGCATTTGTTTGGGGAGAATAAGGTAGAAGGTAGGAGGAGAATAATAATCCTTACAATTTCAATAGGGCCTTGCACCGCCAGTGCTCGGGCCCTAATAATCCTTACAATTTCAATAGGGCCTCGCACCGCCAGTGCTCGGGCCCTAATTAAGTTTGCATAATAATGATTCTAATTAAAGCGTAAAATATATATACATAACATATACACATGTATAACATTAGTACAGGTGTAAGTGTTTGTGTGTATGTGTATGGCTGTGAAATGGCATACTAACATACTGCCTACTACATACTGTACTCAATGAGTATGGACTGCATACTGCCTACTGAATTCATAATAAGTATGCCATTACCAGCAGACTGTTCACACTGAAGTATGCAGCTAGGTATCTCGGAATGCATTTCTCACTGGCCGGCAGCGATAGCGGGGTTTTTAAAGATTAGGCTAAAAGCTGTTGAAATTTTGGGTCTACAAGTGTAGTTTTATGAAGTTTTCATATGTTTTCAGGTGAGAAAGTAGTCATGTAGATTCCTAAAATGTGGCCAGTTTATCAAAATAACTCGTTGATATATCTGATCTGACATGTGTTTTCCACTTCTGTAGGCTAACGTTAGATAGCGTAGGTACGTTACTAACGTTAGATACCTTTTACTGCAGGGTTCTACAGAAACGTTGGAACAAATAGATAAACAAGTTATAAAATGATTTGGAGGGCAAATCTTTAGCTAGCTACACAGCTAAAGTAGCTAGCTTACTATAATGTTGTCTTAGCAGTTGGCAAAGGAACAGGATTAAAAAATGAACTTGTTCCTTCATATGAAGCTACTGTCCGGGACAATTTGTGAATTTGCTATAAATAAACTTGATTTTATGCATTTCAAGTGGCATCTTTGTAATAATGACGACGTAGACGTGTTAAGAATGCATTTTCACCATGTACTTTCCCAAAATAACAGCTGTATGTAAATTTTTCTACATGTATATTATTGGCAGGTTTGTTGTGTCTGATTCAGACATAACAAACCTGGCCAGCGGCCCCGTTCCCACGCCAGTCATACGTTACCTCACGGGACGTCCTGGATCGAGATAGCAGCTCCTGCTTCAAACATCTTTTTATCATTTAATACTTGATCCAACCAACATGCCTCTTACCAGAGCCAGACAACGGAGGCAGTCATCTTGTCGCCTGCGGTACTTGATTGAGATGTACATGATTTTTCACCCCGAAGTAAGTAGCCTAACATTAACTTATCTAGCTCACTAGCTCCCAGTAGGCTATATCATCACCTTGCTAAAGTAATTGCCTAAGTCATATTATATTCAAGTGTTTCAGGAGACAGAATAATGAAACGGCTTAAGTCACTCACATTTTTTATTTAGGCCATTACTCTGGTAAAACAGCATGATCTTTTCAATGTATGATGTGGCAGTTTTACCAGAGGTGGAGCTGACTAGGCAATTAGTTTAGCAAGGTGATGAGAGGGAGTGAGAATCTTCTTAAATTACAATCTTTTAAAGCATCACTATAATTACTAAATAAAAAGTGTTGCACACCCTGGCTTTATAATAATAAACCTGTTTCTGATTGCACTCGCTGTCTCCTTGATTTTCATGAACCCTTTTAAATTAACAACCCTGCAGTGCTGCCCATTTGTTTTAATCCCCCAGGTGGCACTGTTCAACAACAGATATACGCCCTAACATAAATAAGTACATGGAAGCCTAATAATGGTATTACTTTGATTAGAACAAAGGGGTCTGTAGCATGGATCTAAGATGAAGGGGGTTATTAGCCAACTCGCTAACCAGTAGCTAAGTTAGCTATAGGCCTAACGTTAGTGACCAGCAGGCTTTCAGGCCAGTCGAGCGGTAGATGCAATACCAACAACAATGAAGATACGCTCATTATGAATAATTCCCATAATATTTGACCACAAGTCGTTTGGTTACTCACATTTGTACGTGACTTGTTGGCTAGTGCCAGGGCCGTCTGCTCCGTTGTCCGCCATTGCGCAGTCTGAAGAGAAGCGATGCATTTTGGGGTAAGTTGAGTAGGAGAAGTAACCTCACGCACCATACTGAGGAATTCTAGCGAATCTAGTATACATCCGGGCATTTCTCGTGTACACAAATTTCACATACTATGTAGTGGGAACGCACTACATACTCAAATTGACGCCATGCATAGTATGAATACTATGTTAGTATGCCATTTCGAACACACCCTACAGTATGTGTGTGAGTAAATTTGTGTGTTGTGGTTGTGTTCCATCACTCACTGTCCCTCAGATTGTGGCAGGCAGCAAGGAAGTGTAGAGCTTTCCTCCAGGAGTAGTTTTAATTTTTCTTTGTCAGGAAGGTCATAGAAAATTGGGCAGAACTGGTTGAATTTAGGGAAGTAGATTTTTTTGATGTTGATATATTTTTTACATTTGGTTGTAAGGCGCAGCTCTGTCTCCACCTCCCTCAGAGAGCAGTGTTGACACAATTTTCTTCTTTCTTTTTCGATGGCGACCGGTTCAGTGGCCAGGCTGTGCTCTGAGCTCACTGAGTCTACTGTGTCACGGTGGTTCTTAGTTTTGTATCAGTTACCCTGGTCAGATAATCTTCTAGTGGGTGCTGTCTATTTAGGGCCAGATAGCACTGCATTCTGCTTTGTGTTTGTGTCTGGTGTCCCAATAGGTGATGTAATTTTGCTTTTGATATGTTAATATTTGGTTGACTCTAATTGATTTTGTATCAGTGAGCTGGTCCTGAGGCTGTGGGTTGTTAGTGTTGTTGAGTGAACTGAGCGACAAGACCAGCTGGCAGAGGGGGCTCTTTCCTTTAATCAACTCTTGGCATTTCAGGGCTTTGTAACAGTATCTCTCTCCATCTCTCTTTCTGTCTCTCTCTCCATCTCTCTCCCTCCGTTTCTCTCTCTTTCTCTCTCTCTCTCCGCCTCAGTGGCGCCCACCATCCCGTCGGCAGTCTCCTACACCAAGCGGGCGCAGGCCAACAGCGTGGAGAGCCACGGGAAGGGGGACTGGGAGGCCACGCGCAAGCTGGGCGCCGCCGACACGCCCACCTCGCCGCTGGTGGCGCAGGAGACCAGAAAGAAGTCCTCCACAGTCTCAGGGGTGAGGGGTCAATGCCCTGTGGTCATGATAGGGTCAAGGGATCAACCAAATTGGTTTAGTTCTGACTTATGTACAAAACATAGACCCGTCTTTTTAAAAGCTTACGGCTCCATGGACACTACAGCACTCCAGGTCAACTGCACGTTTCTTATAGTCTTGTTTCTATCCTTGGATCTTGTGACCACTTTTAGATGTTACTACTGGCTACTCACCATTATACTGTTGAATATATTAAAGCGTGTGTGTGTGTGTGTGTGTGTGTGTGTGTGTGTGTGTGTGTGTATGTCCTACAGAGCAGCGGTGCTATGACACGGAGGAACACGTACGTGTGTGAGCGGACGAGCACGGATCGCTACTCGGCCATCCCCAATGGCAAAGACAGCAGGTGAGGATCTCACATCTCTCCAGTGATATGATATTATTTGTGATAAAATGATTGTGTATCATAGTGATAAAATATTATCACTATTAGTACTATATAATACTATAATATAAGCATTTTATTTCAACCTCATATTGTATGAACTTTGACGTTCCAATCCTATCTATCTTCTCCTCTCACTCACCATCTCTCTCTCATTCTCTCTCTTCTCTCTCCTCCCTCTCTCTCTCTCATCTACCTCCCGCCATTTTCCTTTATTCTCTCCACATCTCTCTCACAACCACTCCTTACCCCGTTCCCCCTCCCTCCCCTATCACTTCTTCCTAACCCTCTTCCTCCCCATCATTCTCTCTCTATTCCCCCTGTCTCTCTCTTTCTGTCTCTTCCTCTCTACTCTTCCCCCCCTCTCTCTCTCTCCCTCGCTCTCTCTCTTTCTCTCCCTCTCTTTCTTTCTCTCTCCCTCTCTCTTTCCCTCTCTCTCTCTCTCTCTCTCTCCCTCTTTCTCTCTTTCTCTCTCTCTCTCTCTCTCCCCCCTCTCTCTCTTTCTCTCTTTTTCTCTCCCTCTCTCTCTTTCTCTCAGTCTGACGGAGATGTCGGCGGACAGCGGCGGCTCCTCCCCGTCGTCGGGGGCGACCTCGACGGTCCCCTCCACGCGACCCCGCCACGTCAAGTCTATGTCGGCGTCGGGCCACCCCATCAAGACCCCCCTCCCCCCAATAGATGACAACGCAGAGTACAAGAGGTAGGCACCGGGGGCGGGACGTTCTGCCTTAGGGGGGCGAATCGGTTGGAGTTTAAAGGAGTAGTAAAGGGAAAAATCATGTTTAGCCCTGTTTTAAGGTTACTTATGATCATATACAATGGTTCAGATCAAAACGTTGACAAAACTAGCACTTTTGAGAACATTCATAATTGCTCTACCACCGTTTAGGTCATACAATGGATATGGGTGGGCACCGTGAAAAATCATTCAAAAACATGTTAAACTCTCGATTTCAAATACAAGAAGCTCACCAAGGGTGTAATTGGTGTCCGTTGGTGTTCTGACATCAAATTTGCCGCAAAGTATGAATCCTGTAGAGTTTTATTGATCATTTTATGAAATCCATTGACTTGTATTGACGCGGCCGTTGTAGATGTGTAGATCAATCCGCAGAGGGGATTCAGGAAGCGGAACTACTTACGGTAGCTATTGTTATTGTTTATGTTGCTAGGCTACCTAGTTTGCGGAAGTTTACACACGTATGTGCTGCGACTAAATAGTTTTATGCTAAATATTTAAAAAAGCCTTTCCAGATGAACTAGAATCTTACTTTATTGCAAATTTTATGTCAGAACGCCAACTAACACCTCGGTTAGTTTCTTGTTTTTGAAATTGAGAGTTTAACATGTTTTTCGAATGATTTTTCAAGGTGCCCACCCACATCCATTTTATGACCAAAATGGTGATAGAGCAATTATCAGACTTTCTCAAAAGTGCTAGTTTTGTCAATTTTTTTATCTGAACCATTGTATACGATCATAAGTAACCTTAAAACAGGGCTAAACATGATTTTTTGCTCTACTACTCCTTTAAACTGGTTACCGTGTTTGGAAGCGTGATATCGATCCCTAAAACGGGATGGTCTGATTTCCCCTCCCATTCTGAGGATTATGGTACTTTTTAAACTCCAATCTGACCCATGTTGTTCCGGGAAGTTCAGGCCCCTTAAGTGTTGCATTCATGGTGTTTCATGGAGCTGCAATGCATGTGGTCCCTCCACACCCCTCCATCTCTCCACTCCCCCTCCATCTCTCCTCTGCATGACACTTTGAGACACTGTCCTAGCAAGGCACTGCGTGACTAACCCCCCCTCTCTCTCTCTCCGTGTCGTTCCAGCTCCGCGCCCCGCCCCCCCACCGCCTCGCCGTCGGCCCACAGCATCAGCGGCAGCACCGGCGCCTCCACCCCCGACCGCACGCGCTTCCCCCGGGGCAGCTCCAGCCGCTCCACCTTCCACGGCGCCCAGCTGCGCGAGCGGCGCTCCGCCACCTACAACGGCCCACCCGCCTCGCCCACTCTGTCCCACGACACCGCCGCCCTGGCGCACGGGGGGCGGAGAGGCACCTCCACCGGCATCATTGGCAAGATCACCTCCAAGTTTGTGCGCAGGTCGGTCGCTGTGTACGGCGCATGACACACACACACACACCACACTGCTCACACACAGTAGGAAGGGAAGTTGTGTGGGAGAACTTGGGGTGGTTGAACACCAGGCGAGCAGCAGCTTTCTGGACAAGTTCCAGGGGTTTAATGGCTGACGCCGGGGGTCCACCTTAGGAGGGAGTCGCATTAGTCCAGGCAGGAGATGACCAGGGCTTGGATGAGTACCTGCGCCATTTCGTCAGTGAGGAAAGAGCGAATCCTCCTGATGTTGTTTCTTTCTCTCTCTCTCTCTCTCTCACACACACACACACAAAAACACACACACTCAAGCCTTATGCTGTGTTCACACCGGGCGCGGCAATAAAATTTGCGCCGCCCAGTTCGCCCAATCTCGCCGCGGGATCAATGGGTTGCCACGCGAATCCGCCGCAGAAAGTTAAAAAAATGTAACTTTCGCAAAGTCGCCGCGCGGCAAATCCTGGCCGCCGCGCCGCCGAGTTCTGTGATTCGCGCCGCCCGTGCCACCCGCCGCCCAGTTCGCGCGAATTGTATTGACTTTCTATGTAAACTCGCCATGCTGCAGGAAAAATTTGCGCCCGGTGTGAACACAGCATTAAAGCTCTCAGCATTCAAACCACACCAGCCACCCTGACGTCCTCAACAACTCCTCCACACCGCTGGCATCTCTCTAATTAACCAGCTCAGTTGTCTGTAGCTTTAAGGTGGCAATCTCAAACTTGAGTGTCCGCTATCGCCAATTGAGGTAACACAGTAATGTGTTACCTCAATTCTGTTACCGCTATTCCCCATTCATGACAGCCTTTCCATTTGCAGCATTGCCACGTTTTGTGAATGGGGCATCTGTGGCGACATTCCTGCTCAGTATTCATTAGGGGCTCACAGATTGATGTGATTGGTGCCTCAGGTTGACATGATGCGTTTTTGGTTTTAGAAATTAACTCTGGAAGAAAAAAAAAGTGCCTGCAGTTACCGCTTATTCTCAAAGATGGCGCCAAAGACAATTAAATTGAAGTCCTCGAGCTTGCCACTTTAATTTGTGGCACCATTTTTGGGTGATTATTTAATGAACACATTTTTCATTAATGGATTTAGGGACTTCCTACACCTCCTAACTAATGGGTTTATACGTTACACAGGTTTGTTTTTTATGTTTTTCAATCTGCCTTTGATAACAGTTCAAGGTGTTTTATGGTTTGTAGCCTACTTTTCATTACTTTTCAGGTGTTTTTATGTAACATTGTTTGTTAATGGAGCAATTAGGTCTGCCCTTCTGAAACAGCCATCACCTTTTCACCTGCAGTATTACCAGACCAGTTCATTTAATAACATCTCCTACACCATCTTTCTCTTCCAGTCTGTCATTGATCTTTCTCTCACGTGACTCCTATCCCCACCCTCTTCCTCCTATCCCCACCCTCTTCCTCCTACCCCCACCCTCTTCCTCCTACCCCCACCCTCTTCCTCCTATCCCCACCCTCTTCCTCCTGTTTTTTTTTTTTTTTTTTGTAGAGCTCTATCTTTCAGGCCTAACCGGAGGTACAGTAGGAGCACAGAATGGTTACCCTAGTTCTAGCCCCTCCTACCCCCACCCCTCCCTAATCTCTCCTTCATGAAGCCACGCACGTCTTAAATGACTTGCTACCCCTCACACCCTTTGTGCTGTGTTGGACCGAAAGTCTTTTTCTTTATTTTTTTAACACTGGAAAACACTCTGCTGCCTGTCTGTTCCTCCCAGTGTCTGGCCCTGCTCTTCTGACAGTCTGACACCTGGATGACATGGCTCTGCTGCCTTGTTTGCTTTGACCTGCCCTGTCTGCTGTCCTGGTCCTGATGGTCCTCACGGTCCTCACTTTGACTGTGGAGACCATGTCTGATATCTATGGGGTTAGATCTGTTTCAATACTTGTCAATATACACCACGTTTCACAAATGTTTTTTGGTGATTCATAAATAAATTCTTGTTTCACAAATGTATTTTTGTGGTTCACAAATATATTTCAAACTCACACATATGCACCACTTGTATTTACTTGCACCCGAGACACGAACCATGAAACTGCTGAAACAGATCTACCGTCAACCCTATGCTAGTTTTTTCATTATGTTTGCAAATATATTTCTGTGATTGACAAATACATTTTTGTGTCTGCAAGCTGCAATGGTGAGTCAACCTGGGACAAGTAGCAGACGGACGGGGAAGAACCCGACATGGTCTTCACACGCACGCACGCGCACACACACACGCACACACACATTCAATGCTCATAAAAGTATACGACGGACACGCGATGGTAGCGTGACAAGCTAACTAGCTAACGTTAGCATGAAAGAGATCAAATGCACGTGGCTTTAGTTTTCCTTACACAATGTCAGGCGAACCAGCACAATAAAGTACTCGTGAACTTACCTGAAAGTTGTTAGCTTGCACTGGTCGCAGCTCTTCACAGATCTTCTCGTTCGCTTGCTGTCCTCGAAGTGATTCTGAGACGTGCCGTTTACAAGACCACACACACTGATTGGTCGGAGCTGCCTTGTAATCTTATTGGCTGGAGATGAGGCAGGGTAGATTTTTTCTAAACGTTTCATAATAGATGAAACGTAAAATTAAATTCAAGTGGTGCAAGTAAATACAAGCAGTGAACATGTTTGTGAGTTTGAAATGTATTTGTGAACCACAAAAATATATTTGTGAAACAAGAATGTATTTGTGAATCACACAAATGTATTTGTGAATCACAGAAATATATTTGCAAACATTATGAAAAATAACTATCATAGGGTTGACGGTAGATGTGTTTCAAAATCAATTTTGATTTGTGTCAGCAGTTTCATGGTTTGTATCTCTCGCCAGAATGGTTTGTGTCTCAGGTGCAAGTAAATACAAGCATGTTTGTGTGTTTGAAATATATTTGTGAACCACGAAAATACATTTGTGAAACAAGAAATTATTTGTGAATCACCCAAAAACAGATATTGTATTGAAACAGATCTAACCCCATACATATCTGTCCTCAGTTTGAGCATTGAATGTGTGTGTGTGTGTGTGTGTGTGTGTGCGTGCGTGCGTGCGTGCGCGCGCGTGCGTGCGTGTGTGAAGACCATGTCAGGTTCTTCCCCGTCCGTCTGCTACTTGTCCCAGGTTGACTCACCATTGCAGCTTGCAGACACAAAAATGGTTGTCCTTTATTTAACACTCCTGGCGAGAGTGTGGTCAATATCCAAGGTTCGATGCTCTCCTGTCACCCCATAGCCCTGAACCCCCCTACAATACACAACCCCCCCTCCAAGCATCCCACCTAATGCTGCGTGTGCTCACACACTGACAGCCCGCCATGCCACTCTTGTTGCCTGCTGAACTCTGAATTTTGCGATTGCTTTTCCAAGGGCCCCAAGTGAAGGAGAGGCCAGTGGCAGGACAGACACCCCAAGGTGAGACGCCCGTCCAACCGACCCCCGAAACCTCCCCACACCCCCCACCCCGCCCGCCCCCTCTGTGTCCCGTTTGTCCTTAGAAGAAAATGGTTTCCCCCCTTTATCATTACAAGCTAATAAACAGATGGGCGTCTCACAGGTTCTGTATTGCTTTGTGATGCAATTACCCACATTTTGGGGACACAAAGGTTCTCTGACGATATTATGATTAAAAATGTTCAACCAGTTAGTCGATTTCTCTCACTGGCCGCTCATTGTGTGTTGTGTGTGGACTGTATTTAAAAAAAACAGCCTTGTGGATTGTGATGGCGACGGTGTGTGTGTTTTTTGTGTGATTTTTGTACTGTAGCCGTGCATGGTGATTTGAGGGAATCCTGGTATTGGTGTCTGCACTCCACTGACCTGGTTTTATGTTTTATAGCTGTGATGATTTTTCGTGTTTTTTTAGCTGTGTTTGTGTTTTCATGAGAAGGACACTGGCTTACTGTGCATGTGGTTGTAAATGGTAAATGGACTGTACTTATATGGTGATTCTATCTAAAACCTTTTTTTCCGGTGACCGCTGATGAGTGACACACACACACACACAAAAACACAACACATGGATGTGCAGACACATTCACACACCATGGCAGCCAGCTACCATGCAAGATGCTAGCCTGCTCATTGGGAGCAGTTTTGGGGCTCAGTTTTTTAATGCTCTCCTGTCTCCGTTACCCCAGGAGCACGTCGGGGGAGTCCCGGGAGGATGAGGAGGGCGGGGCCCGCGACGCCAAGCCCCGCTCGCTGCGCTTCACCTGGAGCATGAAGACCACCTCCTCCATGGAGCCCAGCCAGATGATGCGGGAGATACGCAAGGTCCTGGACGCCAACAACTGCGACTACGAGCAGCGTGAGCGCTTCCTGCTCTTCTGCGTCCACGGCGACGCCCGCCAGGACAGCCTTGTCCAATGGGAGATGGAGGTGTGCAAGCTGCCCCGCCTCTCCCTCAATGGTGTGCGCTTCAAGCGGATCTCGGGCACGTCCATAGCCTTCAAGAACATCGCGTCCAAAGTGGCCGACGAGCTCAAGCTGTGAAAGTCCCCCCCCCTCCTCCACCTCTTCCTCCTGGCAAGCAGATAAACTGAAGACTATTAATATACAATGTTGAAAACGGACAGAGGGAGGGAAGGAAACGGAAAGCGTCAGTATACTTTGAGGTCACTGGCGCCCCAACAGGTATCAGCCCCAAAAAGAGTCACAACGCCACATTGAATTTACCCGCTATTCAAGGCTACTGCTGTATTGTTTGGTGAAACGAATCGTAGAGAAAAATACACTCCCATTTCTCCTCCTGACGCAACCCCTGGTCACTGGTTAGAATCCTGTGTACCTTGGTCGATGGCTAGAACCCTGTGTACCTTGGTCACTGGCTAGAACCCTGTGTACCTTGGTCACTGGCTAGAACCCTGTGTACCTTGGTCACTGGTTAGAACCCTGTGTACCTTGGTCGATGGTTAGAACCATGTGTACCTTGGTCGACGGTTAGAACCTTGTGTACCTTAGTCGATGGCTAGAACCCTGTGTACCTTAGTCACTAGTTAGAACCCTGTGTTCCTTGGTCGATGGTTAGAACCCTGTGTACCTTGGTCACTGGCTAGAACACTGTGTACCTTGGTAGATGGTTAGAACCTTGAGTACCTTGGTCGATGGTTAAAATGTGAGATGAGAACTGACAGGAGAATGAGGTGACAACTGACCATCACTGCAATAATCTGAGCCTTCGTACTGATGGCCCTTAAATTTCAATTCCATCGCTAAATGACCAGTTGAAATAGAGACTGCAAAGCTACTTTTTCCACATGTACAGTTAAAAAAAGAGAATGTTTTGTTGAGTACAAATTGTTCATAGAGTTGTATAAAACAAGACTCGTCAGCCTAACGTCTGCAGGTATTGTATAGTATTTGTTTCTGTACAGGAAGTGTATGTTTGTGTCATACTGTCTTTTTTTGGGGGGGGGGGGGGGGGGTTCTTTCCTTGTGTTGTCTGTGTAGAATGTTTGCCTCCACTGAAGTGTTTGTCTTTTTTTTATTCACAAGGAAAAGAACAAGTTAATTTTTTACTTTCCATTTCTGATAAGTTAATTTCCCAGAAATAAGATGAATATTGCGTGAATGACAGAAAAAGGAACATGCGTACATCCCAAAGTCCCAAGTCATTCCTCCTAATGCACTAATTTGGCCACAATCCTCCATGTAGCCAAATGATTTATTAGCACAGTTCTGTTCTGTTGACAAGCCCTTTTTAACCGTATGGGACCCCAACGTTGTTCAAACCACACCCTTTTAAACTTACAGGACCCCAATGTTAAACAAACCACACCTTTCTAACCTTACAGGACCCCAATGTTGATCACTGACAGAAGGACCTCTGGTTTGTTCCTTGCACTAAGCCTAATTTATGCGGTCTTAAGGTTGACATGAATGATGTAGCCAGCATACTCTTTATGAACAAGCAGGTGAGCCAGGCACAGACTGAGGATGAGGCGTGTTGAAGGACAAGATGCAGCCAGAGCGACGAGTCCAGAGATTACAGTTACAGACGCCCCATGTTCCGTGTCTTGCTTATGACCGCTCAGAGCTCGACGCTTAAACATTCAGACGAAGCTGAGCGGACCGTCACTCAGACCAGCTGAGAGCTGTTCTTTCTGCATCACAGCCGACTGATATTCATAAAACCCCATGGTTTTGTTTGGTTCATGCTTGTTTTTATTAATTTTAATACAAATGTATTTATTCCACCACATTATGCCTTTTTTAATGTGCTGCTTGGTATGTCGGAGGCATTCACCTGTATGAGAGGAAATAGGATTTAACTGAAGTGTCTGAGAGATATTTTAATTTGACTTTTTATTTTCTCCCCCACTTTGTAAATCAGTGACTGCGGTTAGAGTAGGTGAATAGAACCACTAGTGCTGGTACATTTCTACTCGTTATTTTGTACTGAAGTAATGAGGGTTAACTGTGCAATGGAGTTCCAAGTTGTATTACTGTAAAGAGCAGAAGGGTCCTAGACTGCACCCTTAAAATGCCAACCAGAAGGGAAAACAATGCAGAATTTCCTATTTTATTTTTTTGTTGTTGTTCCTTGTCAAAAATAAATTAGAAAAGCTCAGAGGGTCGGGGTTTGAAAATAAGAAACATCGTGAGCTGAAGTGTGACCTCTCTCTCTCTCTCTCTCTCTCTCTCTCTCTGACTCTCTCTCTCTCTCTGAAAGTCACTCCACATTGTCCTGTGGTACTTCTTCGTGGAATCATGGCCCATCTTTCTCATACTTGTACCAATCCCAGTCTTTTCAGATCTGCAAGTGTCCAGTGGGAGTGGGCTTGGGGTTGTCTCTGGACAAGGCTATGAATAACATGTGGGCTGCCCCCCGTCAAGGCCCCCTCCCACTATTCTGACGGTACACTTCCCAGGGAGATGTCTTTTGTGTTGCCTTAGCCGAGTGTAGAGGAGCAGAAAGGGTTTTTAACGAAATGTAAATGCTAACAGCATCCCCTCCATTAACGCAGCTCCTCCCTCCTCTCTCCCCCCTCCACCCCTCACCTACCCCCCTCTCGCTCTGCCCCCCACATCCCCCTCTCTCTCCCTCACCTCTACCCCTCACCCCCTCTCTCCCCCCTACCACCCCCTCACCTCCCCCCTCTCTCTCTCTGTCTCTCTCCCTCACCCCCTCACCTCCTTCTCACGCCCTCCTCCCTCTTCCTCTCTCCCCCCTACCACCCCCTCACCTCCCCATCATACATGCCAGGAGCAGTTGGGTGAGTCATCTAGATTGAGTCTTGCTGGTGCAAAATATTAAAGCTTACTTGAAAGGAGTCTGAAGACAAATTTCTTGTCATTTGTTCTTTTCCATTTTCTCGTCTGTTTTTAGATTGTATTGAAACCATGCCAGATCCAGCCTGGCTTATGTGCGTGGCTGGCTTGTTTCTGTTCAGGACTGGTCCAACGGAAGCTAGTCACGCCACTGAAATGGCTGTGAATTGAAATGACATGAAATAATGTCTGATAAATTAAGATAGGTCTTGTCACCTGGACACATCCATTCCAATGCTTCCAATTCTATTATTCTGTTTTGGTGTCCTCCTTCCAGTCCCTAGTGTGGGTTGGGGTTAGAATAAGGGGGTTGGGACAGGATCTGACCTATAAGGCAAGAGGTAAAGGTTGGAGTGAAAGGATGAACATGTGGACGTTTGGGGTATAGTCCCATAAAGTCATCCCCACTGGGGCCTTGAACCCCCGTCTCCCGGGTGGGAGTCCTATGCTTTCACCGTTACTCTACTTGTGCAGTGGAGATTGGCAGGTTGATTTTGATGTCCTTTATTTTGGTGTGCTGGGACTACTGCCTCTTGTGGTGCCAACAGAGAAATGCAGGTCAACATTGACTCGAGGGAGGGAGTGATAACAAGACAAACGCTATTCTAGGTGCGCTGGCTTACAGCCATGCACAAAAAAACACTGCCTCTTGTCTAGGTGCACTGGCTCACAGCCATGCACAAAAAATACTGCCTCTTGTGGTAGCAACATAGAACTGCAGGTCAACAACACGACGGAGGAAGGGAGGGAGTGACAACCGGACATTTGCCATCTTTGGTGCGCTGGCTTACAGCCACGCACAAAAACACAACAGCCCCAGAGCCATTCAGTGTCAATGTAAGGAATACCAAGTGGAAACTAAGGAATACCAAGTGGAAACTAAGAAGACAACCTTTTCTAATTTTGTTAAAAATGTATTGTAATAATTTCGATGTTAAAAACTATTTTGTTCACAAACAAGATCTTTCCATTTTGGGGCAGTTTTTTTAAACCTTTATTTACCTAATTTGCAGAGCTGCTGAGTGTACAACAAAATAGAACAACAAAATAATGTACAGTGCACTTAGTTAAAAACAGTTACCGCATCTATCATGAAGAAATGAAATCAGGCATTTAAATTCCGTAAGGGAAGGAAGAACTTCCAACTTTATCTTGTACTGAATGTCAGTTATGGTAAAACACATACCAAGTTACACATTTTATAAATACAAAACATTTTTAGATAACTTCACTTTTGTATTTGAAGTAATGATGGACTAGTATGATATTGTAATGTCATATACATTGAAATACACTAGGTAGGCCTACTCACTATGCTACTCACTTTATCTTAACACAATGGATTTGCAAACGACCCAATACCCATTCGGTCGTTACGAAAACCCTTTAGCTTATATAAGAAAAAAATAATTCAGACGTCGACTCTGATCAAAAAATTCCTGGCTTTTAGCGATCCGACCTCCTCCGGTCTCCGCTCTACTTCTGGGCAGGAACCAGCTCGTCGATGCTATGGCCCTTCTCCAGCCGCTTCTCCATGACGATAAGCAGCTTGACCCCGTCGACCACCAGCTGTGCGACCCCCACCTCGCTGAAGCCAATGGTGGGGATGTTGCTCACTCTGTACTCGCCTAGGCAGACTGCCAAAGGTAAAGCGCCATCACTAAGGGGAAATCTGCTAACACACAGGTTTACGTAATCAGTCTTATTTAACACTAGTAGAAAAATACACTTCCATTATTTAGGCAATTTCAGCTAGTAGGGTAAATGGAGTGTAGACATCTTATATAGTGCTTTTATGTAAAGTGCTTTACAATGAAGGCCTCGAATTCTCCCATTCATACAAACATTCACACAGCAGGTGCCATGCAAGGTCCTTGCCTGCTTGGGAGTGATTAGGGGTTCAGTGTCTTGCCAAAGGAAATTTCAACATACGTGTAGACAAGAGAAGTCGGGATTTGAACTACCAACCCTACAATCATTGGACGACCCGCTCTGCCTCCTGGACCACAGCCACTCTTCAGGGTACTGTGCCTGGCTGTAAATGTGGTCCTTTTTCCAACAACCGTGCTGTGCTCAGCCATTCTGTCATCAGTCATTCCGAGACAATTGCTGCGTTCCGAATCGCATACTTCTACTTTTTACAACCACAGCAGCCCCTAGAAAGTATGTACTTTGCACACAGTATGCATCTAATTGGGACATACCACTTTGTCATAGCATTGTGCCTTGAAAGCTGCCCACATCCGTCGCAGTCCATAAAGGACACAGCTGTTGCGACTTACACATGTGACGTAATTTCTGCTGTGCAATGGATCAGAATAGCTAGAAAAGTGTGTTGGCTTGCATACTGCAAAACACAACGGATTATGTAGTTACTGTGACATATTACACATACTACATGTGACATACTATGTATTCGGACATACCTGTACTACATCTTTTTTTGGCCTACTATACAGTATGGAAGTATGCGATTCGGAATGCAGCCAATGTTATGAAGAATTGCAGCGGAAGGCAAAATACAGTGTGCCTGCCTGCATTACCAGTGTTGTCCATGTGGAGGCGCAGTCTCTTGAGGACGTCCTGCAGGCGCGCATGTGCGGGAAGGTGGTGCAGTCTGAGGCGGACGCTGGACCTCAGCCCTGTCCCCACGTCCGCTGGCGAGCTGACCACCCAGCCCAGAAGCTGCTTCCACACGAATGGGTGTCTCAGCTGCTTGTACAGCGCCTCCAACTGGAGAAGCAGGGGTATAGAGCCGTTTAAGGACCCGCTTCGTAGCTCGGGCCTGGAGCTTAGCCACTCCGTATTGGAGCCTGAATATGACGCTATAATGACGCGTCCATTATGATTAAGGACTATGAACTAGACAGAGATTAAAGACCTTTGAGTGGAGAATCTCCCAGTTTTTTGGGTCTAATGCTGCATTCCATTTGTCTTGGAGGTGATGAGATGGGGGAGATGGAGGACGACGTCAAACACAAAGTAACCGCTGTATAGTAGAGCAACAACAACACCTCGGAACAAAGTTGGATGTTAGCTAGCTTTGTTTGCCAAACCAGTAGATAATGCGGTGCGCATACAAAAAACTATTGAAAAACTATAATAAATGTGCTATTCCGAGATGGGAAGCGCAGGGTGTAATCTTACTGGTCTCAATATGCTCTCGTGTGAAATGTACTGTATTGCAATCCGAATATTTTTACATGTTTGACATGGCTTGGATATACTGTAAGCAGTCCTCTGGCGCTTATTTTTACTGCTCCCATGGAGGACTATGTGCAAGTCATACCAAACACCTAAAAATATTTGGATTGTGATACATTTCACAGGAGAGCATACTGAGACTGGTAAGATTACAGACCGGTGCTTCACGTCTCGGAAAAGCACATTTATCATAGTTTTTCAACACATTTACATATGCACCACTGACTTTCATTGTAGCCCAGTGAGAGCCTGCAGAAAAACGTCACCTAGCTCTAAACTGGAACGTGAAATTATGGTCGCTATGTTTTAGGTTCATGATAGAAAGACCACAAATAGGACTAAATGTCTACTACCCATTTAACTGGGATATGACGTCATCCCAGGCGCCAAATTCCGACCTCCAATACAACCAGAACGCAGCATAAAACCTGGCATGCCTAGTGTCCGGGAAATGGTTACCCCAAATACCCTTCGCTCTCCAGGACCAACTGTGATGACCTCTCTGCATGAACCTGGTAGTTTTTCCAGAATACAAGGGCCAGGCCGGGTAATGCTGCTCACCTTGTGCAGGTTGATGCAGATGCATTTGAAGGCCTCTGCAATGTTGGCGTCGTCCCGCGTCGCCACCAGTCTGAGGTGGTCCTCGATATTCAGCCACACCCACAGGCTCCCATCTTTACTGATCCTGCGTATTCGCGCGGCCATCATTATGAGTGTTGATTGTCAACTTGTAGGTTAGTGATGAGTAAATGGACAATGAGAGAATCTGTAGGAGGGCATGATGTTTAACATGTGAAGAAATTGATGGATTAATGAGGCTAGGGATTCTGCAAAGCTTCTTAGAGATGATCTGGCTCATAAGACCAGGAATCATTTCTGTTATACTGAGTCATACTATTATTGCAACAATTTTCCCTCAGGGATGAATACATAAAGTAACTATCTATCTATATGTATCTATCTAAATGTTCTGGCTCCTACAAATCACCCCAAACTGCCACAAACCCTGAACGCTAGTTCAATTCCTGAGTGCATATACTGTACCCCTGGATTAGAGTGGCTGTTTTGGGGTACTTTAGTGGTATTCTAGTGTTGTTTGATGTTGATTGGGGTAGTATTTGGTTAGTTTGGGAGTAGTTTGGTGTTGTGTTGTTGATTGGAATAGTTTTGGTTAGTTTTGGGGTAGTTTGGTGACGATTAGGGTAGTTTTTGGTTAGCTTGCGGGCAGTTTGGTAATGGTTAGGGTAGTTTTTGGCTAGTTTGGTGTTGATTGGGGTAGTTTTCGGTTAGTTTGAGGGTAGTTTGGTGTGAGTCATAGGATCCTTCAGGGGTATGTCATTCTAAAAAGCGAATGACAGCTGACCAGAGCTGGAAGCTAGATGGCAAAATGTGTCCTACAGCAGTTAGCTGCGGAAATATGTGAATACATGTGAATAACATTTAGACTTATTCAGAATACCTGAATAAATATGAAATTTCATGTCAATCCCATTCCCTTCCTAGACATGTTAACACTGACCAGGCAGCTCTGGCATCAGGCCAGTCCCGGGCCAGACCGGACCTTAACTGGAACGGGGTTGGGGCCACAATCAGACTCTGGCCCTGCTGGTCAGTCAGCTTCTCTATCACGTACAGCTTTCCTGGGAACTTCTCTGCCAGCTGTTCCAACGCTGCAGAGACATGAATGGACTCACTCATTCCTGTGACTGATAAATGAGTGTTTCCCACCTCTAAAGTCCATTCTCACTGAGCGCGAATATTCGCGCGAATTATTCGCGCGGAAAAGTATAAAAGCTGATTTCATGGGTTCTAATGGAAGTTTGCACACCGGGGCGGAACTTTTGTGCGGTGAAAAAATACTCCGCACAGACTTTGACCCCTGCGGAATTCGCCGGCGAAACTACACAGCTGGACCAATGAAATGGTTTGTTTATAGTGACGTCAGGCACTCGGGACAATATGGGAGAAATGCTGATTAATATAGTTTCACAGCATCCCGTCCTATATGACAAAAGACGGGATGATTTCATGAACAATGAATTAAAAGACAACGTCTGGCAGTCCATTGTCCTGCTTGGTGGCTTCGGTGAGAGTGGTAAGTGCTAAAGAAAGTTAATGTTGAAGCTTGTAAAACGTTAGCTAGCTAGCTAAGTTAATGTAAGCTTGGCATCAGGGTAGCTAACGTTACGTTACTGAGTACTCGGTACCGTTTGCTTGACTACCAATACATTTTGATTTTGTCAGAATCCACATTAGTTGACGCTCGTTGTACACATTCATAATTCTTTATTGGGGGTCCACGTTCCATACCAGCGTTGTTCAGCCTATCACTGTTGGGTAGATAGCTACTAGCTCCCTTGACAACTACCTCCATTGACAAGACGTGGGCGTGGCGTGCCCAGTAATCAAAACAAATTGTATTTTATAGCGCAGGTCCTACACAAAGGGAAGTCAATGTCCTTTCATGTATATATTATGTGTCTTTACAGTAAGACACATAATATATACATAAATGTCTGTCAGTGCCATACAGGCTCACTTGATCAGACAGGAGCACGACAGGCCTGCGGGGACTAAAATCTATGCTATAACAGTTAGATACATATATATATATATGACTGTCATTGTTGAAGGCTACTACTTTATATCTACAAAATTGACTGTCTCTCAGTAAAAGCTGCATGTTTCAACATAAATATGTAGTCCTTCTTGATACTGTAATCACACATTATTATTGTTTTCTTCTAGTGGAAATAGTCAAGAATAGGTGGAAGAACCTCCGCGACACCTACATAAAGGAAAGAAGATTGAGCAACGATACCAAAAGTGGCCAGGCAGGGGGAAAGGCCAAAAAAAAAAGGAAATTTATGGATGCGATGTCATTCATAGAGCCGACATTGGCCGACAGGAGGTAAAGTGATGATGACGGAGCACAACCATTACTACTGTTTTTGATGATTATCTTAATGGAAGACTTAAAATGATCACTGCATGGTTTGATTTAAAGTTGCATTTTACAACAGGACTGACAGTAATATTGAGGAGAGAGAGGGAGATGAGCACACACAGCCAGATGAGGACAGTGAGAGTGGGGAGCAGGCAGCCGATGTCCGCAGCCAGGCAGGAGATGCATCAGCTGCACCACAGAGGAGGGCCAAACCCAGGGAAGGTGAAGTCCTAGAGCAGTACCTTAGGCGGAAGGAAGATAGGCAGCTGGCCAGGGAAAGTCAGGCCCAGGAAGACCAGGATGGGGTGCAGAGCTTTCTTCTGGGTTTGGCACCCCAGATTAGAAGGCTTGCCCCAGAGGGACAGTCCTTGGTGAGGCTAAAAATCACTCAGCTCCTACATGAGGCAGAATATGGTGCTGCGTACCAGCCAACGCCACAGCACCACCTTACACCACAGCATCAGCTGACACCATGGTGACTTGCATATTCAGAGTTGAAGTTTATAACATCAATATAACTCCATATTTCTCCACCCCGACCCTTTTGTTTCTTTGTGGCTTTTCTGTTTTGCACCTTACAACACGCTACACTCACACACTAGTCATACACCCACACTACACTAATACTGATTACTGATGAACACACCTCATCCTTACTTTATGTTGTTACTATGTTGGTTTCAGTTTAATAAACATAATTTGTTACTCATTCAACCTGGCATTTGTCTCCCCTCTTTGTCGTGCCTCTGAGCCAAGCATGACAATATGGATTCCTTGTATGTGTTTCATTTCTGTTCTCTGACTGTAAGATCATGGTTAAGGTGTTTTAAGATTAGCATTTTCCTGCGCAGACAGTAGTGGACACATGGGAATCATTTCTGAAAGTTTTACTTGTAGTAATAATACATTGTGGTTGAGGTACATATGGGTGGATTTGGTTTGGATTCTAACTTTACCTGACTGAACATGAAAAGTGACTGTCCCATTTTACAAACTCAAACTTATTGTAGGCTTTGTATGTATGTGTCCAGGTTCTACATCCTTGCTCAACTGACAACATTGTTATGAAAATGTTATTTTTGTAAAAGCAGCAGTTAATTCAGATTACAGATAACCCTACTAACACAGTACGTAAAACTGACGGGACACATTGGTGTAATTGTGGTAACTTTGCGACGTCACCAGCAGCGGACCTAGCTGACACCGAGCTGACACTTGCCTTTTCAGTCGCAAAATAACCAAAATAGCCGTCCTCAAGGAGACTGTAAGGGAACGTAGCCGCCACTGCTGCTTAAATCCGTAACTACGATGTAATTAAATAACGTGACAATGTGGTTACATCGCAGTCCCAATCTGACTTTATTGGAAATGTGTCACAGTGGGTCAGAACATTTGTAAATTACTTAGGTTTTAAAATAAATTTTGAAGTCATACAGTTACAGAATTGTAATAATGAGGAGAAATCCTGCATGTCTGCTTTGTGTGTAATTTCTCATTTACAGTTAATATTAACACTAAAGATTTGCAGTCTAGGCCTAATAAAATAATGATAAAAAATATGCCTATGAATAAAGTCCTAATTTTGCAACCTAAATGTGAGCAATGAACGCTGAGCAGTGAACGTAGAATGCAAGGCATTGGGCTACTTTCTTAGTGACACATTTGAAGAACTAGACAAACAAGTTACACACTCTGTGCCAGTAGGTGGCGTATGCACATTAAAGTTGTTTGCGATCCGCCACTAAACCCAGCGAAGAAGAAGAACTAAACTTCCGCTCCGTTTGAGACAGAAATGATTGAGAAAGACCTACATGCTGTCTTTGTGTCGACAACACAGATCATGTAAGTATCTCAATTTCAATGTATACATACTATGTATTTTGGTATCGTCCCAGATAAAACACCAACGTTATGTGCAAGCTACCCTTTTGTAATGATTATATGCAGATGCTCTCTTTCCAATGTTAGCTAACTAGCTAGCCAGCTAACGTGATTAGCCTTTTTCTGTACATGGCTAGCTAAGTAGCCTACGTAAAATTACTCTCGCAATTATTGTTAAAACGTTCGCTTTTGTGTAATTGTAGCTTAAATTATAATGTTGGCTTGGCAACGTGAGAATATTTCAGTTGTGTACACTATAACTTTTATGAAGTGTTGCCGTGGGCCATTGTTTCCTAATTACGGGCAATGGTGGAGTCTTCTCGAGTCTATCAGGCTCGCGCGAGCTCCTGCACGTTCGTACTGTTTCATCGCTTGGAATAAAATGTGATAATTAGCTTACTCATTGATTTCGCATTAACCCACGACACCGTTAGTATGTGTTTGTTTTTAGGCATTCATTTTTCCGATTTTAACGTTAACAGAATACAAGAAGCCCCAACAATGGAGCTAGGCTAGCTAGCAGGATTTGTTATAGCAGCCATCTTGGCTTTTGGCACGTGGTCCTGTGGAGTGTGCATGTCAGCCAAGGAGAGGGTCACCCACCCACTTTCTCTCTCTCTCTCCCTCTCTCCCCTCCCATGCTCTCAGTTGCCAACCTCCCAGTTCTTGTTTGAACTGAGCAAGAAGCAGGTGAGCGGGGCAGGAAGAGGCGCTAAGACAGTGACAGGCATGGCCAGGGGCAGTCCTGGGACAGCACCACAGGCTCTGTGAGTCATGTTCAGTTGAATGCCCTCATGAGTATTAACAGAAGAGCACCATATACATATGCACACATACACTCTAACATGTCGCTCTCTCTTCAGCTCAGCCCAATGGTCTCTCTCATTCGCTCTCCTAGCTGTGATGTTAGAGTTGTGCAAGACTTGGGTGTTCTCCTGCTCTGAGTGCCCATTCTCCTATACCTCCCAGATCTACCTCCACAAGCACATCAAGAGGAGCCATGACAACCTCTGTCTCTGCTGAGGAACACACAGAGCATTATGAAGTAGCCAGTGCCTTGGCGAAGGTGTTTGAGCAGCAGTCATCAATGGATTAACTCCCAAGACACAAGGAAGAGACAGCGCAACACACGCTATGACTCCAGTGACGAAGGTAATATAATAAAGTGCATTCAACAGTCCCAAAAGAGTACTACTTGAGTTGACTAATCTGAGCTAATTTACCTCTACTATATGTTCCAGTGCCCAGGCAGCCGGTCGGCAGAACTCAGACCAGACCAGCTATGCCAGGTGCCAGAGCCGGAAGGCCTGCTCTGCCAGTTATCAATGCAGGTATCCATGCATGTTTGTGTTGGTGAAATGTCTATGCATATTTGCACACTTACAGTTAACTCAGGACTGTCTGAAGACTCATGTACTCAGTTCACTAATTCGCTCATCTCACATCTCACTACTCGGCAGTAGATGTTCATCGCCCGGGTCCTTTGAGCCATGGCGCTGTGGGCCCAGGCCCTTCAGCCCTTCAGACGTCCAGGCACGAGCAGCATGCATCAGCGATTAGCACCCCGGCCAGACCAGGTCAGGATCTGACATGTCTCATGTCGAGTTGATTCTTCCCCTTATGCCAGAATCACTACGCTGCCAGCACCATAGTTTCCTGCTCATCCCTTTATCCTCTGGTTTTCAGGTAGTTCTCTGATGCCATCGCCTGTGAGACCAACAGCTCCAGCAGTGTTGCCATCAAGCTCTGCAGATGCTGGTATGCTGAATTTTTTGAACTACTTCATGCTGCATGTAGGGATATACTTTGAGCTGAATATCCATTATGGGACCGTACAATTACTTATAGCCACATCTGTGTTTAATATCCAGACTTCCAGAGGATGATGTGTCAGCAGTTCTCCAGCGTCATGCAGAGTCTGAGGGAGATGGCACAGACAATGATGAGGCTGGAGCAGAGACTGGAGCAGAGACTGTCCGGCGAGTCTGCAGACAGCTATCGGGGAGCAGTACTGGATGACCTGCACCCTGCTAAAACTGAGGAGGAGCTGCTGGTCTTGGAGGAGCAGCTGAAGGACAAGGATCATCAAAGGAAGATGGTGAGTAACTTCAGGGCATAACTTTGTTCCTTATTTTTGCAGGGAAGTGTTAAGGAAATGTAAAAGTAAATGATTGTCTTTATGTTTTGCAGACACGATATCTGAGTTCCATTGGCGGCAAAGATCTGCCAGATGTGGTCCGGCGGGTGCTGTCAGCCATTGCCATACACAGAGTGTGGTGTGTCTACAGCGTCCATGGGAAGAGGGGGAAGAAGCCTCTGAAGAATATGACCCTCTACAATGTCATATTACGTAAGGGATTGTTCATATTTTCGCAAAATAATACATTGTCTTTGCTTCATGCCATGTGCATTGAAACCATTCCCTTTTTGGTTAAAAGGTTTAGTTATGGCCTGTAAGCCAAGCACCACTGTGACGGAGGTGTCTGCCCAGCTGCAGGAGATGCTGAAACATGCCCCTGCTCGATGCAAAAAGGTATGTGATGTCAGGCAGTTAATTTTCTCGTATCCAGTGACATGGCACGCTTCCAATGAACGTATGCGACTTGCTTTTACAGCCATTTCATTATGTCCTTAGGCATCTGCTCCAGCCCAGCTGACCTCCCCAGCCCAGCCCCTGACCGCAGCTCCAGCCCTGACCACAGTGGAGTATTCAGAGGAGGATGACCTCTTCTGCCCAGACCCTCGATTCAGATGTGGGTGACCCCCAGCCCGTCTCCCTAAACCTGCCTTTCCAGCCTGCCAGGATGGATGCCTTTTTTGTAAATTTTAACCTTTTTTTTGTGGGATACAACGGTCTGTTCCCGGTCTGCCTGCCACAGAATGCGCACTGTTTCATTTTTGTTTTTAGAACTTTTGCAATTGTCAGATAATGGGTTGCTAGCCAGAGCTTGTACATGCTTTTTTTTGCTTTTCTGGCTATGCGTAATGTGACAGACCGTAAACCTCATCCTTGTAAATATGTATACTTTTAATTTGTAATGTACTTTGTGTAATAAAATGTTCTAAACTGTTCAGTCTTATATTGGTTTGTATCATAATGCTTGCTGCTATATCCCCATATAGCATTAATTCGTTTTTGTACTGCAAATGCTAAATATAGCCAGTGGTCAGGGTTTAGTAAGTAAGTGACCATATTTGCACCGTGCGAAAAAGACGTGCAGACCAAGTCATATAAATACCTGTAAATCTAGTGTCAGCCAAGTGAGTTTATTACGGAAGTTCCTGCCCACGTTTTTTGCACGCGGCCGCACCGTATTTGCACCGTGCGAAAAAGACGTGCAGACCAAGTCATATAAATACCTGTTAATCTAGTGTCAGCCAAGTGAGTTTATAACGGAGGTTCCTGCCCACGTGATCACGTGCGTTCTTTGCACGCGGCCGCAACCTCGGAATGACGTGTCGTTCTTACGTAGCGTCTACTAAACGGCAGATCTCGCGTTTCCGTAAATGGCCGCGTAATTTCCGCACGCGGCGCACACGAATCGTCACCTATAGCGGCCGTATGTCGAACGTTTGCGCAACCTGCGTGTGTTAGTAGGGAATATATACAGTGCATTCATAACTAATTCAATGTAAGCAATGGCAATAATGTCATCGTCGCTGCTGCAGCTACTCTCGTCCATCTTCACACTGCATGGATTTTATGTTTCTGCGGGAAATGCGAACATAACGCGAAAATCCGCACCGCGTCCGCACCGCGTCTGTGTGTATGGTTTAGACGCGGAAAAGCGTTGCGCGAATATTCCGCAAATCCGTCCCGCATTTCCGCACCGCGGCAGTGAGAATGGACCTTTAATGTGCAACAAAACAAACAAAACAAACAACTTTATTTGCAATACAGTGAGTTTTTCTCAGCACACGGTGATTAGGCACATACACACACAGTGAGAGAAGTGTCCACCGATTAAATTTTTCTCTGCTCTTCACCTATCCCGTCGTCCTTCCCCCAAGGGCAGCTGGGAGCAGACAGTAGGCAGCATGCATGAGCCGCGCCCGGGGACCAATCCAAGTGCTCCTGTCTGTCTTCGCCAGGGACAGACAGCATTAGAGATCTGTTCTTCTGCATGTTTTTCATATTGGGTTCTTTCATGGGGGACTCTTGCAAACAAGGGGAGAACATGTAAACTCGCCCGGAGACCTTCTTGCTATGAGGCAACAGTACTAGGTACGGCGCCACCATGCCGCACATGAGCGATTTTGGGGTCCATATATAACACAATATTTACTTGGACTTATTTTTAACATGTAACCTGTATTTATAAACCATGAAATCCAAAACAAGATGTCAGATTTACCCCAGTTTTAAGGTCCATTCTCACTGCCGCGGTGCGGAAATGCGGGACGGATTTGCGGAATATTCGCGCAACGCTTTTCCGCGTCTAAACCATACACACAGACGCGGTGCGGACGCGGTGCGGATTTTCGCGTTATGTTCGCATTTCCCGCAGAAACATAAAATCCATGCAGTGTGAAGATGGACGAGAGTAGCTGCAGCAGCGACGATGACATTATTGCCATTGCTTACATTGAATTAGTTATGAATGCACTGTATATATTATCTGTAATCTGAATTAACTGCTGCTTTTACAAAAAAAACATTTTCAGAACAATGTTGTCAGTTGAGCAAGGATGTAGAACCTGGACACATACATACAAAGCCTACAATAAGTTTGAGTTTGTAAAATGGGACAGTCACTTTTCATGTTCAGTCAGGTAAAGTTAGAATCCAAACCAAATCCACCCATATGTACCTCAACCACAATGTATTATTACTACAAGTAAAACTTTCAGAAATGATTCCCATGTGTCCACTACTGTCTGCGCAGGAAAATGCTAATCTTAAAACACCTTAACCATGATCTTACAGTCAGAGAACAGAAATGAAACACATACAAGGAATCCATATTGTCATGCTTGGCTCAGAGGCACGACAAAGAGGGGAGACAAATGTCAGGTTGAATGAGTAACAAATTATGTTTATTAAACTGAAACCAACATAGTAACAACATAAAGTAAGGATGAGGTGTGTTCATCAGTAATCAGTATTAGTGTAGTGTGGGTGTATGACTAGTGTGTGAGTGTAGCGTGTTGTAAGGTGCAAAACAGAAAAGCCACAAAGAAACAAAAGGGTCGGGGTGGAGAAATATGGAGTTATATTGATGTTATAAACTTCAACTCTGAATATGCAAGTCACCATGGTGTCAGGTGATGCTGTGGTGTAAGGTGGTGCTGTGGCGTTGGCTGGTACGCAGCACCATATTCTGCCTCATGTAGGAGCTGAGTGATTTTTAGCCTCACCAAGGACTGTCCCTCTGGGGCAAGCCTTCTAATCTGGGGTGCCAAACCCAGAAGAAAGCTCTGCACCCCATCCTGGTCTTCCTGGGCCTGACTTTCCCTGGCCAGCTGCCTATCTTCCTTCCGCCTAAGGTACTGCTCTAGGACTTCACCTTCCCTGGGTTTGGCCCTCCTCTGTGGTGCAGCTGATGCATCTCCTGCCTGGCTGCGGACATCGGCTGCCTGCTCCCCACTCTCACTGTCCTCATCTGGCTGTGTGTGCTCATCTCCCTCTCTCTCCTCAATATTACTGTCAGTCCTGTTGTAAAATGCAACTTTAAATCAAACCATGCAGTGATCATTTTAAGTCTTCCATTAAGATAATCATCAAAAACAGTAGTAATGGTTGTGCTCCGTCATCATTACTTTACCTCCTGTCGGCCAATGTCGGCTCTATGATTGACATCGCATCCATAAATTTCCTTTTTTTTTTGGCCTTTCCCCCTGCCTGGCCACTTTTGGTATCGTTGCTCAATCTTCTTTCCTTTATGTAGGTGTCGCGGAGGTTCTTCCACCTATTCTTGACTATTTCCACTAGAAGAAAACAATAATAATGTGTGATTACAGTATCAAGAAGGACTACATATTTATGTTGAAACATGCAGCTTTTACTGAGAGACAGTCAATTTTGTAGATATAAAGTAGTAGCCTTCAACAATGACAGTCATATATATATATATGTATCTAACTGTTATAGCATAGATTTTAGTCCCCGCAGGCCTGTCGTGCATCGTCTGATCAAGTGAGCCTGTATGGCACTGACAGACATTTATGTATATATTATGTGTCTTACTGTAAAGACACATAATATATACATGAAAGGACATTGACTTCCCTTTGTGTAGGACCTGCGCTATAAAATACAATTTGTTTTGATTACTGGGCACGCCACGCCCACGTCTTGTCAATGGAGGTAGTTGTCAAGGGAGCTAGTAGCTATCTACCCAACAGTGATAGGCTGAACAACGCTGGTATGGAACGTGGACCCCCAATAAAGAATTATGAATGTGTACAACGAGCGTCAACTAATGTGGATTCTGACAAAATCAAAATGTATTGGTAGTCAAGCAAACGGTACCGAGTACTCAGTAACGTAACGTTAGCTACCCTGATGCCAAGCTTACATTAACTTAGCTAGCTAGCTAACGTTTTACAAGCTTCAACATTAACTTTCTTTAGCACTTACCACTCTCACCGAAGCCACCAAGCAGGACAATGGACTGCCAGACGTTGTCTTTTAATTCATTGTTCATGAAATCATCCCGTCTTTTGTCATATAGGACGGGATGCTGTGAAACTATATTAATCAGCATTTCTCCCATATTGTCCCGAGTGCCTGACGTCACTATAAACAAACCATTTCATTGGTCCAGCTGTGTAGTTTCGCCGGCGAATTCCGCAGGGGTCAAAGTCTGTGCGGAGTATTTTTTCACCGCACAAAAGTTCCGCCCCGGTGTGCAAACTTCCATTAGAACCCATGAAATCAGCTTTTATACTTTTCCGCGCGAATAATTCGCGCGAATATTCGCGCTCAGTGAGAATGGACTTTAAGTCAACTTTATAATGACGATATTCAATCAATTCCTCCATATTAAGTTTCCAAGAGTTGACGTTGCCTTTACCCTATGCCATGGCACTATTGACATCTCCAAGATCAACAATGTTATTTAATTTAATAAATTATATCAAACCTAAATACACAGTACACATTGTAGTGAAGATAAGCCATACCTGACATTTCATCTTGTATGTGATTGGAAAGAAGTGTGTAGTACCTTTGGTGGCCAGCAGGAGGAGCTGTCTTCGCTCTCCCCGGCTGCAGTGTGTGGGGAAGCAGAAGCCCTCTACCCCGCGCACTGCGCTAACCTCACAGCTGATGGCGTAATCACGGTCGAAATCATCACCTCCCTACAGAGACGCACATATACATGTTCCGGGACTATAATTCTCGTGTTTTCAAAGATCTATTAGGTTCAAATAGGAAGTGTTTCAGTAATGCTCTATAGGGCTGTCGTGTGGAAGGAAGATGCAAGACTGACCACTCTACCTTTAAGTTGTCATGATTGAGGTCGCTTGTCTGCGTCGTGCTCATTTTGTGGCCATGGTAGGCTTCGATGACACGGTCAAAGAAGTCGCAGAAGAGGATGTAGGATTGGGCGTCCCCGGCCAAACAGCCCACAGATACAGGACCTGTGATCTCTCCTGTAGGACAAAGATGCAAACACACGCATGTTACATACAGGATCTCACATATAACATACAGTGTCTATAAAAAGTATTCACCCCATTTGGACTTTTTCACAATTTATTGTGTTACAATGTGGAATCAAAATTGATTTAATTTATTTTTTTGTCACTGATATAGGCCTACACAACATACTACTATTAAGTCAAAGTGGGATAAAAACATGGCTTGTGCGTGGCTGGCTTGTTTCTGTTCAGGACTGGTAGGATGGAAGCTAGTCATGCCACTGAAATAGCTATGAACTGAAATGACATGAAATAATGACTGATAAATTATGATAGGTCTTGTTACGTACAGTTCCAATGCTTCCAATGCTAATCCTGCACAATAAGAGCGGGATAGCCAGTTAGCTCAGCCTCCCCATCCCTTCTCGGCCTCCCCACCCCCAACCTCTCAGACCTCAATAACCAAGCCATCACTCGCAAAGCACACACCATAGCACATGACCCCAGTCACCCCCTCCACCCACACTTCACTCTGCTTCCATCAGGCTGCTGATACAGAGCCCTGGCCTGGGAACCAGCCCGCTTCAGTAAGAGCTTTGTTCCCTCTACCATCACACTCCTCAACAAGACACCACGACCATAACCCCCCTATCATCCCATGCAACATGTATACATATATGTATATATGTGTATGTCCATGTATGTAAATACGTCTGTGGGTTACTGTATGGGTATTCGTCTTGGTGTGTTATGTGTAAATGTGAAATTGAATGTGGGGTTTTGGGGGTAATGGGTTTATGTTGTGTGTTGCACTTATACAGTCCAATAAATATGAATTTACTGCAAAGAACAATAAATACTAATCTAATGAGCTCACAACAACTAGCAACAGCTTCCATAACATTAATGGTAGCGGTCAGTGGCTAAAGCAGTTACAATGATGATTCCTGTAACGTTATCTATTTTGCTGCAATCGGTTCAACTTCTGTTTCTGGACAAAGGTAAGGGATAAAAAACTTGGAGTGAAAGGATGAACATGTGGAGGTTTGGGGTATAGTCCCATAAAGTCATCCCCACCGGGTCTTGAACCCCGGTCTCCCGGGTGGGAGTCCAATGCTCTCACCACTACTCTACTTGTGCAGTGGAGATTGGCAGATTGATTTTGGTGTTTCTTGATTTTGGTGTGCTGGGAGTCTTGTGGTGCCAACAGAGGAATGCAGGCCAACATTGTCCAGTGTGACGGAGGGAGGGAGGGAGACACCGGATAACCGGACAAACGCTATATACTAGGTGCGCTGGCTTACAGCCATTCACAAAAATAAATAAATCTATATTAACTACAAACTCGGAGAGCACAGACCTCTGCCCATGAATGCATTTTGTGGCTGTGTGCCTAACCAATATTGCTGCAATCGTTAGGTCGAGAGCTTTATGCCAGTCAAAACCCTGTGTCTCTGTGACCTTCCAATGTCGAGATATAGCCATTTCAACCCCCCATTGACAATGAATGGAGGGAATTTTTCACTCATAAGTTGACAGTTCCCCTGCTTATTTTTACCCTGGAGAAATAAGCAGTCCTGAGCCTAAGTCCAAAAAATGACAGAAGGTGAATGGGCAGCCATGTTTGGGTGCACACCCCTGTCCAAACCCTGTGTCTCTAGCACCCACACACAGGAGCTGGCTTTGTACTAAGTTTTGTTTTCATTCGTGGATCCGGGCTGTGATTCGGATCCGCTCCAAAATCCAATGAGTCCATTTCCACCCTTTCAAGAAAATAGGAAACAACCACACGCCACCGAAAACATTACCTCTCACCCTGCGTTGTCACTGCAGCGGAGGTATTTGTAAGAAATGCTTTGATGTTTTGATTCAATATGTATTTAATCCCTAAGGTTAATACTTGGTAGAAAGACCTTTGGCAGCAGTTACAGCTGTGGGTCTGTTTGGGTGAGTCTCGTTCAGCTTTGCACATCTAGACTGAAATGGAGTTGAAGTTGATTATGGCTGATGTAGTGGCGTCATAGAGGGGTGCCGGTCAGGCCACAAGGTAGGAGATGGACCACTGAATCCTCTTTTGGTTATTTATTTAAAAAGTGCACACCTGGCCTTAGTTACATCTTGTTGTGTGTGTGGTCTAAGAGAAGAAAGCAAATAACAAAAATAAAATGGGTTCACTTGTTACATTAACAGTGTCACCTTTTTACCACAAGATGGCGATCTAGCATAAGGGAACCAAGATGCCACTGTTACAGGAGGCTAACAACGCACCATCATAGGAGCTAGCATACAAATGGAAATAGCTAAAATGACGACAGAGTGTACAAGTACAGCATTCAAGAGCAACAGCAGTTACTAATCTCAATGGTTACGTCAACAATAAAATGCTCTATTCTAACATAAAGGAACTACCATGCGGTCTACATAGCCGATAGACCACACTAACGTTAGCTTAGTCCTACATCGTTTACCTGTTAGCACATAACCAATGACTGTATAAGCAGAATAAGTAATTCACTTGATGATCAGTCATCTGGATAAGATGAAACAGGTGGTTTGTGAAGAAGTAAGTTGATGGCAGATCGCTTCAGGATAATTTCAGAACTCAAGGCAGTCTGAAACGTAGGCTATGGCCCTAACAGGAGCCACTCTGAACATGAACGTCCCAGAACATTTGCCGCCAGGACGGTTAACGGTGATGACGTAATCAACTGGGGACCATTCCAATACAATGAAAAATAGTGCTGCGAGCAGCAGTGAGCGGGCCCTCGCACCCCACGCGGGTCGGGGTGTGGCGCCGTTAAAGGGTGTGCTATTTCGGTGTCCAGTACTGACAGAAACTTCCTGTCACCAGTAGGTGGCGCTCTAAGCGTGACTCAATACTGACGCATAGATGTGTTCAGGACAGTACCTTGATGAAACGTGAGAAATGTTGTGTAAATCGGACAAAGTATGTAGGAGTTATGAGGACTTCCTGTAAGCAGTAGGTGGCGCTGTAGGTATGACGCAATACTGACCTACAAGATGCGACCTTCATCAAGCATGAGCAATTTGGAGTAAATCGGATAATGTATGTAGGAGTTATGAGTACTTCCTGTTTCACCAGTAGGTGGCGCTGTAAGTGTAACTCAATACCGACGCATAGATGTGTTCAGAAGGTGACGTTCATGAAGCGTCAGCAATTTGGTGCAAATCGGATGATGTATGCAGGAGTTATGAGGACTTCCTGTTTCACCAATAGGTGGCGCTATAAGTATGAAGCAATACTGACACATAGATGTGTTCAGGACAGAACCGTCATGAAGCGTGAGATAAATCGGACAAATCGGATAATGTATGGAGGAGTTATGAGGACTTCCTGTTTCACCAATAGGTGGCGCTATAAGTATGACGCAATACTGACACATAGATGTGTTCAGGACAGAACCGTCATGAAGCGTGAGATATATCGGACAAATTGGATAATGTATGTAGGAGTTATGAGGACTTCCTGTTTCACCAATAGGTGGCGCTATAAGTATGACGCAATACTGACACATAGATGTGTTCAGGACAGAACCGTCATGAAGCGTGAGATATAACGGACAAATTGGATAATGTATGTAGGAGTTATGAGGACTTCCTGTTTCACCAATAGGTGGCGCTATAAGTATGACGCAATACTGACACATAGATGTGTTCAGGACAGAACCGTCATGAAGCGTGAGATATATCGGACAAATTGGATAATGTATGTAGGAGTTATGAGGACTTCCTGTTTCACCAATAGGTGGCGCTATAAGTATGATGCAATACTGACACATAGATGTGTTCAGGACAGAACCGTCATGAAGCGTGAGATATATCGGACGAATTGGATATTGTATGTAGGAGTTATGAGGACTTCCTGTTTCACCAATAGGTGGCGCTATAAGTATGACGCAATACTGACACATAGATGTGTTCAGGACAGAACCGTCATGAAGCGTGAGATATATCGGACAAATCCGATAATGTATGGAGGAGTTATGGGGACTTCCTGTTTCACCAATAGGTGGCGCTATAAGTATGACGCAATACTGACACATAGATGTGTTCAGGACAGAACCGTCATGAAGCGTGAGATATATCGGACAAATCGGATAATGTATGGAGGAGTTATGAGGACTTCCTGTTTCACCAATAGGTGGCGCTATAAGTATGATGCAATACTGACACATAGATGTGTTCAGGACAGAACCGTCATGAAGCGTGAGATATATCGGACAAATTGGATATTGTATGTAGGAGTTATGAGGACTTCCTGTTTCACCAATAGGTGGCGCTATAAGTATGACGCAATACTGACACATAGATGTGTTCAGGACAGAACCGTCATGAAGCGTGAGATATATCGGACAAATCCGATAATGTATGGAGGAGTTATGGGGACTTCCTGTTTCACCAATAGGTGGCGCTATAAGTATGACGCAATACTGACATATAGATGTGTTCAGGACAGAACCGTCATGAAGCGTGAGATATATCGGACAAATTGGATAATGTATGGAGGAGTTATGAGGACTTCCTGTTTCACCAATAGGTGGCGCTATAAGTATGATGCAATACTGACACATAGATGTGTTCAGGACAGAACCGTCATGAAGCGTGAGATATATCGGACAAATCCGATAATGTATGGAGGAGTTATGGGGACTTCCTGTTTCACCAATAGGTGGCGCTATAAGTATGACGCAATACTGACATATAGATGTGTTCAGGACAGAACCGTCATGAAGCGTGAGATATATCGGACAAATTGGATAATGTATGGAGGAGTTATGAGGACTTCCTGTTTCACCAATAGGTGGCGCTATAAGTATGATGCAATACTGACACATAGATGTGTTCAGGACAGAACCGTCATGAAGCGTGAGATATATCGGACAAATTGGATATTGTATGTAGGAGTTATGAGGACTTCCTGTTTCACCAATAGGTGGCGCTATAAGTATGACGCAATACTGACACATAGATGTGTTCAGGACAGAACCGTCATGAAGCGTGAGATATATCGGACAAATTGGATAATGTATGTAGGAGTTATGAGGACTTCGTGTTTTATGGCGAAATGTCAAACTTTGGCGGGGCGCCACGGCAAGGGTGTTTGGTGAAAACTCAATTTTTTTGATAACTTTTGATCACAAAGGTCTTAAGATGAAGCTGATCCGATATGAAGTTGATCGGATGAAATCTGTAGGAGGAGTTCGTCGAAGTACGAGGCATGGAAATGGTCAAAACAAGGACAAAATGGCACATTAAGAGCAAAATGGCGGACTTCCTGTTGCATGTTGGGTATAGCTCCAAGAGACATTTAAGTGTGGCTCGATGAAATACATATGCCCACCGAATTTCGTTCGCCTACATCAAACTGAAAGGTGGGGCTCGCCATTTTAAACTTTCCAGGGGGCGCTCTTGAGCCGTTTTGCCACGCCCATTTCCGTCACCAATGATATATCCGATTTTCACCGGGACTGATGTATCTGCAAAGTTTCATCCGTTTTCATTGATGTTTAGGCCGCCAAAAAGGCATTTGTTTGGGAAGAAGAAGGAGAACTAGTGCTGGGAGCAGCAGTGAGCGGGCCCTCGCACCCCACGCGTGTCGGGGTGCTGCGCCGTTAAAGGCTGTGCTATTTCGGTGTGCAGTACTGAGAGAAACTTCCTGTCACCAGTAGGTGGCGCTCTAGGCGTGACTCAATACCGAAGCATAGATGTGTTCAGGACGGTACCTTGATGAAGCGTGAGAAATGTTGAGTAAATCGGATAACATATGTAGGAGTTATGAGTACTTCCTGTTTCACCAGTAGGTGGCGCTGTAAGTGTGACTCAATACCGACGCATAGATGTGTTCAGAAGGTGACCTTCACGAAGCGTCAGCAATTTGGTGCAAATCGAATGATGTATGCAGGAGTTATGAGGACTTCCTGTTTCACCAATAGGTGGCGCTATAAGTATGACGCAATACTGACACATAGATGTGTTCAGGACAGAACCGTCATGAAGCGTGAGATATATCGGACAAATCGGATAATGTATGGAGGAGTTATGAGGACTTCCTGTTTCACCAATAGGTGGCGCTATAAGTATGACGCAATACTGACACATAGATGTGTTCAGGACAGAACCGTCATGAAGCGTGAGATATATCGGACAAATCGGATAATGTATGGAGGAGTTATGAGGACTTCCTGTTTTACCAATAGGTGGCGCTATAAGTATGACGCAATACTGACACATAGATGTGTTCAGGACAGAACCGTCATGAGGCGTGAGATATATCGGACAAATTGGATAATGTATGTAGGAGTTATGAGGACTTCCTGTTTCACCAATAGGTGGCGCTTTAAGTATGACGCAATACTGACACAAAGATGTGTTCAGGACAGAACCGTCATGAAGCGTGAGATATATCGGACAAATTGGATAATGTATGTAGGAGTTATGAGGACTTCCTGTTTCACCAATAGGTGGCGCTATAAGTATGACGCAATACTGACACATAGATGTGTTCAGGACAGAACCGTCATGAAGCGTGAGATATATCGGACAAATTGGATAATGTATGTAGGAGTTATGAGGACTTCCTGTTTCACCAATAGGTGGCGCTATAAGTATGACGCAATACTGACACATAGATGTGTTCAGGACAGAACCGTCATGAAGCGTGAGATATATCGGACAAATTGGATAATGTATGTAGGAGTTATGAGGACTTCATGTTTCACCAATAGGTGGCGCTATAAGTATGATGCAATTAGGGGTGAGTTCGTGTACAAAAATTTCTAAACGTTTAGAGTGGGGATTATTTTGCGTGTAAACGTGTACACAGTTTCACCGCTGGGTGGCGCTATTGCATTATACACAACCGCAAGGACTATACTAACGCTGACTTGCACTTGAACTGATGTGTGCTGTGTGGCTGTTGGCCATCGGTCAGACACAGCACTACAGCGCAATGTGGAGGTTAGGCCTACAGTTAACAGACAACTTCTCCCTTCTCAACTCCTTTATTGATTGCCAACAATTAACTATTACTGGCATTTTAAATAATATATTGTACGTAAAAAATTAAATAAAAACATTGGCAAGTGTAAGATGAACGCAAAACGGAGAGGCAGGGATTTCTTTCCTTATGCTTTCTTCTCTCTTCTCAACTTCTTTAGGGCTGCTGGTTGCCAACAAATATCTATTAGGCCTAGTAACATTTTAAATTATATAGGCCTATTATATGTAAAACATAGGCAAGTGTAAGATGAAACTGAGACAAGCTGATTTCTTTCCTTCTGCTTTCGACGGCGCTTTATATCACATTAGGCACACCAGTCTCGCTTTGCAGCTGTAAAACAGAATAATACAAATCTAAGCTTATCTCGCCCATTTAATATTTTCGATTTATGCATTTGTGAGTTATGACGTCCAAAATAAAGCACTGATTTCGAATAGAATAGCCTACATGCCCAATAAAATAAAATAAAATAAAAGTATTATTAGCCTACCTTTCCATTTTTCTGTGCCTCTCCTCCATGCATTTTTGTGTGCCTCTCCTCCATGCAGAGGGTGACCAATACGCGCGACTGCATTTTCCAGTCCTTGTCTAAGTAGTGACATGTCACTGTCAAGTAAGAGGCCGTGCTCGCAGAGGTCCAGCTGTCTGTTGTTATCGCTGTGTAAAGCACTTCAGCGAGCTGGCGCCTAACAGCACTGGAACAATCTTCGTACATTTTCCTGGTTCCGGCTTCGTCTCGGTGGTCTAGCTTGTTTGGGTGTTTCCACCTAAGATGATTTACCATCGACCTTGTGCTGTTTTTGTACACTAATTGTGTGTCACAAAGTGTGCATTTAACTTTGTCTCCTGACTCCCCAATCTTTTCAAAAAACGTCCATGCGAAGCTCATCTGACTAGCACTAGCAGCGCATTGCGAGTTGCTGCCGTTGGTCGCCATTGCGTTGACTAACGTGGAGTGCATATGCGCCAGCTGACATCAAATATTATATTTAGACTAAATAAATGAAGGAAATTAAACGAATACACAGTAAAATGACAGCATATATCACCACAGTCAACATTTAGTATCACCCCACCCCTGAAAAAAATAATAATAATAATTTTAAAACGTTTTTCGTGTAGTGATTTTTTAATAACGTTTATGATCTCAAAAACGTGTACAAGTATAAACGTGTACACGGACTCACCCCTAGATGCAATACTGACACATAGATGTGTTCAGGACAGAACCTTCATGAAGCGTGAGATATATCGGACGAATTGGATAATGTATGTAGGAGTTATGAGGACTTCCTGTTTCCCCAATAGGTGGCGCTATAAGTATGACGCAATACTGACACATAGATGTGTTCAGGACAGAACCGTCATGAAGCGTGAGATATATCGGACAAATCGGATAATGTATGTAGGAGTTATGAGGACATCGTGTTCTATGGCGAAATGTCAAACTTTGGCAGGGCGCCACGGCAAGGGTGTTTAGTGAAAACTCAATTTTTTTAATAACTTTTGATCACAAAGGTCTTAAGATGAAGCTGACCGAATATGGAGTTGATCGGATGAAATCTCTAGGAGGAGTTCGTCAAAGTACGAGGCATGGAAATGGTAAAAACAAGGGGAAAATGGCACATTAAGAGCAAAATGGTTGACTTCCTGTTGCATGTTGGGTATAGCTCTAAGAGACATTTTGGTGTGTCTCGATGAACTACATATGCCCACCGAATTTCGTTCGCCTACTTCAAACTGAAAGGTGGGGCTCGCCATTTTAAATTTTCCAGGGGGCGCTCTTGAGCCGTTTTGCCACGCCTATTTCCGTCACCCATGAATTATCAAATTTTTCACCGAGTCTGACGTATCTGCAAAGTTTCATCCGTTTTCATCGATGTTTAGGCCGCCAAAAAGGCATTTGTTTGGGGAGAAGAAGGTAGAAGGAGAAGGTAGAATAATAACTAGTGCTGCGAGCAGCAGTGAGCGGGCCCTCGCACCCCACGCGGGTCGGGGTGTGGCGCCGTTAAAGGGTGTGCTATTTCGGTGTCCAGTACTGACAGAAACTTCCTGTCACCAGTAGGTGGCGCTCTAAGCGTGACTCAATACCAAAGCATAGATGTGTTCAGGACAGTACCTTGATGAAGCGTGAGAAATGTTGTGTAAATCGGACAAAGTATGTAGGAGTTATGAGGACTTCCTGTAAGCAGTAGGTGGCGCTGTAGGTATGACGCAATACTGACCTACAGATGTGTTCAAGATGCGACCTTCATCAAGCATGAGCAATTTGGAGTAAATCGGATAATGTATGTAGGAGTTATGAGTACTTCCTGTTTCACCAGTAGGTGGCGCTGTAAGTGTAACTCAATACCGACGCATAGATGTGTTCAGAAGGTGACCTTCATGAAGTGTCAGCAATTTGGTGCAAATCGGATGATGTATGCAGGAGTTATGAGGACTTCCTGCTTCACCAATAGGTGGCGCTATAAGTATGACGCAATACTGACACATAGATGTGTTCAGGACAGAACCGTCATGAAGCGTGAGATAAATCGGACAAATCGGATAATGTATGGAGGAGTTATGAGGACTTCCTGTTTCACCAATAGGTGGCGCTATAAGTATGACGCAATACTGACACATAGATGTGTTCAAGACTGAACCGTCATGAAGCGTGAGATATATCAGACAAATTGGATAATGTATGTAGGAGTTATGAGGACTTCCTGTTTCACCAATAGGTGGCGCTATAAGTATGACACAATACGGACACATAGATCTGTTCAGGACCGAACCGTCATGAAGCGTGAGATATATCGGACAAATTGGATAATGTATGGAGGAGTTATGAGGACTTCCTGTTACACCAATAGGTGGCGCTATAAGTATGACGCAATACTGACACATAGATGTGTTCAGGACAGAACCCTCATGAAGCGTGAGATATATCGGACGAATTGGATAATGTATGTAGGAGTTATGAGGACTTCCTGTTTCACCAATAGGTGGCGCTATAAGTATGATGCAATACTGACACATAGATGTGTTCAGGACAGAACCGTCATGAAGCGTGAGATATATCGGACGAATCGGATAATGTATGGAGGAGTTATGAGGACTTCCTGTTTCACCAATAGGTGGCGCTATAAGTATGATGCAATACTGACACATAGATGTGTTCAGGACAGAACTGTCATGAAGCTTGAGACATATCGGACAAATCCGATAATGTATGTAGGAGTTATGAGGACTTCCTGTTTCACCAATAGGTGGCGCTATAAGTATGACGCAATACTGACACATAGATGTGTTCACGACAGAACCGTCATGAAGCGTGAGATATATCGGACAAATCGGATAATGTATGGAGGAGTTATGAGGACTTCGTGTTTTATGGCGAAATGTCAAACTTTAGCGGGGCGCCACGGCAAGGGTGTTTGGTGAAAACTCAATTTTTTTGATAACTTTTGATCACAAAGGTCTTAAGATGAAGCTGACCCGATATGAAGTTGATCGGATGAAATCTGTAGGAGGAGTTCGTTGAAGTACGAGACATGGAAATGGTCCAAACAAGGACAAAATGTCACATTAAAAGCAAAATGGCTGACTTCCTGTCGGATGTTGGGTATAGGTCCAAGAGACATTTTAGTGTGTCTCGATGAACTACATATGCCCACCGAATTTCGTACGCCTACATCAAACTGAAAGGTGGGGCTCGCCATTTTAAATTTTCCAGGGGGCGCTCTTGAGCCGTTTTGCCACGCCCATTTCCGTCACCCATGAATTATCAAATTTTTCACCAGGACTGACGTATCTTCAAAGTTTCATCCGTTTTCATCGATGTTTAGGCCGCCAAAAAGGCATTTGTTTTGGAAGAAGGAGAAGGAGAAGGAGAAGGAGAAGGGAGAATAATAATAATCCTTCGAAATACAATAGGGCCTCGCACCGCCAGTGCTCGGGCCCTAACTAGTGCTGCGAGCAGCAGTGAGCGGGCCCTCGCACCCCACGCGGGTCGGGGTGTGGCGCCGTTAAAGGGTGTGCTATTTCGGTGTCCAGTACTGACAGAAACTTCCTGTCACCAGTAGGTGGCGCTCTAAGCGTGACTCAATACCGACGCATAGATGTGTTCAGGACAGTACCTTGATGAAGCGTGAGAAATGTTGTGTAAATCGGACAAAGTATGTAGGAGTTATGAGGACTTCCTGTAAGCAGTAGGTGGCGCTGTAGGTATGACGCAATACTGACCTACAGATGTGTTCAAGATGCGACCTTCATCAAGCATGAGCAATTTGGAGTAAATCGGATAATGTATGTAGGAGTTATGAGTACTTCCTGTTTCACCAGTAGGTGGCGCTGTAAGTGTAACTCAATACCGACGCATAGATGTGTTCAGAAGGTGACCTTCATGAAGCGTCAGCAATTTGGTGCAAATCGTATGATGTATGCAGGAGTTATGAGGACTTCCTGTTTCACCAATAGGTGGCGCTATAAGTATGACGCAATACTGACACATAGATGTGTTCAGGACAGAACCGTCATGAAGCGTGAGATATATCGGACAAATCGGATAATGTATGGAGGAGTTATGAGGACTTCCTGTTTCACCAATAGGTGGCGCTATAAGTATGACGCAATACTGACACATAGATGTGTTCAGGACAGAACCGTCATGAAGCGTGAGATATATCGGACAAATTGGATAATGTATGGAGGAGTTATGAGGACTTCGTGTTTTATGGCGAAATGTCAAACTTTGGCGGGGCGCCACGGCAAGGGTGTTTGGTGAAAACTCAATTTTTTTGATAACTTTTGATCACAAAGGTCTTAAGATGAAGCTGACCCGATATGAAGTTGATCGGATGAAATCTGTAGGAGGAGTTCGTCGAAGAACGAGGCATGGAAATGGTCAAAACAAGGACAAAATGGCACATTAAGAGCAAAATGGCGGACTTCCTGTTGCATGTTGGGTATAGCTCCAAGAGACCTTTAAGTGTGGCTCGATGAAATACATATGCCCACCGAATTTCGTTCGCCTACATCAAACTGAAAGGTGGGGCTCGCCATTTTAGATTTTCCAGGGGGCGCTCTTGAGCCGTTTTGCCACGCCCATTTCCGTCACCAATGAAATATCCGATTTTCACCGGGACTGATGTATCTGCAAAGTTTCATCCGTTTTCATCGATGTTTAGGCCACCAAAAAGGCATTTGTTTGGGGAGAAGAAGAATAAGGAGAATAAGGAGAATAATCCTTCGAAATACAATAGGGCCTCGCACCGCCAGTGCTCGGGCCCTAACTAGTGCTGCGAGCAGCAGTGAGCGGGCCCTCGCACCCCACGCGGGTCGGGGTGTGGTGCCGTTAAAGGGTGTGCTATTTCGGTGTCCAGTACTGACAGAAACTTCCTGTCACCAGTAGGTGGCGCTCTAAGCGTGACTCAATACCGACGCATAGATGTGTTCAGGACAGTACCTTGATGAAGCGTGAGAAATGTTGTGTAAATCGGACAAAGTATGTAGGAGTTATGAGGACTTCCTATAAGCAGTAGGTGGCGCTGTAGGTATGACGCAATACTGACCTACAGATGTGTTCAAGATGCGACCTTCATCAAGCATGAGCAATTTGGAGTAAATCGGATAATGTATGTAGGAGTTATGAGTACTTCCTGTTTCACCAGTAGGTGGCGCTGTAAGTGTAACTCAATACCGATGCATAGATGTGTTCAGAAGGTGACCTTCATGAAGCGTCAGCAATTTGGTGCAAATCGGATGATGTATGCAGGAGTTATGAGGACTTCCTGTTTCACCAATAGGTGGCGCTATAAGTATGACGCAATACTGACACATAGATGTGTTCAGGACAGAACCGTCATGAAGCGTGAGATAAATCGGACAAATCGGATAATGTATGGAGGAGTTATGAGGACTTCCTGTTTCACCAATAGGTGGCGCTATAAGTATGACGCAATACTGACACATAGATGTGTTCAGGACAGAACCGTCATGAAGCGTGAGATAAATCGGACAAATCGGATAATGTATGGAGGAGTTATGAGGACTTCCTGTTTCACCAATAGGTGGCGCTATAAGTATGACGCAATACTGACACATAGATGTGTTCAGGACAGAACCGTCATGAAGCGTGAGATATATCGGACAAATTGGATAATGTATGGAGGAGTTATGAGGACTTCGTGTTTTATGGCGAAATGTCAAACTTTGGCGGGGCGCCACGGCAAGCGTGTTTGGTGAAAACTCAATTTTTTTGATAACTTTTGATCACAAAGGTCTTAAGATGAAGCTGACCCGATATGAAGTTGATCGGATTAAATCTGTAGGAGGAGTTCGTCGAAGTACGAGGCATGGAAATGGTCAAAACAAGGACAAAATGGCACATTAAGAGCAAAATGGCGGACTTCCTGTTGCATGTTGGGTATAGCTCCAAGAGACATTTTAGTGTGGCTCGATGAAATACATATGCCCACCGAATTTGGTTCGCCTACATCAAACTGAAAGGTGGGGCTCGCCATTTTAAACTTTCCAGGGGGCGCTCTTGAGCTGTTTTGCCACGCCCATTTCCGTCACCCATGAATTATCAAATTTTTCACCGGGACTAACGTATCTGCAAAGTTTCATCCGTTTTCATCGATGTTTAGGCCGCCAAAAAGGCATTTGTTTTGGAAGAAGGAGAAGGAGAAGGTAGAATAATAATAATAACTAGGGCTGCGAGCAGCATTGAGCGGGCCCTCGCACCCCACGCATGTCGGGGTGTGGCGCCGTTAAAGGCTGTGCTATTTCTGTGTCCAGTACTGAGAGACACTTCCTGTCACCAGAAGTTGGCGCTCTAAGCGTGACTCAATACAAACGCATAGATGTGTTCAGGACAGTACCTTGATGAAGCGTGAGAAATGTTGTGTAAATCGGACAATGTATGTAGGAGTTATGATGACTTCCTGTAAGCAGTAGGTGGCGCTATTAGTATGACTCAATGCTCACGCACAGATGTGTTCAGGATGCCACCTTCATCAACCCTGAGCAATTTGGAGTAAATCGGATAACGTATGTAGGAGTTATGAGGACTTCCTGTTTCACCAGTAGGAGGCGCTGTAAGTGTGACTCAATACCGACGCATAGATGGGTTCAGAAGGTGACCTTCATGAAGCGTCAGCAATTTGGTGCAAATCGGATGATGTATGCAGGAGTTATGAGGACTTCCTGTTTCACCAATAGGTGGCGCTATAAGTATGACGCAATACTGACACATAGATGTGTTCAGGACAGAACCGTCATGAAGCGTGAGATATATCAGACAAATTGGATAATGTATGGAGGAGTTGTGAGGACTTCCTGTTTCACCAATAGGTGGCGCTATAAGTATGATGCAATACTGACACATAGATGTGTTCAGGACAGAACCCTCATGAAGCGTGAGATATATCGGACAAATCGGATAATGTATGGAGGAGTTATGAGGACTTCCTGTTTCACCAATAGGTGGCGCTATAAGTATGACGCAATAGTGACACATAGATGTGTTCAGGACAGAACCGTCATGAAGCGTGAGATATATCAGACAAATTGGATAATGTATGTAGTAGTTATGAAGACTTCCTGTTTCACCAATAGGTGGCGCTATAAGTATGATGCAATACTGACACATAGATGTGTTCAGGACAGAACCGTCATGAAGCGTGAGATATATCGGACGAATTGGATAATGTATGTAGGAGTTATGAGGACTTCCTGTTTCACCAATAGGTGGCGCTATAAGTATGACGCAATACTGACACATAGATGTGTTCAGGACAGAACCGTCATGAAGCGTGAGATATATCGGACAAATCCGATAATGTATGGAGGAGTTATGGGGATTTCCTGTTTCACCAGTAGGTGGCACTGTAAGTGTGACTCAATACCGACACATAGATGGGTTCAGAAGGCCGCCTTCTTGAAGCGTCAGCAATTTGGTGCAAATCGGATGATGTATGCAGGAGTTATGAGGACTTCCTGTTTCACCAATAGGTGGCGCTATAAGTATGACGCAATACTGATACATAGATGTGTTCAGGACAGAACCGTCATGCACCGTGAGATATATCGGACGAATTGGATAATGTATGGAGGAGTTATGAGGACTTCCTGTTTCACCAATAGGTGGCGCTATACGTATGACGCAATACTGACACATAGATGTGTTCAGGACAGAACCGTCATGAAGCGTGAGATATATCGGACAAATTAGATAATGTATGGAGGAGTTATGAGGACTTCGTGTTTTATGGCGAAATGTCAAACTTTGGCGGGGCGCCACGGCAAGGGTGTTTGGTGAAAACTCAATTTTTTTGATAACTTTTGATCACAAAGGTCTTAAGATGAAGCTGACCCGATATGAAGTTGATCGGATGAAATCTGTAGGAGGAGTTCGTTAAAGTACGAGGCATGGAAATGTTAAAAACAAGGGGAAAATGGCACATTAAGAGCAAAATGGCGGACTTCCTGTTGCATGTTGGGTATAGCTCCAAGAGACATTTTAGTGTGTCTCGATGAAATACATATGCCCTCCGAATTTCGTTCGCATACATCAAACTGAAAGGTGGGGCTCGCCATTTTAAACTTTCCAGGGGGCGCTCTTGAGCCGTTTTGCCACGCCCATTTCCGTCACCCATGAATTATCAAATTTTTCACCGGGACTGACGTATCTGCAAAGTTTCATCCGTTTTCATCGATGTTTAGGCCGCCAAAAAGGCATTTGTTTGTGGAGAAGAAGAAGAAGGTAGGAGAATAATAATAATAATAATTCTTCGAAATTCAATAGGGCCTCGCACCGCCAGTGCTCGGGCCCTAATTAAAGCTGCAAGCAGCGTTGTGGGGGCCAAGCTGACCACGCGAAAGATGAAGCAAATACGACGGATGTTTTGAAGGCTTTAGAGATAGTGTTTGTCGGACTGCAACTACACTGCAAACTTGGTAAACACAGCAAACGTTATAACCACTGCAAACCTCAACCACTGCAAACTATGAAAATCATTCAGCTCAATAAAACAAGAAAAGTAGGCTGGTCTAATACTCAACACTCGTGGGCAGCGGATGAGAGCTAAAGTCTTTCCCACACCCGTGTGGCCAGCACGTTCGTGGAAATTCTGCCACACCTTCTCTTTCAAGGCTGTAGGGAGGACCAGCTGAAAGATGGAGTTTGCGGTGTTGGGGTCCCTCACACACTGATGCAAGACTCCCTCCCTCAGAGTCAGCCTCTATCTCTCCTTGAGGATCTGCCGAGTGTCACGTTGCAGGGCGATCCTTTCTGTTGCACTGGGCGGTTTCCCTGTCTGCAAGGATAACAGCATGTGGCGAATCATGTCATCTTTTTGCTGGGCGTCCTTCCATTCTCCAGGGGGCCCGGCCCAGCTGCACTTCTTCTAGGTCAACTTGGACGGAGAGTTAAGCATTTCTGGGCATGGGTTTTCCACCCCGGTGAGAAAAGTCTTCAGGGCCAGGATCTCCTCCTCTTCACCATCCTCTCCTCCATCCACAGGTACACGAGATAGGGCATCAGCATTAACATTGGTTTTGTCAGGCTGGAACTTGATGTTGAAGTGGTAGTTGTAGAGTCTGGCTGCCCACTGTTGCTCCAAGCTTCTCAGGTTCACCTCCTGTAAGTTTGCGAGAATGTTGTTGTCAATGAATACTACAAAATGGGAGCCTAGAGTGGAATTTCTTGCTGCACCAGCGAAAGACGGCCTACCTTCTGATAGCAATGAAGGTAAACAGGAGTCTGGCCAGTGTTCTTCACTTCTTCACTTGTACCTTCCCATTCAGACAAACTAGACTCCATTGAATCTTCAAAACCTTCCCCTACTCCACAGAAGTCTACACCCACTCACTGCATTTCCTTTACCCACTTTGACTATTTGTACACGGCCATGAACATGGCAAACAATACGCAACCAAGTTCCGTCTGCTGCATTTTACACAAGAGGAGCGCATTATTGTACTATATGTGATTGTCTGTACTGTATGTGCTTGTGTCTATGTAATTGTGTCTATTGTATGTTATGTTCTCTGCTGTACTGTATGTCTGTGATTGTCTACTGTATGTGCTTCCGTCTGATTTTCTCTACTGTATGCAATTGTAATTGTCTATGTGATTGTCTTTACTGTATGAGCTTGTCTATGTGATTGTCTCTACTGTATGTGCTTGTCTGGATAATCGTCTCTACAACAAAACCCATGAATATGATGTACCGTACTGTAAGATGCCTCCCCCACATGGCAAACATTTGTAATACACACATATTACTTACTCTAAACAATAGGCACACGAGTCCCTGGTCTGTGAGCCAAATTTCACAACTTTTAACTGGCAGGAGCGACCGACAATGATTCTGTTGTCTGCCATTGACTTCCACAGCAGCATAATTACAATAATTATAAGAATGCACTTTGGATGAACGGGAATCGAACCCTGAACTCACTGCTTGCGAGACTGACGCGCTACCCGCTATGCCACGACGGATCTTACAAAGTGCGTGGCAGATTTGAGTGGATAATGTCAGCTTCTGCTTCCTCTTGGTAGAGTTAGTCCAGAGCACTTAATTAATGTCACCTGGTAGGGTTGCTTCTTCTCGGTAGAGTGAGAGGGGGGGGGTGTCTTTGTTTAAATTGGCACACAGCGAAAAGTATACATAGCATAGCTCAACTATTTACTTCTTCAGAATCCAGACAATCACGCAAACATTTCCATGTACAAAATGTCCTTCGGTCTTCAGAAGTGTAGGAGAGGTGAAGAGTTAGAAACAGTTAGAGATTCTAGAGCGAAGAGAGATTTTCTAGAGTGTGGCTCCATTGATTTCAATGGAGGGGGGGGGGTCATTATTCGAACTGTCACAGAGTGAAAAATATACATCGAAGAGCTTAGCTTTTTTGATTTTATGAATCCCAAGAGTCGTGTGAACGTTTTGATATATAAAATGTGTATGAGCTGTGAGAATTGGAAGAGGGATGGCAGTTTAGAAAATGTGTGACTTTTTCCAAAATGCGCCTTTCAGCACTCTGACACTGGTGAAATTGTGCAGAAGACAAAAAGTGTTCCTTTCATTCTGCAATCAAACAAATGAAGTAATAATGAAACCATGGGGTGTGTTGAACTCGGCATGAGCCAGGGAATCCATTGCTACCATCATTTTGAAGATTGGACATACAGTTCAAAAGTTACTGGCATAAACGCAACTCCAACTTTGACATGCTGGTGGCGCTAGAGTGCACGAGATGTCAACATGAGGCTTGGTGACAGATGTCATGGGTATGTCCCGAATGAGTGTGCCAAATGTGGTTTTGATAGATTAAAAGATTAATGAGATATGACCACAGTTCCTGTTCTGCAGCTTTTCTGCCAATTTTGATTGGCTGTCACGAGCGAACGCAATGGATAATCAAAAATCCCTGTACATCCTATGTAGACATTAATGTATAGATGACATCCACCGATTTTCGTGCAAATTGGTGAAAGTTCCTAGGAGCAGATACATTTTAAGGGTTTTGCACATCATTCAAAATGGCGGAGAAGCCAAGATGGCCACAATGACGTCATAGAGTGCGTTGAATCCGGCTTGAGCCAAGGAATTGAAGGACACCTGAAGTTTGAAAATTGGACTTGCTGAAGAAAAGCTGCATGCATAAATGCACCTCCAACTTTGACACGTTGGTGGCGCTAGAGAGGGTGAGGTGTGGACATGAGACTTGGTGAGGAGGGTCAGGGCACTGTCCCGAATGAGTGTGCCATTTTTCATAACTTTCTACCATAAGCTTCTATGGGCTGCCATAGACTACAATGGCAGAGGAATAATAATAATAAAGAAAGAGAAAAGGTAGAAACTTAATGGGTGCCTGCGCAGCTGCGCTGCTTGGCCCCCAAATATAGCTGCAAGCAGCGATGTGGGGGCCAAGCGGGACGCACGACCAGCGCATCAAAGACAACAAGCAAAACATGTCAAAAGCCAGACATGGTTGAATAGGATTCGATCTCTGTACCTGCTGCTTGCAAGGCCTACACGCTAACCACTGTGCTATGCAGGATGTTGCGAAAGTGAACCACCCTAGTCCACAAGGCATGTGAGCCTTCCCTAACCCCGTGAGTCTGAGTCCTGAGCTATGTATGAAAAATATACATCGAAAAGCTTAGCTTTTTTGATTTTATGAATCCCAAGAGTCGTGTGAACGTTTTGATATATAAAATGTGTATGAGCTGTGAGAATTAGAAGAGGGATGGCAGTTTAGAAAATGTGTGACTTTTTCCAAAAACCTCTGAAACTGGTGAAATTGTGCAGAGGACAAAAAGTGTTTCTTTCATTCTGCAATCAAACAAATGAAGTAATAATGAAACCATGGGGTGTTTTGAACTCGGCATGAGCCAGGGAATCCATTGCTACCATCATTTTGAAGATTGGACATACAGTTCAAAAGTTACTGGCATAAACGCAACTCCAACTTTGACACGCTGGTGGCGCTAGAGTGCACGAGATGTCAACGTAAGGCTTGGTGACAGATGTCATGGGTGTGTCCCGGATGAGTGTGCCAAATGTGGTTTTGATAGATTAAAACATTACTGAGATATGACCCCAGTTCCTGTTTTGCAGCTTTTCGGCCAATTTTGATTGGCTGTCACGAGGGAACGCAATGGACAATCAAAAATCCCTGTAAGACTTTTGTGGACATCGGTCTATAGATTGTGCATACTGCGTGTGGTGCAGAATGGTGAAAAAACCTAGGAGGAGATACATTTTGAGTGTTTTACACTAAATCCAATATGGCGGGAAATCCAATATGGTGGAAAATGATGTCATAGGGTGCGTTGAACTTGGCTTGAGCGAAGGAATCCAACGCTGCCTCGTTTTTGAAAATCAGGCTTACAGGTCAAAAGTTGCATGCACAAATGCACCTCCAACTTTGACACATTGGTGGCGCTAGAGCGTTCAAGCTGTGGACATGGGTCTTGGTGAGAAGACTTTGGGGACTGTCATGAATGAGTGTGCCAATTTTCCCAACTTTTTACCATACGGTTCTATGGGCTGCCATAGACTCCAATGGCAGAAGAATAATAATAAATAATAAGAAAAGGTACAAGAACAATGGGTGCCAGCGCTTAGCGCTTCGCTGCTTGGCCCCCAATAATCCTTCGAAATTCAATAGGGCCTCGCACCGCCAGTGCTCGGGCCCTAACTAGGGCTGCGAGCAGCAGTGAGCGGGCCCTCGCACCCCACGCGTGTCGGGGTGCTGCGCCGTTAAAGGCTGTGCTATTTCGGTGTGCAGTACTGAGAGAAACTTCCTGTCACCAGTAGGTGGCGCTCTAGGCGTGACTCAAAACCAAAGCATAGATGTGTTCAGGACGGTACCTTGATGAAGCGTGAGAAATGTTGAGTAAATCGGATAACGTATGTAGGAGTTATGAGGACTTCCTGTTTCACCAGTAGGTGGCGCTGTAAGTGTGACTCAATACCGACGCATAGATGTGTTCAGAAGGTGACCTTCATGAAGCGTCAGCAATTTGGTGCAAATCGGATGATGTATGCAGGAGTTATGAGGACTTCCTGTTTCACCAATAGGTGGCGCTATACGTTTAACGCAATACTGACACATAGATGTGTTCAGGACAGAACCGTCATGAAGCGTGAGCTATATCGGACAAATTGGATAATGTATGGAGGAGTTATGAGGACTTCCTGTTTCACCAATAGGTGTCTCTATAAGTATGACGCAATACTGAAACATAGATGTGTTCAGGACAGAACCGTCATGAAGCGTGAGATATATCGGACAAATTGGATAATGTATGGAGGAGTTATGAGGACTTCGTGTTTTATGGCGAAATGTCAAACTTTAGCGGGGCGCCACGGCAAGGGTGTGTGGTGAAAACTCAACTTTTGATCACAAAGGCCTTAAGATGAAGCCGACCTGATATGAAGTTGATCGGATGAAATCTCTAGGAGGAGTTCGTCGAAGTACGAGGCATGGAAATGGTCAAAACAAGGACAAAATGGCACATTAAAAGCAAAATGGCGGACTTCCTGTTGCATGTTGGGTATAGCTCCAAGAGACATTTTAGTGTGGCTCGATGAAATACATATGCCCACCGAATTTCGTTCGCCTACATCAAACTGAAAGGTGGGGCTCGCCATTTTAAACTTTCCAGGGGGCGCTCTTGAGCCGTTTTGCCACGCCCATTTCCGTCACCCATGAAATATCCGATTTACACCGGGACTGATGTATCTGCAAAGTTTCATCCGTTTTCATCGATGTTTAGGCCGCCAAAAAGGCATTTGTTTGGGGAGAAGAAGGAGAAGAAGGAGAAGGAGAAGGAGAAGGAGAATAATAATCCTTTGAGTTTCAATAGGGCCTCGCACCGCCAGTGCTCGGGCCCTAACTAGGGCTGCGAGCAGCAGTGAGCGGGCCCTCGCACCCCATGCGTGTCGGGGTGCTGCGCCGTTAAAGGCTGTGCTATTTCGGTGTGCAGTACTGAGAGAAACTTCCTGTCACCAGTAGGTGGCGCTCTAGACGTGACTCAATACCGAAGCATAGATGTGTTCAGGATGGTACCTTGATGAAGCGTGAGAAATGTTGAGTAAATCGGATAACGTATGTAGGAGTTATGAGGACTTCCTGTTTCACCAGTAGGTGGCGCTGTAAGTGTGACTCAATACCGACACATAGATGGGTTCAGAAGGCCACCTTCATGAAGCGTCAGCAATTTGGTGCAAATCGGATGATGTATGCAGGAGTTATGAGGACTTCCTGTTTCACCAATAGGTGGCGCTATTCGTATGACGCAATACTGACACATAGATGTGTTCAGGACAGAACCCTCATGAAGCGTGAGATATATCGGACAAATCGGATAATGTATGGAGGAGTTATGAGGACTTCCTGTTTCACCAATAGGTGGCGCTATAAGTATGACGCAATACTGACACATAGATGTGTTCAGGACAGAACCTTCATGAAGCGTGAGATATATCGGACGAATTGGATAATGTATGGAGGAGTTATGAGGACTTCCTGTTTCACCAATAGGTGGCGCTATAAGTATGACGCAATACTGACACATAGATGTGTTCAGGACAGAACCGTCATGAAGCGTGAGATATATCGGACAAATTGGATAATGTATGGAGGAGTTATGAGGACTTCCTGTTTCACCAATAGGTGGCGCTATAAGTATGACGCAATACTGACACATAGATGTGTTCAGGACAGAACCGTCATGAAGCGTGAGATATATCGGACAAATTGGATAATGTATGGAGGAGTTATGAGTACTTCCTGTTTCACCAGTAGGTGGCGCTGTAAGTGTGACTCAATATCGACGCATAGATGTGTTCAGAAGGTGACCTTCACGAAGCGTCAGTAATTTGGTGCAAATCGGATGATGTATGCAGGAGTTATGAGGACTTCCTGTTTCACCAATAGGTGGCGCTATAAGTATGACGCAATACTGACACATAGATGTGTTCAGGACAGAACTGTCATGAAGCGTGAGATATATCGGACAAATTGGATAATGTATGGAGGAGTTATGAGGACTTCCTGTTTCACCAGTAGGTGGCGCTGTAAGTGTGACTCAATACCGACACATAGATGGGTTCAGAAGGCCACCTTCATGAAGCATCAGCAATTTGGTGCAAATCGGATGATGTATGCAGGAGTTATGAGGACTTCCTGTTTCACCAATAGGTGGCGCTATACGTATGACACAATACGGACACATAGATGTGTTCAGGACCGAACCGTCATGAAGCGTGAGCTATATCGGACAAATTGGATAATGTATGGAGGAGTTATGAGGACTTCCTGTTTCACCAATAGGTGGCGCTATAAGTATGACGCAATACTGAAACATAGATGTGTTCAGGACAGAACCGTGATGAAGCGTGAGATATATCGGACAAATTGGATAATGTATGGAGGAGTTATGAGGACTTCCTGTTTCACCAATAGGTGGCGCTATAAGTATGACGCAATACTGACACATAGATGTGTTCAGGACAGAACCGTCATGAAGCGTGAGATATATCGGACAAATTGGATAATGTATGGAGGAGTTATGAGGACTTCGTGTTTTATGGCGAAATGTCAAACTTTGGCGGGGCGCCACGGCAAGGGTGTTTGGTGAAAACTCAATTTTTTTGATAACTTTTGATCACAAAGGTCTTAAGATGAAGCTGACCCGATATGAAGTTGATCGGATGAAATCTGTAGGAGGAGTTCGTCGAAGTACGAGGCATGGAAATGGTCAAAACAAGGACAAAATGGCACATTAAGAGCAAAATGGCGGACTTCCTGTTGCATGTTGGGTATAGCTCCAAGAGACATTTTAGTGTGGCTCGATGAAATACATATGCCCACCGAATTTGGTTCGCCTACATCAAACTGAAAGGTGGGGCTCGCCATTTTAAACTTTCCAGGGGGCGCTCTTGAGCCGTTTTGCCACGCCCATTTCCGTCACCCATGAATTATCAAATTTTTCACCGGGACTGACGTATCTGCAAAGTTTCATCCGTTTTCATCGATGTTTAGGCCGCCAAAAAGGCATTTGTTTTGGAAGAAGAAGGAGAAGGTAGAATAATAATAATAACTAGGGCTGCGAGCAGCAGTGAGCGGGCCCTCGCACCCCACGCGGGTCGGGGTGTGGCGCCGTTAAAGGGTGTGCAATTTCGGTGTCCAGTACTGACAGAAACTTCCTGTCACCAGTAGGTGGCGCTCTAAGCGTGACTCAATACCGACGCATAGATGTGTTCAGGACAGTACCTTGATGAAGCGTGAGAAATGTTGTGTAAATCGGACAAAGTATGTAGGAGCTATGAGGACTTCCTGTAAGCAGTAGGTGGCGCTGTAGGTATGACGCAATACTGACCTACAGATGTGTTTAAGATGCGACCTTCATCAAGCATGAGCAATTTGGAGTAATTCAGATAATGTATGTAGGAGTTATGAGGACTTCCTTTTTGACCAATAGGTGGCGCTATAAGTATGACGCAATACTGACACATAGATGTGTTCAGGACAGAACCGTCATGAAGCGTGAGATATATCGGACACATTGGATAATGTATGGAGGAGTTATGAGGACTTCCTGTTTCACCAATAGGTGGCGCTATAAGTATGACGCAATACTGACACATAGATGTGTTCAGGACAGAACCGTCATGAAGCGTGAGATATATCGGACAAATCGGATAATGTATGGAGAAGTTATGAGGACATCGTGTTTTATGGCGAAATGTCAAACTTTGGCGGGGCGCCACGGCAAGGGTGTTTGGTGAAAACTCAATTTTCTTGATAACTTTTGATCACAAAGGGCTTAAGATGAAGCTGACCGAGTATGAAGTTGATCGGATGAAATCTGTAGGAGGAGTTCGTTGAAATACGAGGCATGGAAATGGTCAAAACAAGGACAAAATGGGACATTAAAAGCAAAATGGCGGCCTTCCTGTTGCATGTTGGGTACAGCTCTAAGAGACATTTTAGTGTGGCTCGATGAAATACATATGCCCTCCGAATTTCGTTCGCCTACATCAAACTGAAAGGTGGGGCTCGCCATTTGAAACTTTCCAGGGGGCGCTCTTGAGCCGTTTTGCCACGCCCATTTCCGTCACCCATGAATTATCAAATTTTTCACCGGGACTGACGTATCTGCAAAGTTTCATCCGTTTTCATCGATGTTTAGGCCGCCAAAAAGGCATTTGTTTCGGAAGAAGGAGGAGAATAATAATAACTAGTGCTGCGAGCAGCAGTGAGCGGGCCCTCGCACCCCACGCGTGTCGGGGTGCTGCGCCGTTAAAGGCTGTGCTATTTCGGTGTGCAGTACTGAGAGAAACTTCCTGTCACCAGTAGGTGGCGCTCTAGGCGTGACTCAATACCGAAGCATAGATGTGTTCAGGACCGTACCTTGATGAAGCGTGAGAAATGTTGAGTAAATCGGATAACGTATGTAGGAGTTATGAGGACTTCCTGTTTCACCAGTAGGTGGCGCTGTAAGTGTGACTCAATACCGACACATAGATGGGTTCAGAAGGCCACCTTCATGAAGCGTCAGCAATTTGGTGCAAATCGGATGATGTATGCAGGATTTATGAGGACTTCCTGTTTCACCAATAGGTGGCGCTATTCGTATGACGCAATACTGACACATAGATGTGTTCAGGACAGAACCGTCATGAAGCGTGAGCTATATCGGACAAATTGGATAATGTATGGAGGAGTTATGAGGACTTCCTGTTCCACCAATAGGTGGCGCTATAAGTATGACGCAATACTGAAACATAGATGTGTTCAGGACAGAACCGTCATGAAGCGTGAGATATATCGGACAAATTGGATAATGTATGGAGGAGTTATGAGGACTTCCTGTTTCACCAATAGGTGGCGCTATAAGTATGACGCAATACTGACACATATTTGTGTTCAGGACAGAACCGTCATGAAGCGTGAGATATATCGGACAAATCGGATAATGTATGGAGGAGTTATGGGGACTTCCTGTTTCACCAATAGGTGGCGCTATAAGTATGACGCAATACTGACACATAGATGTGTTCAGGACAGAACCGTCATGAAGCGTGAGATATATCGGACAAATCGGATAATGTATGGAGGAGTTATGGGGACTTCCTGTTTCACCAATAGGTGGCGCTATAAGTATGACGCAATACTGACACATAGATGTGTTCAGGACAGAACCGTCATGAAGCGTGAGATATATCGGACAAATCGGATAATGTATGGAGGAGTTATGGGGACTTCCTGTTTCACCAATAGGTGGCGCTATAAGTATGACGCAATACTGACACATAGATGTGTTCAGGACAACCGTCATGAAGCGTGAGAAATATCGGACAAATCGGATAATGTATGGAGGAGTTATGAGTACTTCCTGTATTACCAACAGGTGGCGCTATAAGTATGATGCAATACTGACACAAAGATGTGTTCAGGACAGAACCGTCATGAAGCGTGAGATATATCGGACAAATTGGATAATGTATGGAGGAGTTATGAGGACTTCCTGTTTCACCAATAGGTGGCGCTATAAGTATGACGCAATACTGACACATAGATGTGTTCAGGACAGAACCGTCATGAAGCGTGAGATATATTGGACAAATTGGATAATGTATGGAGGAGTTATGAGGACTTCCTGTTTCACCAATAGGTGGCGCTATAAGTATGACGCAATACTGACACATAGATGTGTTCAGGACAGAACCGTCATGAAGCCTGAGATATATCGGACAAATTGGATAATGTATGGAGGATTTATGAGGACTTCCTGTTTCACCAATAGGTGGCGCTATAAGTATGACGCAATACTGACACATAGATGTGTTCAGGACAGGACCGTCATGAAGCGTGAGATATATCGGACAAATTGGATAATGTATGGATGAGTTATGAGGACTTCGTGTTTTATGGCGAAATGTCAAACTTTAGCGGGGCGCCACGGCAAGGGTGTGTGGTGAAAACTCAATTTTTTTGATAACTTTTGATCACAAAGGTCTTAAGATGAAGCCGACCCGATATGAAGTTGATCGGATGAAATCTCTAGGAGGAGTTCGTCGAAGTACGAGGCATGGAAATGGTCAAAACAAGGACAAAATGGCACATTAAGAGCAAAATGGCGGACTTCCTGTTGCATGTTGGGTATAGCTCCAAGAGACATTTAAGTGTGGCTCGATGAAATACATATGCCCACCGAATTTCGTTAGCCTACATCAAACTGAAAGGTGGGGCTCGCCATTTTAAACTTTCCAGGGGGCGCTCTTGAGCTGTTTTGCCACGCCCATTTCCGTCACCCATGAATTATCAAATTTTTCACCGGGACTGACGTATCTGCAAAGTTTCATCCGTTTTCATCGATGTTTAGGCCGCCAAAAAGGCATTTGTTTTGGAAGAAGAAGGAGAATAATAATAATAACTAGTGCTGCGAGCAGCAGTGAGCGGGCCCTCGCACCCCACGCGGGTCGGGGTGTGGCGCCGTTAAAGGGTGTGCTATTTCGGTGTCCAGTACTGATAGAAACTTCCTGTCACCAGTAGGTGGCGCTCTAAGCGTGACTCAATACCGACGCATAGATGTGTTCAGGACGGTACCTTGATGAAGCGTGAGAAATGTTGAGTAAATCGGATAACGTATGTAGGAGTTATGAGGACTTCCTGTTTCACCAGTAGGTGGCGCTGTAAGTGTGACTCAATACCGACACATAGATGGGTTCAGAAGGCCACCTTCATGAAGCGTCAGCAATTTCGTGCAAATCGGATGATGTATGCAGGAGTTATGAGGACTTCCTGTTTCACCAATAGGTGGCGCTATACGTATGACGCAATACTGACACATAGATGTGTTCAGGACAGAACCGTCATGAAGCGTGAGCTATATCGGACAAATTGGATAATGTATGGAGGAGTTATGAGGACTTCTTGTTTCACCAATAGGTGGCGCTATAAGTATGACGCAATACTGACACATAGATGTGTTCAGGACAGAACTGTCATGAAGCGTGAGATATATCGGACAAATTGGATAATGTATGGAGGAGTTATGAGGACGTACTGTTTCACCAATAGGTGGCGCTATAAGTATGACGCAATACTGACATATAGATGTGTTCAGGACAGAACCGTCATGAAGCGTGAGACATATCGGACAAATCGGATAATGTATGGAGGAGTTATGAGGACGTACTGTTTCACCAATAGGTGGCGCTATAAGTATGACGCAATACTGACGCATAGATGTGTTCAGGACAGAACCGTCATGAAGCGTGAGACATATCGGACAAATTGGATAATGTATGGAGGAGTTATGAGGACGTACTGTTTCACCAATAGGTGGCGCTATAAGTATGACACAATACTGACACATAGATGTGTTCAGGACAGAACCGTCATGAAGCGTGAGATATATCGGACAAATTGGATAATGTATGGAGGAGTTATGAGGACGTACTGTTTCACCAATAGGTGGCGCTATAAGTATGACGCAATACTGACACATAGATGTGTTCAGGACAGAACCGTCATGAAGCGTGAGATATATCGGACAAATTGGATAATGTATGGAGGAGTTATGAGGACGTACTGTTTCACCAATAGGTGGCGCTATAAGTATAACGCAATACTGACACATAGATGTGTTCAGGACAGAACCGTCATGAAGCGTGAGATATATCGGACAAATTGGATAATGTATGGAGGAGTTATGAGGACGTACTGTTTCACCAATAGGTGGCGCTATAAGTATGACACAATACTGACACATAGATGTGTTCAGGACAGAACCGTCATGAAGCGTGAGATATATCGGACAAATTGGATAATGTATGGAGGAGTTATGAGGACGTACTGTTTCACCAATAGGTGGCGCTATAAGTATGACGCAATACTGACACATAGATGTGTTCAGGACAGAACTGTCATGAAGCGTGAGATATATCGGACAAATCCGATAATGTATGGAGGAGTTATGAGGACATCGTGTTTTATGGCGAAATGTCAAACTTTGGCGGGGCGCCACGGCAAGGGTGTTTGGTGAAAACTCAATTTTTTTGATAACTTTTGATCACAAACGTCTTAAGATGAAGCTGACCCGATATGAAGTTGATCGGATGAAATCTGTAGGAGGAGTTCGTCGAAGTACGAGGCATGGAAATGGTCAAAACAAGGACACAATGGCACATTAAGAGCAAAATGGCGGACTTCCTGTTGCATGTTGGGTATAGCTCCAAGAGGCATTTAAGTGTGGCTCGATGAAATACATATGCCCTCCGAATTTCGTTCGCCTACATCAAACTGAAAGGTGGGGCTCGCAATTTTAAATTTTCCAGGGGGCGCTCTTGAGCCGTTTTGCCACGCCTATTTCCAGCACCCATGAATTATCAAATTTTTCACCGGGACTGACGTATCTGCAAAGTTTCATCCGTTTTCATCGATGTTTAGGCCGCCAAAAAGGCATTTGTTTCGGAATAATAATAATAATAATAATAACTAGGGCTGCGAGCAGCAGTGAGCGGGCCCTCGCACCCCACGCGTGTCGGGGTGTGGCGCCGTTAAAGGGTGTGCTATTTCGGTGTGCAGTACTGAGAGAAACTTCCTGTCACCAGTAGGTGGCGCTCTAAGTGTGACTCAATACCGATGCATAGATGTGTTCAGGACGGTACCTTGATGAAGCGTGAGAAATGTTGAGTAAATCGGATAATGTATGTAGGAGTTATGATGACTTCCTGCTTGACCTGTAGGCGGCGCTATAAGTATGACTCAGTACTGATCTACAGATGTGTTCAGGATGCGACCTTCATCAAGCGTGAGCAATTTCGAGTAAATCGGATAACGTTAGTAGGAGTTATGAGGACTTCCTGTTTCACCAGTAGGTGGCGCTGTAGGTATGACGCAATACTGAATTATAGATGTGTTCAAGATATGACCTTCATCAAGCATGAGCAATTTAGTGTAAATCGGATAACGCATGTAGGAGTTATGAGTACTTCCTGTTTCACCAGTAGGTGGCGCTATGAGTGTGATTCAATACAGACGCATAGATGTGTTCAGAATGCGACCTTCATGAATCGACAGCAATTTGGTGCAAATCGGATAATGTATGTAGGAGTTATGAGCACTTCCTGTTTCACCAGTAGGTGGCGCTGTAGGTATGACGCAATACTGACTTACAGAAGTGTTCAAGATGCAACCTTCATCAAGCATGAGCAATTTGGAGTAAATCGGATAACATATGTAGGAGTTATGAGTACTTCCTGTTTCACCAGTAGGTGGCGCTGTAAGTGTGACTCAATACCGATGCATAGATATATTCAGAAGGTGACCTTCATGAAGCGTCAGCAATTTGGTGCAAATCGGATGATGTATGCAGCAGTTATCAGGACTTCCTGTTTCACCAATAGGTGGCGCTATAAGTATGACGCAATACTGACACATAGATGTGTTCAGGACAGAACCGTCATGAAGCGTCAGATATATCGGACAAATTGGCTAATGTATAGAGGGGTTATGAGTACTTCCTGTTTCACCAGTAGGTGGCGCTGTAAGTGTGACTCAATACCGACGCATAGATGTGTTCAGAAGGTGACCTTCATGAAGCGTCAGCAATTTGGTGCAAATCGGATAATGTATGTAGGAGTTATGAGGACTTCCTGCTTGACCTGTAGGCGGCGCTATAAGTATGACTCACTGCTGACGCACAGATGTGTTCAGGATGCGACCTTCATCAAGCTTGAGCAATTTGGAGTAAATCGGATAACGTATGTAGGAGTTATGAGTACTTCCTGTTTCACCAGTAGGTGGCGCTGTAAGTGTGACTCAATACCGACGCATAGATGTATTCAGAAGGTGACCTTCATGAAGCGTCAGCAATTTGGTGCAAATCGGATGATGTATGCAGCAGTTATCAGGACTTCCTGTTTCACCAATAGGTGGCGCTATAAGTATGACGCAATACTGACACATAGATGTGTTCAGGACAGAACCGTCATGAAGCGTCAGATATATCGGACAAATTGGCTAATGTATAGAGGGGTTATGAGTACTTCCTGTTTCACCAGTAGGTGGCGCTGTAAGTGTGACTCAATACCGACGCATAGATGTGTTCAGAAGGTGACCTTCATGAAGCGTCAGCAATTTGGTGCAAATCGGATAATGTATGTAGGAGTTATGAGGACTTCCTGCTTGACCTGTAGGCGGCGCTATAAGTATGACTCACTGCTGACGCACAGATGTGTTCAGGATGCGACCTTCATCAAGCTTGAGCAATTTGCAGTAAATCGGATAACGTATGTAGGAGTTATGAGTACTTCCTGTTTCACCAGTAGGTGGCGCTGTAAGTGTGACTCAATACCGACGCATAGATGTATTCAGAAGGTGACCTTCATGAAGCGTCAGCAATTTGGTGCAAATCGGATGATGTATGCAGCAGTTATCAGGACTTCCTGTTTCACCAATAGGTGGCGCTATAAGTATGACGCAATACTGACACATAGATGTGTTCAGGACAGAACCGTCATGAAGCGTCAGATATATCGGACAAATTGGCTAATGTATAGAGGGGTTATGAGTACTTCCTGTTTCACCAGTAGGTGGCGCTGTAAGTGTGACTCAATACCGACGCATAGATGTGTTCAGAAGGTGACCTTCATGAAGCGTCAGCAATTTGGTGCAAATCGGATAATGTATGTAGGAGTTATGAGGACTTCCTGCTTGACCTGTAGGCGGCGCTATAAGTATGACTCACTGCTGACGCACAGATGTGTTCAGGATGCGACCTTCATCAAGCTTGAGCAATTTGCAGTAAATCGGATAACGTATGTAGGAGTTATGAGTACTTCCTGTTTCACCAGTAGGTGGCGCTGTAAGTGTGACTCAATACCGAAGCATAGATGTGTTCAGAATGCGACCTTCATGAAGCATCAGCAATTTGGTGCAAATCGGATAATGTATGTAGGAGTTATGAGGACGTACTGTTTCACCAATAGGTGGCGCTATAAGTATGATGCAATACTGACACATAGATGTGTTCAGGACAGAACTGTCATGAAGCGTGAGACATATCGGACAAATCGGATAATGTATGGAGGAGTTATGAGGACGTAATGTTTCACCAATAGGTGGCGCTATAAGTATGACGCAATACTGACACATAGATGTGTTCAGGACAGAACCGTCATGAAGCGTGAGACATATCGGACGAATCGGATAATGTATGGAGGAGTTATGAGGATGTACTGTTTCACCAATAGGTGGCGCTATAAGTATGACGCAATACTGACACATAGATGTGTTCAGGACAGAACCGTCATGAAGCGTGAGATATATCGGACAAATTGGATAATGTATGGAGGAGTTATGAGGACGTACTGTTTCACCAATAGGTGGCGCTATAAGTATGACGCAATACTGACACATAGATGTGTTCAGGACAGAACTGTCATGAAGCGTGAGACATATCGGACAAATCGGATAATGTATGGAGGAGTTATGAGGACGTACTGTTTCACCAATAGGTGGCGCTATAAGTATGACGCAATACTGACACAGATGTGTTCAGGACAGAACCGTCATGAAGCGTGAGACATATCGGACAAATCGGATAATGTATGGAGGAGTTATGAGGACGTACTGTTTCACCAATAGGTGGCGCTATACGTATGACGCAATACTGACACATAGATGTGTTCAGGACAGAACCGTCATGAAGCGTGAGATATATCGGACACATTGGATAATGTATGGAGGAGTTATGAGGACTTCCTGTTTCACCAATAGGTGGCGCTATAAGTATGACGCAATACTGACACATAGATGTGTTCAGGACAGAACTGTCATGAAGCGTGAGACATATCGGACAAATCGGATAATGTATGGAGGAGTTATGAGGACGTACTGTTTCACCAATAGGTGGCGCTATAAGTATGACGCAATACTGACACATAGATGTGTTCAGGACAGAACCGTCATGAAGCGTGAGACATATCGGACGAATCGGATAATGTATGGAGGAGTTATGAGGACGTACTGTTTCACCAATAGGTGGCGCTATAAGTATGACGCAATACTGACACATAGATGTGTTCAGGACAGAACCGTCATGAAGCGTGAGATATATCGGCCAAATTGGATAATGTATGTAGGAGTTATGAGGACTTCCTGTTTCACCAATAGGTGGCGCTATAAGTATGACGCAATACTGACACATAGATGTGTTCAGGACAGAACCGTCATGAAGCGTGAGATATATCGGACAAATTGGATAATGTATGGAGGAGTTATGAGGACTTCGTGTTTTATGGCGAAATGTCAAACTTTGGCGGGGCGCCATGGCAAGGGTGTTTGGTGAAAACTCAATTTTTTTGATAACTTTTGATCACAAAGGTCTTAAGATGAAGCTGACCCGATATGAAGTTGATCGGATTAAATCTGTAGGAGGAGTTCGTCGAAGTACGAGGCATGGAAATGGTCAAAACAAGGACAAAATGGCACATTAAGAGCAAAATGGCGGACTTCCTGTTGCATGTTGGGTATAGCTCCAAGAGACATTTTAGTGTGGCTCGATGAAATACATATGCCCACCGAATTTGGTTCGCCTACATCAAACTGAAAGGTGGGGCTCGCCATTTTAAACTTTCCAGGGGGCGCTCTTGAGCCGTTTTGCCACGCCCATTTCCGTCACCCATGAATTATCCAATTTTTCACCGGGACTGACGTATCTGCAAAGTTTCATCCGTTTTCATCGATGTTCAGGCCGTCAAAAAGGCATTTGTTTGGGGAAAAGAAGAAGGTAAAAGAAGAACTAGTGCTGCGAGCAGCAGTGAGCGGGCCCTGCACCCCACGCGTGTCGGGGTGCTGCGCCGTTAAAGGCTGTGCTATTTCGGTGTGCAGTACTGAGAGAAACTTCCTGTCACCAGTAGGTGGCGCTCTAGGCGTGACTCAATACCGAAGCATAGATGTGTTCAGGACGGTACCTTGATGAAGCGTGAGAAATGTTGCGTAAATTGGATAACGTATGTAGGAGTTATGAGGACTTCCTGTTTCACCAGCAGGTGGCGCTGTAAGTGTGACTCAATACCGACACATAGATGGGTTCAGAAGGCCACCTTCATGAAGCGTCAGCAATTTGGTGCAAATCGGATGATGTATGCAGGAGTTATGAGGACTTCCTGTTTCACCAATAGGTGGCGCTATACGTATGATGCAATACTGACACATAGATGTGTTCAGGACAGAACCGTCATGAAGCGTGAGATATATCGGACAAATTGGATAATGTATGGAGGAGTTATGAGTACTTCCTGTTTCACCAATAGGTGGCGCTATAAGTATGATGCAATACTGACACATAGATGTGTTCAGGACAGAACCGTCATGAAGCGTGAGATATATCGGACGAATCGGATAATGTATGGAGGAGTTATGATGACTTCCTGTTTCACCAATAGGTGGCGCTATAAGTATGATGCAATACTGACACATAGATGTGTTCAGGACAGAACCGTCATGAAGCGTGAGATATATCGGACGAATTGGATAATGTATGTAGGAGTTATGAGGACTTCCTGTTTCACCAATAGGTGGCGCTATAAGTATGATGCAATACTGACACAGATGTGTTCAGGACAGAACCGTCATGAAGCGTGAGATATATCAGACGATTTGGATAATGTATGTAGGAGTTATGAGGACTTCCTGTTTCACCAATAGGTGGCACTATAAGTATGACGCAATACTGACACATAAATGTGTTCAGGACAGAACCGTCATGAAGCATGAGATATATCGGACAAATCGGATAATGTATGGAGGAGTTATGGGGACTTCCTGTTTCACCAATAGGTGGCGCTATAAGTATGACGCAATACTGACACATAGATGTGTTCAGGACAGAACCGTCATGAAGCGTGAGATATATCGGACAAATTGGATAATGTATGGAGGAGTTATGAGGACTTCCTGTTTCACCAATAGGTGGCGCTATAAGTATGACGCAATACTGACACATAGATGTGTTCAGGACAGAACCGTCATGAAGCGTGAGATATATCGGACAAATTGGATAATGTATGGAGGAGTTATGAGGACGTCCTGTTTCACCAATAGGTGGCGCTATAAGTTTGACGCAATACTGACACATAGATGTGTTCAGGACAGAACCGTCATGAAGCGTGAGATATATCGGACAAATTGGATAATGTATGGAGGAGTTATGAGGACTTCCTGTTTCACCAATAGGTGGCGCTATAAGTATGACGCAATACTGACACATAGATGTGTTCAGGACAGAACCGCCATGAAGCGTGAGATATATCGGACACATTGGATAATGTATGGAGGAGTTATGAGGACTTCCTGTTTCACCAATAGGTGGCACTATAAGTATGACGCAATACTGACACATAGATGTGTTCAGGACAGAACCGTCATGAAGCGTGAGATATATCGGACAAATTGGATAATGTATGGAGGAGTTATGAGGACGTCCTGTTTCACCAATAGGTGGCGCTATAAGTATGACGCAATACTGACACATAGATGTGTTCAGGACAGAACCGTCATGAAGCGTGAGATATATCAGACAAATTGGATAATGTATGGAGGAGTTATGAGGACTTCCTGTTTCACCAATAGGTGGCGCTATAAGTATGACGCAATACTGACACATAGATGTGTTCAGGACAGAACCGTCATGAAGCGTGAGATATATCGGACAAATTGGATAATGTATGGAGGAGTTATGAGGACTTCCTGTTTCACCAATAGGTGGCGCTATAAGTATGACGCTATACTGACACATAGATGTGTTCAGGACAGAACCGTCATGAAGCGTGAGATATATCGGACAAATTGGATAATGTATGGAGGAGTTATGAGTACTTCCTGTTTCACCAATAGGTGGCGCTATAAGTATGACGCAATACTGACACATAGATGTGTTCAGGACAGAACCGTCATGAAGCGTGAGATATATCGGACAAATTGGATAATGTATGGAGGAGTTATGAGGACTTCCTGTTTCACCAATAGGTGGCGCTATAAGTATGACGCAATACTGACACATAGATGTGTTCAGGACAGAACCGTCATGAAGCGTGAGATATATCGGACAAATTGGATAATGTATGGAGGAGTTATGAGGACGTCCTGTTTCACCAATAGGTGGCGCTATAAGTTTGACGCAATACTGACACATAGATGTGTTCAGGACAGAACCGTCATGAAGCGTGAGATATATCGGACAAATTGGATAATGTATGGAGGAGTTATGAGGACTTCCTGTTTCACCAATAGGTGGCGCTATAAGTATGACGCAATACTGACACATAGATGTGTTCAGGACAGAACCGTCATGAAGCGTGAGATATATCGGACACATTGGATAATGTATGGAGGAGTTATGAGGACTTCCTGTTTCACCAATAGGTGGCGCTATAAGTATGACGCAATACTGACACATAGATGTGTTCAGGACAGAACCGTCATGAAGCGTGAGATATATCGGACAAATTGGATAATGTATGGAGGAGTTATGAGGACGTCCTGTTTCACCAATAGGTGGCGCTATAAGTATGACGCAATACTGACACATAGATGTGTTCAGGACAGAACCGTCATGAAGCGTGAGATATATCAGACAAATTGGATAATGTATGGAGGAGTTATGAGGACTTCCTGTTTCACCAATAGGTGGCGCTATAAGTATGATGCAATACTGACACATAGATGTGTTCAGGACAGAACCGTCATGAAGCGTGAGATATATCGGACAAATTGGATAATGTATGGAGGAGTTATGAGGACTTCCTGTTTCACCAATAGGTGGCGCTATAAGTATGACGCTATACTGACACATAGATGTGTTCAGGACAGAACCGTCATGAAGCGTGAGATATATCGGACAAATTGGATAATGTATGGAGGAGTTATGAGTACTTCCTGTTTCACCAATAGGTGGCGCTATAAGTATGACGCAATACTGACACATAGATGTGTTCAGGACAGAACCGTCATGAAGCGTGAGATATATCGGACAAATTGGATAATGTATGGAGGAGTTATGAGGACTTCCTGTTTCACCAATAGGTGGCGCTATAAGTATGACGCAATACTGACACATAGATGTGTTCAGGACAGAACCGTCATGAAGCGTGAGATATATCGGACAAATTGGATAATGTATGGAGGAGTTATGAGGACTTCCTGTTTCACCAATAGGTGGCGCTATAAGTATGACGCAATACTGACACATAGATGTGTTCAGGACAGGACCGTCATGAAGCGTGAGATATATCGGACAAATTGGATAATGTATGGAGGAGTGATGAGGACTTCCTGTTTCACCAATAGGTGGCGCTATAAGTATGACGCAATACTGACACATAGATGTGTTCAGGACAGAACCGTCATGAAGCGTGAGATATATCGGACAAATTGGATAATGTATGGAGGAGTTATGAGGACGTCCTGTTTCACCAATAGGTGGCGCTATAAGTATGACGCAATACTGACACATAGATGTGTTCAGGACAGAACCGTCATGAAGCGTGAGATATATCAGACAAATTGGATAATGTATGGAGGAGTTATGAGGACTTCCTGTTTCACCAATAGGTGGCGCTATAAGTATGACGCAATACTGACACATAGATGTGTTCAGGACAGAACCGTCATGAAGCGTGAGATATATCGGACAAATTGGATAATGTATGGAGGAGTTATGAGGACTTCCTGTTTCACCAATAGGTGGCGCTATAAGTATGACGCTATACTGACACATAGATGTGTTCAGGACAGAACCGTCATGAAGCGTGAGATATATCGGACAAATTGGATAATGTATGGAGGAGTTATGAGTACTTCCTGTTTCACCAATAGGTGGCGCTATAAGTATGACGCAATACTGACACATAGATGTGTTCAGGACAGAACCGTCATGAAGCGTGAGATATATCGGACAAATTGGATAATGTATGGAGGAGTTATGAGGACTTCCTGTTTCACCAATAGGTGGCGCTATAAGTATGACGCAATACTGACACATAGATGTGTTCAGGACAGAACCGTCATGAAGCGTGAGATATATCGGACAAATTGGATAATGTATGGAGGAGTTATGAGGACGTCCTGTTTCACCAATAGGTGGCGCTATAAGTTTGACGCAATACTGACACATAGATGTGTTCAGGACAGAACCGTCATGAAGCGTGAGATATATCGGACAAATTGGATAATGTATGGAGGAGTTATGAGGACTTCCTGTTTCACCAATAGGTGGCGCTATAAGTATGACGCAATACTGACACATAGATGTGTTCAGGACAGAACCGTCATGAAGCGTGAGATATATCGGACACATTGGATAATGTATGGAGGAGTTATGAGGACTTCCTGTTTCACCAATAGGTGGCGCTATAAGTATGACGCAATACTGACACATAGATGTGTTCAGGACAGAACCGTCATGAAGCGTGAGATATATCGGACAAATTGGATAATGTATGGAGGAGTTATGAGGACGTCCTGTTTCACCAATAGGTGGCGCTATAAGTATGACGCAATACTGACACATAGATGTGTTCAGGACAGAACCGTCATGAAGCGTGAGATATATCAGACAAATTGGATAATGTATGGAGGAGTTATGAGGACTTCCTGTTTCACCAATAGGTGGCGCTATAAGTATGACGCAATACTGACACATAGATGTGTTCAGGACAGAACCGTCATGAAGCGTGAGATATATCGGACAAATTGGATAATGTATGGAGGAGTTATGAGGACTTCCTGTTTCACCAATAGGTGGCGCTATAAGTATGACGCTATACTGACACATAGATGTGTTCAGGACAGAACCGTCATGAAGCGTGAGATATATCGGACAAATTGGATAATGTATGGAGGAGTTATGAGTACTTCCTGTTTCACCAATAGGTGGCGCTATAAGTATGACGCAATACTGACACATAGATGTGTTCAGGACAGAACCGTCATGAAGCGTGAGATATATCGGACAAATTGGATAATGTATGGAGGAGTTATGAGGACTTCCTGTTTCACCAATAGGTGGCGCTATAAGTATGACGCAATACTGACACATAGATGTGTTCAGGACAGAACCGTCATGAAGCGTGAGATATATCGGACAAATTGGATAATGTATGGAGGAGTTATGAGGACGTCCTGTTTCACCAATAGGTGGCGCTATAAGTTTGACGCAATACTGACACATAGATGTGTTCAGGACAGAACCGTCATGAAGCGTGAGATATATCGGACAAATTGGATAATGTATGGAGGAGTTATGAGGACTTCCTGTTTCACCAATAGGTGGCGCTATAAGTATGACGCAATACTGACACATAGATGTGTTCAGGACAGAACCGTCATGAAGCGTGAGATATATCGGACACATTGGATAATGTATGGAGGAGTTATGAGGACTTCCTGTTTCACCAATAGGTGGCGCTATAAGTATGACGCAATACTGACACATAGATGTGTTCAGGACAGAACCGTCATGAAGCGTGAGATATATCGGACAAATTGGATAATGTATGGAGGAGTTATGAGGACGTCCTGTTTCACCAATAGGTGGCGCTATAAGTATGACGCAATACTGACACATAGATGTGTTCAGGACAGAACCGTCATGAAGCGTGAGATATATCAGACAAATTGGATAATGTATGGAGGAGTTATGAGGACTTCCTGTTTCACCAATAGGTGGCGCTATAAGTATGATGCAATACTGACACATAGATGTGTTCAGGACAGAACCGTCATGAAGCGTGAGATATATCGGACAAATTGGATAATGTATGGAGGAGTTATGAGGACTTCCTGTTTCACCAATAGGTGGCGCTATAAGTATGACGCTATACTGACACATAGATGTGTTCAGGACAGAACCGTCATGAAGCGTGAGATATATCGGACAAATTGGATAATGTATGGAGGAGTTATGAGTACTTCCTGTTTCACCAATAGGTGGCGCTATAAGTATGACGCAATACTGACACATAGATGTGTTCAGGACAGAACCGTCATGAAGCGTGAGATATATCGGACAAATTGGATAATGTATGGAGGAGTTATGAGGACTTCCTGTTTCACCAATAGGTGGCGCTATAAGTATGACGCAATACTGACACATAGATGTGTTCAGGACAGAACCGTCATGAAGCGTGAGATATATCGGACAAATTGGATAATGTATGGAGGAGTTATGAGGACTTCCTGTTTCACCAATAGGTGGCGCTATAAGTATGACGCAATACTGACACATAGATGTGTTCAGGACAGGACCGTCATGAAGCGTGAGATATATCGGACAAATTGGATAATGTATGGAGGAGTGATGAGGACTTCCTGTTTCACCAATAGGTGGCGCTATAAGTATGACGCAATACTGACACATAGATGTGTTCAGGACAGAACCGTCATGAAGCGTGAGATATATCGGACAAATTGGATAATGTATGGAGGAGTTATGAGGACGTCCTGTTTCACCAATAGGTGGCGCTATAAGTATGACGCAATACTGACACATAGATGTGTTCAGGACAGAACCGTCATGAAGCGTGAGATATATCAGACAAATTGGATAATGTATGGAGGAGTTATGAGGACTTCCTGTTTCACCAATAGGTGGCGCTATAAGTATGACGCAATACTGACACATAGATGTGTTCAGGACAGAACCGTCATGAAGCGTGAGATATATCGGACAAATTGGATAATGTATGGAGGAGTTATGAGGACTTCCTGTTTCACCAATAGGTGGCGCTATAAGTATGACGCTATACTGACACATAGATGTGTTCAGGACAGAACCGTCATGAAGCGTGAGATATATCGGACAAATTGGATAATGTATGGAGGAGTTATGAGTACTTCCTGTTTCACCAATAGGTGGCGCTATAAGTATGACGCAATACTGACACATAGATGTGTTCAGGACAGAACCGTCATGAAGCGTGAGATATATCGGACAAATTGGATAATGTATGGAGGAGTTATGAGGACTTCCTGTTTCACCAATAGGTGGCGCTATAAGTATGACGCAATACTGACACATAGATGTGTTCAGGACAGAACCGTCATGAAGCGTGAGATATATCGGACAAATTGGATAATGTATGGAGGAGTTATGAGGACGTCCTGTTTCACCAATAGGTGGCGCTATAAGTTTGACGCAATACTGACACATAGATGTGTTCAGGACAGAACCGTCATGAAGCGTGAGATATATCGGACAAATTGGATAATGTATGGAGGAGTTATGAGGACTTCCTGTTTCACCAATAGGTGGCGCTATAAGTATGACGCAATACTGACACATAGATGTGTTCAGGACAGAACCGTCATGAAGCGTGAGATATATCGGACACATTGGATAATGTATGGAGGAGTTATGAGGACTTCCTGTTTCACCAATAGGTGGCGCTATAAGTATGACGCAATACTGACACATAGATGTGTTCAGGACAGAACCGTCATGAAGCGTGAGATATATCGGACAAATTGGATAATGTATGGAGGAGTTATGAGGACGTCCTGTTTCACCAATAGGTGGCGCTATAAGTATGACGCAATACTGACACATAGATGTGTTCAGGACAGAACCGTCATGAAGCGTGAGATATATCAGACAAATTGGATAATGTATGGAGGAGTTATGAGGACTTCCTGTTTCACCAATAGGTGGCGCTATAAGTATGACGCAATACTGACACATAGATGTGTTCAGGACAGAACCGTCATGAAGCGTGAGATATATCGGACAAATTGGATAATGTATGGAGGAGTTATGAGGACTTCCTGTTTCACCAATAGGTGGCGCTATAAGTATGACGCTATACTGACACATAGATGTGTTCAGGACAGAACCGTCATGAAGCGTGAGATATATCGGACAAATTGGATAATGTATGGAGGAGTTATGAGTACTTCCTGTTTCACCAATAGGTGGCGCTATAAGTATGACGCAATACTGACACATAGATGTGTTCAGGACAGAACCGTCATGAAGCGTGAGATATATCGGACAAATTGGATAATGTATGGAGGAGTTATGAGGACTTCCTGTTTCACCAATAGGTGGCGCTATAAGTATGACGCAATACTGACACATAGATGTGTTCAGGACAGAACCGTCATGAAGCGTGAGATATATCGGACAAATTGGATAATGTATGGAGGAGTTATGAGGACTTCCTGTTTCACCAATAGGTGGCGCTATAAGTATGACGCAATACTGACACATAGATGTGTTCAGGACAGGACCGTCATGAAGCGTGAGATATATCGGACAAATTGGATAATGTATGGAGGAGTGATGAGGACTTCGTGTTTTATGGCGAAATGTCAAACTTTAGCGGGGCGCCACGGCAAGGGTGTGTGGTGAAAACTAAATTTTTTTGATAACTTTTGATCACAAAGGTCTTAAGATGAAGCCGACCCGATATGAAGTTGATCGGATGAAATCTCTAGGAGGAGTTCGTCGAAGTACGAGGCATGGAAATGGTCAAAACAAGGACAAAATGGCACATTAAAAGCAAAATGGCGGACTTCCTGTTGCATGTTGGGTATAGCTCCAAGAGACATTTTATGTGGCTCGATGAAATACATATGCCCACCGAATTTCGTTCGCCTACATCAAACTGAAAGGTGGGGCTCGCCATTTTAAACTTTCCAGGGGGCGCTCTTGAGCCGTTTTGCCACACCCATTTCCGTCACCCATGAAATATCCGATTTACACCGGGACTGATGTATCTGCAAAGTTTCATCCGTTTTCATCGATGTTTAGGCCGCCAAAAAGGCATTTGTTTGGGGAGAAGAAGAAGGAGAAGGAGAAGGAGAAGGAGAAGGAGAATAATATCCTTCGAGTTTCAATAGGGCCTCGCACCGCCAGTGCTCGGGCCCTAATAATAATCCTTCGAAATACAATAGGGCCTCGCACCGCCAGTGCTCGGGCCCTAATAATAATAATCCTTCGAGTTTCAATAGGGCCTCGCACCGCCAGTGCTCGGGCCCTAATAACTAGGGCTGCGAGCAGCAGTGAGCGGGCCCTCGCACCCCACGCGTGTCGGGGTGCGGCGCCGTTAAAGGGTGTGCTATTTCGGTGTCCTGTGCTTAGAGAAACTTCCTGTCACCAGTAGGTGGCGCTCTAAGCGTGACAATACCGAAGCATAGATGTGTTCAGGACGGTACCTTGATGAAGCGTGAGACATCTTGAGTAAATCGGATAATGTATGGAGGAGTTATGAGGACTTCCTGTTTCACCAGTAGGTGGCGCTGTAGGTATGACGCAATACTGACTTACAGAAGTGTTCAAGATGCGACCTTCATCAAGCATGAGCAATTTGGAGTAAATCGGATAACGTATGTAGGAGTTATGAGTACTTCCTGTTTCACCAGTAGGTGGCGCTGTAAGTGTGACTCAATACCGACGCATAGATGCGTTCAGAAGGTGACCTTCATGAAGCGTCAGCAATTTGGTGCAAATCGGATGATGTATGCAGTAGTTCTGAGGACTTCCTGTTTCACCAATAGGTGGCGCTATAAGTATGACGCAATACTGACACATAGATGTGTTCAGGACAGAACCGTCATGAAGCGTGAGATATATCGGACAAATTGGGTAATGTATGTAGGAGTTATGAGGACTTCCTGTTTCACCAATAGGTGGCGCTATAAGTATCACGCAATACTGACACATAGATGTGTTCAGGACAGAACCGTCATGAAGCGTGAGATATATCGGACAAATCGGATAATGTATGGAGGAGTTATGAGGACTTCCTGTTTCACCAATAGGTGGCGCTATAAGTATGATGCAATACTGACACATAGATGTGTTCAGGACAGAACCGTCATGAAGCGTGAGATATATCGGACAAATCCGATAATGTATGGAGGAGTTATGGGGACTTCCTGTTTCACCAGTAGGTGGCGCTATAAGTATGATGCAATACTGACACATAGATGTGTTCAGGACAGAACCGTCATGAAGCGTGAGATATATCGGACAAATTGGATAATGTATGTAGTAGTTATGAGGACTTCCTGTTTCACCAATAGGTGGCGCTATAAGTATGATGCAATACTGACACATAGATGTGTTCAGGACAGAACCTTCATGAAGCGTGAGATATATCGGACGAATTGGATAATGTATGGAGGAGTTATGAGGACTTCCTGTTTCACCAATAGGTGGCGCTATAAGTATGATGCAATACTGACACATAGATGTGTTCAGGACAGAACCTTCATGAAGCGTGAGATATATCGGACAAATTGGATAATGTATGTAGTAGTTATGAGGACTTCCTGTTTCACCAATAGGTGGCGCTATAAGTATGATGCAATACTGACACATAGATGTGTTCAGGACAGAACCGTCATGAAGCGTGAGATATATCGGACGAATTGGATAATGTATGGAGGAGTTATGAGGACTTCCTGTTTCACCAATAGGTGGCGCTATAAGTATGATGCAATACTGACACATAGATGTGTTCAGGACAGAACCGTCATGAAGCGTGAGATATATCGGACAAATTGGATAATGTATGTAGGAGTTATGAGGACTTCCTGTTTTACCAATAGGTGGTGCAATAAGTATGACGCAATACTGACACATAGATGTGTTCAGGACAGAACCGTCATGAAGCGTGAGATATATCGGACAAATTGGATAATGTATGGAGGAGTTATGAGGACTTCCTCTTTCACCAATAGGTGGCGCTATAAGTATGACGCAATACTGACACATAGATGTGTTCAGGACAGAACCGTCATGAAGCGTGAGATATATCGGACAAATTAGATAATGTATGGAGGAGTTATGAGGACTTCGTGTTTTATGGCGAAATGTCAAACTTTGGCGGGGCGCCACGGCAAGGGTGTTTGGTGAAAACTCAATTTTTTTGATAACTTTTGATCACAAAGGTCTTAAGATGAAGCTGACCCGATATGAAGTTGATCAGATGAAATCTGTAGGAGGAGTTCGTCGAAGTACGAGGCATGGAAATGGTCAAAACAAGGACAAAATGGCACATTAAGAGCAAAATGGCGGACTTCCTGTTGCATGTTGGGTATAGCTCCAAGAGACATTTTAGTGTGGCTCGATGAAATACATATGCCCACCGACTTTCGTTCGCCTACATCAAACTGAAAGGTGGGGCTCGCCATTTTAAACATTCCAGGGGGCGCTCTTGAGCCGTTTTGCCACGCCCATTTCCGTCACCAATGAAATATCCGATTTTCACCGGGACTGATGTATCTGCAAAGTTTCATCCGTTTTCATCGATGTTTAGGCCGCCAAAAAGGCATTTGTTTGGGGAGAAGAAGAAGGAGAAGGAGAAGGAGAATAATAATAACTAGGGCTGCGAGCAGCAGTGAGCGGGCCCTCGCACCCCATTCGTGTCGGGGTGCTGCGCCGTTAAAGGCTGTGCTATTTCGGTGTGCAGTACTGAGAGAAACTTCCTGTCACCAGTAGGTGGCGCTCTAGGCGTGACTCAATACCGAAGCATAGATGTGTTCAGGACAGTACCTTGATGAAGCGTGAGAAATGTTGAGTAAATCGGATAACGTATGTAGGAGTTATGAGGACTTCCTGTTTCACCAGTAGGTGGCGCTGTAAGTGTGAGTCAATACCGACACATAGATGGGTTCAGAAGGCCACCTTCATGAAGCGTCAGCAATTTGGTGCAAATCGGATGATGTATGCAGGAGTTATGAGGACGTCCTGTTTCACCAATAGGTGGCGCTATACGTATGACGCAATACTGACACATAGATGTGTTCAGGACAGAACCGTCATGAAGCGTGAGCTATATCGGACAAATTGGATAATGTATGGAGGAGTTATGAGGACTTCCTGTTTCACCAATAGGTGGCGCTATAAGTATGACGCAATACTGACACATAGATGTGTTCAGGACAGAACCGTCATGAAGCGTGAGCTATATCGGACAAATTGGATAATGTATGGAGGAGTTATGAGGACTTCCTGTTTCACCAATAGGTGGCGCTATAAGTATGACGCAATACTGAAACATAGATGTGTTCAGGACAGAACCGTCATGAAGCGTGAGCTATATCGGACAAATTGGATAATGTATGGAGGAGTTATGAGGACTTCCTGTTTCACCAATAGGTGGCGCTATAAGTATGACGCAATACTGACACATAGATGTGTTCAGGACAGAACCGTCATGAAGCGTGAGATATATCGGACAAATTGGATAATGTATGGAGGAGTTATGAGGACTTCCTGTTTCACCAATAGGTGGCGCTGTAAGTGTAACTCAATACCGACGCATAGATGTGTTCAGAAGGTGACCTTCATGAAGCGTCAGCAATTTGGTGCAAATCGGATGATGTATGCAGGAGTTATGAGGACTTCCTGTTTCACCAATAGGTGGCGCTATAAGTATGACGCAATACTGACACATAGATGTGTTCAGGACAGAACCGTCATGAAGCGTGAGATAAATCGGACAAATCGGATAATGTATGGAGGAGTTATGAGGACTTCCTGTTTCACCAATAGGTGGCGCTATAAGTATGACGCAATACTGACACATAGATGTGTTCAGGACAGAACCGTCATGAAGCGTGAGATATATCGGACAAATCGGATAATGTATGGAGGAGTTATGAGGACTTCCTGTTTTACCAATAGGTGGCGCTATAAGTATGACGCAATACTGACACATAGATGTGTTCAGGACAGAACCTTCATGAAGCGTGAGATATATCGGACGAATTGGATAATGTATGGAGGAGTTATGAGGACTTCGTGTTTTATGGCGAAATGTCAAACTTTGGCGGGGCGCCACGGCAAGGGTGTTTGGTGAAAACTCAATTTTTTTGATAACGTTTGATCACAAAGGTCTTAAGATGAAGCTGACCCGATATGAAGTTGATCGGATGAAATCTGTAGGAGGAGTTCGTCGAAGTACGAGGCATGGAAATGGTCAAAACAAGGACAAAATGGCACATTAAGAGCAAAATGGCGGACTTCCTGTTGCATGTTGGGTATAGCTCCAAGAGACATTTAAGTGTGGCTCGATGAAATACATATGCCCTCCGAATTTCGTTCGCCTACATCAAACTGAAAGGTGGGGCTCGCCATTTTAAATTTTCCAGGGGGCGCTCTTGAGCCGTTTTGCCACGCCTATTTCCGGCACCCATGAATTATCAAATTTTTCACCGGGACTGACGTATCTGCAAAGTTTCATCCGTTTTCATCGATGTTTAGGCCGCCAAAAAGGCATTTGTTTTGGAAGAAGAATAATAATCCTTCGAAATACAATAGGGCCTCGCACCGCCAGTGCTCGGGCCCTAACTAGTGCTGCGAGCAGCAGTGAGCGGGCCCTCGCACCCCACGCGGGTCGGGGTGTGGCGCCGTTAAAGGGTGTGCTATTTCGGTGTCCAGTACTGACAGAAACTTCCTGTCACCAGTAGGTGGTGCTCTAAGCGTGACTCAATACCGACGCATAGATGTGTTCAGGACAGTATCTTGATGAAGCGTGAGAAATGTTGTGTAAATCGGACAAAGTATGTAGGAGTAATGAGGACTTCCTGTAAGCAGTAGGTGGCGCTGTAGGTATGACGCAATACTGACCTACAGATGTGTTCAAGATGCGACCTTCATCAAGCATGAGCAATTTGGAGTAAATCGGATAATGTATGTAGGAGTTATGAGTACTTCCTGTTTCACCAGTAGGTGGCGCTGTAAGTGTAACTCAATACCGACGCATAGATGTGTTCAGAAGGTGACCTTCATGAAGCGTCAGCAATTTGGTGCAAATCGGATGATGTATGCAGGAGTTATGAGGACTTCCTGTTTCACCAATAGGTGGCGCTATAAGTATGACGCAATACTGACACATAGATGTGTTCAGGACAGAACCGTCATGAAGCGTGAGATAAATCGGACAAATCGGATAATGTATGGAGGAGTTATGAGGACTTCCTGTTTCACCAATAGGTGGCGCTATAAGTATGACGCAATACTGACACATAGATGTGTTCAGGACAGAACCATCATGAAGCGTGAGATATATCCGACAAATCGGATAATGTATGGAGGAGTTATGAGGACTTCCTGGTTTACCAATAGGTGGCGCTATAAGTATGACGCAATACTGACACATAGATGTGTTCAGGACAGAACCGTCATGAAGCGTGAGCTATATCGGACAAATCGGATAATGTATGGAGGAGTTATGAGGACTTCCTGTTTCACCAATAGGTGGCGCTATAAGTATGACGCAATACTGACACATAGATGTGTTCAGGACAGAACCGTCATGAAGCGTGAGATATATCGGACAAATTGGATAATGTATGTAGGAGTTATGAGGACTTCGTGTTTTATGGCGAAATGTCAAACTTTGGCGGGGCGCCACGGCAAGGGTGTTTGGTGAAAACTCAATTTTTTTGATAACTTTTGATCACAAAGGTCTTAAGATGAAGCTGACCCGATATGAAGTTGATCGGATGAAATCTGTAGGAGGAGTTCGTCGAAGTACGAGGCATGGAAATGGTCAAAACAAGGACAAAATGGCACATTAAGAGCAAAATGGCGGACTTCCTGTTGCATGTTGGGTATAGCTCCAAGAGACATTTAAGTGTGGCTCGATGAAATACATATGCCCACCGAATTTCGTTCGCCTACATCAAACTGAAAGGTGGGGCTCGCCATTTTAAACTTTCCAGGGGGCGCTCTTGAGCCGTTTTGCCACACCCATTTCCGTCACCCATGAATTATCAAATTTTTCACCGGGACTGACGTATCTGCAAAGTTTCATTAGTTTTCATCGATGTTTAGGCCGCCAAAAAGGCATTTGTTTGGGGAGAAGAAGGTAGAAGAAGGAGAATAATAATCCTTCGAAATACAATAGGGCCTCGCACCGCCAGTGCTCGGGCCCTAATAATAATAATAATCCTTCGAAATTCAATAGGGCCTCGCACCGCCAGTGCTCGGGCCCTAATAATCCTTCGAAATTCAATAGGGCCTCGCACCGCCAGTGCTCGGGCCCTAATAATCCTTCGAGTTTCAATAGGGCCTCGCACCGCCAGTGCTCGGGCCCTAATAATCCTTCGAGTTTCAATAGGGCCTCGCACCGCCAGTGCTCGGGCCCTAACTAGTGCTGCGAGCAGCAGTGAGCGGGCCCTCGCACCCCACGCGTGTCGGGGTGTGGCGCCGTTGAAGGGTGTGCTATTTCGGTGTGCAGTACTGAGACAAACTTCCTGTCACCAGTAGGTGGCGCTCTAGGCGTGACTCAATACCGAAGCATAGATGTGTTCAGGACGGTACCTTGATAAAGCGTGAGACATGTTGAGTAAATCGGATAACGTATGTAGGAGTTATGAGGACTTCCTGTTTCACCAGCAGGTGGCGCTGTAGTTATGACGCAATACTGACTTACAGAAGTGTTCAAGATGCGACCTTCATCAAGCATGAGCAATTTGGAGTAAATCGGATAACATATGTAGGAGTTATGAGGACTTCCTGTTTCACCAATAGGTGGCGCTATAAGTATGACGCAATACTGACACATATATGTGTTCAGGACAGAACCGTCATGAAGCGTGAGATATATCGGACAAATTGGATAATGTATGGAGGAGTTATGAGGACTTCCTGTTTCACCAATAGGTGGCGCTATAAGTATGACGCAATACTGACACATAGATGTGTTCAGGACAGAACCGTCATGAAGCGTGAGATATATCGGCAAATTGGATAATGTATGGAGGAGTTATGAGGACTTCCTGTTTCACCAATAGGTGGCGCTATAAGTATGACGCAATACTGACACATAGATGTGTTCAGGACAGAACCGTCATGAAGCGTGAGATGTATCGGACAAATTGGATAATGTATGGAGGAGTTATGAGGACTTCCTGTTTCACCAATAGGTGGCGCTATAAGTATGACGCAATACTGACACATAGATGTGTTCAGGACAGAACCGTCATGAAGCGTGAGATATATCGGACAAATTGGATAATGTATGGAGGAGTTATGAGTACTTCCTGTTTCACCAGTAGGTGAAACTCAAGCGTCAGCAATTTGGTGCAAATCGGATGATGTATGCCGGAGTTATGAGGACTTCCTGTTTCACCAATAGGTGGCGCTATAAGTATGACGCAATACTGACACAAAGATGTGTTCAGGACAGAACCGTCATGAAGCGTGAGATATATCGGACAAATTGGATAATGTATGTAGGAGTTATGAGGACTTCCTGTTTCACCAATAGGTGGCGCTATAAGTATGATGCAATACTGACACATAGATGTGTTCAGGACAGAACCGTCATGAAGCGTGAGATATATCGGACAAATTGGATAATGTATGTAGGAGTTATGAGGACTTCCTGTTTCACCAATAGGTGGCGCTATAAGTATGATGCAATACTGACAAAGATGTGTTCAGGACAGAACCGTCATGAAGCGTGAGATATATGGGACAAATTGGATAATGTATGGAGGAGTTATGAGGACTTCCTGTTTCACCAATAGGTGGCGCTATAAGTATGACGCAATACTGACACATAGATGTGTTCAGGACAGAACCGTCATGAAGCGTGAGATAAATCGGACAAATCGGATAATGTATGGAGGAGTTATGAGGACTTCCTCTTTCACCAATAGGTGGCGCTATAAGTATGACGCAATACTGACACATAGATGTGTTCAGGACAGAACCGTCATGAAGCGTGAGATATATCGGACAAATTGGATAATGTATGGAGGAGTTATGAGGACTTCCTGTTTCACCAATAGGTGGCGCTATAAGTATGATGCAATACTGACACAAAGATGTGTTCAGGACAGAACCGTCATGAAGCGTGAGATATATCGGACAAATTGGATAATGTATGTAGGAGTTATGAGGACTTCCTGTTTCACCAATAGGTGGCGCTATAAGTATGATGCAATACTGACACATAGATGTGTTCAGGACAGAACCGTCATGAAGCGTGAGATATATCGGACAAATTGGATAATGTATGTAGGAGTTATGAGGACTTCCTGTTTCACCAATAGGTGGCGCTATAAGTATGATGCAATACTGACACAAAGATGTGTTCAGGACAGAACTGTCATGAAGCGTGAGATATATCGGACAAATTGGATAATGTATGTAGGAGTTATGAGGACTTCCTGTTTCACCAATAGGTGGCGCTATAAGTATGACGCAATACTGACACATAGATGTGTTCAGGACAGAACCGTCATGAAGCGTGAGATATATCGGACAAATTGGATAATGTATGTAGTAGTTATGAGGACTTCCTGTTTCACCAATAGGTGGCGCTATAAGTATGATGCAATACTGACACAAAGATGTGTTCAGGACAGAACCGTCATGAAGCGTGAGATATATGGGACAAATCGGATAATGTATGGAGGAGTTATGAGGACTTCCTGTTTCACCAATAGGTGGCGCTATAAGTATGACGCAATACTGACACATAGATGTGTTCAGGACAGAACCATCATGAAGCGTGAGATAAATCGGACAAATCGGATAATGTATGGAGGAGTTATGAGGACTTCCTGTTTCACCAATAGGTGGCGCTATAAGTATGACACAATACGGACACATAGATCTGTTCAGGACCGAACCGTCATGAAGCGTGAGATATATCGGACAAATTGGATAATGTATGTAGGAGTTATGAGGACTTCCTGTTTCACCAATAGGTGGCGCTATAAGTATGACGCAATACTGACACATAGATGTGTTCAGGACAGAACCGTCATGAAGCGTGAGATATATCGGACAAATTGGATAATGTATGTAGTAGTTATGAGGACTTCCTGTTTCACCAATAGGTGGCGCTATAAGTATGACGCAATACTGACACAAAGATGTGTTCAGGACAGAACCGTCATGAAGCGTGAGATATATGGGACAAATCGGATAATGTATGGAGGAGTTATGAGGACTTCCTGTTTCACCAATAGGTGGCGCTATAAGTATGACGCAATACTGACACATAGATGTGTTCAGGACAGAACCGTCATGAAGCGTGAGATAAATAGGACAAATCGGATAATGTATGGAGGAGTTATGAGGACTTCCTGTTTCACCAATAGGTGGCGCTATAAGTATGACGCAATACTGACACATAGATGTGTTCAGGACAGAACCGTCATGAAGCGTGAGATATATCGGACAAATCGGATAATGTATGGAGGAGTTATGAGGACTTCCTGTTTTACCAATAGGTGGCGCTATAAGTATTATGCAATACTGACACATAGATGTGTTCAGGACAGAACCGTCATGAAGCGTGAGATATATCAGACAAATTGGATAATGTATGGAGGGGTTATGAGTACTTCCTATTTCACCAGTAGGTGGCGCTGTAAGTGTGACTCAATACCGACGCATTGATGTGTTCAGAAGGTGACCTTCATGAAGCGTCAGCAATTTGGTGCAAATCGGATAATGTATGTAGGAGTTATGAGGACTTCCTGCTTGACCTGTAGGCGGCGCTATAAGTATGACTCACTGCTGACGCACAGATGTGTTCAGGATGCGACCTTCATCAAGCTTGAGCAATTTGGAGTAAATCGGATAACGTATGTAGGAGTTATGAGTACTTCCTGTTTCACCAGTAGGTGGCGCTGTAAGTGTGACTCAATACCGAAGCATAGATGTGTTCAGAATGCGACCTTCATGAAGCATCAGCAATTTGGTGCAAATCGGATAATATATGTAGGAGTTATGAGGACTTCCTGCTTGACCTGTAGGCGGCGCTATAAGTATGACTCACTGCTGACGCACAGATGTGTTCAGGATGCGACCTTCATCAAGCTTGAGCAATTTGGAGTAAATCGGATAACGTATGTAGGAGTTATGAGTACTTCCTGTTTCACCAGTAGGTGGCGCTGTAAGTGTGACTCAATACCGAAGCATAGATGTGTTCAGAATGCGACCTTCATGAAGCATCAGCAATTTGGTGCAAATCGGATAATGTATGTAGGAGTTATGAGGACGTACTGTTTCACCAATAGGTGGCGCTATAAGTATGACGCAATACTGACACATAGATGTGTTCAGGACAGAACTGTCATGAAGCGTGAGACATATCGGACAAATCGGATAATGTATGGAGGAGTTATGAGGACGTACTGTTTCACCAATAGGTGGCGCTATAAGTATGACGCAATACTGACACATAGATGTGTTCAGGACAGAACTGTCATGAAGCGTGAGACATATCGGACAAATCGGATAATGTATGGAGGAGTTATGAGGACGTACTGTTTCACCAATAGGTGGCGCTATAAGTATGACGCAATACTGACACATAGATGTGTTCAGGACAGAACCGTCATGAAGCGTGAGATATATCAGACAGATTGGATAATGTATGGAGGGGTTATGAGTACTTCCTGTTTCACCAGTAGGTGGCGCTGTAAGTGTGACTCAATACCGACGCATAGATGTGTTCAGAAGGTGACCTTCATGAAGCGTCAGCAATTTGGTGCAAATCGGATAATGTATGTAGGAGTTATGAGGACTTCCTGCTTGACCTGTAGGCGGCGCTATAAGTATGACTCACTGCTGACGCACAGATGTGTTCAGGATGCGACCTTCATCAAGCTTGAGCAATTTGGAGTAAATCGGATAACGTATGTAGGAGTTATGAGTACTTCCTGTTTCACCAGTAGGTGGCGCTGTAAGTGTGACTCAATACCGAAGCATAGATGTGTTCAGAATGCGACCTTCATGAAGCATCAGCAATTTGGTGCAAATCGGATAATGTATGTAGGAGTTATGAGGACGTACTGTTTCACCAATAGGTGGCGCTATAAGTATGACGCAATACTGACACATAGATGTGTTCAGGACAGAACTGTCATGAAGCGTGAGACATATCGGACAAATCGGATAATGTATGGAGGAGTTATGAGGACGTACTGTTTCACCAATAGGTGGCGCTATAAGTATGACGCAATACTGACACATAGATGTGTTCAGGACAGAACTGTCATGAAGCGTTAGATATATCGGACAAATTGGATAATGTATGGAGGAGTTATGAGGAAGTACTGTTTCACCAATAGGTGACGCTATAAGTATGACGCAATACTGACATATAGATGTGTTCAGGACAGAACTGTCATGAAGCGTGAGACATATCGGACAAATCGGATAATGTATGGAGGAGTTATGAGGACGTACTGTTTCACCAATAGGTGGCGCTATAAGTATGACGCAATACTGACACATAGATGTGTTCAGGACAGAACCGTCATGAAGCGTGAGATATATCGGACAAATCCGATAATGTATGGAGGAGTTATGAGGACATCGTGTTTTATGGCGAAATGTCAAACTTTGGCGGGGCGCCACGGCAAGGTTGTTTGGTGAAAACTCAATTTTTTTGATAACTTTTGATCACAAAGGTCTTAAGATGAAGCTGACCCGATATGAAGTTGATCGGATGAAATCTGTAGGAGGAGTTCGTCGAAGTACGAGGCATGGAAATGGTCAAAACAAGGACAAAATGGCACATTAAGAGCAAAATGGCGGACTTCCTGTTGCATGTTGGGTATAGCTCCAAGAGACATTTAAGTGTGGCTCGATGAAATACATATGCCCTCCGAATTTCGTTCGCCTACATCAAACTGAAAGGTGGGGCTCGCCATTTTAAATTTTCCAGGGGGCGCTCTTGAGCCGTTTTGCCACGCCTATTTCCGGCACCCATGAATTATCAAATTTTTCACCGGGACTGACGTATCTGCAAAGTTTTATCCGTTTTCATCGATGTTTAGGCCGCCAAAAAGGCATTTGTTTGGGGAGAAGAAGAACAAGAATAACTAGTTCTGCGAGCAGCAGTGAGCGGGCCCTCGCACCCCACGTGGGTCGGGGTGTGGTGCCGTTAAAGGGTGTGCTATTTCGGTGTCCAGTACTGACAGAAACTTCCTGTCACCAGTAGGTAGCGCTCTAAGCGTGACTCAATACCGACGCATAGATGTGTTCAGGACAGTACCTTGATGAAGCGTGAGAAATGTTGTGTAAATCGGACAAAGTATGCAGGAGTTATGAGGACTTCCTGTAAGCAGTAGGTGGCGCTGTAGGTATGACGCAATACTGACCTACAGATGTGTTCAAGATGCGACCTTCATCAAGCATGAGCAATTTGGAGTAAATCGGATAATGTATGTAGGAGTTATGAGTACTTCCTGTTTCACCAGTAGGTGACGCTGTAAGTGTAACTCAATACCGACGCATGATGTGTTCAGAAGGTGACCTTCATGAAGCGTCAGCAATTTGGTGCAAATCGGATGATGTATGCAGGAGTTATGAGGACTTCCTGTTTCACCAATAGGTGGCGCTATAAGTATGACGCAATACTGACACATAGATGTGTTCAGGACAGAACCGTCATGAAGCGTGAGATAAATCGGACAAATCGGATAATGTATGGAGGAGTTATGAGGACTTCCTGTTTCACCAATAGGTGGCGCTATAAGTATGACGCAATACTGACACATAGATGTGTTCAGGACAGAACCGTCATGAAGCGTGAGATAAATCGGACAAATCGGATAATGTATGGAGGAGTTATGAGGACTTCCTGTTTCACCAATAGGTGGCGCTATAAGTATGACGCAATACTGACACATAGATGTGTTCAGGACAGAACCGTCATGAAGCGTGAGATAAATCGGACAAATCGGATAATGTATGGAGGAGTTATGAGGACTTCCTGTTTCACCAATAGGTGGCGCTATAAGTATGACGCAATACTGACACATAGATGTGTTCAGGACAGAACCCTCATGAAGCGTGAGATATATCGGACAAATCGGATAATGTATGGAGGAGTTATGAGGACTTCCTGTTTTACCAATAGGTGGCGCTATAAGTATGACGCAATACTGACACATAGATGTGTTCAGGACAGAACCGTCATGAAGCGTGAGATATATCGGACAAATTGGATAATGTATGGAGGAGTTATGAGGACTTCGTGTTTTATGGCGAAATGTCAAACTTTGGCGGGGCGCCACGGCAAGGGTGTTTGGTGAAAACTCAATTTTTTTGATAACTTTTGATCACAAAGGTCTTAAGATGAAGCTGACCCGATATGAAGTTGATCAGATGAAATCTGTAGGAGGAGTTCGTCGAAGTACGAGGCATGGAAATGGTCTAAACAAGGACAAAATGGCACATTAAAAGCAAAATGGCGGCCTTCCTGTTGCATGTTGGGTATAGCTCCAAGAGACATTTTAGTGCGTCTCGATGAACTACATATGCCCTCCGAATTTCGTTCGCCTACATCAAACTGAAAGGTGGGGCTCGCCATTTTAGATTTTCCAGGGGGCGCTCTTGAGCCGTTTTGCCACGCCCATTTCCGTCACCCATGAATTATCAAATTTTTCACCGGGACTGACGTATCTGCAAAGTTTCATCCGTTTTCATCGATGTTTAGGCCGCCAAAAAGGCATTTGTTTGGGGAGAAGGAGAAGGTAGAAGGTAGAAGGTAGAATAATAATCCTTCGAAATACAATAGGGCAGGGGTGCCCAATACGTCGATCGCGATCGACCGGTCGATCGCAAAGGTAGTGTGGGTAGATCGCATGGCATTGAAAAAAAATAATAAACACCCCCCGCCCCCCCAAAAAAGTTAGCCTATCATCCATCCTCACTATGGCATTTGCCACTTGATTGACGTACAGGTATGCCAGTCTGAGATCTCATCTTTTCAAACACACGGTTCACCACGCATGCGCGCCAGTTGCAATTCTCCGGCGAGCTGATTAGCCTACCTAGTTGATGTGAGACACACTGATGTGAGATGGCTTAGTAGGGGGAAATTCCTGCAGAGGTTCCGAGAGCTCTGTCCGGAGATAAAAGAGTTTCTCCTTGTCACTTAACATGCAGAATACAACCAACTAAATGACGATCAGTGGCTGCTAGACTTGGCATTTTTAACCGATCTGACCAACATGTTGAATGATCTTAATTTAGAGCTGCAAGGAAAAGACAAAACCGTGGTCAATATGATTAGCTCAGTTAATGCTTTCAAACGAAAATTGATGTGTCCTCAAAACTGCAGCGCCATGATTTGGCGAACTTCCAAAACCTTGCGTCAGAGTTGGAGATGCAAAAGAAGGCTTGTGCGCAACTTGACAGTGCGCGTTTCGCATAGCAGATTGGGACAATTGTATCAGAGTTTGACAAACGCTTTCAAGACTTTGCTGTACTCGAGCCAGTCGCTACATTTATGTGCTACCCATTTCAGGAAGATGTTGAGGTTGATTCACTCGCATCAAAAATCGCAACGCTGTTTCACCTGAACCCGTCTGGAGTGGAGGACGAGATGTTGACACTACAAGCTGACATTCAGCTGAAGGCCAGGGCTCATGGACAGTTCTGGAACTTACTCACAGAGGAAAAGTACCCAAACATGAGGAAATGTGCTACCTTCTTGACTGCATTATTTGGCTCCACTTATTTATGTGAGTCAGCCTTTTCCCACATGAAGATTATTAAGTCCAAATACCGTTCCACCATGACTGATGATCATTTGGAGGCCTGCTTGAGGATGGCTACCAGCAGCTACTGCCCGGACTATGCAACCCTGGCTGATTCCATTCAGTGCAAGTCATCAGAGTAAGGTAGGCTAATGACCAAAAATGTTGTGTTGTATTGTGCCATACGGGTTCATGCAGGTATGCAAGGTATACCAACATAAGATATACTCAGTGTATATATATATATAAAAATATGTTTAGCATTTTTAATGTAGGTAGATCATTTGGACTTGGTCATTTTAAAAGTAGCTCCCAAGCTGAAAAGGTGTGGGCACCCCTGCAATAGGGCCTCGCACCGCCAGTGCTCGGGCCCTAACTAGTGCTGCGAGCAGCAGTGAGCGGGCCCTCGCACCCCACGCGGGTCGGGGTGTGGCGCCGTTAAAGGGTGTGCTATTTCGGTGTCCAGTACTGACAGAAACTTCCTGTCACCAGTAGGTGGCGCTCTAAGCGTGACTCAATACCGACGCATAGATGTGTTCAGGACAGTACCTTGATGAAGCGTGAGAAATGTTGTGTAAATCGGACAATGTATGTAGGAGTTATGATGACTTCCTGTAAGCAGTAGGTGGCGCTATTTGTATGACCCAATGCTCATGCAGAGATGTGTTCATGATGCGACCTTCATCAAGCGTGAGCAATTTGGAGTAAATCGGATAACGTATGTAGGAGTTATGAGTACTTCCTGTTTCACCAGTAGGTGGCGCTGTAAGAGTGACTCAATCCGGACGCATAGATGTGTTCAGAATGCGACCTTCATGAATCGTCAGCAATTTGGTGCAAATCGGATAATGTATGGAGGAGTTATGAGGACTTCCTGTTTCACCAATAGGTGGCGCTATAAGTATGACGCAATACTGAAACATAGATGTGTTCAGGACAGAACCGTCATGAAGCGTGAGACATATCGGACAAATCGGATGATGTATGGAGGAGTTATGAGGACTTACTGTTTCACCAATAGGTGGCGCTATAAGTATGATGCAATACTGACACATAGATGTGTTCAGGACAGAACCGTCATGAAGCATGAGATATATCGGACGAATTGGATAATGTATGTAGGAGTTATGAGGACTTCCTGTTTCACCAATAGGTGGCGCTATAAGTATGACGCAATACTGACACATAGATGTGTTCAGGACAGAACCGTCATGAAGCGTGAGATATATCGGACAAATTGGATAATGTATGTAGGAGTTATGAGGACTTCGTGTTTTATGGCGAAATGTCAAACTTTGGCGGGGCGCCACGGCAAGGGTGTTTGGTGAAAACTCAATTTTTTTGATAACTTTTGATCACAAAGGTCTTAAGATGAAGCTGACCCGATATGAAGTTGATCGGATGAAATCTGTAGGAGGAGTTCGTTGAAGTACGAGGCATGGAAATGGTCAAAACAAGGACAAAATGGCACATTAAAAGCAAAATGGCGGACTTTCTGTTGCATGTTGGGTATAGCTCCAAGAGACATTTTAGTGTGGCTCGATGAAATACATATGCCCACCGAATTTCGTTCGCCTACATCAAACTGAAAGGTGGGGCTCGCCATTTTAAACTTTCCAGGGGGCGCTCTTGAGCCGTTTTGCCACGCCCATTTCCGTCACCCATGAATTATCAAATTTTTCACCGGGTCTGACGTATCTGCAAAGTTTCATCCGTTTTCATCGATGTTTAGGCCGCCAAAAAGGCATTTGTTTGGGGAGAAGAAGAAGGAGAAGGGAGAATAATAACTAGTGCTGCGAGCAGCAGTGAGCGGGCCCTCGCACCCCACGCGGGTCGGGGTGTGGCGCCGTTAAAGGGTGTGCTATTTCGGTGTCCAGTACTGACAGAAACTTCCTGTCACCAGTAGGTAGCGCTCTAAGCGTGACTCAATACCGACGCATAGATGTGTTCAGGACAGTACCTTGATGAAGCGTGAGAAATGTTGTGTAAATCGGACAAAGTATGTAGGAGTTATGAGGACTTCCTGTTTCACCAGTAGGTGGCGCTGTAAGTGTGACTCAATACCGACACATAGATGGGTTCAGAAGGCCACCTTCATGAAGCATCAGCAATTTGGTGCAAATCGGATGATGTATGCAGAAGTTATGAGGACTTCCTGTTTCACCAATAGGTGGCGCTATAAGTATGACGCAATACTGACACATAGATGTGTTCAGGACAGAACCGTCATGAAGCGTGAGATATATCGGACAAATTGGATAATGTATGGAGGAGTTATGAGGACTTCCTGTTTCACCAATAGGTGGCGCTATAAGTATGACGCAATACTGACACATAGATGTGTTCAGGACAGAACCGTCATGAAGCGTGAGATATATCGGACAAATTGGATAATGTATGGAGGAGTTATGAGTACTTCCTGTTTCACCAATAGGTGGCGCTATAAGTATGACGCAATACTGACACATAGATGTGTTCAGGACAGAACCGTCATGAAGCGTGAGATATATCGGACAAATTGGATAATGTATGGAGGAGTTATGAGGACTTCCTGTTTCACCAATAGGTGGCGCTATAAGTATGACGCAATACTGACACATAGATGTGTTCAGGACAGAACCGTCATGAAGCGTGAGATATATCGGACAAATTGGATAATGTATGGAGGAGTTATGAGGACTTCCTGTTTCACCAATAGGTGGCGCTATAAGTATGACGCAATACTGACACATAGATGTGTTCAGGACAGAACCGTCATGAAGCGTGAGATATATCGGACAAATTGGATAATGTATGGAGGAGTTATGAGGACTTCCTGTTTCACCAATAGGTGGCGCTATAAGTATGACGCAATACTGACACATAGATGTGTTCAGGACAGAACCGTCATGAAGCGTGAGATATATCGGACAAATTGGATAATGTATGGAGGAGTTATGAGGAATTCCTGTTTCACCAATAGGTGGCGCTATAAGTATGACGCAATACTGACACATAGATGTGTTCAGGACAGAACCGTCATGAAGCGTGAGATATATCGGACAAATTGGATAATGTATGGAGGAGTTATGAGGACTTCGTGTTTTATGGCGAAATGTCAAACTTTGGCAGGGCGCCACGGCAAGGGTGTTTGGTGAAAACTCAATTTTTTTGATAACTTTTGATCACAAAGGTCTTAAGATGAAGCTGACCCGATATGAAGTTGATCGGATGAAATCTGTAGGAGGAGTTCGTCGAAGTACGAGGCATGGAAATGGTCAAAACAAGGACAAAATGGCACATTAAGAGCAAAATGGCGGACTTCCTGTTGCATGTTGGGTATAGCTCCAAGAGACATTTAAGTGTGGCTCGATGAAATACATATGCCCACCGAATTTCGTTAGCCTACATCAAACTGAAAGGTGGGGCTCGCCATTTTAAACTTTCCAGGGGGCGCTCTTGAGCCGTTTTGCCACGCCCATTTCCGTCACCCATGAATTATCAAATTTTTCACCGGGACTGACATATCTGCAAAGTTTCATCCGTTTTCATCGATGTTTAGGCCGCCAAATAGGCATTTGTTTGGGGAGAAGAACAAGAAGAACACGAACAAGGAGAATAATAATCCTTCGAAATACAATAGGGCCTCGCACCGCCAGTGCTCGGGCCCTAATAATAATAATAATAATAATCCTTCGAGTTTCAATAGGGCCTCGCACAGCCAGTGCTCGGGCCCTAAATATAGCTGCAAGCAGCGATGTGGGGGCCAAGCGGGACGCACGACCAGCGCATCAAAGACAACAAGCAAAACATGTCAAAAGCCAGACATGGTTGAACAGGATTCGATCTCTGTACCTGCTGCTTGCAAGGCCGACACGCTAACCACTGTGCTACGCAGGATGTTGCGAAAGTGAACCACCCTAGTCCAAAAGGCATGTGAGCCTTCCCTAACCCCGTGAGTCTGAGTCCTGAGCTCTTAATTAATATCACCTGGCAGGGTTGCTTCCTCTCGGTAGAGTGAGAGGGGGGGGTGTCGTTGTTTAAATTGGCACACAGCGAAAAGTATACATAGCATAGCTCAACTATTTACTTCTTCAGAATCCAGACAATCACGCGAACATTTCCATGTATAAAATGTCCTTCGGTCTTCAGAAGTGTAGGAGAGGTGAAGAGTTAGAAACAGTTAGAGATTCTAGAGCGAAGAGAGATTTTCTAGAGCGTGGCTCCATTGATTTCAATGGAGGGGGGGGAGTCATTATTCGAACTGTCCCAGAGTGAAAAATATACATCGAAAAGCATAGCTTTTTTGATTTTATGAATCCCAAGAGTCGTGTGAACGTTTTGATATATAAAATGTGTATGAGCTGTGAGAATTAGAAGAGGGATGGCAGTTTAGAAAATGTGTGACTTTTTCCAAAAACCTCTGAAACTGGTGAAATTGTGCAGAGGACAAAAAGTGTTTCTTTCATTCTGCAATCAAACAAATGAAGTAATAATGAAACCATGGGGTGTTTTGAACTCGGCATGAGCCAGGGAATCCATTGCTACCATCATTTTGAAGATTGGACATACAGTTCAAAAGTTACTGGCATAAACGCAACTCCAACTTTGACACGCTGGTGGCGCTAGAGTGCACGAGATGTCAACGTAAGGCTTGGTGACAGATGTCATGGGTGTGTCCCGGATGAGTGTGCCAAATGTGGTTTTGATAGATTAAAACATTACTGAGATATGACCCCAGTTCCTGTTTTGCAGCTTTTCGGCCAATTTTGATTGGCTGTCACGAGGGAACGCAATGGACAATCAAAAATCCCTGTAAGACTTTTGTGGACATCGGTCTATAGATTGTGCATACTGCGTGTGGTGCAGATTGGTGAAAAAACCTAGGAGGAGATACATTTTGAGTGTTTTACACTAAATCCAATATAGCGGGAAATTTAATATTGTGGAAAATGATGTCATAGGGTGCGTTGAACTTGGCTTGAGCGAAGGAATCCAACGCTGCCTCGATTTTGAAAATCAGGCTTACAGGTCAAAAGTTGCATGCACAAATGCACCTCCAACTTTGACACGTTGGTGGCGCTAGAGCGTTCAAGCTGTGGACATGGGTCTTGGTGAGAAGACTTTGGGGACTGTCATGAATGAGTGTGCCAATTTTCACAACTTTTTACCATACGGTTCTATGGGCTGCCATAGACTCCAATGGCAGAAGAATAATAATAATAATAATAAGAAAAGGTACAAGAACAATGGGTGCCAGCGCTTAGCGCTTCGCTGCTTGGCCCCCAACTAGGGCTGCGAGCAGCAGTGAGCGGGCCCTCGCATCCCACGCGTGTCGGGGTGTGGCGCCGTTAAAGGGTGTGCTATTTCGGTGTGCAGTACTGAGAGAAACTTCCTGTCACCAGTAGGTGGCGCTCTAAGTGTGACTCAATACCGATGCATAGATGTGTTCAGGACGGTACCTTGATGAAGCGTGAGAAATGTTGAGTAAATCGGATAATGTATGTAGGAGTTATGATGACTTCCTGCTTGACCTGTAGGCGGCACTATAAGTATGACGCAATACTGACACATAGATGTGTTCAGGACAGAACCGTCATGAAGCGTGAGATATATCGGACAAATTGGATAATGTATGGAGGAGTTATGAGGACTTCCTGTTTCACCAATAGGTGGCGCTATAAGTATGACGCAATACTGACACATAGATGTGTTCAGGACAGAACCGTCATGAAGCGTGAGATATATCGGACAAATTGGATAATGTATGGAGGAGTTATGAGGACTTCGTGTTTTATGGCGAAATGTCAAACTTTGGCGGGGCGCCACGGCAAGGGTGTTTGGTGAAAACTCAATTTTTTTGATAAATTTTGATCACAAAGGTCTTAAGATGAAGCTGACCCGATATGAAGTTGATCGGATGAAATCTGTAGGAGGAGTTCGTCGAAGTACGAGGCATGGAAATGGTCAAAACAAGGACAAAATGGCACATTAAGAGCAAAATGGCGGACTTCCTGTTGCATGTTGGGTATAGCTCCAAGAGACATTTAAGTGTGGCTCGATGAAATACATATGCCCACCGAATTTCGTTCGCCTACATCAAACTGAAAGGTGGGGCTCGCCATTTTAAACTTTCCAGGGGGCGCTCTTGAGCCGTTTTGCCACGCCCATTTCCGTCACCAATGAAATATCCGATTTTCACCAGGACTGATGTATCTGCAAAGTTTCATCCGTTTTCATTGATGTTTAGGCCGCCAAAAAGGCATTTGTTTGGGGAGAAGAAGAAGGTAGAAGGAGAACTAGTGCTGCGAGCAGCAGTGAGCGGGCCCTCGCACCCCACGCGTGTCGGGGTGCTGCGCCGTTAAAGGCTGTGCTATTTCGGTGTGCAGTACTGAGAGAAACTTCCTGTCACCAGTAGGTGGCGCTCTAGGCGTGACTCAATACCGAAGCATAGATGTGTTCAGGGCGGTACCTTGATGAAGCGTGAGAAATGTTGAGTAAATCGGATAACGTATGTAGGAGTTATGAGGACTTCCTGTTTCACCAGTAGGCGGCGCTGTAGGTATGACGCAATACTGATTTACAGAAGTGTTGAAGATGCGACCTTCATCAAGCATGAGCAATTTGGAGTAAATCGGATAACATATGTAGGAGTTATGAGTACTTCCTGTTTCACCAGTAGGTGGCGCTGTAAGAGTGACTCAATACCGACGCATAGATGTGTTCAGGACGGTACCTTGATGAAGCGTGAGATATATCGGACGAATTGGATAATGTATGTAGGAGTTATGAGGACTTCCTGTTTCACCAATAGGTGGCGCTATAAGTATGATGCAATACTGACACATAGATGTGTTCAGGACAGAACCGTCATGAAGCGTGAGATATATCGGACGAATCGGATAATGTATGGAGGAGTTATGAGGACTTCCTGTTTCACCAATAGGTGGCGCTATAAGTATGATGCAATACTGACACATAGATGTGTTCAGGACAGAACCGTCATGAAGCGTGAGATATATCGGACGAATCGGATAATGTATGGAGGAGTTATGAGGACTTCCTGTTTCACCAATAGGTGGCGCTATAAGTATGATGCAATACTGACACATAGATGTGTTCAGGACAGAACCGTCATGAAGCGTGAGATATATCGGACGAATCGGATAATGTATGGAGGAGTGATGAGGACTTCCTGTTTCACCAATAGGTGGCGCTATAAGTATGATGCAATACTGACACATAGATGTGTTCAGGACAGAACCGTCATGAAGCGTGAGATATATCGAACAAATTGGATAATGTATGGAGGAGTTATGAGGACTTCCTGTTTCACCAATAGGTGGCGCTATAAGTATGACGCAATACTGACACATAGATGTGTTCAGGACAGAACCGTCATGAAGCGTGAGATATATCGGACAAATTGGATAATGGCCCAGTCCCAATGTCCACCCTTGCAGACTCGCAGACTTAAGGGCGCGCTCCCGCGAAGTCCGCGAGGGCTTAGGGGTGTCCCAATGTCAACTCGGCAAGTGCGCGAGGGCTCTCCGGCAGCCATTTTGAGCCCTTTATGGCCCCTTCCCGTAAGTCTGCATTTCTGCAGACTTAGCCCAAGGGAATTACCCACAGTTCATAGCGTCGTGACGTGAAACACGGGGTTACCTGAAGAACAGCCAATAAACAAGCACGGACAGATCAACCAACCCTAACGTTCACGTAACAGAACAAAATATGTTTTCATGTTTTCATGTTTTCAGCTGGACTTGCTTATCTGCACAAGTAGCCTTATAATTATTTTGGTTTCATTATTTTTAAGTAGGCCTATGGGTTATTAACCCCATGGGTTTGTATAATGTGATTTGATAAAAAATATGTAGGCTATGGTTATAATTTACATCGATTTCTGTTGCTCTAAATCATATGATTGCCCAGTTAAAAGCAGTATGACATTAATTACCCATTTCGGTGCAGTGTTCTTTGAATTGAGATTTCCAACATGAATATGGAAAGAGTTGTGAGGTGCAGGAATGTGTATACATAATATATTATCATTCTTAAGTTAATACTTTTGGATTCATCACAAACAAGAATCACAGGCAGTAATGTAGGATCGATGCGATCCTACTAACAAATACTGGGTTGGGTTGATATTTGATCGCAGATGCGATCGCATATGACCACAAAATGAAATGATTTCAAGTTGAACAAATGTTTTGAGGGTAACACAGAGAGTTCTGATAATGTAAAGGGGATTTGACTCAGACAAAATTAATTTACACGAAGGCCTACAAGAAAAACATGTACAATTTACAAATTGATTTAAAAAAAGCCCCACGCCCACAATAGTAAGAAATATGTTTTCACGTCAACGTAATGTGATGTCACAAGTGCTGTCCCATTCCTTGTTATACCAATTCGAGCCCTTGCAGCCTCTCACACTCGATCACTTCACCAGGTGACGTCAATAAGTCTGTGAGGGCTCAGGGCTTGAGGGTTTAGGGGGGACATTGGGATTGGGCCAATGTATGGAGGAGTTATGAGGACTTCGTGTTTTATGGCGAAATGTCAAACTTTGGCGGGGCGCCACGGCAAGGGTGTTTGGTGAAAACTCAATTTTTTTGATAACTTTTGATCACAAAGGCCTTAAGATGAAGCTGACCTGATATGAAGTTGATCGGATGAAATCTGTAGGAGGAGTTTGTCGAAGTACGAGGCATGGAAATGGTCAAAACAAGGACAAAATGGCACATTAAGAGCAAAATGGCGGACTTCCTGTTGCATGTTGGGTATAGCTCCAAGAGACATTTTAGTGTGTCTCGATGAACTACATATGCCCACCGAATTTCGTTCGACTACATCAAACTGAAAGGTGGGGCTCGCCATTTTAAATTTTCCAGGGGGCGCACTTGAGCCGTTTTGCCACGCCCATTTCCGTCACCCATGAATTATCAAATTTTTTACCGGGACTGACGTATGTGCAAAGTTTCATCCGTTTTCATCGATGTTAAGGCCGCCAAAAAGGCATTTGTTTGGGGAGAAGAAGGAGAAGAATAATAATAACTAGTGCTGCGAGCAGCAGTGAGCGGGCCCTCGCACCCCATGCGGGTCGGGGTGTGGCACCGTTAAAGGGTGTGCTATTTCGGTGTCCAGTACTGACAGAAACTTCCTGTCACCAGTAGGTGGCGCTCTAAGCGTGACTCAATACCGACGCATAGATGTGTTCAGGACAGTACCTTGATGAAGCGTGAGAAATGTTGTGTAAATCGGACAAAGTATGTAGGAGTTATGAGGACTTCCTGTAAGCAGTAGGTGGCGCAGTAGGTATGACGCAATACTGACCTACAGATGTGTTCAAGATGCGACCTTCATCAAGCATGAGCAATTTGGAGTAAATCGGATAATGTATGTAGGAGTTATGAGTACTTCCTGTTTCACCAGTAGGTGGCCCTGTAAGTGTAACTCAATACCGACGCATAGATGTGTTCAGAAGGTGACCTTCATGAAGCGTCAGCAATTTGGTGCAAATCGGATGATGTATGCAGGAGTTATGAGGACTTCCTGTTTCACCAATAGGTGGCGCTATAAGTATGACGCAATACTGACACATAGATGTGTTCAGGACAGAACCGTCATGAAGCGTGAGATATATCGGACAAATTGGCTAATGTATGTAGGAGTTATGAGGACTTCCTGTTTCACCAATAGGTGGCGCTATAAGTATGACGCAATACTGACACATAGATGTGTTCAGGACAGAACCGTCATGAAGCGTGAGATATATCGGACAAATCGGATAATGTATGGAGGAGTTATGAGGACTTCCTGTTTCACCAATAGGTGGCGCTATAAGTATGACGCAATACTGACACATAGATGTGTTCAGGACAGAACCGTCATGAAGCGTGAGATATATCGGACAAATTGGATAATGTATGGAGGAGTTATGAGGACTTCCTGTTTCACCAATAGGTGGCGCTATAAGTATGACGCAATACTGACACATAGATGTGTTCAGGACAGAACCGTCATGAAGCGTGAGATATATCGGACAAATTGGATAATGTATGGAGGAGTTATGAGGACTTCCTGTTTCACCAATAGGTGGCGCTATAAGTATGACGCAATACTGACACATAGATGTGTTCAGGACAGAACCGTCATGAAGCGTGAGATATATCGGACAAATTGGATAATGTATGGAGGAGTTATGAGGACTTCGTGTTTTATGGCGAAATGTCAAACTTTGGCGGGGCGCCACGGCAAGGGTGTTTGGTGAAAACTCAATTTTTTTGATAACTTTTGATCACAAAGGTCTTAAGATGAAGCTGACCCGATATGAAGTTGATCGGATGAAATCTGTAGGAGGAGTTCGTCGAAGTACGAGGCATGGAAATGGTCAAAACAAGGACAAAATGGCACATTAAGAGCAAAATGGCGGACTTCCTGTTGCATGTTGGGTATAGCTCCAAGAGACATTTTAGTGTGGCTCGATGAAATACATATGCCCACCGAATTTCTTTCGCCTACATCAAACTGAAAGGTGGGGCTCGCCATTTTAAACTTTCCAGGGGGCGCTCTTGAGCCGTTTTGCCACACCCATTTCCGTCACCCATGAATTATCAAATTTTTCACCGGGACTGACGTATCTGCAAAGTTTCATTCGTTTTCATCGATGTTTAGGCCGCCAAAAAGGCATTTGTTTTGGAAGAAGGAGGAGAAGAATAATAATAATAATAATAATAATCCTTCGAAATTCAATAGGGCCTCGCACCGCCAGTGCTCGGGCCCTAACTAGGGCTGCGAGCAGCAGTGAGCGGGCCCTCGCACCCCATGCGTGTCGGGGTGCTGCGCCGTTAAAGGCTGTGCTATTTCGGTGTGCAGTACTGAGAGAAACTTCCTGTCACCAGTAGGTGGCGCTCTTGGCGTGACTCAATACCGAAGCATAGATGTGTTCAGGACAGTACCTTGATGAAGCGTGAGAAATGTTGAGTAAATCGGATAACGTATGTAGGAGTTATGAGGACTTCCTGTTTCACCAGTAGGTGGCGCTGTAAGTGTGACTCAATACCGACACATAGATGGGTTCAGAAGGCCACCTTCATGAAGCGTCAGCAATTTGGTGCAAATCGGATGATGTATGCAGGAGTTATGAGGACTTCCTGTTTCACCAATAGGTGGCGCTATACGTATGACGCAATACTGACACATAGATGTGTTCAGGACAGAACCGTCATGAAGCGTGAGCTATATCGGACAAATTGGATAATGTATGGAGGAGTTATGAGGACTTCCTGTTTCACCAATAGGTGGCGCTATAAGTATGACGCAATACTGACACATAGATGTGTTCAGGACAGAACCATCATGAAGCGTGAGCTATATCGGACAAATTGGATAATGTATGGAGGAGTTATGAGGACTTCCTGTTTCACCAATAGGTGGCGCTATAAGTATGACGCAATACTGACACATAGATGTGTTCAGGACAGAAGCGTCATGAAGCGTGAGATATATCGGACAAATTGGATAATGTATGGAGGAGTTATGAGGACTTCGTGTTTTATGGCGAAATGTCAAACTTTGGCGGGGCGCCACGGCAAGGGTGTTTGGTGAAAACTCAATTTTTTTGATAACTTTTGATTACAAAGGTCTTAAGATGAAGCTGACCCGATATGAAGTTGATCGGATGAAATCTGTAGGAGGAGTTCGTCGAAGTACGAGGCATGGAAATGGTAAAAACAAGGACAAAATGGCACATAAAGAGCAAAATGGCGGACTTCCTGTTGCATGTTGGGTATAGCTCCAAGAGACATTTAAGTGTGGCTCGATGAAATACATATGCCCACCGAATTTCGTTCGCCTACATCCAACTGAAAGGTGGGGCTCGCCATTTTAAACTTTCCAGGGGGCGCTCTTGAGCCGTTTTGCCACGCCCATTTCCGTCACCAATGAAATATCCGATTTTCACCAGGACTGATGTATCTGCAAAGTTTCATCCGTTTTCATCGATGTTTAGGCCGCCAAAAAGGCATTTGTTTGGGGAGAAGAAGAAGGTAGAAGGAGAACTAGGGCTGCGAGCAGCAGTGAGCGGGCCCTCGCACCCCACGCGTGTCGGGGTGGGGCGCCGTTAAAGGGTGTGCTATTTCGGTGTCCTGTGCTGAAAGAAACTTCCTGTCACCAGTAGGTGGCGCTCTAAGCGTGACAATACCGAAGCATAGATGTGTTCAGGACGCTACCTTGATGAAGCGTGAGAAATGTTGTGTAAATCGGACAAAGTATGTAGGAGTTATGAGGACTTCCTGTAAGCAGTAGGTGGCGCTGTAGGTATGACGCAATACTGACCTACAGATGTGTTCAAGATGCGACCTTCATCAAGCATGAGCAATTTGGAGTAAATCGGATAATGTATGTAGGAGTTATGAGTACTTCCTGTTTCACCAGTAGGTGGCGCTGTAAGTGTAACTCAATACCGACGCATAGATGTGTTCAGAAGGTGACCTTCATGAAGCGTCAGCAATTTGGTGCAAATCGGATGATGTATGCAGGAGTTATGAGGACTTCCTGTTTCACCAATAGGTGGCGCTATAAGTATGACGCAATACTGACACATAGATGTGTTCAGGACAGAACCGTCATGAAGCGTGAGATATATCGGACAAATTGGATAATGTATGGAGGAGTTATGAGGACTTCCTGTTTCACCAATAGGTGGCGCTATAAGTATGACGCAATACTGAAACATAGATGTGTTCAGGACAGAACCGTCATGAAGCGTGAGATATATCGGACAAATTGGATAATGTATGGAGGAGTTATGAGGACTTCCTGTTTCACCAATAGGTGGCGCTATAAGTATGACGCAATACTGACACATAGATGTGTTCAGGACAGAACCGTCATGAAGCGTGAGATATATCGGACAAATTGGATAATGTATGGAGGAGTTATGAGGACTTCCTGTTTCACCAATAGGTGGCGCTATAAGTATGACGCAATACTGACACATAGATGTGTTCAGGACAGAACCGTCATGAAGCGTGAGATATATCGGACAAATTGGATAATGTATGTAGGAGTTATGAGGACTTCGTGTTTTATGGCGAAATGTCAAACTTTGGCGGGGCGCCACGGCAAGGGTGTTTGGTGAAAACTCAATTTTTTTGATAACTTTTGATCACAAAGGTCTTAAGATGAAGCTGATCCGATATGAAGTTGATCGGATGAAATCTGTAGGAGGAGTTCGTCGAAGTACGAGGCATGGAAATGGTCAAAACAAGGACAAAATGGCACATTAAGAGCAAAATGGCGGACTTCCTGTTGCATGTTGGGTATAGCTCCAAGAGACATTTAAGTGTGGCTCGATGAAATACATATGCCCACCGAATTTCGTTCGCCTACATCAAACTGAAAGGTGGGGCTCGCCATTTTAAACTTTCCAGGGGGCGCTCTTGAGCCGTTTTGCCACGCCCATTTCCGTCACCAATGATATATCCGATTTTCACCGGGACTGATGTATCTGCAAAGTTTCATCCGTTTTCATTGATGTTTAGGCCGCCAAAAAGGCATTTGTTTCGGAAGAAGAAGGAGAAGAAGGAGAATAAGGAGAATAATAATAATCCTTCGAGTTTCAATAGGGCCTCGCACCGCCAGTGCTCGGGCCCTAATAATAATAATAACTAGGGCTGCGAGCAGCAGTGAGCGGGCCCTCGCACCCCACGCGTGTCGGGGTGTGGCGCCGTTGAAGGGTGTGCTATTTCGGTGTGCAGTACTGAGAGAAACTTCCTGTCACCAGTAGGTGGCGCTCTAGGCGTGACTCAATACCGAAGCATAGATGTGTTCAGGACGGTACCTTGATGAAGCGTGAGAAATGTTGAGTAAATCGGATAACGTATGTAGGAGTTATGAGGACTTCCTGTCACCAGTAGGTGGCGCTCTAGGCGTGACTCAATACCGATGCATAGATGTGTTCAGAATGTCACCTTCGTGAAGCGTCAGCAATTTGGTGCAAATCGGATGATGTATGCAGGAGTTATGAGGACTTCCTGTTTCACCAATAGGTGGCGCTATAAGTATGACACAATACGGACACATAGATGTGTTCAGGACAGAACCGTCATGAAGCGTGAGACATATCGGACAAATCGGATAATGTATGGAGGAGTTATGAGGACTTCCTGTTTCACCAATAGGTGGCGCTATAAGTATGACGCAATACTGACACATAGATGTGTTCAGGACAGAACCGTCATGAAGCGTGAGATATATCGGACAAATTGGATAATGTATGGAGGAGTTATGAGGACTTCCTGTTTCACCAATAGGTGGCGCTATAAGTATGACGCAATACTGACACATAGATGTGTTCAGGACAGAACCTTCATGAAGCGTGAGATATATCGGACGAATTGGATAATGTATGTAGGAGTTATGAGGACTTCCTGTTTCACCAATAGGTGGCGCTATAAGTATGATGCAATACTGAAACATAGATGTGTACAGGACAGAACCCTCATGAAGCGTGAGATATATCGGACGAATTGGATAATGTATGTAGGAGTTATGAGGACTTCCTGTTTCACCAATAGGTGGCGCTATAAGTATGATGCAATACTGACACATAGATGTGTTCAGGACAGAACCGTCATGAAGCGTGAGATATATCGGACGAATCGGATAATGTATGGAGGAGTTATGAGGACTTCCTGTTTCACCAATAGGTGGCGCTATAAGTATGACGCAATACTGACACATAGTTGTGTTCAGGACAGAACCTTCATGAAGCGTGAGATATATCGGACGAATTGGATAATGTATGTAGGAGTTATGAGGACTTCCTGTTTCACCAATAGGTGGCGCTATAAGTATGATGCAATACTGACACATAGATGTGTTCAGGACAGAACCGTCATGAAGCGTGAGATATATCGGACAAATTGGATAATGTATGTAGGAGTTATGAGTACTTCCTGTTTCACCAATAGGTGGCGCTATAAGTATGACGCAATACTGACACATAGATGTGTTCAGGACAGAACCGTCATGAAGCGTGAGATATATCGGACAAATCGGATAATGTATGTAGTAGTTATGAGGACTTCCTGTTTCACCAATAGGTGGCGCTATAAGTATGATGCAACACTGACACATAGACGTGTTCAGGACAGAACCTTCATGAAGCGTGAGATATATCGGACGAATTGGATAATGTATGGAGGAGTTATGAGGACTTCCTGTTTCACCAATAGGTGGCGCTATAAGTATGACGCAATACTGACACATAGATGTGTTCAGGACAGAACCTTCATGAAGCGTGAGATATATCGGACGAATTGGATAATGTATGGAGGAGTTATGAGGACTTCCTGTTTCACCAATAGGTGGCGCTATAAGTATGACGCAATACTGACACATAGATGTGTTCAGGACAGAACCTTCATGAAGCGTGAGATATATCGGACGAATTGGATAATGTATGTAGGAGTTATGAGGACTTCCTGTTTCACCAATAGGTGGCGCTATAAGTATGATGCAATACTGAAACATAGATGTGTACAGGACAGAACCCTCATGAAGCGTGAGATATATCGGACGAATTGGATAATGTATGTAGGAGTTATGAGGACTTCCTGTTTCACGAATAGGTGGCGCTATAAGTATGATGCAATACTGAAACATAGATGTGTTCAGGACAGAACCTTCATGAAGCGTGAGATATATCGGACGAATTGGATAATGTATGTAGGAGTTATGAGGACTTCCTGTTTCACCAATAGGTGGCGCTATAAGTATGACGCAATACTGACACATAGATGTGTTCAGGACAGAACCTTCATGAAGCGTGAGATATATCGGACGAATTGGATAATGTATGTAGGAGTTATGAGGACTTCCTGTTTCACCAATAGGTGGCGCTATAAGTATGATGCAATACTGAAACATAGATGTGTACAGGACAGAACCGTCATGAAGCATGAGATATATCGGACAAATTGGATAATGTATGTAGGAGTTATGAGGACTTCGTGTTTTATGGCGAAATGTCAAACTTTGGCAGGGCGCCACGGCAAGGGTGTGTGGTGAAAACTCAATTTTTTTGATAACTTTTGATCACAAAGGTCTTAAGATGAAGCCGACCCGATATGAAGTTGATCGGATGAAATCTGTAGGAGGAGTTCGTTGAAGTACGAGGCATGGAAATGGTCAAAACAAGGACAAAATGGCACATTAAAAGCAAGATGGCGGACTTCCTGTTGCATGTTGGGTATAGCTCCAAGAGACATTTTAGTGTGTCTCGATGAACTACATATGCCCACCGAATTTCGTTCGACTACATCAAACTGAAAGGTGGGGCTCGCCATTTTAAATTTTCCAGGGGGCGCACTTGAGCCGTTTTGCCACGCCCATTTCCGTCACCCATGAATTATCAAATTTTTTACCGGGACTGACGTATGTGCAAAGTTTCATCCGTTTTCATCGATGTTAAGGCCGCCAAAAAGGCATTTGTTTGGGGAGAAGAAGAAGGAGAAGAAGGAGAAGAATAATAATAACTAGGGCTGCGAGCAGCAGTGAGCGGGCCCTCGCACCCCACGCGTGTCGGGGTGCGGCGCCGTTAAAGGGTGTGCTATTTCGGTGTCCTGTGCTTAGAGAAACTTCCTGTCACCAGTAGGTGGCGCTCTAAGCGTGACAATACCGAAGCATAGATGTGTTCAGGACGGTACCTTGATGAAGCGTGAGACATCTTGAGTAAATCGGATAATGTATGGAGGAGTTATGAGGACTTCCTGTTTCACCAGTAGGTGGCGCTGTAGGTATGACGCAATACTGACTTACAGAAGTGTTCAAGATGCGACCTTCATCAAGCATGAGCAATTTGGAGTAAATCGGATAACGTATGTAGGAGTTATGAGTACTTCCTGTTTCACCAGTAGGTGGCGCTGTAAGTGTGACTCAATACCGACGCATAGATGCGTTCAGAAGGTGACCTTCATGAAGCGTCAGCAATTTGGTGCAAATCGGATGATGTATGCAGTAGTTCTGAGGACTTCCTGTTTCACCAATAGGTGGCGCTATAAGTATGACGCAATACTGACACATAGATGTGTTCAGGACAGAACCGTCATGAAGCGTGAGATATATCGGACAAATTGGGTAATGTATGTAGGAGTTATGAGGACTTCCTGTTTCACCAATAGGTGGCGCTATAAGTATGATGCAATACTGACACATAGATGTGTTCAGGACAGAACCGTCATGAAGCGTGAGATATATCGGACAAATTGGATAATGTATGGAGGAGTTATGAGGACTTCCTGTTTAACCAATAGGTGGCGCTATAAGTATGACGCAATACTGACACATAGATGTGTTCAGGACAGAACCGTCATGAAGCGTGAGATATATCGGACGAATCGGATAATGTATGGAGGAGTTATGAGGACTTCCTGTTTCACCAATAGGTGGCGCTATAAGTATGATGCAATACTGACACATAGATGTGTTCAGGACAGAACCGTCATGAAGCGTGAGATATATCGGACAAATTGGATAATGTATGGAGGAGTTATGAGGACTTCCTGTTTAACCAATAGGTGGCGCTATAAGTATAACGCAATACTGATACATAGATGTGTTCAAAACAGAACCGTCATGAAGCGTGAGATATATCAGACAAATTGGATAATGTATGTAGTAGTTATGAGGACTTCCTGTTTCACCAATAGGTGGCGCTATAAGTATGAAGCAATACTGACACATAGATGTGTTCAGGACAGAACCGTCATATTGCGTGAGATATATCGGACGAATTGGATAATGTATGGAGGAGTTATGAGGACTTCCTGTTTCACCAATAGGTGGCGCTATAAGTATGACGCAATACTGACACATAGATGTGTTCAGGACAGAACCGTCATGAAGCGTGAGATATATCAGACAAATTGGATAATGTATGGAGGAGTTATGAGGACTTCCTGTTTCACCAATAGGTGGCGCTATAAGTATGATGCAATACTGACACATAGATGTGTTCAGGACAGAACCGTCATGAAGCGTGAGATATATCGGACAAATTGGATAATGTATGGAGGAGTTATGAGGACTTCCTGTTTAACCAATAGGTGGCGCTATAAGTATGACGCAATACTGACACATAGATGTGTTCAGGACAGAACCGTCATGAAGCGTGAGATATATCGGACGAATCGGATAATGTATGGAGGAGTTATGAGGACTTCCTGTTTCACCAATAGGTGGCGCTATAAGTATGATGCAATACTGACACATAGATGTGTTCAGGACAGAACCGTCATGAAGCGTGAGATATATCGGACAAATTGGATAATGTATGGAGGAGTTATGAGTACTTCCTGTTTCACCAATAGGTGGCGCTATAAGTATGACGCAATACTGACACATAGATGTGTTCAGGACAGAACCGTCATGAAGCGTGAGATATATCGGACAAATTGGATAATGTATGGAGGAGTTATGAGGACTTCCTGTTTCACCAATAGGTGGCGCTATAAGTATGACGCAATACTGACACATAGATGTGTTCAGGACAGAACCGTCATGAAGCGTGAGATATATCAGACAAATTGGATAATGTATGGAGGAGTTATGAGGACTTCCTGTTTCACCAATAGGTGGCGCTATAAGTATGACGCAATACTGACACATAGATGTGTTCAGGACAGAACCGTCATGAAGCGTGAGATATATCGGACAAATTGGATAATGTATGGAGGAGTTATGAGGACTTCCTGTTTCACCAATAGGTGGCGCTATAAGTATGACGCAATACTGACACATAGATGTGTTCAGGACAGAACCGTCATGAAGCGTGAGATATATCGGACAAATTGGATAATGTATGGAGGAGTTATGAGGACTTCGTGTTTTATGGCGAAATGTCAAACTTTGGCAGGGCGCCACGGCAAGGGTGTTTGGTGAAAACTCAATTTTTTTGATAACTTTTGATCACAAAGGTCTTAAGATGAAGCTGACCCGATATGAAGTTGATCGGATGAAATCTGTAGGAGGAGTTCGTCGAAGTACGAGGCATGGAAATGGTCAAAACAAGGACAAAATGGCACATTAAGAGCAAAATGGCGGACTTCCTGTTGCATGTTGGGTATAGCTCCAAGAGACATTTAAGTGTGGCTCGATGAAATACATATGCCCACCGAATTTCGTTAGCCTACATCAAACTGAAAGGTGGGGCTCGCCATTTTAAACTTTCCAGGGGGCGCTCTTGAGCCGTTTTGCCACGCCCATTTCCGTCACCCATGAATTATCAAATTTTTCACCGGGACTGACGTATCTGCAAAGTTTCATCCGTTTTCATCGATGTTCAGGCCGCCTAAAAGGCATTTGTTTGGAGTAAAGGAGAAGAAGGAGAATAATAATCCTTCGAGTTTCAATAGGGCCTCGCACCGCCAGTGCTCGGGCCCTAATAATCCTTCGAGTTTCAATAGGGCCTCGCACCGCCAGTGCTCGGGCCCTAATAATAATCCTTCGAGTTTCAATAGGGCCTCGCACCGCCAGTGCTCGGGCCCTAATAATCCTTACAATTTCAATAGGGCCTCGCACCGCCAGTGCTCGGGCCCTAACTAGGGCTGCGAGCAGCAGTGAGCGGGCCCTCGCACCCCACGCGTGTCGGGGTGCTGCGCCGTTAAAGGCTGTGCTATTTCGGTGTGCAGTACTGAGAGAAACTTCCTGTCACCAGTAGGTGGCGCTCTAGGCGTGACTCAATACCGAAGCATAGATGTGTTCAGGACGGTACCTTGATGAAGCGTGAGAAATGTTGAGTAAATCGGATAACGTATGTAGGAGTTATGAGGACTTCCTGTTTCACCAGTAGGTGGCGCTGTAAGTGTGACTCAATACCGACGCATAGATGTGTTCAGAAGGTGACCTTCACGAAGCGTCAGCAATTTGGTGCAAATCGGATGATGTATGCAGGAGTTATGAGGACTTCCTGTTTCACCAATAGGTGGCGCTATAAGTATGATGCAATACTGACACATAGATGTGTTCAGGACAAAACCGTCATGAAGCGTGAGATATATCGGACAAATTGGATAATGTATGGAGGAGTTATGAGGACTTCCTGTTTCACCAATAGGTGGCGCTATAAGTATGACGCAATACTGACACATAGATGTGTTCAGGACAGAACCGTCATGAAGCGTGAGATATATCGGACAAATTGGATAATGTATGGAGGAGTTATGAGGACTTCCTGTTTCACCAATAGGTGGCGCTATAAGTATGACGCAATACTGACACATAGATGTGTTCAGGACAGAACCGTCATGAAGCGTGAGATATATCGGACAAATTGGATAATGTATGTAGGAGTTATGAGGACTTCCTGTTTCACCAATAGGTGGCGCTATAAGTATGACGCAATACTGACACATAGATGTGTTCAGGACAGAACCGTCATGAAGCGTGAGATATATCGGACAAATTGGATAATGTATGGAGGAGTTATGAGGACTTCCTGTTTCACAAATAGGTGGCGCTATAAGTATGACGCAATACTGACACATAGATGTGTTCAGGACAGAACCGTCATGAAGCGTGAGATATATCGGACAAATTGGATAATGAATGTAGGAGTTATGAGGACTTCCTGTTTCACCAATAGGTGGCGCTATAAGTATGACGCAATACTGACACATAGATGTGTTCAGGACAGAACCGTCATGAAGCGTGAGATTTATCGGACAAATTGGATAATGTATGGAGGAGTTATGAGGACTTCCTGTTTCACCAATAGGTGGTGCTATGAGTATGACGCAATACTGACAGATAGATGTGTTCAGGACAGAACCGTCATGAAGCGTGAGATATATCGGACAAATTGGATAATGTATGGAGGAGTTATGAGGACTTCCTGTTTCACCAATAGGTGGCGCTATAAGTATGACGCAATACTGACACATAGATGTGTTCAGGACAGAACCGTCATGAAGCGTGAGATTTATCGGACAAATTGGATAATGTATGGAGGAGTTATGAGGACTTCCTGTTTCACCAATAGGTGGCGCTATGAGTATGACGCAATACTGACAGATAGATGTGTTCAGGACAGAACCGTCATGAAGCGTGAGATATATCGGACAAATTGGATAATGTATGGAGGAGTTATGAGGACTTCCTGTTTCACCAATAGGTGGCGCTATAAGTATGACGCAATACTGACACATAGATGTGTTCAGGACAGAACCGTCATGAAGCATGAGATTTATCGGACAAATTGGATAATGTATGGAGGAGTTATGAGGACTTCCTGTTTCACCAATAGGTGGCGCTATGAGTATGACGCAATACTGACAGATAGATGTGTTCAGGACAGAACCGTCATGAAGCGTGAGATATATCGGACAAATCGGATAATGTATGTAGGAGTTATGAGGACTTCCTGTTTCACCAATAGGTGGCGCTATAAGTATGACGCAATACTGACACATAGATGTGTTCAGGACAGAACCGTCATGAAGCGTGAGATATATCGGACAAATCCGATAATGTATGGAGGAGTTATGAGGACTTCCTGTTTCACCAATAGGTGGCGCTATAAGTATGACGCAATACTGACACATAGATGTGTTCAGGACAGAACCGTCATGAAGCGTGAGATATATCGGACAAATCCGATAATGTATGGAGGAGTTATGAGGACTTCCTGTTTCACCAATAGGTGGCGCTATAAGTATGACGCAATACTGACCCATAGATGTGTTCAGGACACAACCGTCATGAAGCGTGAGATATATCGGACAAATCCGATAATGTATGGAGGAGTTATGAGGACTTCCTGTTTCACCAATAGGTGGCGCTATAAGTATGACGCAATACTGACCCATAGATGTGTTCAGGACAGAACCGTCATGAAGCGTGAGATATATCGGACAAATCGGATAATGTATGGAGGAGTTATGAGGACATCGTGTTTTATGGCGAAATGTCAAACTTTGGCGGGGCGCCGCGGCAAGGGTGTTTGGTGAAAACTCAATTTTTTTGATAACTTTTGATCACAAAGGTCTTAAGATGAAGCTGACCCGATATGAAGTTGATCGGATGAAATCTGTAGGAGGAGTTCGTCGAAGTACGAGGCATGGAAATGGTCAAAACAAGGACAAAATGGCACATTAAGAGCAAAATGGCGGACTTCCTGTTGCATGTTGGGTATAGCTCCAAGAGACATTTTAGTGTGTCTCGATGAAATACATGTGCCCTCCGAATTTCTTTCCCCTACATCAAACTGAAAGGTGGGGCTCGCCATTTTAAATTTTCCAGGGGGCGCTCTTGAGCCGTTTTGCCACGCCCATTTCCGTCACCCATGAATTATCAAATTTTTCACCGGGACTGACGTATCTGCAAAGTTTCATCCGTTTTCATCGATGTTCAGGCCGCCTAAAAGGCATTTGTTTGGAGTAAAGGAGAAGAAGTAGGAGAAGAAGGAGAAGAATAATAATAATCCTTCGAGTTTCAATAGGGCCTCGCACCGCCAGTGCTCGGGCCCTAATAATTAAAGCTGCTTCGCAGCGATGAGGCGGGGCCAGGCAATTTCCGACAAGTTTAGGAGCAATAAGCGAGAGAATAGGACAACAAGAAAGTTGACATTCCAATGTTCATTTTGTACATTCGTATCGTAAAACATTTGTAAAACATTTTGATGCGTTGTAAGCTCGATTTTGATAATTCAACAATGGTCAATGAGTTTGTGAATTACAGTCTGAAGATCCAGTGTAGCAAGTTTGGTGTTAATTGATTGAAAAATGTTGGATGAGATATGTTTATTAATTTTTACAGGTTTTGTTTGCTTTTCTTCATAATTGAACATTAACTTCAGCAGCTGTGTACTCAGTCAGTTGCCAATCAATCGATTTAGTCATTGTAATCCTCGGCGGGGGTTGGGTAGGGTTGCCAACAGCGATGTCTCCGATTCGTGGAGCTTGTGTTGGATTATGGGTAACGTAGTTTTCTCTGTATGAAGTGTTGGTTTCAGAGGACAGAATTAAACATATTTTAAAAAATTATATTTTTGAGATAAAATTCTAAAAAAAAATCATACTACATCTTGGATATGTGGCTAATGTTGTCACTTTTTATGAGGATGATCAGCCATTGATTTGGCGAGAATAAATAGGAACTATATACAGAACTGTTAACAGTAAAACTTTTTGATGTGCTGTGGGCTCAATTTTTCATATTTCAAAAATCTGTGAGGATCGTTTGGTAAGGACAGTCTGAAGATACAGTAGATCAATTCTGGTGTCAATTGAACTAAAAATGTGGGAGGAGATAGGTTTGATAGGTTTTACAGTTTATGAAGAAATCAGAGTGATGGACTTCAAAATTCCTGCAAGGTCAAAGCGTATGAAAGTTTTGTCTCACTTGGGCCTACATTCACGTGGTGGTTTTACAGTGATAGCACCTATGGCTGATTTGTTATGATTTTTTTAAGTTTTAAACTTTAGACTGTTGCTGTAGCGCCACCTTCAGGTTTATTGACCTACAATGCAGGTTGAGGACTTTGGGTATACTACTGGAGCTATGTGCAAATCTTGGTGATTTTTTGTCCACGGGAAGTTAGACTTCAGTGGAAGATGGAGAATAATAATAAAACATTTTAATGCATTGTAAGCTCAATTTTGATAATTCAATAATCTGGTCAATGAGTTTGTGAATGACAGTTTGAAGATCCAGTGTAGCAACTTTAGTATTAATTGATTGAAAAATGTGGGTTACAGGTTTTGTTAGCTTTTTTTTTCCATAATTGAACATTAACTTCAGCAGCTGTGTACTCAGTCAGTTGCCAATCAATCAATTTAGTCATTGTAATCCTCGGCGGGGGTTGGGTAGGGTTGCCAACAGCGATGTCTCAGATTCGTGGAGCTTGCGTTGGATTGTGGGTAATGTAGTTTTCTCTGTATGAAGTGTTGGTTTCAGAGGACAGAATTAAACATATTTGTAAAAATTCAATTTTTGAGATAAAATTCTGAAAGAAATCATACTACATCTTGGATATGTGGCCAATGTTGTCACTCTTTATGAGGATGATCAGACATTGATTTGGCGAGAATTAATAGGAACTATACAGAACTGTTAACAGTAAAACTTTTTGAAGTGCTGTGGGCTCTATTTTTCATATTTCAAAAATCTGTGAGGATCGTTTGGTAAGGACAGTCTGAAGATACAGTAGATCGATTTTGGTGTCAATTGAACAAAAAATGTGGGAGGAGATAGGTTTGATAGGTTTTACAGTTTATGAAGAAATCAGAGTGATGGACTTCAAAATTCCTGCAAGGTCAAAGCGTATGAAAGTTTTGTCTCACTTGGGACTACATTCACGTGGTGGTTTTACAGTGATAGCACCTATGGCTGATTTGTTCTGATTTTTTAAAGTTTTAAACTTTAGACGGTTGCTGTAGCGCCACCTTCAGGTTTAATGACCTACAATGCAGGTTGAGGACTTTGAGTATAGTACTGGAGCTATGTGCAAATTTTGGTGATTTTTTGTCGACGGGAAGTTAGACTTCAGTGGAAGATGGAGAATAATAATAATATAGGCAAATACAATAGGGTTCCGGCAGCTACGCTGCCTGGCCCCTAATAATAATAATCCTTCGAGTTTCAATAGGGCCTCGCACCGCCAGTGCTCGGGCCCTAATAATAAATATAGCTGCAAGCAGCAATGTGGGGGCCAAGCAGGATGCGTGACCAGTGCATCAAAGACAACAAGTGAAATACGCCATAGCCGCGTTCGAATCTCTACTGCAGTATTGAAAATCGGGCATACGGTTCAGAATAAATGCATTTCCAGCTTTGACAGGTTGGTGGTGCTAGAGAGTTTGAGGTATCGACAGACTTGGTGATAGGGGTCACTGGACCGTCCCCGATGAGTGTGCCTAATGTGGTTATGATACATTAAAACGTTAGTGAGATATGACCACACTTCCTGTTTGGCAGCTTGGACGCCAAATTCGATTGGCTGTAGTGGGCAAACGCCTTTGACAATCGAAAATCCCTGTGATAATTTTGTGGACATTGGTCTATTGAATGTGTACAGCCAGTTTCATGTAGATGGGTGCAAATCCCTAGGAGGAGATACATTTTAAGTGTTTTACACAAAATACAAAATAACGGGAAATCCAATTGATGGAAAATGACATCATAGGGTGCGATGAACTCTGCATGAGCCAGGGATTCCAACGGTACCTCACTTTTGAAAATCGGTCACACGGGTCAAAAGTTGTGTGCCTAAATGCACTTCCAACTTTGACATGGTGGTGGCGCTAGAGGATTCGAGCTGTCGCAATGACACTTCCTGACAAGGTTCATGGGACTGTCCCCGATGAGTGTCCCAAATGTGGCTTTGATACATTAACAATTTGCTGAGATATGACCCCATATCCTGTTTGGCGGCTTGGACGCTAAATTTGATTGGCTGTAGCGGGCGAACGCTTTCGAGAATCGAAAATCCCTGTAAGACTTTTGTGGAAATTGATCTAGAGAATGTGTATACCGAGTTTTGTGCAGATTGGTTGACATTCCTAGGAGGAGATACATTTTAAGTGTTTTTAACAAAATCCAAAATGGCGGGAAATCCAATACGGCGGAAAATGATGTCATGGGGTGCGTTGAACTCGGCTTGAGCCAAGGAATCCAACGGTACCTCGTTTTTGAAAATCGGGCTTACAGGTCAAAAGTTGTGTGCACAAATGCATCTCCAACTTTGACATGTTGGTGGCGCTAGAGAGTTCGAGCTGTGTACATGTGTCTTGGTGAAAAGACTCAGGGGACTGTCATGAATAAGTGTGCCAATTTTCACAACTTTTTACCATACGGTTCTATGGGCTGCCATAGACTCCAATGGCAGAAGAATAATAATAACAAGCAGCAGTGAGCGGGCAGTGGCGGACTTCCTGTTGCATGTTGGGTATAGCTCCAAGAGACATTTAAGTGTGGCTCGATGAATTACATATGCCCACCGAATTTCGTTCGCCTACATCAAACTGAAAGGTGGGGCTCGCCATTTTAGATTTTCCAGGGGGCGCTCTTGAGCCGTTTTGCCACGCCCATTTCCGTCACCCATGAATTATCAAATTTTTCACCGGGACTGACGTATCTGCAAAGTTTCATCCGTTTTCATCGATGTTTAGGCCGCCAAAAATGCATTTGTTTTGGAAGAAGGAGAAGGAGAAGGTAGAATAATAATAATAACTAGGGCTGCGAGCAGCAGTGAGCGGGCCCTCGCACCCCATGCGTGTCGGGGTGCTGCGCCGTTAAAGGCTGTGCTATATCGGTGTGCAGTACTGAGAGAAACTTCCTGTCACCAGTAGGTGGCGCTCTAGGCGTGACTCAATACCGAAGCATAGATGTGTTCAGGACGGTACCTTGATGAAGCGTGAGAAATGTTGAGTAAATCGGATAACGTATGTAGGAGTTATGAGGACTTCCTGTTTCACCAGTAGGTGGCGCTGTAAGTGTGACTCAATACCGACACATAGATGGGTTCAGAAGGCCACCTTCATGAAGCGTCAGCAATTTGGTGCAAATCGGATGATGTATGCAGGAGTTATGAGGACTTCCTGTTTCACCAATAGGTGGCGCTATAAGTATAACGCAATACTGACACATAGATGTGTTCAGGACAGAACCGTCATGAAGCGTGAGATATATCGGACAAATTGGATAATGTATGGAGGAGTTATGAGGACTTCCTGTTTCACCAATAGGTGGCGCTATAAGTATGACGCAATACTGACACATAGATGTGTTCAGGACAGAACCGTCATGAAGCGTGAGATATATCGGACAAATCGGATAATGTATGGAGGAGTTATGAGGACTTCCTGTTTTACCAATAGGTGGCGCTATAAGTATGACGCAATACTGACACATAGATGTGTTCAGGACAGAACCTTCATGAAGCGTGAGATATATCGGACGAATTGGATAATGTATGGAGGAGTTATGAGGACTTCCTGTTTCACCAATAGGTGGCGCTATAAGTATGATGCAATACTGACACATAGATGTGTTCAGGACAGAACCGTCATGAAGCGTGAGATTTATCGGACAAATTGGATAATGTATGGAGGAGTTATGAGGACTTCCTGTTTCACCAATAGGTGGCGCTATAAGTATGACGCAATACTGACACATAGATGTGTTCAGGACAGAACCGTCATGAAGCGTGAGATATATCGGACAAATCCGATAATGTATGGAGGAGTTATGGGGACTTCCTGTTTCACCAATAGGTGGCGCTATAAGTATGACGCAATACTGACACAAAGATGTGTTCAGGACAGAACCGTCATGAAGCGTGAGATATATCGGACAAATTGGATAATGTATGGAGGAGTTATGAGGACTTCCTGTTTCACCAATAGGTGGCGCTATAAGTATGACGCAATACTGACACATAGATGTGTTCAGGACAGAACCGTCATGAAGCGTGAGATATATCGGACAAATTGGATAATGTATGGAGGAGTTATGAGGACTTCGTGTTTTATGGCGAAATGTCAAACTTTGGCGGGGCGCCACGGCAAGGGTGTTTGGTGAAAACTCAATTTTTTTGATAACTTTTGATCACAAAGGTCTTAAGATGAAGCTGATCCGATATGAAGTTGATCGGATGAAATCTGTAGGAGGAGTTCGTCGAAGTACGAGGCATGGAAATGGTCAAAACAAGGACAAAATGGCACATTAAGAGCAAAATGGCGGACTTCCTGTTGCATGTTGGGTATAGCTCCAAGAGACATTTAAGTGTGGCTCGATGAAATACATATGCCCACCGAATTTCGTTCGCCTACATCAAACTGAAAGGTGGGGCTCGCCATTTTAAACTTTCCAGGGGGCGCTCTTGAGCCGTTTTGCCACGCCCATTTCCGTCACCAATGATATATCCGATTTTCACCGGGACTGATGTATCTGCAAAGTTTCATCCGTTTTCATTGATGTTTAGGCCGCCAAAAAGGCATTTGTTTCGGAAGAAGAAGGAGAATAAGGAGAACTAGGGCTGCGAGCAGCAGTGAGCGGGCCCTCGCACCCCACGCGTGTCGGGGTGTGGCGCCGTTAAAGGCTGTGCTATTTCGGTGTGCAGTACTGAGAGAAACTTCCTGTCACCAGTAGGTGGCGCTCTAGGCGTGACTCAATACCGAAGCATAGATGTGTTCAGGACGGTACCTTGATGAAGCGTGAGAAATGTTGAGTAAATCGGATAATGTATGTAGGAGTTATGAGGACTTCCTGTTTCACCAGTAGGTGGCACTGTAAGTGTGACTCAATACCGACACATTGATGGGTTCAGAAGGCGACCTTCGTGAAGCGTCAGCAATTTGGTGCAAATCGGATGATGTATGCAGGAGTTATGAGGACTTCCTGTTTCACCAATAGGTGGCGCTATACGTATGACGCAATACTGACACATAGATGTGTTCAGGACAGAACCTTCATGAAGCGTGAGATATATTGGACGAATTGGATAATGTATGTAGGAGTTATGAGGACTTCCTGTTTCACCAATAGGTGGCGCTATAAGTATGACGCAATACTGACACATAGATGTGTTCAGGACAGAACCGTCATGAAGCGTGAGATATATCGGACAAATTGGATAATGTATGGAGGAGTTATGAGGACTTCGTGTTTTATGGCGAAATGTCAAACTTTGGCGGGGCGCCACGGCAAGGGTGTTTGGTGAAAACTAAATTTTTTTGATAACTTTTGATCACAAAGGTCTTAAGATGAAGCTGACCCGATATGAAGTTGATCGGATGAAATCTGTAGGAGGAGTTCGTCGAAGTACGAGGCATGGAAATGGTCAAAACAAGGACAAAATGGCATATTAAGAGCAAAATGGCGGACTTCCTGTTGCATGTTGGGTATAGCTCCAAGAGACATTTAAGTGTGGCTCGATGAAATACATATGCCCACCGAATTTCGTTCGCCTACATCAAACTGAAAGGTGGGGCTCGCCATTTTAAACTTTCCAGGGGGCGCTCTTGAGCCGTTTTGCCACGCCTATTTCCGTCACCCATGAATTATCAAATTTTTCACCGGGACTGACGTATCTGCAAAGTTTCATCCGTTTTCATCGATGTTCAGGCCGCCTAAAAGGCATTTGTTTGGAGTAAAGAATAATAATAATAATAACTAGTGCTGCGAGCAGCAGTGAGCGGGCCCTCGCACCCCACGCGGGTCGGGGTGTGGCGCCGTTAGTGGGTGTGCTATTTCGGTGTCCAGTACTTACAGAAACTTCCTGTCACCAGTAGGTGGCGCTCTAAGCGTGACTCAATACCGAGGCATAGATGTGTTCAGGACAGTACCTTGATGAAGCGTGAGAAATGTTGTGTAAATCGGACAAAGTATGTAGGAGTTATGAGGACTTCCTGTAAGCAGTAGGTGGCGCTGTAGGTATGACGCAATACTGACCTACATATGTGTTCAAGATGCGACCTTCATCAAGCATGAGCAATTTGGAGTAAATCGGATAATGTATGTAGGAGTTATGAGTACTTCCTGTTTCACCAGTAGGTGGCGCTGTAAGTGTAACTCAATACCGACGCATAGATGTGTTCAGAAGGTGACCTTCATGAAGCGTCAGCAATTTGGTGCAAATCGGATGATGTATGCAGGAGTTATGAGGACTTCCTGTTTCACCAATAGGTGGCGCTATAAGTATGAAGCAAAACTGACACATAGATGTGTTCAGGACAGAACCGTCATGAAGCGTGAGATAAATCGGACAAATCGGATAATGTATGGAGGAGTTATGAGGACTTCCTGTTTCACCAATAGGTGGCGCTATAAGTATGACGCAATACTGACACATAGATGTGTTCAGGACAGGACCGTCATGAAGCGTGAGATATATCGGACAAATTGGATAATGTATGGATGAGTTATGAGGACTTCCTGTTTCACCAGTAGGTGGCGCTGTAAGTGTAACTCAATACCGACGCATAGATGTGTTCAGAAGGTGACCTTCATGAAGCGTCAGCAATTTGGTGCAAATCGGATGATGTATGCAGGAGTTATGAGGATTTCCTGTTTCACCAATAGGTGGCGCTATAAGTATGAAGCAAAACTGACACATAAATGTGTTCAGGACAGAACCGTCATGAAGCGTGAGATAAATCGGACAAATCGGATAATGTATGGAGGAGTTATGAGGACTTCCTGTTTCACCAATAGGTGGCGCTATAAGTATGACGCAATACTGACACATAGATGTGTTCAGGACAGAACCGTCATGAAGCGTGAGATATATCGGACAAATTGGATAATGTATGGAGGAGTTATGAGGACTTCCTGTTTCACCAATAGGTGGCGCTATAAGTATGACGCAATACTGACACATAGTTGTGTTCAGGACAGAACCTTCATGAAGCGTGAGATATATCGGACGAATTGGATAATGTATGTAGGAGTTATGAGGACTTCCTGTTTCACCAATAGGTGGCGCTATAAGTATGATGCAATACTGAAACATAGATGTGTTCAGGACAGAACCGTCATGAAGCGTGAGATATATCGGACGAATCGGATAATGTATGGAGGAGTTATGAGGACTTCCTGTTTCACCAATAGGTGGCGCTATAAGTATGACGCAATACTGACACATAGATGTGTTCAGGACAGAACCTTCATGAAGCGTGAGATATATCGGACGAATTGGATAATGTATGTAGGAGTTATGAGGACTTCCTGTTTCACCAATAGGTGGCGCTATAAGTATGATGCAATACTGAAACATAGATGTGTACAGGACAGAACCGTCATGAAGCATGAGATATATCGGACAAATTGGATAATGTATGTAGGAGTTATGAGGACTTCGTGTTTTATGGCGAAATGTCAAACTTTGGCGGGGCGCCACGGCAAGGGTGTGTGGTGAAAACTCAATTTTTTTGATAACTTTTGATCACAAAGGTCTTAAGATGAAGCCGACCCGATATGAAGTTGATCGGATGAAATCTGTAGGAGGAGTTCGTTGAAGTACGAGGCATGGAAATGGTCAAAACAAGGACAAAATGGCACATTAAAAGCAAGATGGCGGACTTCCTGTTGCATGTTGGGTATAGCTCCAAGAGACATTTTAGTGTGTCTCGATGAACTACATATGCCCACCGAATTTCGTTCGACTACATCAAACTGAAAGGTGGGGCTCGCCATTTTAAATTTTCCAGGGGGCGCACTTGAGCCGTTTTGCCACGCCCATTTCCGTCACCCATGAATTATCAAATTTTTTACCGGGACTGACGTATGTGCAAAGTTTCATCCGTTTTCATCGATGTTAAGGCCGCCAAAAAGGCATTTGTTTGGGGAGAAGAAGAAGGAGAAAAAGGAGAAGAATAATAACTAGTGCTGCGAGCAGCAGTGAGCGGGCCCTCGCACCCCACGCGTGTCGGGGTGCTGCGCCGTTAAAGGCTGTGCTATTTCGGTGTGCAGTACTGAGAGAAACCTCCTGTCACCAGTAGGTGGCGCTCTAGGCGTGACTCAATACCGAAGCATAGATGTGTTCAGGACGGTACCTTGATGAAGCGTGAGAAATGTTGAGTAAATCGGATAACGTATGTAGGAGTTATGAGGACTTCCTGTTTCACCAGTAGGTGGCGCTGTAAGCGTGACTCAATACCGACACATAGATGGGTTCAGAAGGCCACCTTCATGAAGCGTCAGCAATTTGGTGCAAATCGGATGATGTATGTAGGAGTTATGAGGACTTCCTGTTTCACCAATAGGTGGCGCTATAAGTATGATGCAATACTGACACATAGATGTGTTCAGGACAGAACCGTCATGAAGCGTGAGATATATGGGACAAATTGGATAATGTATGTAGGAGTTATGAGGACTTCCTGTTTCACCAATAGGTGGCGCTATAAGTATGATGCAATACTGACACATAGATGTGTTCAGGACAGAACCGTCATGAAGCGTGAGATATATCGGACAAATCCGATAATGTATGGAGGAGTTATGGGGACTTCCTGTTTCACCAATAGGTGGCGCTATAAGTATGACGCAATACTGACACATAGATGTGTTCAGGACAGAACCTTCATGAAGCGTGAGATATATCGGACGAATCGGATAATGTATGGAGGAGTTATGAGGACTTCCTGTTTCACCAATAGGTGGCGCTATAAGTATGACGCAATACTGACCCATAGATGTGTTCAGGACACAACCGTCATGAAGCGTGAGATATATCGGACAAATCCGATAATGTATGGAGGAGTTATGAGGACTTCCTGTTTCACCAATAGGTGGCGCTATAAGTATGACGCAATACTGACCCATAGATGTGTTCAGGACAGAACCGTCATGAAGCGTGAGATATATCGGACAAATCGGATAATGTATGGAGGAGTTATGAGGACATCGTGTTTTATGGCGAAATGTCAAACTTTGGCGGGGCGCCGCGGCAAGGGTGTTTGGTGAAAACTCAATTTTTTTGATAACTTTTGATCACAAAGGTCTTAAGATGAAGCTGACCCGATATGAAGTTGATCGGATGAAATCTGTAGGAGGAGTTCGTCGAAGTACGAGGCATGGAAATGGTCAAAACAAGGACAAAATGGCACATTAAGAGCAAAATGGCGGACTTCCTGTTGCATGTTGGGTATAGCTCCAAGAGACATTTTCGTGCGTCTCGATGAACTACATATGCCCTCCGAATTTCGTTCGCCTACATCAAACTGAAAGGTGGGGCTCGCCATTTTAAATTTTCCAGGGGGCGCTCTTGAGCCGTTTTGCCACGCCCATTTCCGTCACCCATGAATTATCAAATTTTTCACCGGGACTGACGTATCTGCAGAGTTTCATCCGTTTTCATCGATGTTCAGTCCGCCTAAAAGGCATTTGTTTGGAGTAAAGAAGGAGAAGGTAGAAGAATAATAATAATCCTTCGAAATACAATAGGGCCTCGCACCGCCAGTGCTCGGGCCCTAACTAGGGCTGCGAGCAGCAGTGAGCGGGCCCTCGCACCCCATGCGTGTCGGGGTGTGGCGCCTTTAAAGGGTGTGCTATTTCGGTGTGCAGTACTGAGAGAAGCTTCCTGTCACCAGTAGGTGGTGCTCTAAGCGTGACTCAATACCGAAGCATAGATGTGTTCAGGACGGTACTTTGATGAAGTGTTAGAAATGTTGAGTAAATCGGATAACGTATGTAGGAGTTATGAGTACTTCCTGTTTCACCAGTAGGTGGCGCTCTAAGTGTGACTCAATACCGACGCATAGATGTGTTCAGAATGCGACCTTCATGAATCGACAGCAATTTGGTGCAAATCGGATAATGTATGTAGGAGTTTTGAGGACTTCCTGTTTCACCAATAGGTGGCGCTATAAGTATGACGCAATACTGACACATAGATGTGTTCAGGACAGAACCGTCATGAAGCGTGAGATATATCGGACAAATTGGATAATGTATGGAGGAGTTATGAGGACTTCCTGTTTCACCAATAGGTGGCGCTATAAGTATGACGCAATACTGACACATAGATGTGTTCAGGACAGAACCATCATGAAGCGTGAGATATATCGGACAATTTGGATAATGTATGTAGGAGTTTTGAGGACTTCCTGTTTCACCAATAGGTGGCGCTATGAGTATGATGCAATACTGACACATAGATGTGTTCAGGACAGAACCGTCATGAAGCGTCAGCAATTTGGTGCAAATCGGATGATGTATGTAGGAGTTATGAGGACTTCCTGTTTCACCAATAGGTGGCGCTATACGTATGACGCAATACTGACACATAGATGTGTTCAGGACAGAACCGTCATGAAGCGTGAGCTATATCGGACAAATTGGATAATGTATGGAGGAGTTATGAGGACTTCCTGTTTCACCAATAGGTGGCGCTATAAGTATGACGCAATACTGAAACATAGATGTGTTCAGGACAGAACCGTCATGAAGCGTGAGATATATCGGACAAATTGGATAATGTATGAAGGAGTTATGAGGACTTCCTGTTTCACCAATAGGTGGCGCTATAAGTATGATGCAATACTGACACATAGATGTGTTCAGGACAGAACCGTCATGAAGCGTGAGATATATCGGACAAATCCGATAATGTATGGAGGAGTTATGGGGACTTCCTGTTTCACCAATAGGTGGCACTATAAGTATGATGCAATACTGACACATAGATGTGTTCAGGACAGAACCGTCATGAAGCGTGAGATATATCGGACAAATTGGATAATGTATGGAGGAGTTATGAGGACTTCCTGTTTCACCAATAGGTGGCGCTATAAGTATGACGCAATACTGACACATAGATGTGTTCAGGACAGAACCGTCATGAAGCGTGAGATATATCGGACAAATTGGATAATGTATGGAGGAGTTATGAGGACTTCCTGTTTCACCAATAGGTGGCGCTATAAGTATGACGCAATACTGACACATAGATGTGTTCAGGACAGAACCGTCATGAAGCGTGAGATATATCGGACAAATTGGATAATGTATGGAGGAGTTATGAGGACTTCCTGTTTCACCAATAGGTGGCGCTATAAGTATGACGCAATACTGACACATAGATGTGTTCAGGACAGAACCGTCATGAAGCGTGAGATATATCGGACAAATTGGATAATGTATGGAGGAGTTATGAGGACATCGTGTTTTATGGCGAAATGTCCAACTTTGGCGGGGCGCCACGGCAAGGGTGTTTGGTGAAAACTCAATTTTTTTGATAACTTTTGATCACAAAGGTCTTAAGATGAAGCTGACCTGATATGAAGTTGATCGGATGAAATCTGTAGGAGGAGTTCGTCGAAGTACGAGGCATGGAAATGGTCAAAACAAGGACAAAATGGCACATTAAGAGCAAAATGGCGGACTTCCTGTTGCATGTTGGGTATAGCTCCAAGAGACATTTAAGTGTGGCTCGATGAAATACATATGCCCACCGAATTTCGTTCGCCTACATCAAACTGAAAGGTGGGGCTCGCCATTTTAGATTTTCCAGGGGGCGCTCTTGAGCCGTTTTGCCACGCCCATTTCCGTCACCCATGAATTATCAAATTTTTCACCGGGACTGACGTATCTGCAAAGTTTCATCCGTTTTCATCGATGTTCAGGCCGCCTAAAAGGCATTTGTTTGGGGAGAAGAACAAGAAGAACTAGGGCTGCGAGCAGCAGTGAGCGGGCCCTCGCACCCCACGCGGGTCGGGGTGTGGCGCCGTTAAAGGGTGTGCTATTTCGGTGTCCAGTACTGACAGAAACTTCCTGTCACCAGTAGGTGGCGCTCTAAGCGTGACTCAATACCGACGCATAGATGTGTTCAGGACAGTACCTTGATAAAGCTTGAGAAATGTTGTGTAAATCGGACAAAGTATGTAGGAGTTATGAGGACTTCCTGTAAGCAGTAGGTGGTGCTGTAGGTATGACGCAATACAAACCTACAGATGTGTTCAAGATGCGACCTTCATCAAGCATGAGCAATTTGGAGTAAATCGGATAATGTATGTAGGAGTTATGAGTACTTCCTGTTTCACCAGTAGGTGGCGCTGTAAGTGTAACTCAATACCGACGCATAGATGTGTTCAGAAGGTGACCTTCATGAAGCGTCAGCAATTTGGTGCAAATCGGATGATGTATGCAGGAGTTATGAGGACTTCCTGTTTCACCAATAGGTGGCGCTATAAGTATGACGCAATACTGACACATAGATGTGTTCAGGACAGAACCGTCATGAAGCGTGAGATAAATCGGACAAATCGGAATATGTATGGAGGAGTTATGAGGACTTCCTGTTTCACCAATAGGTGGCGCTATAAGTATGACGCAATACTGACACATAGATGTGTTCAGGACAGAACCGTCATGAAGCGTGAGACATATCGGACAAATCGGATAATGTATGGAGGAGTTATGAGGACGTACTGTTTCACCAATAGGTGGCGCTATAAGTATGACGCAATACTGACACATAGATGTGTTCAGGACAGAACCGTCATGAAGCTTGACATATATCGGACAAATTGAATAATGTATGGAGGAGTTATGAGGACTTCCTGTTTCACCAATAGGTGGCGCTATAAGTATGACGCAATACTGACACATAGATGTGTTCAGGACAGAACCGTCATGAAGCGTGAGATATATCGGACAAATTGGATAATGTATGGAGGAGTAATGAGGACTTCCTGTTTCACCAATAGGTGGCGCTATAAGTATGACGCAATACTGACACATAGATGTGTTCAGGACAGAACCGTCATGAAGCGTGAGATATATCGGACAAATTGGATAATGTATGGAGGAGTAATGAGGACTTCCTGTTTCACCAATAGGTGGCGCTATAAGTATGACGCAATACTGACACATAGATGTGTTCAGGACAGAACCGTCATGAAGCGTGAGATATATCGGACAAATTGGATAATGTATGGAGGAGTTATGAGGACTTCCTGTTTCACCAATAGGTGGCGCTATAAGTATGACGCAATACTGACACATAGATGTGTTCAGGACAGAACCGTCATGAAGCGTGATATATATCGGACAAATTGGATAATGTATGGAGGAGTTATGAGGACTTCCTGTTTCACCAATAGGTGGCGCTATAAGTATGACGCAATACTGACACATAGATGTGTTCAGGACAGAACCGTCATGAAGCGTGAGATATATCGGACAAATCGGATAATGTATGGAGGAGTTATGAGGACTTCCTGTTTCACCAATAGGTGGCGCTATAAGTATGACGCAATACTGACACATAGATGTGTTCAGGACAGAACCGTCATGAAGCGTGAGATATATCGGACAAATTGGATAATGTATGGAGGAGTTATGAGGACTTCCTGTTTCACCAATAGGTGGCGCTATAAGTATGACGCAATACTGACACATAGATGTGTTCAGGACAGAACCGTCATGAAGCGTGAGATATATCGGACAAATTGGATAATGTATGGAGGAGTTATGAGGACTTCCTGTTTCACCAATAGGTGGCGCTATAAGTATGACGCAATACTGACACATAGATGTGTTCAGGACAGAACCGTCATGAAGCGTGAGATATATCGGACAAATTGGATAATGTATGGAGGAGTTATGAGGACTTCGTGTTTTATGGCGAAATGTCAAACTTTGGCAGGGCGCCACGGCAAGGGTGTTTGGTGAAAACTCAATTTTTTTGATAACTTTTGATCACAAAGGTCTTAAGATGAAGCTGACCCGATATGAAGTTGATCGGATGAAATCTGTAGGAGGAGTTCGTCGAAGTACGAGGCATGGAAATGGTCAAAACAAGGACAAAATGGCACATTAAGAGCAAAATGGCGGACTTCCTGTTGCATGTTGGGTATAGCTCCAAGAGACATTTAAGTGTGGCTCGATGAAATACATATGCCCACCGAATTTCGTTAGCCTACATTAAACTGAAAGGTGGGGCTCGCCATTTTAAACTTTCCAGGGGGCGCTCTTGAGCCGTTTTGCCACGCCCATTTCCGTCACCCATGAATTATCAAATTTTTCACCGGGACTGACGTATCTGCAAAGTTTCATCCGTTTTCATCGATGTTCAGGCCGCCTAAAAGGCATTTGTTTGGAGTAAAGGAGAAGAAGAAGGAGAAGAAGGAGAAGAATAATAATCCTTCGAGTTTCAATAGGGCCTCGCACCGCCAGTGCTCGGGCCCTAACTAGTGCTGCGAGCAGCAGTGAGCGGGCCCTCGCACCCCACGCGTGTCGGGGTGCGGCGCCGTTAAAGGCTGTGCTATTTCGGTGTCCAGTACTGAGAGAAACTTCCTGTCACCAGTAGGTGGCGCTCTAAGTGTGACTCAATACCGATGCATAGATGTGTTCAGGACGGTACCTTGATGAAGCTTGAGAAATGTTGAGTAAGTCGGATAATGTATGTAGGAGTTATGATGACTTCCTGCTTGACCTGTAGGCGGCGCTATAAGTATGACTCAATACTGACCTACAGATGTGTTCAGGATGCGACCTTCATCAAGCGTGAGCAGTTTGGAGTAAATCGGATGATGTATGCAGGAGTTATGAGGACTTCCTGTTTCACCAATAGGTGGCGCTATAAGTATGACACAATACGGACACATAGATGTGTTCAGGACAGAACCGTCATGAAGCGTGAGATATATCGGACAAATCGGATAATGTATGGAGGAGTTATGAGGACTTCCTGTTTCACCAATAGGTGGCGCTATAAGTATGACGCAATACTGACACATAGATGTGTTCAGGACAGAACCCTCATGAAGCGTGAGATATATCGGACAAATCCGATAATGTATGGAGGAGTTATGAGGACTTCCTGTTTCACCAATAGGTGGCGCTATAAGTATGACGCAATACTGACCCATAGATGTGTTCAGGACACAACCGTCATGAAGCGTGAGATATATCGGACAAATCGGATAATGTATGGAGGAGTTATGAGGACATCGTGTTTTATGGCGAAATGTCAAACTTTGGCGGGGCGCCGCGGCAAGGGTGTTTGGTGAAAACTCAATTTTTTTGATAACTTTTGATCACAAAGGTCTTAAGATGAAGCTGACCCGATATGAAGTTGATCGGATGAAATCTGTAGGAGGAGTTCGTCGAAGTACGAGGCATGGAAATGGTCAAAACAAGGACAAAATGGCACATTAAGAGCAAAATGGCGGACTTCCTGTTGCATGTTGGGTATAGCTCCAAGAGACATTTAAGTGTGGCTCGATGAAATACATATGCCCACCGAATTTCGTTAGCCTACATCAAACTGAAAGGTGGGGCTCGCCATTTTAAACTTTCCAGGGGGCGCTCTTGAGCCGTTTTGCCACGCCCATTTCCGTCACCCATGAATTATCAAATTTTTCACCGGGACTGACGTATCTGCAAAGTTTCATCCGTTTTCATCGATGTTCAGGCCGCCTAAAAGGCATTTGTTTGGAGTAAAGGAGAAGAAGAAGGAGAAGAAGAATAATAATAATCCTTCGAGTTTCAATAGGGCCTCGCACCGCCAGTGCTCGGGCCCTAACTAGTGCTGCGAGCAGCAGTGAGCGGGCCCTCGCACCCCACGCGGGTCGGGGTGTGGCGCCGTTAAAGGGTGTGCTATTTCGGTGTCCAGTACTGACAGAAACTTCCTGTCACCAGTAGGTGGCGCTCTAAGCGTGACTCAATACCGACGCATAGATGTGTTCAGGACAGTACCTTGATGAAGTGTGAGAAATGTTGTGTAAATCGGACAAAGTATGTAGGAGTTATGAGGACTTCCTGTAAGCAGTAGGTGGCGCTGTAAGTATGACGCAATACTGACCTACAGATGTGTTCAAGATGCGACCTTCATCAAGCATGAGCAATTTGGAGTAAATCGGATAATGTATGTAGGAGTTATGAGTACTTCCTGTTTCACCAGTAGGTGGCGCTGTAAGTGTTACTCAATACCGACGCATAGATGTGTTCAGAAGGTGACCTTCATGAAGCGTCAGCAATTTGGTGCAAATCGGATGATGTATGCAGGAGTTATGAGGACTTCCTGTTTCACCAATAGGTGGCGCTATAAGTATGACACAATACGGACACATAGATGTGTTCAGGACAGAACCGTCATGAAGCGTGAGATATATCGGACAAATCGGATAATGTATGGAGGAGTTATGAGGACTTCCTGTTTCACCAATAGGTGGCGCTATAAGTATGACGCAATACTGACACATAGATGTGTTCAGGACAGAACCCTCATGAAGCGTGAGATATATCGGACAAATCCGATAATGTATGGAGGAGTTATGAGGACTTCCTGTTTCACCAATAGGTGGCGCTATAAGTATGACGCAATACTGACCCATAGATGTGTTCAGGACACAACCGTCATGAAGCGTGAGATATATCGGACAAATCGGATAATGTATGGAGGAGTTATGAGGACATCGTGTTTTATGGCGAAATGTCAAACTTTGGCGGGGCGCCGCGGCAAGGGTGTTTGGTGAAAACTCAATTTTTTTGATAACTTTTGATCACAAAGGTCTTAAGATGAAGCTGACCCGATATGAAGTTGATCGGATGAAATCTGTAGGAGGAGTTCGTCGAAGTACGAGGCATGGAAATGGTCAAAACAAGGACAAAATGGCACATTAAGAGCAAAATGGCGGACTTCCTGTTGCATGTTGGGTATAGCTCCAAGAGACATTTAAGTGTGGCTCGATGAAATACATATGCCCACCGAATTTCGTTAGCCTACATCAAACTGAAAGGTGGGGCTCGCCATTTTAAACTTTCCAGGGGGCGCTCTTGAGCCGTTTTGCCACGCCCATTTCCGTCACCCATGAATTATCAAATTTTTCACCGGGACTGACGTATCTGCAAAGTTTCATCCGTTTTCATCGATGTTCAGGCCGCCTAAAAGGCATTTGTTTGGAGTAAAGGAGAAGAAGAAGGAGAAGAAGAATAATAATAATCCTTCGAGTTTCAATAGGGCCTCGCACCGCCAGTGCTCGGGCCCTAACTAGTGCTGCGAGCAGCAGTGAGCGGGCCCTCGCACCCCACGCGGGTCGGGGTGTGGCGCCGTTAAAGGGTGTGCTATTTCGGTGTCCAGTACTGACAGAAACTTCCTGTCACCAGTAGGTGGCGCTCTAAGCGTGACTCAATACCGACGCATAGATGTGTTCAGGACAGTACCTTGATGAAGTGTGAGAAATGTTGTGTAAATCGGACAAAGTATGTAGGAGTTATGAGGACTTCCTGTAAGCAGTAGGTGGCGCTGTAAGTATGACGCAATACTGACCTACAGATGTGTTCAAGATGCGACCTTCATCAAGCATGAGCAATTTGGAGTAAATCGGATAATGTATGTAGGAGTTATGAGTACTTCCTGTTTCACCAGTAGGTGGCGCTGTAAGTGTTACTCAATACCGACGCATAGATGTGTTCAGAAGGTGACCTTCATGAAGCGTCAGCAATTTGGTGCAAATCGGATGATGTATGCAGGAGTTATGAGGACTTCCTGTTTCACCAATAGGTGGCGCTATAAGTATGACACAATACGGACACATAGATGTGTTCAGGACAGAACCGTCATGAAGCGTGAGATATATCGGACAAATCGGATAATGTATGGAGGAGTTATGAGGACTTCCTGTTTCACCAATAGGTGGCGCTATAAGTATGACGCAATACTGACACATAGATGTGTTCAGGACAGAACCCTCATGAAGCGTGAGATATATCGGACAAATCCGATAATGTATGGAGGAGTTATGAGGACTTCCTGTTTCACCAATAGGTGGCGCTATAAGTATGACGCAATACTGACCCATAGATGTGTTCAGGACACAACCGTCATGAAGCGTGAGATATATCGGACAAATCGGATAATGTATGGAGGAGTTATGAGGACATCGTGTTTTATGGCGAAATGTCAAACTTTGGCGGGGCGCCGCGGCAAGGGTGTTTGGTGAAAACTCAATTTTTTTGATAACTTTTGATCACAAAGGTCTTAAGATGAAGCTGACCCGATATGAAGTTGATCGGATGAAATCTGTAGGAGGAGTTCGTCGAAGTACGAGGCATGGAAATGGTCAAAACAAGGACAAAATGGCACATTAAGAGCAAAATGGCGGACTTCCTGTTGCATGTTGGGTATAGCTCCAAGAGACATTTAAGTGTGGCTCGATGAAATACATATGCCCACCGAATTTCGTTAGCCTACATCAAACTGAAAGGTGGGGCTCGCCATTTTAAACTTTCCAGGGGGCGCTCTTGAGCCGTTTTGCCACGCCCATTTCCGTCACCCATGAATTATCAAATTTTTCACCGGGACTGACGTATCTGCAAAGTTTCATCCGTTTTCATCGATGTTCAGGCCGCCTAAAAGGCATTTGTTTGGAGTAAAGGAGAAGAAGAAGGAGAAGAAGAATAATAACTAGGGCTGCGAGCAGCAGTGAGCGGGCCCTCGCACCCCACGCGTGTCGGGGTGCTGCGCCGTTAAAGGCTGTGCTATTTCGGTGTGCAGTACTGAGAGAAACTTCCTGTCACCAGTAGGTGGCGCTCTAGGCGTGACTCAATACCGAAGCATAGATGTGTTCAGGACGGTACCTTGATGAAGCGTGAGAAATGTTGAGTAAATCGGATAACGTATGTAGGAGTTATGAGGACTTCCTGTTTCACCAGTAGGTGGCGCTGTAAGTGTGACTCAATACCGACACATAGATGGGTTCAGAAGGCCACCTTCATGAAGCGTCAGCAATTTGGTGCAAATCGGATGATGTATGCAGGAGTTATGAGGACTTCCTGTTTCACCAGTAGGTGGCGCTCTAAGCGTGACTCAATACTGACCTACAGATGAATTCAGGACGCGACCTTCATCAAGCGTGAGCAATGTGGTGTTAATCGGATAATGTTTGTAGGAGTTATGAGGACTTCCTGTTTCACCAGTAGGTGGCGCTGTAGGTATGACGCAATACTGACCTACAGATGTGTTCAAGATGCGACCTTCATCAAGCATGAGCAATTTGGAGTAAATCGGATAATGTATGTAGGAGTTATGAGTACTTCCTGTTTCACCAGTAGGTGGCGCTGTAAGTGTAACTCAATACCGATGCATAGATGTGTTCAGAAGGTGACCTTCATGAAGCGTCAGCAATTTGGTGCAAATCGGATGATGTATGCAGGAGTTATGAGGACTTCCTGTTTCACCAATAGGTGGCGCTATGAGTATGACGCAATACTGACACATAGATGTGTTCAGGACAGAACCGTCATGAAGCGTGAGATATATCGGACGAATTGGATAATGTATGGAGGAGTTATGAGGACTTCCTGTTTCACCAATAGGTGGCGCTATAAGTATGATGCAATACTGACACATAGATGTGTTCAGGTCAGAACCGTCATGAAGCGTGAGATATATCGGACAAATTGGATAATGTATGGAGGAGTTATGAGGACTTCGTGTTTTATGGCGAAATGTGAAATTTTGGCGGGGCGCCACGGCAAGGGTGTTTGGTGAAAACTCAATTTTTTTGATAACTTTTGATCACAAAGGTCTTTAGATGAAGCTGACCGGATATGAAGTTGATCGGATGAAATCTGTAGGAGGAGTTCGTCGAAGTACGAGGCATGGAAATGGTCAAAACAAGGACAAAATGGCACATTAAGAGCAAAATGGCGGACTTCCTGTTGCATGTTGGGTATAGCTCCAAGAGACATTTTAGTGTGTCTCGATGAAATACATGTGCCCTCCGAATTTCGTTCCCCTACATCAAACTGAAAGGTGGGGCTCGCCATTTTAAATTTTCCAGGGGGCGCTCTTGAGCCGTTTTGCCACGCCCATTTCCGTCACCCATGAATTATCAAATTTTTCACCGGGACTGACGTATCTGCAAAGTTTCATCCGTTTTCATCGATGTTTAGGCCGCCAAAAATGCATTTGTTTTGGAAGAAGGAGAAGGAGAATAATAATAATAATAATAATCCTTCGAAATTCAATAGGGCCTCGCACCGCCAGTGCTCGGGCCCTAATAATCCTTCGAGTTTCAATAGGGCCTCGCACCGCCAGTGCTCGGGCCCTAACTAGTGCTGCGAGCAGCAGTGAGCGGGCCCTCGCACCCCACGCGGGTCGGGGTGTGGCGCCGTTAAAGGGTGTGCTATTTCGGTGTCCAGTACTGACAGAAACTTCCTGTCACCAGTAGGTGGCGCTCTAAGCGTGACTCAATACCGACGCATAGATGTGTTCAGGACAGTACCTTGATGAAGTGTGAGAAATGTTGTGTAAATCGGACAAAGTATGTAGGAGTTATGAGGACTTCCTGTAAGCAGTAGGTGGCGCTGTAAGTATGACGCAATACTGACCTACAGATGTGTTCAAGATGCGACCTTCATCAAGCATGAGCAATTTGGAGTAAATCGGATAATGTATGTAGGAGTTATGAGTACTTCCTGTTTCACCAGTAGGTGGCGCTGTAAGTGTTACTCAATACCGACGCATAGATGTGTTCAGAAGGTGACCTTCATGAAGCGTCAGCAATTTGGTGCAAATCGGATGATGTATGCAGGAGTTATGAGGACTTCCTGTTTCACCAATAGGTGGCGCTATAAGTATGACGCAATACTGACACATAGATCTGTTCAGGACAGAACCGTCATGAAGCGTGAGATATATCGGACAAATTGGATAATGTATGGAGGAGTTATGAGGACTTCGTGTTTTATGGCGAAATGTCAAACTTTGGCGGGGCGCCACGGCAAGGGTGTTTGGTGAAAACTCAATTTTTTTGATAACTTTTGATCACAAAGGCCTTAAGATGAAGCTGACCCGATATGAAGTTGATCGGATGAAATCTGTAGGAGGAGTTCGTCAAAGTACGAGGCATGGAAATGGTCAAAACAAGGACAAAATGGCACATTAAAAGCAAAATGGCGGCCTTACTGTTGCATGTTGGGTATAGCTCCAAGAGACATTTTAGTGCGTCTCGATGAACTACATATGCCCTCCGAATTTCATTCGCCTACATCAAACTGAAAGGTGGGGCTCGCCATTTTAGATTTTCCAGGGGGCGCTCTTGAGCCGTTTTGCCACGCCCATTTCCGTCACCCATGAATTATCAAATTTTTCACCGGGACTGACGTATCTGCAAAGTTTCATCCGTTTTCATCGATGTTCAGGCCGCCTAAAAGGCATTTGTTTGGAGTAAAGGAGAAGGAGAAGAATAATAATAATCCTTCGAGTTTCAATAGGGCCTCGCACAGCCAGTGCTCGGGCCCTAACTAGGGCTGCGAGCAGCATTGAGCGGGCCCTCGCACCCCATGCCTGTCGGGGTGTGGCGCCGTTAAAGGGTGTGCTATTTCGGTGTGCAGTACTGAGAGAAACGTCCATTCACCAGTAGGTGGCGCTCTAAGCGTGACTCAATACCGAAGTATAGATGTGTTCAGGACGGTACCTTGATGAAGCGTGAGAAATGTTGAGTAAATCGGACAATGTATGTAGGAGTTATGATGACTTCCTGCTTGACCTGTAGGTGGTGCTATAAGTATGACTCAATACTGACCTACAGATGTGTTCAGGATGCGACCTTCATCAAGCGTGAGCAATTTGGAGTAAATCGGATGACTTATGTAGGAGTTATGAGTACTTCCTGTTTCACCAGTAGGTGGCGCTGTAAGTGTGACTCAATACCGACGCATAGATGTGTTCAGAATGCGACCTTCATGAATCGTCGGCAATTTGGTGAAAATCGGATAATGTATGTAGGAGTTATGAGCACTTCCTGTTTCACCAATAGGTGGCGCTATAAGTATGACAAAATACTGACACATAGATGTGTTCAGGACAGAACCGTCATGAAGCGTGAGACATATCGGACAAATCGGATAATGTATGGAGGAGTTATGAGGACGTACTGTTTCACCAATAGGTGGCGCTATAAGTATGACGCAATACTGACACATAGATGTGTTCAGGACAGAACCGTCATGAAGCGTGAGACATATCGGACAAATCGGATAATGTATGGAGGAGTTATGAGGACGTACTGTTTCACCAATAGGTGGCGCTATAAGTATGACGCAATACTGACACATAGATGTGTTCAGGACAGAACCGTCATGAAGCGTGAGATATATCGGACAAATTGGATAATGTATGGAGGAGTTATGAGGACTTCGTGTTTTATGGCGAAATGTCAAACTTTGGCGGGGCGCCACGGCAAGGGTGTTTGGTGAAAACTCAATTTTTTTGATAACTTTTGATCACAAAGGCCTTAAGATGAAGCTGACCCGATATGAAGTTGATCGGATGAAATCTGTAGGAGGAGTTCGTCGAAGTACGAGGCATGGAAATGGTCAAAACAAGGACAAAATGGCACGTTAAAAGCAAAATGGCGGCCTTACTGTTGCATGTTGGGTATAGCTCCAAGAGACATTTTAGTGCGTCTCGATGAACTACATATGCCCTCCGAATTTCGTTCGCCTACATCAAACTGAAAGGTGGGGCTCGCCATTTTAGATTTTCCAGGGGGCGCTCTTGAGCAGTTTTGCCACGCCCATTTCCGTCACCCATGAATTATCAAATTTTTCACCGGGACTGACGTATCTGCAAAGTTTCATCCGTTTTCATCGATGTTCAGGCCGCCTAAAAGGCATTTGTTTGGAGTAAAGGAGAAGAATAATAATAATCCTTCGAGTTTCAATAGGGCCTCGCACAGCCAGTGCTCGGGCCCTAATAATAATCCTTCGAGTTTCAATAGGGCCTCGCACAGCCAGTGCTCGGGCCCTAACTAGGGCTGCGAGCAGCAGTGAGCGGGCCCTCGCACCCCACGCGTGTCGGGGTGCGGCGCCGTTAAAGGGTGTGCTATTTCGTTGTCCAGTACTGAGAGAAACTTCCTGTCACCAGTAGGTGGCGCTCTAAGCGTGACTCAATACCGACGCATAGATGTGTTCAGGAAGGTACCTTGATGAAGCGTGATGAATGTTGTGTAAATCGGACAATGTATGTAGGAGTTATGATGACTTGCTTGACCTGTAGGCGGCGCTCAATACTGACCTACAGATGTGTTCAGGACTCGACCTTCATCAACCATGAGCAATTTGGAGTAAATCGGATAACATACGGTATGTAGGAGATATGAGGACTTCCTGTTTTATGGTGATACATTGAAATTCGCTGCGGCACCACTGTCATGAATATATGTGTGAAGTACATTTGAACGCCAGCTCCATAATAGGCCTAATAATAAATATTAGAGATTATAGCCTACAGCCTTTAAACACTAAAACAAGAGAACCAACACAATTGTATGACTTGAAACCTTTATCTGTGAAGACAATGCCATGATATAACAACGTAACACATTTTCTATTAGCCTGGCTACTACTGTAGAAATGCCATAGCCTGGCGCATGAGTCAATTTGACTCTCTGGCAGTTATAGGTATAGAGCGCCCCCCTGCGATTCTAGTGTTATATAATATAATTTGATTACATTACCTTTATTTTTACACAGAACAAAATGAACATATCCACGTTCTATGGGAACCGAACAGGTGGACTTCAAACCAGGGTTCCACCCGTTGAAAGTGATGACAGCTGTCTCAGTGACAGTGGGGGGAGCGATGAAGACTACACTCCTAATATACCAGGTGATGAAAACAGCAGTAATAATGCTATAATGTTGTGTAGTTTTAACTTTTTGTTGTTTACCTATGGCCATATATTTGTAAATGTAACCATGTGTACAAATCAAATCAAGCTTGGAGGGACATAGCTCCTACCCCTATATATATTTTCCTGAGGGAAGCAAAAAACAAGTACAAGTATGTATATAATGTAAATAGTGATTTCTTTCTGGTGATCAAAGCAACAGTAGTGAGAGTACAGACAACAACAGCAGCAGCAGTGATGAAGACTCCGATGGAAATCATCAGGATGCGCTTCCTAGCACCAGTGCTACTGCTGCAAGAGGGAGATCAGCTGCTAGTACAATAAGAAAAACACAAAAGGTAGCATGGAAACTGAAGCAACAGAACTCTACAAAAGAAATTCCAATATGGGAATCTGCTCTTTCGGATGCTGATGAGATCAGACTGCCCATTCAATACTTCCGGGACTTTTTTGATGTTGATCTTTTGGGTAGGATTGTGGAACAAAGCAATCTGTATTGCACACAGCAAAATCCAAATCCTGCCCTCAAATTGGATCAGAAGGAATTTGAGCAGTTTATTGGCACTGTAGTGTACATGAGTGTCATCCGTTTACTTAGGTCAAGAATGTACTGGTCCAGTGCATGTCGAATAGCTCAAGTGGCTGATGTGATGTCCCGAGACAGATGGGAAGAAATAAAACATTTCATTCATTTCAATGACAACATTGCACCCGTCAACGGTGATAGACTTTTCAAAATCAGGACACTTGTTGATTCACTTCTCCCCAAATTTCAGGCTCTCCCTCAAGATCAAATGTTGTCTCTTGATGAGCAAATGGTGCCATTCAAAGGCAGATCAAGTCTGAAGCAATATCTCCCCAAGAAGCCATACAAATGGGGATACAGTCTTTGTGCTTTGCGACACAAAAGGAATGGTGCATGCATTTGACATTTTTGCAGGGAAAATTGATCCTGCACTAGGAGAACCAGATATTGGGGCAAGTGGAAACATTGTGCTCATTGTGGTTGAAGGTGGGAGGCAACGCTGCAAACTCCCAAAATGTAAGGGCCAGACCATATTCAAATGTGCAAAGTGCAATGTTCATCTGTGCCTCAACAAAAACAACAACTGCTTTCGTGAATTCCACGTGTAAGACTCAGCAGTTACTGCATGCTCACTCTTTACATCACAACAAGGACAGTGAAGCAGACAGAGAATGAGTAAAGATGTATCAAGGACAGTCAAACAGTATGAGTAAACATGTAACAAGAACAGAGTATTAGTAAACATGTAGGCCTACAGTAATAAGGACAGTGAAACAGTATGAGTAAACATGTAACATGTCAAGTGTATGAGTATGAGTAAATAATAAAATAATATTTTTAATCTTTATAAATTATGCCTGTTGTCGCTAATTTTCATCAGACCCAAATGCTTATTTTATGCCTGTTATCGCTAATTTGCATCATAGCCAAATGTATATCTATTCTATGTGCTATTGTGAAATTAATAATCTCCACTTAATTTAGCATCAGCTTGAAGGCAAAAACACACACAAAATAATTTAATATAATTATTAATAAATTCAGGCATCAAGGGGATATACATAGTAGTATTAGCCTAGTAGTAGTATAATTATTAAGTATATGTGTATTAATATTATTATCATTATTATTATTGTAGTGGTGTGAATAAAATGATTGTTCGGCTGACACTCCTGATTGGTTCATTTGAATTTTGAAAATAGCGCCTCTGAGCGTAGCCTATAAATACCTTCGACACTCTCCCAACCGGCGTCACTGAGTTTTCGAACTTCTGTGATAACCGAGCGAGATAGCGACTGTATCTGCTTTTGCATTACACAGCTTTCAAGCACAAACCCCCGATCTCCAGCAGCTCTCTTTCTTTCTTTCTTTCTGCTTTTCTTTCTTTACATCGATTTTTGTGGACTACGTGGACTTGATAGAACGCAGTAAGTAATAATCAGTGTTGTAGTGTGTAGCTAAGGTAGCTTGTTAGCCTAGCCTAGCTATTCTTGGATAGCTAATGTGTAACTTAGCTAGGCATTTTCCGACATTTTGTCTTTATATTTGTAAACTTGAGTGAGGGTTACTTTGTGTTAAAAGTGTGTTGTGTAGCTCATTTATTATAATTGTTGCTATTAGCTTTAGGGCTAGTGGGCTTCATATAGTTAGCTTTGAGATCCTGCTAGCATCATTTGAAATCGCCTGCCAACGGCTTTTAGCCTTGTCTACTATGTAGGAATTACATGACAAAAAGAGGGCCGGTTTAAATACATATTCGGAGACATTACCAACTGCGAGTATATTCGTCCTCATTATAGTTTGGTATCGGCTATAAAAGCAACAATAGTAGGGCCCTATTAACGCCGACCCTCGAGTTCCCTATTAACTGCCAAAAACGGCGACAATAATTAATTTCTGCATTGTACTAGCCGCATTTTAAACTGCAACGGAAAAGTAACCGACTGTCCTACAATTGGATATCATATAAAGTCTACGTTCATTATGTTCAGCTTTGTATGAAGGTGGCCATATATACATTGGGACGGTGAGAGAATTGTCATGCCCGGAGGCACGTTTGCATGGCCCTCTATGAACGAATAGCGGAACGCTCCCTGACATACTGTAATGTCTGTAGACTACATTTCCACGCACCATCGCCAAATGTTTACTTCAGCTGTTATCAGCCAACTACAGATATCATTTGGTTGAGTCTGTGAAACATTTGGTGCGCCTCTGTACATTTCCAAATGCCTGCGCTGCTGCGGCAATAGGCCTAACTTGAGGCTCACAATCTCATCTTTTTTGTATACGGAAGCCATAGGCTTAATGATGTGTAGATTTTTACTTCATAAAAAGAGTGTGCAGTGGCATCATAACCGGGAGATAATGTCTGCAAATTCAAGTAAAACGCAGACTTTGCTTAACCAGTGCGAATGTGCCATAACGAAATGCAGACGACAGGGGATAATTTCTAAATCACCGAGGTCCCCAGATAATACTTGTCCCGTGCGAATAGGGCTTTAAGTTTGTATTTTATATATGCTGTCAGTTCTAATTCTGCATAGGCTATATATATAAGCTAACAACTATAACACATTTTTGGACAAAAGTGACTATTCTCAGTTTTCCTTTCTTGTAATCATGTGTAGGCTAATAGCCTACTTCGAATTCGGACTAGATGAAGATATGCTTTTTGGAATGTTGTTACTTGCATCTAAAATGTAGCTGAGGAATCTCGGTTGGAGCCATCAAATTTCCCCTTTGCAAAAGGTATTGTTGTTGTTCATAGATTGGATTATATTAGGCTAAGGATAGTCCCTATATTTTATTTGGCTCAATAAAATTGTAAAACACAACATTCCCATGATGCGTTATATAGGCTTCAAATAACATTCATTTTCATCAACTTTATTGTGCACTCGTGATGTAATTCGCGCATGTACGGTAGATAGATGTGCGCAATGTTGCAACTGTCCTTTTTAAAAGTATAATTTTACTGTAATCGGTAGTTAAACTACTGAGGAGCGGAGCGCACGCCAAGAGACGGTTTAGACTGCGCTTCGCCAAGTGTCTCTTGGCTACTACGACCAGGCCAGGTCGAGCCTGGGTTATGGGCGGGCGACTAAGCCAGGTCCAGCCTGGTTTATGTGCTTGGCTGTATTTTTTTTTCTGTCTGATAAATTAAGATAGTTGAAGCAGGGCTCAGACAATAGGAAGCCATGCTGCTCAATTCAATATCTTAACTTCAATGGCCCAATTGCGCATTAATATTCACAACCCCACTAATAATCACTGTTACTGTAGATGTAAATAAAGTAGGCTAATGTGGCTTTTGATGAAGTAGGCTAAAGTCGACTAATGTAACAGTCAATCAACAGCAAGTGAAGAATGTAGACTATTTCTTTCACCACCATCACTGCATCCATGTATCTATAAATGTAAGCACACTTATGCTGTGTTCCGACTGGGCGTGGTGGGCCGCCCAGTTCGCCCGACCGAAGGGGTCGCCGCGCAGCGAATTTGCCAAAATGTCTTTTTTTTTTTTTACTTTTTGCGAATTCGCCGCGCGGCCAATCCTGGCCACCATGCGGCAGTTCGCATGATTGACGCCGCCGGGTTCGCCTGATTCGCGCCGCCCAGTTTGCGTGAATTGTATTGACTTTCTATGTAAATTTGCCGTGCGGCCGAAAAAATTTGCGCCCGGTCTGAACACATTGTGTCATCTGAAGATCTTTCTGATCAAAAGCTATCAAAAGAATTTAACTTTCACCAAACAATGTTGCCGCCAATGTTTCACCATAAAACAGGAAGTCCTCATAACTCTTACATACGTTATTCGATTTACCCCAAATTGCTCACGCTGGATGAAGGTCGTGTCCTCAACACATCTATGCGTCGGTATTGAGTCACACTTAGAGCGCCACCTACTGGTGACAGGAAGTTTCTCTCAGAAATAGCAGAAATAGTTTCTCAGAAATAGCACACCCTTTAACAGCGCCACACCAAGACATGCGTGGGGTGCAAGGGCCTGCTCAATGCTGCTCGCAGTGCTAGTTGTGTGTTGAAAGCTGTCTGGTGATTTCTTTCTAAACATTTGTTTTGCATTCTTTTAGATGCCTCGTACCAAGTCCTCCCGCCTTTCGGATGCAGCCAGGCAGAGAATGGCGGCCCAACGCATCGTCATGGTTGGACCTCAGAATCTTCCTGGCCCTGTTGAACGTATGTTCCCAATTGTTTATGCATTACATATTGATTAAAGGTGGGGTAGGTAGTTTGATGTCAACAAGGCCTCCCATTGGTCATCTTTTTCAAAAGAACCTGCCCCTCCTTCCTGTCAATCATGATGTAGTCCCTCCCTCCAAACATGACTGGTAGGTGTGGCGAGATAGAGAGCCTGATTGGTCAATACATTCGGGCGCGATGCATTTTTTAAATTGAAAATACAGAGGCAGCGGTAAACACGGAGATCCAAGTTTATTCTCCAAGCACTTCTGTTACTGAAAGGATATTATGCCAATTTTACCAAATAAAGCCAAAAGCAAACTACATATCCCACCTTTAACTGCATAATATTGTTTTTCCATTATTTTAATGTTGTTTGTTGACATGTTTTTCTGTGTGTGTTTTTAACTCTTCTGTGTATGTTTATAAATAGGTCATGGTGCAGGTTACCGTCACCGAGTGAGACAATGGCCAATTTCTAGCTGGACTGGGCGCAGTCACAAATTGGTCATTCCACCTGAGGATCCAGACAACGAGGTAAATACTATTTTCATAATGTATTCACAAATACTTGATTTGAGGAATTATATATGATTTTTATTTATTTTCAAATAAATAACCTTTCTGTTACAGTTTGTTCTTGTTGTGGGAGCCTCCCATCTACGTGCCATTGTAGATGGTTTTGTGAAGATGCCAGAGGGACGCATCTCCTTTGGCTTCATGTCAACGCCGGGGGCCTGTGCGTCGGAGTTGAGGACCGAGTTGTTGCATGCCGCAATAACTCCGAGACCCGATGCAGTTTGCGTTATGGCCCCGAGCAACAATCTTACCGCCAGCCGTACTGTTGAGGAGGCAGGAGCTGACTTCCGGAAGCTCCTGCGCAGTGCCCTTAGTCTCTCGACTCAGGTATGCTTTGTAGTAGTTTAAAATAATAACATTGTTTTAATGATTTTGAAATTATGAGGGAATAAAATGCTAACAACAAGTATTGTTTATAAGGTCTTTGTCCAGGACTTCATACCCCGATTGAACGTTGACGCGGGTTTGCAGCAACTTATGCGTCAAGAGTTTCATCGTGTGGCAGCCAGCATGAGTAAGTAGCAAAAAAAAGGTTTTCAGTGTTAGTTCAGTTATGTATATAAGTTTATGTCTTTTTAGCCAAACTGATTGAATAAATATGTAAATTCATGTCATTGCTATGATTTCTAATTCGGAATTAATATGTAGATATTTAAATTCTTCATGTGTTCATTTTTCAAAGACATCAAGTACTTCTCCACTGCTGAGCACTTCCCGTTTAACCACCTTGAGCTGTGGAGCAGGGATGGTGTAAGTACAACATGTTATTTTAATATTGCCAGTTGAAAAGTTTGATGTATACTTACACTTTGTATTGCTCTTAGGAGTTTAGTTCATTGCAGATTCATATAGACTTGAAAAGTTCTGTTGTTAAAGTATATTCATTACTTAATTCACAGGTCCATCTCAGTGACGATGGCGGCATGGAGATTCTGGTTCAGTTGCTGTGGCAGTCTGCCTACCTGCAGCTGAACCCACCATCGCCAGCTCCACAGGTTCCTCCCAGGACATCGCCCCCTGTGAGAGGTTTTGTGCCAAAGGTGGTCGTCACGGGAGAGGTCAGTGTGCCACGTCCGTCAAACCCTTTTGAGTGGAAACTCGTTGGCAAGCGCAAGAAGGTGAGTCTCTTTCTCTTTGAAACTTTTTCAAGTAGATGATTTTTTCTGAGCAGTTTAAGATGGTAATGATTAAGTGATACCTATTTGTTCCAATACATGCTGAGTATAATTGACTTTTGAACAAGACAAATCAATTACAGGTTGTTAAAAACTATAGCCTTTATTTTTTTTCACAGGTGGATGCAACATCTGTGGTGTTGGAGGAGATCATCCCTGTGAACCCCGTTTGGTTCAGCAGTGCCACGCTCGATGCAATGGAGAGAGCTTCTCCATCTCATCTGTCTAGCCCTGTGGGCCCACCTGTTCCACAAGGCAAACGGGTAATTTGTAATATGCAAATTGTATGTTTGAGGCATTTCAATGTTTGTTATTTGTCCTGACACAGAACAAGTTAACACCATTTAAGACTGTTATATAATATAGAACACTATGTTCCAAATACTTCTTGAAAAAGTGTTCTTTGTTTCCCATTAGATCAAGCCTAAAGTGGACTGTCGGCAGAAAGCAGTTGCCTCGAAAAGGAAACATCCACAGCGGCAGGTTTGTAATTTATTTCAATGTAATATTTTAGTATTCTAATTGTTTTTACAGTCTGAGTAAATAGGTAGTTGGTTAAAATGTTTGAAATATTCACTAATTGTGAAACAATGATAAGTGTACAGTTTTTTTTAATGTATTTTTCTTCCCACTAGGTTGAGGCTGAATCAAGTGTTGTACCAGTGTCTTGTGAGGCCTCACCTGGCTGTCCTCTGACAGACGTTCTGCCGACAGAGGTTGGAGGACCTATTGAGTTTTTTACTTGAGCGTGCAAAGTGTTTTCATTGTTCCTGCAGTATAAAGCTATACCTCATTATTATGTTAGATCATTAAGAGACAGTATTAATTGGTAGCTTCAAGGCCTTCATTATATGCACAGATGTAAATGATAATGTAGTTCCTGTCACAAGAGACTTGTAACACAGTATTTTGTTAAGGCAGTTCAATCAATTGTTTTTGTCTGCTGTTTTATTCCTAGGTTGAGGCAACACCAATGGTTGTGGAGGTGTCTTCCCAGGACTCACCTACCAGTGTCGTGCATGTGGTTGCCATGGAGGAGGTTAGTACTTAGGTCCAGTGCCAATATCCCACTTAGTCCTATTCTTTTTATCTTACTCCTAGATTTTGTGCATGTCTGTTGTGTAAAAGGTTGGTGCACCTATTGGGTTTTTTACTTGGCAATGCAAAGTTTTTTCATGGTTCTTGCAGTAAAAAGCTAAACATCATTATTATGTTATATAATTAACAGACTATTAATTGGTCGCTTCAAGACCTTTGTTATATGCACAGATTGAACTAATAATGTAGTTGCTGCCACAAGAGACTTGTAACGCAGTACTTTGTTAATGCAGTTCATTCAGTTTTTTTGTCTGCTGTGTTATTCCTAGGTTGAGGCAACACCAAGGGTTGTGGGGGTGTCTTCCCAGGATTCACCTACCAGTGTACTTGAAGCGGTTGCAAGGGAGGAGGTCGGGTCTTTGCTCCAGTCCCAATGTTCCACTCAGCCCTACCCCTTTTATCTTACGCCTAGATTTTGTGAATGTCTGGTGTAGTTCATATAACTAGGACCTGGGATGTTTAACCAGTCTGCAAAATGAGTGATTTCCAATGTTGCTTTCAAATGTAAAGCTATCACAAGCTTTCATAGTACAATTTGACTTGTGAGCAGAATTATTTTGCCAAACATAGTTGCCGTTAACACAGAAAAAGGGATATAACACACATTTTAAGTTGAAAGATGTAACCATTCAATTGCTTTAACCATTTAATTGACATATCCTTTAAATTACCAACAGCCAAATGTATACTAAAAGAGTTCTGTCAAAATATTATAGTACAATGAATTATTTTAGGTTGTGGCAACGTGTGTGTCTTCTTGAGGTATCTTCATATGCAGCACCTACCAGGAGGTTGGTGTAGGTAAACTTGTGGATGTGGTTTCTGGCAGATTGGCAGGTAACATCTTCTTTTTTTGTAGGTGGAGGCAACCCCGTTTGCTGTGGATGTGCCTATCCAGGCAGCACGTACCAGGCCCGTGGAAGTGGTGGGAATGGAGGAGGTCGATGCAGGTAAGGTTGTGGATGTTTCTGCCAGAGGTAAGAGTGTTGTGAAAAATGTCCTTCCAAATAGTGTTATAGGTTCATTTCATCAGGGTGATTCTCGCTTTGAAAATGCAGGAGTTCAGTGTATGGCAATAGGTTTGACAGCTTTAGCAAAACATGCAGTTGAAAGTGTTTTTTCATGGCAGACAGAGGATCTTGACACAGTTTTAGTTTTAGGTGATGAGTTGTACAAGTCTGTGAGAGGCAATATGATTTGTGGAAAATCAGGACCATTTAGTGTTTCAGATGTGCCCAAGCAGTCAGTTATTGATGAATATGGTGATGTTTATGGAGTATCAAGACTATTGAGTGTTCCTGATTTGCCCAAGCAGTCAGTTATTGGTGGACATAATTTCAAGTTTGAGTATGGTGATGTTGTATCTGGTGATGTAAATATTGTTGATGGAGAATTTATCCAGGCTGGTGTATTTAAGTCTCTGCTAAATGGTTTGGATGACATGTTTGCAAAATATGACACGTCTTCTAACATTGTGTAGTAACACGTGTGCAATAATTTGTGAAAGTAGACGCTATGCAATTGTTGATTCTCATGCGCGTTGTGCTGCTGGAATGGTAGATCCCCCTGGTAAAAGCCTTATTGTGTATTTTAGTTGTCTTAAAGATGTTTTTAGTTACATACACAAATTGTCTTTGTCACTCAGTAGTGGAGATAGGCCTTTTGAGATTTCTGGTGTTCGAGTCATTTACGCAGACCCAAATACAAGCAGTTTGAAATCACAGTTTGCAGGAGTGAAGTCTATAGAATCTGCTGAGACTTTTGAAATGGTAGAATTGGGTTTAGGTTCATCATCATTGGAACATGGTATTGCATCAGCAGGCAGGATCGGTACTAAGTGTAAGATTACAGGGCAAACTTGTGGATCTAAGAAAAGGAAAATAGATATTAGTGCAGATTTTAGTGCAGATGTCATGTTTATTAGTGATGTGGCTTCTAAAAAGCTACAGTTTGATCCTCTTGGTAATGAAGTTGCACAGTCTTTATGTACACAGTTGAATATAGAGTATGAAAAATGTGATGCACAAGTGTTAAGAGCAGTTGGTTTGTTAGGATCTCCGTGTAAGAATGAGAAAATAGTGGCTGATGGCAATTGTTTCTTTCGAGCAATCTCCCTAGCTGTGAGCGGCACACAGAAGAACCACAGGAAAATCAGACTGGCTGTTGTTAAACAACTGAAAAATAAGGCAGTGGATTATAAACATATTTTGAGAAGTGAATTTTCATCAGTGGCCGAGTACATTCAGATTTCCAAGATGCAATATGTTGGCAGTTGGGCAACCGAAGTGGAAATTCAAGCAGCAACAGATTGTCTAGGAGTTAATATAGTTACTTATTATGATAACCGGTGGCTAGAATATAGCTGCAAGTATAGGTGTTTGTCAAAACAGGGCATCTACTTGCAAAATTGCAATGGCAACCATTATGAAACTGTTGTGTGTGTTCATCAGCCTCAGTTGCAAAGCTGTTATGGTTATTGTAAAGTGAATACATCCTTCTCCAAAGTGTACAATACCAGACAAAGTGCAGAGGGCAGTTTATGTAAAGTCACAGAGCATGAGAACATGAAAACAGTTGTGTGTACAGGTGGTTTGAGTCCAGTGGGAATTTCAAGTTCTGTGAGTGAAGAAGTAGTGTATATTGAGGATGATGTAAATCAGCAAACAGATTGTGGTGTTGTGGATGAGTCAAGTAAGCTTGCATTCAAATTTAGTCCTATTTGCACTGAATTTGCAAAAACATTATGTAGCAAATTGAATGTGGAGTTTGAAAGACATGATTTACAAGTGCATACAGAATATGGGTCTTTAGGTGTTGTGTGTAAAACAAAGGGAATTCTAGAGGATGGAAATAGTTTTTTTAGATCAGTATCTCAAGTTATTTGTGGCTCTCAAAAAGGTCATCTGAAAATTAGACATGCTGTTGTTAAGTACATGGAAATACATAGTGCAGAACACATGGAGTATTTGGATAAGGAATATGTTTCAGTGGCAGAGTATATTAACAAGTCGCAAATGAGGTATGTTGGTAGAAGTGCAACCAATATAGAAATTCAAGCAACAGCAAATGCTTGTGGAGTAGACATATTTATATATAGTGGTGAAACATGGTTGAAATACAGTAGCTTTTGCTCAATGGTTACAAATGAAGGCATTTACTTAAAACATGAGAATAATAATTTTGAACCAGTATTGTGTGTTTATGGTGATAAGCATATTTGTATAAATTTGTGTGAGGCAGGTAATTCATTAAAGACAGGTACAAGGAATCCAAAAGTCCAGACGCAGAGCACTGCAAATATTAATGTTATTTTTTCCAAGTATTTGGAAAAGAAGAAGAATTTCCAAAAGAAAATGAAATATCAGAACAGTGTTCTGTACAGGGAAATGTTAAAGGAAATGTTTAGAAATAAATATCAGGGAGATGAGTTGCATAGGGACAAAATTAGAGGTAGGAAGAGAGTAAAATATCAGGGAGATGAGTTGCATAGGGACAAAATTAGAGGTAGGATAAGAGTCAAATATCAGGAAGATGAGTTGCATAGGGACAAAATTAGAAGTAGGATAAGAGTCAAATATCAGGAAGATGAGTTGCATAGGGACAAAATTAGAGGTAGGATAAGAGTCAAATATCAGGAAGATGAGTTGCATAGGGACAAAATTAGAGGTAGGAAGAGAGTAAAATATCAGGGAGATGAGTTGCATAGGGACAAAATTAGAAGTAGGATAAGAGTCAAATATCAGGGAGATGAGTTGCATAGGGACAAAATTAGAGGTAGGATAAGAGTCAAATATCAGGGAGATGAGTTGCATAGGGACAAAACTAAACAAAAGAGTATAAAGAAGTATCAGGAAGATGTGTTCTTTAAAGAGAATGTAAAATCCATGAGTATAAAGAAGTATCAGGAAGATGTGTTCTTTAAAGAGAGTGTGAAATCCATGAGTATTAAGAAGTATCAGGAAAATCTTCAGCATAAGATTCATGTTGCAGCTTTTAACAAATTGAAGAGGAAAGAAATTAAATATAAGCAGAAGGAGTTTGATTTTGTTAAGGAGAGGTTTTTAGATAAGGTGAAATATGGGCCTGCTTTTGTGTGTTGTGTTTGTCATAGACTGTTGTTTAAAAATCAGGTTACAAGGTGTCAACGGGCTGATTACAGTAAGAATAAAGCAATGGCTTCATTTGCAGATAAATGTTTAACTGAAGACTATTTACACAAATGTAATGAGGACTGTGCAACGCCGTGTCAGTTGGATATAGCTAGAGGTCAGCTGTGGATTTGCCACTCGTGTCATAGTAAGATTAAAAGAGGTGTACTGCCACCTGAATGTGCAATGAACAGTTTGAGACCTGATCCCATTCCACCAGAGTTGGCATGTTTGAATAGCTTAGAACAGCATTTGATAGCTTTGCATATACCATTTTTGAAAATGTTAGCCTTACCTAAAGGAGGACAAAATGGAGTACATGGACCAGTGACATGTGTTCCAGCAAATATTCTGCAGACTAGCAATTTGCTGCCTCGTTCTAATATGGAAGGATCTCTGTGTCGTATAAAATTGAAACGTAAGCTAACTTATAAAGGGCATTATGAATATAAGTTTGTTGACACTATGCGTGTGAGGCGAGCATTGCAATATTTAAAACAAACAAATGTGCATTATAGAGATGTAGAGTTTAATGAAGAGTGGCTGAATGAGTTTTGTAGGGAGCAAGATGAAGTTTCAGAGAAGGAGCCTGATAGTACTATAGATGAAGCATCTGCAGAGGTTGGTGAAGATGAGCTTTTGCATGATAGACAACAACATTGTATGTTTCAAGACACGTGTCTTATGCCTGTTGACATTGGTCAGGAAGTGCTCGATCAATATTTTGATGGTGTATTGAATCTTGCACCAGCAGAAGGGAATAATCCTGTTAAATTGCTTTCTGATTATACAAACGAAGCCAAATGTTTTCCAGTGTTGTTTCCACAGGGATGTAATACATATCATCAAGAGAGAGCAAATCGTTTGACATTATCGCGATATTTTAATAATAGAATTCAACATGCCGATGGTAGGTTTGCACAAAATGTGGAATATATCTTTTTTGCTCAGTATATGTCAGAGATAGAACAGGTTATGTCAAGTGTGTCTGTAGCATTACGGAAAGGAAAATGCCATAGTTCTCGAGGAGTACATGCTCAGGAAAAAGTTCAGTTAAACCATGAAGAATCTTTGAAAAAGTTGTTGGAGTTTGATGATGGGTATCGTTTTCTTAAACCAATTCGAGGTACACCAGCTTTTTGGCAAGGAGCACAGAAAGACCTTCTCGCTTGTGTCCGTCAGCTCGGCGTGCCAACTTGGTTTTGTTCGTTTTCTTCGGCTGATGTGCGTTGGAAAAATCTTCTTAATAGTATTTTGAAACAGGAAGGTAGAACACAGACAGTAGAAGTTTTAGAGTGGGCAGAGAGGTGTGACCTATTGCGTCGGAATTCTGTGACTGCAGCTAGGATGTTTGATTTTCGCTGGCATTGTTTCTTAAGGGAGGTACTTATGTCGCCATTGCATCCTATTGGTAAAATTGTTGATTACTTTTATCGAGTAGAATTTCAGCAGCGCGGATCACCTCATGTCCATTGCCTGTTTTGGATTGAGAATGCACCATTGATTGATAAAAACACAGATGAAGAGGTAGTTGAATTTATTGATAAATATGTAACATGTGAGTTACCAGTAGAAGATGACACATTACGTGAAATTGTCACATCTGTGCAGCAACATTCAAAGCGACATTCAAAAACGTGTAAAAAGAACAAGACGGTTTGTCGTTTCAACTTTCCAAGGCCTGCATCTAGTCGTACATTTATATGTCGGAAAACAGAAGATGAAGAAAAAGTATGTATTTGTCAGGGAGAGGAGACAGGGAGTTCTGCAGTGTGTGCAGCATGTGGAAAACCGCGTCAGAAAGAGTCAAGTAAAATGAAAAGAGATCACGCATCAAATATAATGTCAAAAATAAAGGAGGCTTTGTCTGATGAGAATAATACCTATGATAGTGTTGAAGATTTGTTTCAAAGTGTAGGGATTAATCAAGGAACTTTTGAGGCTGCATATCAAAGTTTAGCAAGAAATACACATATTGTGTTAAAGAGACAGGTTAATGAAGTTTGGGTAAATCAGTATAGTAAGCCTCTATTAAAATGTTGGTCGGCCAATCTAGACATTCAGTATGTAGTCGATGCATACGCATGTGTTGTTTACATAATTTCGTATATTTCAAAGGCAGAAAGGGAGATGGGACTTTTGTTAGCTAACGCCCAAAGAGAAGCTTCAAAGGAGAAAAATGTTGAGGCAAGAGATGCACTGAGAAATCTAGGCAGTGTCTATCTCCATAACAGAGATGTGTGTGCTCAAGAAGCTGTGTATAGATTAACAAATATGCATCTGAAGGAATGTTCAAGGAAAGTATTATTTGTACCCACAGGCGAGAATATAGTAAGAATGAGTTTGCCATTAAGTGTGTTGAAGCAAAAGGCAGCATCAGAAGACATAAACGCAGACGATATTTGGATGACTAGTTTTGTTGATCGTTACAAGAATAGGCCAAACGATAGTGTTTTTAATGACATGTGCATGGCAACATTTGCATCTGAATATCGTGTTTTGAGTAAAAATGAAAAATGTAAGACGCAGATTAAATTAAACAAAGGTTTTGGAACTGTTGCTAAAAGAACACGTACAAAACCTGCAGTTGTTCGTTATGCGCGCTTTTCTGAAACCAAAAGTCCGGAATTATTTCATCAGAGTATCATGCAGTTGTTCTTGCCATATCGTTTAGATAAGCAGCTAAAACCTCCAAGCTGTGAAACATTTCAACAGTTTTACAAGAATGGGCATGTTAGGTTTAGTGATGGATCAAGACATTCAGTAAAGTCAGTTGTTGATTTAAACAGAAGTAAGTTTGAAATTGAAGCAGATGAATTGGATAATATCGAGAGTAGTATTGATACAGATGGTGTTTTAGAAGATGCCTGGTGTGAACTGTGCCCAGAGCAAGAGTTGGAGCGTTTACAGTGTGAGCAGGAACAGAAAGACAAAGAACAGATAGTTGAAGAACACGAGGAAAATATTCCAGATTTAGCATTAAATAGACAAAAAGTAGCACATTTGGAAAAGCAAAATAATATTATGTGTAGAAATGATGGTTTGGCTTTAATTAGATCTTTAAATGAGACTCAGCTGTCTATTTTTTATCAGATTCGACAATGGTGCTTAGCAAAAGTAATAGGGAAAAACCCAGATCCATTCCATTTATTTATTACAGGGGGTGCAGGAACGGGAAAAAGCCATTTAATAAAAGCCATGCAGTATGAAGCCATGAGATTATTGTCAACAGTCTGTCGTCATCCTGACAATATTTGTGTTTTGTTAACAGCTCCTACGGGGATAGCTGCATACAATTTGCGTGCCGCAACCATTCACCACACATTTAGCATAGGAAAAGATGTTCGTTTACCGTACACACCTTTGGGTGAAGAAAAGGTGAATTCTTTGCGTGTTAAATTTAGTGATCTTCAAATTTTGATAATAGATGAAATATCAATGGTTGATCACAGGCTGTTGTCTTATATTAATGGAAGATTAAGACAGAGTAAACAAAGTCTCTCCCCATTTGGAAACGTTAGTGTAGTTGCTGTTGGAGATTTTTACCAGTTACCTCCAGTAAAAGGGAAACCGCTGTATGAAGACAATCTAGGTATAAACTTGTGGTCTACTCTATTTAAGGTTGTGGAATTAAAAGAAATAGTTAGACAAAAAGATAATGTGTTTGCAGAGTTGTTAAACAGAGTAAGAACCCGTGTAAAGAAGACCCCGATGTTAAAAAGCGACATAAAAATATTAAAACGTTGTGAGACTGGTGAAGAGAGTTCAGCTTTGCACATATTTCCAACAAATAAACAGGTTAATGAGCATAATGTAGAACAACTGTTTAAAACATGTCCTGAATATGTCCAGATAGATGCTCAGGATTATGTAAATAATACAAAAACAGGGAAACTAGAATTGAAAACTGGACGCAATACTGACACATAGATGTGTTCAGGACAGAACCGTCATGAAGCGTGAGATATATCGGACAAATTGGATAATGTATGGAGGAGTTATGAGGACTTCGTGTTTTATGGCGAAATGTCAAACTTTGGCGGGGCGCCACGGCAAGGGTGTTTGGTGAAAACTCAATTTTTTTGATAACTTTTGATCACAAAGGTCTTAAGATGAAGCTGACCCGATATGAAGTTGATCGGATGAAATCTGTAGGAGGAGTTCGTCGAAGTACGAGGCATGGAAATGGTCAAAACAAGGACAAAATGGCACATTAAGAGCAAAATGGCGGACTTCCTGTTGCATGTTGGGTATAGCTCCAAGAGACATTTTAGTGTGTCTCGATGAAATACATGTGCCCTCCGAATTTCGTTCCCCTACATCAAACTGAAAGGTGGGGCTCGCCATTTTAAATTTTCCAGGGGGCGCTCTTGAGCCGTTTTGCCACGCCCATTTCCGTCACCCATGAATTATCAAATTTTTCACCGGGACTGACGTATCTGCAAAGTTTCATCCGTTTTCATCGATGTTCAGGCCACCTGAAAGGCATTTGTTTGGAGTAAAGGAGAAGGAGAAGAATAATAATAATAATCCTTCGAGTTTCAATAGGGCCTCGCACCGCCAGTGCTCGGGCCCTAATAAGGAGAACTAGTGCTGCGAGCAGCAGTGAGCGGGCCCTCGCACCCCACGCGGGTCGGGGTGTGGCGCCGTTAAAGGGTGTGCTATTTCGGTTTCCAGTACTGACAGAAACTTCCTGTCACCAGTAGGTGGCGCTCTAAGCGTGACTCAATACCGACGCATAGATGTGTTCAGGACAGTACCTTGATGAAGCGTGAGAAATGTTGTGTAAATCGGACAAAGTATGTAGGAGTTATGAGGACTTCCTGTAAGCAGTAGGTGGCGCTGTAGGTATGACGCAATACTGACCTACAGATGTGTTCAAGATGCGACCTTCATCAAGCATGAGCAATTTGGAGTAAATCGGATAATGTATGGAGGAGTTATGAGGACTTCCTGTTTCACCAATAGGTGGCGCTGTAAGTGTGACTCAATACCGACGCATAGATGTGTTCAGAAGGTGACCTTCATGAAGCGTCATCAATTTGGTGCAAATCGGATGATGTATGCAGGAGTTATGAGGACTTCCTTTTTCACCAATAGGTGGCGCTATAAGTATGATGCAATACTGAATCATACATGTGTTCAGGACTGAACCGTCATGAAGCGTGAGAAATATCGGACAAATCGGATAATGTATGGAGGAGTTATGAGTACTTCCTGTTTCACCAGTAGGTGGCGCTGTAAGTGTGACTCAATACCGACGCATAGATGTGTTCAGAAGGTGACCTTCATGAAGCGTCATCAATTTGGTGCAAATCGGATGATGTATGCAGGAGTTATGAGGACTTCCTGTTTCACCAATAGGTGGCGCTATAAGTATGACGCAATACTGAATCATACATGTGTTCAGGACTGAACCGTCATGAAGCGTGAGAAATATCGGACAAATCGGATAATGTATGGAGGAGTTATGAGTACTTCCTGTTTCACCAGTAGGTGGCGCTGTAAGTGTGACTCAATACCGACGCATAGATGTGTTCAGAAGGTGACCTTCATGAAGCGTCATCAATTTGGTGCAAATCGGATGATGTATGCAGGAGTTATGAGGACTTCCTGTTTCACCAATAGGTGGCGCTATAAGTATGACGCAATACTGAATCATACATGTGTTCAGGACTGAACCGTCATGAAGCGTGAGAAATATCGGACAAATCGGATAATGTATGTAGGAGTTATGAGTACTTCCTGTTTCACCAGTAGGTGGCGCTGTAAGTGTGACTCAATACCGACGCATAGATGTGTTCAGAAGGTGACCTTCATGAAGCGTCATCAATTTGGTGCAAATCGGATGATGTATGCAGGAGTTATGAGGACTTCCTGTTTCACCAATAGGTGGCGCTATAAGTATGATGCAATACTGAATCATACATGTGTTCAGGACTGAACCGTCATGAAGCGTGAGATATATCGGACAAATTGGATAATGTATGGAGGAGTTATGAGGACTTCGTGTTTTATGGCGAAATGTCAAACTTTGGCGGGGCGCCACGGCAAGGGTGTTTGGTGAAAACTCAATTTTTTTGATAACTTTTGATCACAAAGGTCTTAAGATGAAGCTGACCGAATATGGATTTGATCGGAGGAAATCTGTAGGAGGAGTTTGTTGAAGTACGAGGCATGGGAATGGTAAAAACAAGGACAAAATGGCACATTAAAAACAAAATGGCTGACTTCCTGTCCGATGTTGGGTATAGGTCCAAGAGACATTTTAGTGTGTCTCGATGAACTACTTATGCCCACCGATTTTCGTTCGCCTACATCAAACTGAAAGGTGGGGCTCGCCATTTTAATTTTTCCAGGGGGCGCTCTTGAGCCGTTTTGCCATGCCCATTTCGGTCACCCATGAATTATCAAATTTTTCAGCGGGACTGACGTATCTGCAAAGTTTCATCCGTTTTCATCGATGTTTAGGCCGCCAAAAAGGCATTTGTTTTGGAAGAAGAAGGTAGGAGAAGGTAGAATAATAACTAGTGCTGCGAGCAGCAGTGAGCGGGCCCTCGCACCCCACGCGGGTCGGGGTGTGGCGCCATTAAAGGGTGTGCTATTTCGGTGTCCAGTACTGAGAGAAACTTCCTGTCACCAGTAGGTGGCGCTCTAAGTGTGACTCAATACCGACGCATAGATGTGTTCAGGACAGTACCTTGATGAAGCGTGAGAAATGTTGTGTAAATCGGACAAAGTATGTAGGAGTAATGAGGACTTCCTGTAAGCAGTAGGTGGCGCTGTAGGTATGACGCAATACTGACCTACAGATGTGTTCAAGATGCGACCTTCATCAAGCATGAGCAATTTGGAGTAAATCGGATAATGTATGTAGGAGTTATGAGTACTTCCTGTTTCACCAGTAGGTGGCGCTGTAAGTGTAACTCAATACCGACGCATAGATGTGTTCAGAAGGTGACCTTCATGAAGCGTCAGCAATTTGGTGCAAATCGTATGATGTATGCAGGAGTTATGAGGACTTCCTGTTTCACCAATAGTTGGCGCTATAAGTATGACGCAATACTGACACATAGATGTGTTCAGGACAGAACCATCATGAAGCGTGAGATAAATCGGACAAATCGGATAATGTATGGAGGAGTTATGAGGACTTCCTGTTTCACCAATAGGTGGCGCTATAAGTATGACGCAATACTGACACATAGATGTGTTCAGGACAGAACCTTCATGAAGCGTGAGATATATCGGACGAATTGGATTATGTATGGAGGAGTTATGAGGACTTCCTGTTTCCCCAATAGGTGGCGCTATAAGTATGATGCAATACTGACACATAGATGTGTTCAGGACAGAACCGTCATGAAGCGTGAGATATATCAGACAAATTGAATAATGTATGGAGGAGTTATGAGGACATCGTGTTTTATGGCGAAATGTCAAACTTTGGCGGGGCGCCACGGCAAGGGTGTTTGGTGAAAACTCAATTTTTTTGATAACTTTTGATCAGAAAGGCCTTAAGATGAAGCTGACCCGATATGAAGTTGATCGGATGAAATCTGTAGGAGGAGTTCGTTGAAGTACGAGGCATGTAAATGGTAAAAACAAGGGAAAATGGCACATTAAAAGCAAAATGGCGGACTTCCTGTTGCATGTTGGGTATAGCTCCAAGAGACATTTGAGTGTGGCTCGATGAAATACATATGCCCACCGAATTTCGTTCGCCTACATCAAACTGAAAGGTGGGGCTCGCCATTTTAAACTTTCCAGGGGGCGCTCTTGAGCCGTTTTGCCACGCCCATTTCCGTCACCCATGAATTATCAAATTTTTCACCGGGACTGACGTATCTGCAAAGTTTCATCCGTTTTCATCGATGTTCAGGCCGCCTAAAAGGCATTTGTTTGGAGTAAAGAAGAATAATAATAATAATCCTTCGAGTTTCAATAGGGCCTCGCACCACCAGTGCTCGGGCCCTAACTAGGGCTGCGAGCAGCATTGAGCGGGCCCTCGCACCCCACGCGTGTCGGGGTGCGGCGCCGTTAAAGGCTGTGCTATTTCGGTGTCCAGTACTGAGAGAAACTTCCTGTCACCAGTAGGTGGCGCTCTAGGCGTGACTCAATACCGAAGCATAGATGTGTTCAGGACGGTACCTTGATGAAGCGTGAGAAATGTTGAGTAAATCGGATAACGTATGTAGGAGTTATGAGGACTTCCTGTTTCACCAGTAGGTGGCGCTGTAAGTGTGACTCAATACCGACACATAGATGGGTTCAGAAGGCGACCTTCATGAAGCGTCAGCAATTTGGTGCAAATCGGATGATGTATGCAGGAATTATGAGGACTTCCTGTTTCACCAATAGGTGGCGCTATACGTATGATGCAATACTGACACATAGATGTGTTCAGGACAGAACCGTCATGAAGCATGAGCTATATCAGACAAATTGGATAATGTATGGAGGAGTTATGAGGACTTCCTGTTTCACCAATAGGTGGCGCTATAAGTATGATGCAATACTGACACATAGATGTGTTCAGGACAGAACCGTCATGAAGCGTGAGATATATCGGACAAATTGGATAATGTATGTAGGAGTTATGAGGACTTCCTGTTTCACCAATAGGTGGCGCAATAAGTATGACTCAATACCGACACATAGATGTGTTCAGAATGCGACCTTCATGAATCGTCAGCAATTTGGTGCAAATCGGATAATGTATGTAGGGTTATGAAAACGTACTGTTTCACCAATAGGTGGCACTATAAGTATGACGCAATACTGACACATAGATGTGTTCAGGACAGAACTGTCATGAAGCGTGAGATATATCGGACAAATCGGATAATGTATGGAGGAGTTATGAGGACGTACTCTTTCACCAATAGGTGGCGCTATAAGTATGACGCAATACTGACACATAGATCTGTTCAGGACAGAACCGTCATGAAGCGTGAGATATATCGGACAAATCGGATAATGTATGGAGGAGTTATGAAGACTTCGTGTTTTATGGCGAAATGTCAAACTTTGGCGGTGCGCCACGGCAAGGGTGTTTGGTGAAAACTCAATTTTTTTGATAACTTTTGATCACAAAGGTCTTAAGATGAAGCTGACCGGATATGAAGTTGATCGGATGAAATCTGTAGGAGGAGTTCGTTAAAGTACGAGGCATGGAAATGGTAAAAACAAGGGAAAATGGCACATTAAGAGCAAAATGGCGGACTTCCTGTTGCATGTTGGGTAGAGCTCCAAGAGACATTTTAGTGTTTCTCGATAAAATACATATGCCCTCCGAATTTCGTTCACCTACATCGAACTGAAAGGTGGGGCTCGCCATTTTAGATTTTCCAGGGGGCGCTCTTGAGCTGTTTTGCCACGCCCATTTCCGTCACCCATGAATTATCAAATTTTTCACCGGGACTGACGTATCTGCAAAGTTTCATCCGTTTTCATCGATGTTTAGGCCGCCAAAAAGGCATTTGTTTCGGAAGAAGGAGAATAATAATAATCCTTCGAGTTTCAATAGGGCCTCGCACCGCCAGTGCTCGGGCCCTAATAATCCTTCGAAATTCAATAGGGCCTCGCACCGCCAGTGCTCGGGCCCTAAATATAGCTGCAAGCAGCAATGTGGGGGCCAAGCAGGACACGCGACCATCGCATCAAAGACTACAAGTGAAACACGCCATAGGCGTATTCAAGTCTCTACTGCAGTTTTGAAAATCGAGCATAAGGTTCAGAATAAATGCATTTACAGCTTTGACAGGTTGGTGGCGCTAGAGAGTTTGAGTTGTCGACATAGACTTGGTGACAGGGGTCATGGGACTGTCCCCGATGAGTGAGCCTAATGTAGTTATGATACATCAAAACGTTACTGAGATATGACCACACTTCCTGTTTGGCGGCTTGGACACCAAATTTGATTGGCTGCAGCGAGCGAACGCCTTTGACAATCGAAAATCCCTGTAATCATTTTGTGGACATTGGTCTAGAGAATGTGTAGAGCCAGTTTCATGTAGATTGGTGAAAATTTCTAGGAGGAGATACATTTTAAGTGTTTTACACAAAATACAAAATGGCGGGAAATCCAATTAGTGGAAAATAACATCATAGGGTGCGATGAACTCGGCATGAGCCAGGGATTCCAACGGTACCTTACTTTTCAAAATCGGTTACACAGGACAAAAGTTGTGTGCATAAACGCACTTCCAACTTTGACGTGGTGGTGGCGCTAGAGGGTTTGAGCTGTCGCGATGACACTTGCTGCCAGAGGTCATGGGACTGTCCCCGATGAGTGTGCCAAATGTGGCTTTGATACATTACCAATTTGCTGAGATATGACCCCATATCCTGTTTGGCGGCTTGGACACCAAATTTGATTGGCTGTAGCGGGCGAACCCTTTGGAAAATTGAAAATCCCTGAACATCCTATGTGGACATTGGTCTAGAGAATGTGCCTACCGAGTTTCGTGCAGATTGGTTGAAATTCCTAGGAGGAGATACATTTGAAGTGTTTTTCACAAAATCCAAAATGGCGGGAAATCCAATATGGCGGAAAATGATGTCATAGGGTCCGTTGAACTCGGTTTGAGCCAAGGAATCCAACGGTACCTTGTTTTTGAAAATCGGGCTTACAGATCAAAAGTTGCGTGTGCAAACGCACCTCCAACTTTGACACATTGGTGGCGCTAGAGGGTTTGAGCTGTGGACATGGGTCTTGGTGTAAAGACTCAGGGGACTATCATGAATGAGTGTGCCAATTTTCACAACTTTTTACCATACGGTTCTATGGGCTGCCATAGACTCCCATGGCAGAAGAATAAATAATAATAATAACTAGTGCTGCGAGCAGCAGTGAGCGGGCCCTCGCACCCCACGCGGGTCGGGGTGTGGCGCCCTTAAAGGGTGTGCTATTTCGGTGTCCAGTACTGACAGAAACTTCCTGTCACCAGTAGGTGGCGCTCTAAGCGTGACTCAATACCGACGCATAGATGTGTTCAGGACAGTACCTTGATGAAGCGTGAGAAATGTTGTGTAAATCGGACAAAGTATGTAGGAGTTATGAGGACTTCCTGTAAGCAGTAGGTGGCGCTGTAGGTATGACGCAATACTGACCTACAGATGTGTTCAAGATGCGACCTTCATCAAGCATGAGCAATTTGGAGTAAATCGGATAATGTATGTAGGAGTTATGAGTACTTCCTTTTTCACCAGTAGGTGGCGCTGTAAGTGTGACTCAATACCGATGCATGGATGTGTTCAGGATGCAACCTTCATGAAGCGTGAGCAATTTGGAGTAAATCGGATAACGTATGTAGGAGTAATGAGTACTTCCTCTTTCACCAGTAGGTGGCGCTGTAGGTATGATGCAATACTGACTTACAGATGTGTTCAAGATGCAACCTTCAATAAGCATGAGCAATTTGGAGTAAATCGGATAACGTATGTAGGGGTTATGAGTACTTCCTGTTTCACCAGTAGGTGGCGCTGTAAGTGTTACTCAATACCGATGCATAGATGTGTTCAGGACAGAACGGTCATGAAGCGTGAGATATATCGGACAAATTGGATAATGTATGGAGGAGTTATGAGGACTTCCTGTTTCACCAATAGGTGGCGCTATAAGTATGACGCAATACTGACACATAGATGTGTTCAGGACAGAACCGTCATGAAGCGTGAGATATATCGGACAAATTGGATAATGTATGGAGGAGTTATGAGGACTTCCTGTTTCACCAATAGGTGGCGCTATAAGTATGACGCAATACTGACACATAGATGTGTTCAGGACAGAACCGCCATGAAGCGTGAGATATATCGGACAAATTGGATAATGTATGGAGGAGTTATGAGGACTTCCTGTTTCACCAATAGGTGGCGCTATAAGTATGACGCAATACTGACACATAGATGTGTTCAGGACAGAACCGTCATGAAGCGTGAGCTATATCGGACAAATTGGATAATGTATGTAGGAGTTATGAGGACTTCCTGTTTCACCAATAGGTGGCGCTACTAGTATGACGCAATACTGACACATAGATGTGTTCAGGACAGAACCGTCATGAAGCGTGAGATATATCGGACAAATTGGATAATGTATGTTGGAGTTATGAGGACTTCCTGTTTCACCAATAGGTGGCGCTATAAGTATGACGCAATACTGACACATAGATGTGTTCAGGACAGAACCGTCATGAAGCGTGAGACATATCGGACAAATCGGATAATGTATGGAGGAGTTATGAGGACGTACTGTTTCACCAATAGGTGGCGCTATAAGTATGACGCAATACTGACACATAGATGTGTTCAGGACAGAACCGTCATGAAGCGTGACATATATCGGACAAATTGAATAATGTATGGAGGAGTTATGAGGACTTCGTGTTTTATGGCGAAATGTCAAACTTTGGCGGGGCGCCACGGCAAGGGTGTTTGGTGAAAACTCAATTTTTTTGATAACTTTTGATCACAAAGGTCTTAAGATGAAGCTGACCCGATATGAAGTTGATCGGATGAAATCTGTAGGAGGAGTTCGTCGAAGTACGAGGCATGGAAATGGTCAAAACAAGGACAAAATGGCACATTAAGAGCAAAATGGCGGACTTCCTGTTGCATGTTGGGTATAGCTCCAAGAGACATTTAAGTGTGGCTCGATGAAATACATATGCCCTCCGAATTTCGTTCGCCTACATCAAACTGAAAGGTGGGGCTCGCCATTTTAAACTTTCCAGGGGGCGCTCTTGAGCCGTTTTGCCACGCCCATTTCCGTCACCCATGAATTATCAAATTTTTCACCGGGACTGACGTATCTGCAAAGTTTCATCCGTTTTCATCGATGTTCAGGCCGCCTAAAAGGCATTTGTTTGGAGTAAAGGAGAAGAAGGAGAATAATAATAATCCTTCGAAATTCAATAGGGCCTCGCACCGCCAGTGCTCGGGCCCTAAATATAGCTGCAAGCAGCAATGTGGGGGCCAAGCAGGACATGCGACCAGCGCATCAAAGACAACAAGCGAAACACGTCATAGGAGTCTATTCAAATCGCTACCGCAGTTTTGAAAATCGGGCGTACGGTTCAGAATATACGCACTTCCAACTTTGACAGGTTGGTGGCGCAAGAGACTTTGAGGTGTCGACATAGACTTGGTGACAGGGGTCTCGGGACCGTCCACGATGAGTGTGCCTAATGTGGTTATGATACATCAAAACCTTACTGAGATTTGACCACACTTCCTGTTTGGCGGCTTGGACGCCAAATTCGATTGGCTGTAGCGAGCGAACACCTTCGACAATCGAAAATCCCTCTAGGAGTTTTGTGGAAATTAGTCTAAAGAATGTGTACAGCCAGTTTCATGCAGATTGGTGAAAATCCTTAGGAGAAGATACATTTTAAGTGTTTTACACAAAATACAAAATGGCGGGAAATCCAATTGGTGGAAAATGACATCATAGGATTCGATGAACTCGGCATGAGCGAGGGATTCCAACGGTACCTCATTTTTCAAAATCGGTTACACAGGTCAAAAGTTGTGTGCATTAACGCACTTCCAACTTTGACATGGTGGTGGCGCTAGAGGGTTTGAGCTGTCGCAATGCCACTTGCTGCCAGAGGTCATGGGACTGTCCCCGATGAGTGTGCCAAATGTGGCTTTAATACATTAACAATTTTCTGAGATATGACCACACTTCCTGTTTGGCGGCTTGGACACCAAATTTGATTGGCTGTAGCGGGCGAACCCTTTCGAAAATTGAAAATCCCTGAACATCCTATGTGGACATTGGTCTAGAGAATGTGCTTACCGAGTTTCGTGCAGATTGGTCAAAATTCCTAGGAGTAGATACATTTGAAGTGTTTTTCAAAGAATTCAAGATGGCGGAAAATCTATATAACCGGAAGTTATGGGTCCTTGAGGCAAATTTGTTCATCATGAGGAGAGACATATGTGTGCAAAGTGTCATGTCTGTAGGTCAAACGGGGCCTGAGATATGCCTGTTCAAAGTTCGCAACTTCAGTCGGCTGCTATAGCGCCCCCTATTGGCTAATCGATCTGGGTCGTGCTCCATGGACTCAGCACATCATCCTCTACCATCATGCAAATTTTGGTAAAAAGTTACCACTCCGTTCTATAGGCTGCCATTGACTTCAATGGCAGAAGAATAATACCATCAATAACAATAGGGGCTTCGCACTGCGTGCTTGGCCCCTAAATATAGCTGCAAGCAGCGATGTGGGGGCCAAGCGGGACGCACGACCAGCGCATCAAAGACAACAAGCAAAACATGTCAAAAGCCAGACATGGTTGAACAGGATTCGATCTCTGTACCTGCGGCTTGCAAGGCCGACACGCTAACCACTGTGCTACGCAGGATGTTGCGAAAGTGAACCACCCTAGTCCACAAGGCATGTGAGCCTTCCCTAACCCCGTGAGTCTGAGTCCTGAGCACTTAATTAATATCACCTGGCAGGGTTGCTTCCTCTCGGTAGAGTGAGAGGGGGGGGTGTCGTTGTTTAAATTGGCACACAGCGAAAAGTATACATAGCATAGCTCAACTATTTACTTCTTCAGAATCCAGACAATCACGCGAACATTTCCATGTATAAAATGTCCTTCGGTCTTCAGAAGTGTAGGAGAGGTGAAGAGTTAGAAACAGTTAGAGATTCTAGAGCGAAGAGAGATTTTCTAGAGCGTGGCTCCATTGATTTCAATGGAGGGGGGGGAGTCATTATTCGAACTGTCCCAGAGTGAAAAATATACATCGAAGAGCTTAGCTTTTTTGATTTTATGAATCCCAAGAGTCGTGTGAACGTTTTGATATATAAAATGTGTATGAGCTGTGAGATTTAGAAGAGGGATGGCAGTTTAGAAAATGTGTGACTTTTTCCAAAAACCTCTGAAACTGGTGAAATTGTGCAGAGGACAAAAAGTGTTTCTTTCATTCTGCAATCAAACAAATGAAGTAATAATGAAACCATGGGGTGTTTTGAACTCGGCATGAGCCAGGGAATCCATTGCTACCATCATTTTGAAGATTGGACATACAGTTCAAAAGTTACTGGCATAAACGCAACTCCAACTTTGACACGCTGGTGGCGCTAGAGTGCACGAGATGTCAACGTAAGGCTTGGTGACAGATGTCATGGGTGTGTCCCGGATGAGTGTGCCAAATGTGGTTTTGATAGATTAAAACATTACTGAGATATGACCCCAGTTCCTGTTTTGCAGCTTTTCGGCCAATTTTGATTGGCTGTCACGAGGGAACGCAATGGACAATCAAAAATCCCTGTAAGACTTTTGTGGACATCGGTCTATAGATTGTGCATACTGCGTGTGGTGCAGATTGGTGAAAAAACCTAGGAGGAGATACATTTTGAGTGTTTTACACTAAATCCAATATGGCGGGAAATCCAATATGGTGGAAAATGATGTCATAGGGTGCGTTGAACTTGGCTTGAGCGAAGGAATCCAACGCTGCCTCGTTTTTGAAAATCAGGCTTACAGGTCAAAAGTTGCATGCACAAATGCACCTCCAACTTTGACACGTTGGTGGCGCTAGAGCGTTCAAGCTGTGGACATGGGTCTTGGTGAGAAGACTTTGGGGACTGTCATGAATGAGTGTGCCAATTTTCCCAACTTTTTACCATACGGTTCTATGGGCTGCCATAGACTCCAATGGCAGAAGAATAATAATAATAAATATAGCTGCAAGCAGCGATGTGGGGGCCAAGCGGGACGCACGACCAGCGCATCAAAGACAACAAGCAAAACATGTCAAAAGCCAGACATGGTTGAACAGGATTCGATCTCTGTACCTGCTGCTTGCAAGACCGACACGCTAACCACTGTGCTACGCAGGATGTTGCGAAAGTGAACCACCCTAGTCCACAAGGCATGTGAGCCTTCCCTAACCCCGTGAGTCTGAGTCCTGAGCACTTAATTAATATCACCTGGCAGGGTTGCTTCCTCTCGGTAGAGTGAGAGGGGGGGGTGTCGTTGTTTAAATTGGCACACAGCGAAAAGTATACATAGCATAGCTCAACTATTTACTTCTTCAGAATCCAGACAATCACGCGAACATTTCCATGTATAAAATGTCCTTCGGTCTTCAGAAGTGTAGGAGAGGTGAAGAGTTAGAAACAGTTAGAGATTCTAGAGCGAAGAGAGATTTTCTAGAGCGTGGCTCCATTGATTTCAATGGAGGGGGGGGAGTCATTATTCGAGCTGTCCCAGAGTGAAAAATATACATCGAAGAGCTTAGCTTTTTTGATTTTATGAATCCCAAGAGTCGTGTGAACGTTTTGATATATAAAATGTGTATGAGCTGTGAGAATTAGAAGATGGATGGCAGTTTAGAAAATGTGTGACTTTTTCCAAAAACCTCTGAAACTGGTGAAATTGTGCAGAGGAAAAAAAGTGTTTCTTTCATTCTGCAATCAAACAAATGAAGTAATAATGAAACCATGGGGTGTTTTGAACTCGGCATGAGCCAGGGAATCCATTGCTACCATCATTTTGAAGATTGGACATACAGTTCAAAAGTTACTGGCATAAACGCAACTCCAACTTTGACACGCTGGTGGCGCTAGAGTGCACGAGATGTCAACGTAAGGCTTGGTGACAGATGTCATGGGTGTGTCCCGGATGAGTGTGCCAAATGTGGTTTTGATAGATTAAAACATTACTGAGATATGACCCCAGTTCCTGTTTTGCAGCTTTTCGGCCAATTTTGATTGGCTGTCACGAGGGAACGCAATGGACAATCAAAAATCCCTGTAAGACTTTTGTGGACATCGGTCTATAGATTGTGCATACTGCGTGTGGTGCAGAATGGTGAAAAAACCTAGGAGGAGATACATTTTGAGTGTTTTACACTAAATCCAATATGGCGGGAAATCCAATATGGTGGAAAATGATGTCATAGGGTGCGTTGAACTTGGCTTGAGCGAAGGAATCCAACGCTGCCTCGTTTTTGAAAATCAGGCTTACAGGTCAAAAGTTGCATGCACAAATGCACCTCCAACTTTGACACGTTGGTGGCGCTAGAGCGTTCAAGCTGTGGACATGGGTCTTGGTGAGAAGACTTTGGGGACTGTCATGAATGAGTGTGCCAATTTTCCCAACTTTTTACCATACGGTTCTATGGGCTGCCATAGACTCCAATGGCAGAAGAATAATAATAATAAATAATAATAAGAAAAGGTACAAGAACAATGGGTGCCAGCGCTTAGCGCTTCGCTGCTTGGCCCCCAAATATAGCTGCAAGCAGCAATGTGGGGGCCAAGCGGGACATGCGACCAGCGCATCAAAGACAACAAGCGAAACACGTCATAGGAGTCTATTCAAATCGCTACCGCAGTTTTGAAAATCAGGCGTACGGTTCAGAATATACGCACTTCCAACTTTGACAGGTTGGTGGCGCTAGAGACTTTGAGGTGTCGACATAGACTTGGTGACAGGGGTCACGGGACCGTCCACGATGAGTGTGCCTAATGTGGTTATGATACATCAAAACCTTACTGAGATTTGACCACACTTCCTGTTTGGCAGCTTGGATGCCAAATTCGATTAGCTGTAGCGAGCAAACACCTTCGACAATCGAAAATCCCTCTAGGAGTTTTGTGGACATTGGTCTAAAGAATGTGTACAGCCAGTTTCATGTAGATTGGTGAAAATCCTTAGGAGAAGATACATTTTAAGTGCTTTACACAAAATACAAAATGGCGGGAAATCCAATTGGTGGAAAATGACATCATAGGATGCGATGAACTCGGCATGAGCGAGGGATTCCAACGGTACCTCATTTTTCAAAATCGGTTACACAGGTCAAAAGTTATGTGCATTAACGCACTTCCAACTTTGACATGGTGGTGGCGCTAGAGAGTTTGAGCTGTCGCAATGCCACTTGCTGCCAGAGGTCATGGGACTGTCCCCAAAGAGTGTGCCAAATGTGGCTTTAATACATTAACAATTTGCTGAGATATGACCACACTTCCTGTTTGGCGGCTTAGAGGCCAAATTTGATTGGCTGCAGCGAGCGAACGCAATGGACAATCAGAAATCCCTGTAAGACTTTTGTGGACATCGGTCTACAGATTGTGCCTACCGAGTTTCGTGCAGATTGGAGAAAAAACCTAGGAGGAGATACATTTTGAGAGTTTTTCACAAAATCCAAAATGGCGGGAAATCCAATATGGCGGAAAATGATGTCATGGGGTGCGTTGAACTCGGCTTAAGCCAAGGAATCCAACGGTACCTTGTTTTTGAAAATCGGGCTTACAGGTCAAAAGTTGTGTGCACAAACGCACCTCCAACTTTGACATGTTGGTGGCGCTAGAGGGTTCGAGCTGTGTACATGGGTCTTGGTGAAAAGACTCAGGGGACTGTCATGAATGAGTGTGCCAATTGTCACAACTTTTTACCATATGGTTCTATGGGCTGCCATAGACTCCAATGCCAGAGGAAGATGAATAATAATAATAAGAAAAGGTACAAGAACAATGGGTGCCTTCGCAGCTTCGCTGCTTGGCCCCCAAATATAGCTGCAAGCAGCAATGTGGGGGCCAAGCAGGACATGCGACCAGCGCATCAAAGACAACAAGCGAAACACGTCATAGCCGCATTCAAAGCTCTACCGCAGTGTTGAAAATCGGGCGTACGGTTCAGAATATACGTACTTCCAACTTTGACAGGTTGGTGGTGCTAGAGACTTTGAGGTGTCGACATAGACTTGGTGACAGGGGTCACGGGACCGTCCACGATGAGTGTGCCTAATGTGGTTATGATACATCAAAACCTTACTGAGATTTGACCACACTTCCTGTTTGGCGGCTTGGACGCCAAATTCGATTGGCTGTAGCGAGCGAACACCTTCGACAATCGAAAATCCCTCTAGGAGTTTTGTGGACATTGGTCTAAAGAATGTGTACAGCCAGTTTCATGTAGATTGGTGAAAATCCTTAGGAGAAGATACATTTTAAGTGTTTTACACAAAATACAAAATGGCGGGAAATCCAATTGGTGGAAAATGACATCATAGGATGCGATGAACTCGGCATGAGCGAGGGATTCCAACGGTACCTCATTTTTTAAAATCGGTTACACAGGTCAAAAGTTGTGTGCATTAACGCACTTCCAACTTTGACATGGTGGTGGCGCTAGAGGGTTTGAGCTGTCGCAATGTTACTTGCTGCCAGAGGTCATGGGACTGTCCGCGAAGAGTGTGCCAAATGTGGCTTTAATACATTAACAATTTGCTGAGATATGACCACACTTCCTGTTTGGCGGCTTAGAGGCCAAATTTGATTGGCTGCAGCGAGCGAACGCAATGGACAATCAGAAATCCCTGTAAGACTTTTGTGGACATCGGTCTACAGATTGTGCCTACCGAGTTTCGTGCAGATTGGAGAAAAAACCTAGGAGGAGATACATTTTGAGAGTTTTTTACAAAATCCAAAATGGCGGAAAATCCAATATGGCGGAAAATGATGTCATGGGGTGCGTTGAACTCGGCTTAAGCCAAGGAATCCAACGGTACCTTGTTTTTGAAAATCGGGCTTACAGGTCAAAAGTTGTGTGCACAAACGCACCTCCAACTTTGACATGTTGGTGGCGCTAGAGGGTTCGAGCTGTGTACATGGGTCTTGGTGAAAAGACTCAGGGGACTGTCATGAATGAGTGTGCCAATTTTCACAACTTTTTACCATATGGTTCTATGGGCTGCCATAGACTCCAATGCCAGAGGAAGATGAATAATAATAATAATAATAAATATAGCTGCAAGCAGCAATGTGGGGGCCAAGCGGGACATGCGACCAGCGCATCAAAGACAACAAGCGAAACACGTCATAGGAGTCTATTCAAATCGCTACCGCAGTTTTGAAAATCAGGCGTACGGTTCAGAATATACGCACTTCCAACTTTGACAGGTTGGTGGCGCTAGAGACTTTGAGGTGTCGACATAGACTTGGTGACAGGGGTCACGGGACCGTCCACGATGAGTGTGCCTTATGTGGTTATGATACATCAAAACCTTACTGAGATTCAACCACACTTCCTGTTTGGCAGCTTGGATGCCAAATTCGATTGGCTGTAGCGAGCAAACACCTTCGACAATCAAAAATCCCTCTAGGAGTTTTGTGGACATTGGTCTAAAGAATGTGTACAGCCAGTTTCATGTAGATTGGTGAAAATCCTTAGGAGAAGATACATTTTAAGTGCTTTACACAAAATACAAAATGGCGGGAAATCCAATTGGTGGAAAATGACATCATAGGATGCGATGAACTCGGCATGAGCGAGGGATTCCAACGGTACCTCATTTTTCAAAATCGGTTACACAGGTCAAAAGTTGTCTGCATTAACGCACTTCCAACTTTGACATGGTGGTGGCGCTAGAGGGTTTGAGCTGTCGCAATGCCACTTGCTGCCAGAGGTCATGGGACTGTCCCCGAAGAGTGTGCCAAATGTGGCTTTAATACATTAACAATTTGCTGAGATATGACCACACTTCCTGTTTGGCGGCTTAGAGGCCAAATTTGATTGGGTGCAGCGAGCGAACGCAATAGACAATCAGAAATCCCTGTAAGACTTTTGTGGACATCGGTCTACAGATTGTGCCTACCGAGTTTCGTGCAGATTGGAGAAAAAACCTAGGAGGAGATACATTTTGAGAGTTTTTCACAAAATCCAAAATGGCGGGAAATCCAATATGGCGGAAAATGATGTCATGGGGTGCGTTGAACTCGGCTTAAGCCAAGGAATCCAACGCTACCTTGTTTTTGAAAATCGGGCTTACAGGTCAAAAGTTGTGTGCACAAACGCACCTCCAACTTTGACATGTTGGTGGCGCTAGAGGGTTCGAGCTGTGTACATGGGTCTTGGTGAAAAGACTCAGGGGACTGTCATGAATGAGTTTGCCAATTGTCACAACTTTTTACCATATGGTTCTATGGGCTGCCATAGACTCCAATGCCAGAGGAAGATGAATAATAAGAAAAGGTACAAGAACAATGGGTGCCTTCGCAGCTTCGCTGCTTGGCCCCCAATTAAAGCTGCAAGCAGCGTTGTGGGGGCCAAGCTGTTTAACTGCAAGCAGACAAGGAATCAGCTAGACTGACGTGGTGACATGTTTGACAAGGGTCAAGGATGGGCCCGAGATTTTCGGAAGTCAGACATATGGTTGAACGGGATTCGATCTCTGTACCTGCTGCTTGCAAGGCCGACATGCTAACCACTGTGCTACGCAGGATGTTGCGAGGGTGAATCACCCTAGTCCACAAGGCATGTGAGCCTTCCCTAACCCCGTGAGTCTGAGTCCTGAGCACTTAATTAATGTCACCTGGTAGGGTTGCTTCCTCTCGGTAGAGTGAGAGGGGGGGGTGTCGTTGTTTAAATTGGCACACAGCGAAAAGTATACATAGCATAGCTCAACTATTTACTTCTTCAGAATCCAGACAATCACGCGAACATTTCCATGTATAAAATGTCCTTCGGTCTTCAGAAGTGTAGGAGAGGTGAAGAGTTAGAAACAGTTAGAGATTCTAGAGCGAAGAGAGATTTTCTAGAGCGTGGCTCCATTGATTTCAATGGAGGGGGGGGAGTCATTATTCGAACTGTCACAGAGTGAAAAATATACATCGAAGAGCTTAGCTTTTTTGATTTTATGAATCCCAAGAGTCGTGTGAACGTTTTGATATATAAAATGTGTATGAGCTGTGAGAATTAGAAGAGGGATGGCAGTTTAGAAAATGTGTGACTTTTTCCAAAAACCTCTGAAACTGGTGAAATTGTGCAGAGGACAAAAAGTGTTCCTTTCATTCTGCAATCAAACAAATGAAGTAATAATAAAACCATGGGGTGTTTTGAACTCAGCATGAGCCAGGGAATCCATTGCTACCATAATTTTCAAGATTGGACATACAGTTCAAAAGTTACTGGCATAAACGCAACTCCAACTTTGACACGCTGGTGGCGCTAGAGTGCACGAGATGTCAACATGAGGCTTGGTGACAGATATCATGAATATGTCCCGAATGAGTGTGCCAAATGTGGTTTTGATAGATTAAAAGATTACTGAGATATGACCCCAGTTTCTGTTTTGCAGCTTTTCTGCCAATTTTGATTGGCTGTCACGAGCGAACGCAATAGATAATCAAAGATCCCTGTACATCCTTTGTAGACATTGGTGTATAGATGACATCCACCGATTTTCGTGCAAATTGGTGAAAGTTCCTAGGAGGAGATACATTTTAAGGGTTTTGCACATCATTCAAAATGGCGGAAAAGCCAAGATTGCCACAATGACGTCATAGAGTGCGTTGAATCCGGCTTGAGCCAAGGAATTGAAGGACACCTGAAGTTTGAAAATTGGACTTGCTGAAGAAAAGCTGCATGCATAAATGCACCTCCAACTTTGACACGTTGGTGGCGCTAGAGAGGGTGAGGGGTGGACATGAGACTTGGTGAGGAGGGTCAGGGCACTGTCCCGAATGAGTGGGCCAATTTTCATAACTTTCTACCATAAGCTTCTATGGGCTGCCATAGACTACAATGGCAGAGGAATAAAGAAAGAAAGAAAGAAAGAAATAAGAAAAGGTAGAAACTTAATGGTGGCCTACGCAGCTTCGCTGCTTGGCCCCCAATAAGAAAAGGTACAAGAACAATGGGTGCCTTCGCAGCTTCGCTGCTTGGCCCCCAATAAGAAAAGGTACAAGAACAATGGGTGCCTTCGCAGCTTCGCTGCTTGGCCCCCAAATATAGCTGCAAGCAGCAATGTGGGGGCCAAGCAGGACATGCGACCAGCGCATCAAAGACAACAAGCGAAACACGTCATAGGAGTCTATTCCAATCGCTACCGCAGTTTTGAAAATCGGGCGTACGGTTCAGAATATACGCACTTCCAACTTTGACAGGTTGGTGGCGCTAGAGACTTTGAGGTGTCGACATAGACTTGGTGACAGGGGTCTCGGGACCGTCCACGATGAGTGTGCCTAATGTGGTTATGATACATCAAAACCTTACTGAGATTTGACCACACTTCCTGTTTGGCGGCTTGGACGCCAAATTCGATTGGCTGTAGCGAGCGAACACCTTCGACAATCGAAAATCCCTCTAGGAGTTTTGTGGACATTGGTCTAAAGAATGTGTAGAGCCAGTTTCATGTAGATGGGTGAAAATCCTTAGGAGTAGATACATTTTAAGTGTTTTACACAAAATACAAAATGGCGGGAAATCCAATTGGTGGAAAATGACATCAAAGGATGCGATGAACTCGGCATGAGCGAGGGATTCCAACGGTACCTCATTTTTCAAAATCGGTTACACAGGTCAAAAGTTGTGTGCATTAACGCACTTCCAACTTTGACATGGTGGTGGCGCTAGAGGGTTTGACCTGTCGCAATGCCACTTGCTGCCAGAGGTCATGGGACTGTCCCCGATGAGTGTGCCAAATGTGGCTTTAATACATTAACAATTTGCTGAGATATGACCACACTTCCTGTTTGGCGGCTTGGACGCCAAATTCGATTGGCTGTAGCGGGCGAACGCTTTCGAGAATCGAAAATCCCTGGATAACTTTTGTGGACATCGGTCTAGAGAATGTGCCTACCGAGTTTCGTGCAGATTGGTCGAAATTCCTAGGAGGAGATACATTTGAAGTGTTTTTCAAAAAATTCAAGATGGCGGAAAATCTATATAACCGGAAGTTATGGGTCCTTGAGGCAAATTTGTTCATCATGAGGAGAGACATATGTGTGCAAAGTGTCATGTCTGTAGGTCAAACGGGGCCTGAGATATGCCTGTTCAAAGTTCGCAACTTCAGTCGGCTGCTATAGCGCCCCCTATTGGCTAATCGATCTGGGTCGTGCTCCATGGACTCAGCACATCATCCTCTACCATCATGCAAATTTTGGTAAAAAGTTACCACTCCGTTCTATAGGCTGCCATTGACTTCAATGGCAGAAGAATAATAATACCATCAATTACAATAGGGGCTTCGCACTGCGTGCTTGGCCCCTAAATATAGCTGCAAGCAGCAATGTGGGGGCCAAGCAGGACATGCGACCAGCGCATAAAAGACAACAAGCGAAACACGTCATAGGAGTCTATTCAAATCGCTACCGCAGTTTTGAAAATCGGGCGTACGGTTCAGAATATACGCACTTCCAACTTTGACAGGTTGGTGGCGCTAGAGACTTTGAGGTGTCGACATAGACTTGGTGACAGGGGTCTCGGGACCGTCCACGATGAGTGTGCCTAATGTGGTTATGATACATCAAAACCTTACTGAGATTTGACCACACTTCCTGTTTGGCGGCTTGGACGCCAAATTCGATTGGCTGTAGCGAGCGAACACCTTCGACAATCGAAAATCCCTCTAGGAGTTTTGTGGACATTGGTCTAAAGAATGTGTAGAGCCAGTTTCATGTAGATGGGTGAAAATCCTTAGGAATAGATACATTTTAAGTGTTTTACACAAAATACAAAATGGCGGGAAATCCAATTGGTGGAAAATGACATCAAAGGATGCGATGAACTCGGCATGAGCGAGGGATTCCAACGGTACCTCATTTTTCAAAATCGGTTACACAGGTCAAAAGTTGTGTGCATTAACGCACTTCCAACTTTGACATGGTGGTGGCGCTAGAGGGTTTGACCTGTCGCAATGCCACTTGCTGCCAGAGGTCATGGGACTGTCCCCGATGAGTGTGCCAAATGTGGCTTTAATACATTAACAATTTGCTGAGATATGACCACACTTCCTGTTTGGCGGCTTGGACGCCAAATTCGATTGGCTGTAGCGGGCGAACGCTTTCGAGAATCGAAAATCCCTGGATAGCTTTTGTGGACATCGGTCTAGAGAATGTGCCTACCGAGTTTCGTGCAGATTGGTCGAAATTCCTAGGAGGAGATACATTTGAAGTGTTTTTCAAAAAATTCAAGATGGCGGAAAATCTATATAACCGGAAGTTATGGGTCCTTGAGGCAAATTTGTTCATCATGAGGAGAGACATATGTGTGCAAAGTGTCATGTCTGTAGGTCAAACGGGGCCTGAGATATGCCTGTTCAAAGTTCGCAACTTCAGTCGGCTGCTATAGCGCCCCCTATTGGCTAATCGATCTGGGTCGTGCTCCATGGACTCAGCACATCATCCTCTACCATCATGCAAATTTTGGTAAAAAGTTACCACTCCGTTCTATAGGCTGCCATTGACTTCAATGGCAGAAGAATAATAATACCATCAATTACAATAGGGGCTTCGCACTGCGTGCTTGGCCCCTAAATATAGCTGCAAGCAGCAATGTGGGGGCCAAGCAGGACATGCGACCAGCGCATAAAAGACAACAAGCGAAACACGTCATAGGAGTCTATTCAAATCGCTACCGCAGTTTTGAAAATCGGGCGTACGGTTCAGAATATACGCACTTCCAACTTTGACAGGTTGGTGGCGCTAGAGACTTTGAGGTGTCGACATAGACTTGGTGACAGGGGTCTCGGGACCGTCCACGATGAGTGTGCCTAATGTGGTTATGATACATCAAAACCTTACTGAGATTTGACCACACTTCCTGTTTGGCGGCTTGGACGCCAAATTCGATTGGCTGTAGCGAGCGAACACCTTCGACAATCGAAAATCCCTCTAGGAGTTTTGTGGACATTAGTCTAAAGAATGTGTACAGCCAGTTTCATGCAGATTGGTGAAAATCCTTAGGAGAAGATACATTTTAAGTGTTTTACACAAAATACAAAATGGCGGGAAATCCAATTAGTGGAAAATGACATCATAGGATGCGATGAACTCGGCATGAGCGAGGGATTCCAACGGTACCTCATTTTTCAAAATCGGTTACACAGGTCAAAAGTTGTGTGCATTAACGCACTTCCAACTTTGACATGGTGGTGGCGCTAGAGGGTTTGACCTGTCGCAATGCCACTTGCTTCCAGAGGTCATGGGACTGTCCCCGATGAGTGTGCCAAATGTGGCTTTAATACATTAACAATTTGCTGAGATATGACCACACTTCCTGTTTGGCGGCTTGGACGCCAAATTCGATTGGCTGTAGCGGGCGAACCCTTTCGAAAATTGAAAATCCCTGAACATCCTATGTGGACATTGGTCTCGAGAATGTGCCTACCGAGTTTCGTGCAGATTGGTCAAAATTCCTAGGAGGAGATACATTTGAAGTGTTTTTCAAAAAATTCAAGATGGCGGAAAATCTATATAACCGGAAGTTATGGGTCCTTGAGGCAAATTTGTTCATCATGAGGAGAGACATAAGTGTGCAAAGTGTCATGTCTGTAGGTCAAACGGGGCCTGAGATATGCCTGTTCAAAGTTCGCAACTTCAGTCGGCTGCTATAGCGCCCCCTATTGGCTAATCGATCTAAGTCGTGCTCCATGGACTCAGCACATCATCCTCTACCATCATGCAAATTTTGGTAAAAAGTTACCACTCCGTTCTATAGGCTGCCATTGACTTCAATGGCAGAAGAAGAATAATAATTAAAGCTGCTTCGCAGCGATGAGGCGGGGCCAGGCAATTTCCGACAAGTTTAGGAGCAATAAGCGAGAGAATAGGACAACAGGAAAGTTGACATTCCAATGTTCATTTTGTACATTCGTATCGTAAAACATTTGTAAAACATTTTGATGCATTGTAAGCTCGATTTTGATAATTCAACAATGGTCAATGAGTTTGTGAATTACAGTCTGAAGATCCAGTGTAGCAAGTTTGGTGTTAATTGATTGAAAAATGTTGGATGAGATATGTTTATTAATTTTTACAGGTTTTGTTTGCTTTTCTTCATAATTGAACATTAACTTCAGCAGCTGTGTACTCAGTCAGTTGCCAATCAATCGATTTAGTCATTGTAATCCTCGGCGGGGGTTGGGTAGGGTTGCCAACAGCGATGTCTCCGATTCGTGGAGCTTGTGTTGGATTATGGGTAACGTAGTTTTCTCTGTATGAAGTGTTGGTTTCAGAGGACAGAATTAAACATATTTTAAAAAATTCAATTTTTGAGATAAAATTCTAAAAAAAAATCATACTACATCTTGGATATGTGGCTAATGTTGTCACTTTTTATGAGGATGATCAGCCATTGATTTGGCGAGAATAAATAGGAACTATATACAGAACTGTTAACAGTAAAACCTTTTGATGTGCTGTGGGCTCAATTTTTCATATTTCAAAAATCTGTGAGGATCGTTTGGTAAGGACAGTCTGAAGATACAGTAGATCCATTTTGGTGTCAATTGAACTAAAAATGTGGGAGGAGATAGGTTTGATAGGTTTTACAGTTTATGAAGAAATCAGAGTGATGGACTTCAAAATTCCTGCAAGGTCAAAGTGTATGAAAGTTTTGTCTCACTTGGGCCTACATTCACGTGGTGGTTTTACAGTGATAGCACCTATGGCTGATTTGTTATGATTTTTTTAAGTTTTAAACTTTAGACTGTTGCTGTAGCGCCACCTTCAGGTTTATTGACCTACAATGCAGGTTGAGGACTTTGGGTATACTACTGGAGCTATGTGCAAATCTTGGTGATTTTTTGTCCACGGGAAGTTAGACTTCAGTGGAAGATGGAGAATAATAATAATAATCAAAATTCCTGCAAGGTCAGAGTGTATGAAAGTTTTGTCTCACTTGGGCCTACATTCACGTGGTGGTTTTACTGTGATGGCACCTATGGCTGATTTGTTATGATTTTTTAAAGTTTTAAACTTTAGACTGTTGCTGTAGCGCCACCTTCAGGTTTATTGACCTACAATGCAGGTTGAGGACTTTGGGTATACTACTGGAGCTATGTGCAAATCTTGGTGATTTTTTGTCCACGGGAAGTTAGACTTCAGTGGAAGATGGAGAATAATAATAATAATCAAAATTCCTGCAAGGTCAGAGTGTATGAAAGTTTTGTCTCACTTGGGCCTACATTCACGTGGTGGTTTTACTGTGATGGCACCTATGGCTGATTTGTTATGATTTTTTAAAGTTTTAAACTTTAGACTGTTGCTGTAGCGCCACCTTCAGGTTTATTGACCTACAATGCAGGTTGAGGACTTTGGGTATACTACTGGAGCTATGTGCAAATCTTGGTGATTTTTTGTCCACGGGAAGTTAGACTTCAGTGGAAGATGGAGAATAATAATAATAATCAAAATTCCTGCAAGGTCAGAGTGTATGAAAGTTTTGTCTCACTTGGGCCTACATTCACGTGGTGGTTTTACTGTGATGGCACCTATGGCTGATTTGTTATGATTTTTTTAAGTTTTAAACTTTAGACTGTTGCTGTAGCGCCACCTTCAGGTTTATTGACCTACAATGCAGGTTGAGGACTTTGGGTATACTACTGGAGCTATGTGCACATTTTTGTGATTTTTTGTCCACAGGAAGTTAGACTTCAGTGGAAGATGGAGAATAATAATAATAAGTAAAACATTTTAATGCATTGTAAGCTCAATTTTGATAATTCAATAATCTGGTCAATGAGTTTGTGAATGACAGTTTGAAGATCCAGTGTAGCAACTTTAGTATTAATTGATTGAAAAATGTGGGTTACAGGTTTTGTTAGCTTTTTTTTTTCATAATTGAACATTAACTTCAGCAGCTGTGTACTCAGTCAGTTGCCAATCAATCAATTTAGTCATTGTAATCCTCGGCGGGGGTTGGGTAGGGTTGCCAACAGCGATGTCTCAGATTCGTGGAGCTTGCGTTGGATTGTGGGTAATGTAGTTTTCTCTGTATGAAGTGTTGGTTTCAGAGGACAGAATTAAACATATTTTTAAAAATTCAATTTTTGAGATAAAATTCTGAAAAAAATCATACTACATCTTGGATATGTGGCCAATGTTGTCACTCTTTATGAGGATGATCAGACATTGATTTGGCGAGAATTAATAGGAACTATACAGAACTGTTAACAGTGAAACCTTTTGATGTGCTGTGGGCTCAATTTTTCATATTTCAAAAATCTGTGAGGATCCTTTGGTAAGGACAGTCTGTAGATACAGTATATTAATTTTGGTGTCAATTGAACAAAAAATGTGGGAGGAGATATGTTTGATAGGTTTTACAGTTTATGAAGAAATCAGAGTGATGGACTTCAAAATTCCTGCAAGGTCAAAGTGTATGAAGGTTTTGTCTCACTTGGGACTACATTCACGTGGTGGTTTTACAGTGATAGCACCTATGGCTGATTTGTTATGATTTTTTTAAGTTTTAAACTTTAGACTGTTGCTGTAGCGCCACCTTCAGGTTTATTGACCTACAATGCAGGTTGAGGACTTTGGATATAGTACTGGAGCTATGTGCAAATTTTGGTGATTTTTTGTCCATGGGAAGTTAGACTTCAGTGGAAGGAGAATAATAATAATAATAATATAGGCAAATACAATAGGGTTCCGGCAGCTACGCTGCCTGGCCCCTAATAATAATAATAATAAATATAGCTGCAAGCAGCAATGTGGGGGCCAAGCAGGACATGCGACCAGCGCATAAAAGACAACAAGCGAAACACGTCATAGGAGTCTATTCAAATCGCTACCGCAGTTTTGAAAATCGGGCGTACGGTTCAGAATATACGCACTTCCAACTTTGACAGGTTGGTGGCGCTAGAGACTTTGAGGTGTCGACATAGACTTGGTGACAGGGGTCTCGGGACCGTCCACGATGAGTGTGCCTAATGTGGTTATGATACATCAAAACCTTACTGAGATTTGACCACACTTCCTGTTTGGCGGCTTGGACGCCAAATTCGATTGGCTGTAGCGAGCGAACACCTTCGACAATCGAAGATCCCTCTAGGAGTTTTGTGGACATTAGTCTAAAGAATGTGTACAGCCAGTTTCATGCAGATTGGTGAAAATCCTTAGGAGAAGATACATTTTAAGTGTTTTACACAAAATACAAAATGGCGGGAAATCCAATTGGTGGAAAATGACATCATAGGATGTGATGAACTCGGCATGAGCGAGGGATTCCAACGGTACCTCAATTTTCAAAATCGGTTACACAGGTCAAAAGTTGTGTGCATTAACGCACTTCCAACTTTGACATGGTGGTGGCGCTAGAGGGTTTGAGCTGTCGCAATGCCACTTGCTGTCAGAGGTCATGGGACTGTCCCCGATGGGTGTGCCAAATGTGGCTTTAATACATTAACAATTTTCTGAGATATGACCACACTTCCTGTTTGGCGGCTTGGACACCAAATTTGATTGGCTGTAGCGGGCGAACCCTTTCGAAAATTGAAAATCCCTGAACATCCTATGTGGACATTGGTCTAGAGAATGTGCCTACCGAGTTTCGTGCAGATTGGTCAAAATTCCTAGGAGGAGATACATTTGAAGTGTTTTTCAAAAAATTCAAGATGGCGGAAAATCTATATAACCGGAAGTTATGGGTCCTTGAGGGAAATTTGTTCATCATGAGGAGAGACATATGTGTGCAAAGTGTCATGTCTGTAGGTCAAACGGGGCCTGAGATATGCCTGTTCAAAGTTCGCAAATTCAGTCGGCTGCTATAGCGCCCCCTATTGGCTAATCGATCTGGGTCGTGCTCCATGGACTCAGCACATCATCCTCTACCATCATGCAAATTTTGGTAAAAAGTTACCACTCCGTTCTATAGGCTGTCATTGACTCCCATGGCGGAAAAAAGAATAATAATAATAAATATAGCTGCAAGCAGCAATGTGGGGGCCAAGCAGGACATGCGACCAGCGCATAAAAGACAACAAGCTTAACACGTCATAGGAGTCTATTCAAATCGCTACCGCAGTTTTGAAAATCGGGCGTACGGTTCAGAATATACGCACTTCCAACTTTGACAGGTTGGTGGCGCTAGAGACTTTGAGGTGTCGACATAGACTTGGTGACAGGGGTCTCGGGACCGTCCACGATGAGTGTGCCTAATGTGGTTATGATACATCAAAACCTTACTGAGATTTGACCACACTTCCTGTTTGGCGGCTTGGACGCCAAATTCGATTGGCTGTAGCGAGCGAACACCTTCGACAATCGAAAATCCCTCTAGGAGTTTTGTGGACATTGGTCTAAAGAATGTGTACAGCCAGTTTCATGTAGATTGGTGAAAATCCTTAGGAGAAGATACATTTTAAGTGTTTTACACAAAATACAAAATGGCGGGAAATCCAATTGGTGGAAAATGACATGATAGGATGCGATGAACTCGGCATGAGCGAGGGATTCCAACGGTACCTCATTTTTTAAAATCGGTTACACAGGTCAAAAGTTGTGTCCATTAACGCACTTCCAACTTTGACATGGTGGTGGCGCTAGAGGGTTTGAGCTGTCGCAATGCCACTTGCTGCCAGAGGTCATGGGACTGTCCCCGATGAGTGTGCCAAATGTGGCTTTAATACATTAACAATTTGCTGAGATATGACCACACTTCCTGTTTGGCGGCTTGGACGCCAAATTCGATTGGCTGTAGCGGGCGAACGCTTTCGAGAATCGAAAATCCCTGAACATCCTATGTGGACATTGGTCTAGAGAATGTGCCTACCGAGTTTCGTGCAGATTGGTCGAAATTCCTAGGAGGAGATACATTTTAAGTGTTTTTCACTAAATCCAAAATGGCGGGAAATCCAATATGGCGGAAAATGATGTCATAGGGTGCGTTGAACTCAGCTTGAGCCAAGGAATCCAACGGTACCTCGTTTTTGAAAATCGGGCTTACAGGTCAAAAGTTGTGTGCACAAATGCACCTCCAAATTTGACATGTTGGTGGCGCTAGAGAGTTCGAGCTGTGTACATGGGTCTTGGTGAAAAGACTCAGGGGACTGTCATGAATAAGTGTACCAATTTTCACAACTTTTTACCATACGGTTCTATGGGCTGCCATAGACTCCCATGGCGGAAAAAAGAATAATAATAATAATAATAATACCATCAATAACAATAGGGGCTTCGCACTTCGTGCTTGGCCCCTAATAATAATAATAATACCATCAATAACAATAGGGGCTTCGCACTTTGTGCTTGGCCCCTAATAATAATACCATCAATTACAATAGGGTCTTCGCCCCTACGGGGCTTGGCCCCTAAATAGCTGCAAGCAGCAATGTGGGGGCCAAGCAGGACATGCGACCAGCGCATCAAAGACAACAAGCGAAACACGTCATAGGAGTCTATTCAAATCGCTACCGCAGTTTTGAAAATCGGGCGTACGGTTCAGAATATACGCACTTCCAACTTTGACAGGTTGGTGGCGCTAGAGACTTTGAGGTGTCGACATAGACTTGGTGACAGGGGTCTCGGGACCGTCCACGATGAGTGTGCCTAATGTGGTTATGATACATCAAAACCTTACTGAGATTTGACCACACTTCCTGTTTGGCGGCTTGGACGCCAAATTCGATTGGCTGTAGCGAGCGAACACCTTCGACAATCGAAAATCCCTCTAGGAGTTTTGTGGACATTAGTCTAAAGAATGTGTACAGCCAGTTTCATGCAGATTGGTGAAAATCCTTAGGAGAAGATACATTTTAAGTGTTTTACACAAAATACAAAATGGCGGGAAATCCAATTGGTGGAAAATGACATCATAGGATGCGATGAACTCGGCATGAGCAAGGGATTCCAACGGTACCTCATTTTTCAAAATCGGTTACACAGGTCAAAAGTTGTGTGCATTAACGCACTTCCAACTTTGACATGGTGGTGGCGCTAGAGGGTTTGAGCTGTCGCAATGCCACTTGCTGCCAGAGGTCATGGGACTGTCCCCGATGAGTGTGCCAAATGTGGCTTTAATACATTAACAATTTTCTGAGATATGACCACACTTCCTGTTTGGCGGCTTGGACACCAAATTTGATTGGCTGTAGCGGGCGAACCCTTTCGAAAATTGAAAATCCCTGAACATCCTATGTGGACATTGGTCTAGAGAATGTGCCTACCGAGTTTTGTGCAGATTGGTCAAAATTCCTAGGAGGAGATACATTTGAAGTGTTTTTCAAAAAATTCAAGATGGCGGAAAATCTATATAACCGGAAGTTATGGGTCCTTGAGGCAAATTTGTTCATCATGAGGAGAGACATATGTGTGCAAAGTGTCATGTCTGTAGGTCAAACGGGGCCTGAGATATGCCTGTTCAAAGTTCGCAACTTCAGTCGGCTGCTATAGCGCCCCCTATTGGCTAATCGGTCTGGGTCGTGCTCCATGGACTCAGCACATCATCCTCTACCATCATGCAAATTTTGGTAAAAAGTTACCACTCCGTTCTATAGGCTGCCATTGACTTCAATGGCAGAAGAATAATAATAATAATAATAAATATAGCTGCAAGCAGCAATGTGGGGGCCAAGCAGGACATGCGACCAGCGCATCAAAGACAACAAGCGAAACACGTCATAGGAGTCTATTCCAATCGCTACCGCAGTTTTGAAAATCGGGCGTACGGTTCAGAATATACGCACTTCCAACTTTGACAGGTTGGTGGCGCTAGAGACTTTGAGGTGTCGACATAGACTTGGTGACAGGGGTCTCGGGACCGTCCACGATGAGTGTGCCTAATGTGGTTATGATACATCAAAACCTTACTGAGATTTGACCACACTTCCTGTTTGGCGGCTTGGACGCCAAATTCGATTGGCTGTAGCGAGCGAACACCTTCGACAATCGAAAATCCCTCTAGGAGTTTTGTGGACATTGGTCTAAAGAATGTGTAGAGCCAGTTTCATGTAGATGGGTGAAAATCCTTAGGAGTAGATACATTTTAAGTGTTTTACACAAAATACAAAATGGCGGGAAATCCAATTGGTGGAAAATGACATCAAAGGATGCGATGAACTCGGCATGAGCGAGGGATTCCAACGGTACCTCATTTTTCAAAATCGGTTACACAGGTCAAAAGTTGTGTGCATTAACGCACTTCCAACTTTGACATGGTGGTGGCGCTAGAGGGTTTGAGCTGTCGCAATGCCACTTGCTGCCAGAGGTCATGGGACTGTCCCCGATGAGTGTGCCAAATGTGGCTTTAATACATTAACAATTTTCTGAGATATGACCACACTTCCTGTTTGGCGGCTTGGACACCAAATTTGATTGGCTGTAGCGGGCGAACCCTTTCGAAAATTGAAAATCCCTGAACATCCTATGTGGAAATTGGTCTAGAGAATGTGCCTACCGAGTTTCGTGCAGATTGGTCAAAATTCCTAGGAGGAGATACATTTGAAGTGTTTTTCAAAAAATTCAAGATGGCGGAAAATCTATATAACCGGAAGTTATGGGTCCTTGAGGCAAATTTGTTCAACATGAGGAGAGACATATGTGTGCAAAGTGTCATGTCTGTAGGTCAAACGGGGCCTGAGATATGCCTGTTCAAAGTTCGCAACTTCAGTCGGCTGCTATAGCGCCCCCTATTGGCTAATCGATCTGGGTCGTGCTCCATGGACTCAGCACATCATCCTCTACCATCATGCAAATTTTGGTAAAAAGTTACCACTCCGTTCTATAGGCTGCCATTGACTTCAATGGCAGAAGAAGAAGAATAATAATAATAAATATAGCTGCAAGCAGCAATGTGGGGGCCAAGCAGGACATGCGACCAGCGCATAAAAGACAACAAGCGAAACACGTCATAGGAGTCTATTCAAATCGCTACCGCAGTTTTGAAAATCGGGCGTACGGTTCAGAATATACGCACTTCCAACTTTGACAGGTTGGTGGCGCTAGAGACTTTGAGGTGTCGACATAGACTTGGTGACAGGGGTCTCGGGACCGTCCACGATGAGTGTGCCTAATGTGGTTATGATACATCAAAACCTTACTGAGATTTGACCACACTTCCTGTTTGGCGGCTTGGACGCCAAATTCGATTGGCTGTAGCGAGCGAACACCTTCGACAATCGAAAATCCCTCTAGGAGTTTTGTGGACATTAGTCTAAAGAATGTGTACAGCCAGTTTCATGCAGATTGGTGAAAATCCTTAGGAGAAGATACATTTTAAGTGTTTTACACAAAATACAAAATGGCGGGAAATCCAATTGGTGGAAAATGACATCATAGGATGCGATGAACTCGGCATGAGCGAGGGATTCCAACGGCACCTCATTTTTCAAAATCGGTTACACAGGTCAAAAGTTGTGTGCATTAACGCACTTCCAACTTTGACATGGTGGTGGCGCTAGAGGGTTTGAGCTGTCGCAATGCCACTTGCTGCCAGAGGTCATGGGACTGTCCCCGATGAGTGTGCCAAATGTGGCTTTAATACATTAACAATTTTCTGAGATATGACCACACTTCCTGTTTGGCGGCTTGGACACCAAATTTGATTGGCTGTAGCGGGCGAACCCTTTCGAAAATTGAAAATCCCTGAACATCCTATGTGGACATTGGTCTAGAGAATGTGCCTACCGAGTTTCGTGCAGATTGGTCAAAATTCCTAGGAGGAGATACATTTGAAGTGTTTTTCAAAAAATTCAAGATGGCGGAAAATCTATATAACCGGAAGTTATGGGTCCTTGAGGCAAATTTGTTCATCATGAGGAGAGACATATGTGTGCAAAGTGTCATGTCTGTAGGTCAAACGGGGCCTGAGATATGCCTGTTCAAAGTTCGCAACTTCAGTCGGCTGCTATAGCGCCCCCTATTGGCTAATCGATCTGGGTCGTGCTCCATGGACTCAGCACATCATCCTCTACCATCATGCAAATTTTGGTAAAAAGTTACCACTCCGTTCTATAGGCTGCCATTGACTTCAATGGCAGAAGAAGAAGAAGAAGAATAATAATAATAATACCATCAATTACAATAGGGTCTTCGCCCCTACGGGGCTTGGCCCCTAAATATAGCTGCAAGCAGCAATGTGGGGGCCAAGCAGGACATGCGACCAGCGCATAAAAGACAACAAGCGAAACACGTCATAGGAGTCTATTCAAATCGCTACCGCAGTTTTGAAAATCGGGCGTACGGTTCAGAATATACGCACTTCCAACTTTGACAGGTTGGTGGCGCTAGAGACTTTGAGGTGTCGACATAGACTTGGTGACAGGGGTCTCGGGACCGTCCACGATGAGTGTGCCTAATGTGGTTATGATACATCAAAACCTTACTGAGATTTGACCACACTTCCTGTTTGGCGGCTTGGACGCCAAATTCGATTGGCTGTAGCGAGCGAACACCTTCGACAATCGAAGATCCCTCTAGGAGTTTTGTGGACATTAGTCTAAAGAATGTGTACAGCCAGTTTCATGCAGATTGGTGAAAATCCTTAGGAGAAGATACATTTTAAGTGTTTTACACAAAATACAAAATGGCGGGAAATCCAATTGGTGGAAAATGACATCATAGGATGTGATGAACTCGGCATGAGCGAGGGATTCCAACGGTACCTCAATTTTCAAAATCGGTTACACAGGTCAAAAGTTGTGTGCATTAACGCACTTCCAACTTTGACATGGTGGTGGCGCTAGAGGGTTTGAGCTGTCGCAATGCCACTTGCTGTCAGAGGTCATGGGACTGTCCCCGATGGGTGTGCCAAATGTGGCTTTAATACATTAACAATTTTCTGAGATATGACCACACTTCCTGTTTGGCGGCTTGGACACCAAATTTGATTGGCTGTAGCGGGCGAACCCTTTCGAAAATTGAAAATCCCTGAACATCCTATGTGGACATTGGTCTAGAGAATGTGCCTACCGAGTTTCGTGCAGATTGGTCAAAATTCCTAGGAGGAGATACATTTGAAGTGTTTTTCAAAAAATTCAAGATGGCGGAAAATCTATATAACCGGAAGTTATGGGTCCTTGAGGGAAATTTGTTCATCATGAGGAGAGACATATGTGTGCAAAGTGTCATGTCTGTAGGTCAAACGGGGCCTGAGATATGCCTGTTCAAAGTTCGCAAATTCAGTCGGCTGCTATAGCGCCCCCTATTGGCTAATCGATCTGGGTCGTGCTCCATGGACTCAGCACATCATCCTCTACCATCATGCAAATTTTGGTAAAAAGTTACCACTCCGTTCTATAGGCTGTCATTGACTCCCATGGCGGAAAAAAGAATAATAATAATAAATATAGCTGCAAGCAGCAATGTGGGGGCCAAGCAGGACATGCGACCAGCGCATAAAAGACAACAAGCTTAACACGTCATAGGAGTCTATTCAAATCGCTACCGCAGTTTTGAAAATCGGGCGTACGGTTCAGAATATACGCACTTCCAACTTTGACAGGTTGGTGGCGCTAGAGACTTTGAGGTGTCGACATAGACTTGGTGACAGGGGTCTCGGGACCGTCCACGATGAGTGTGCCTAATGTGGTTATGATACATCAAAACCTTACTGAGATTTGACCACACTTCCTGTTTGGCGGCTTGGACGCCAAATTCGATTGGCTGTAGCGAGCGAACACCTTCGACAATCGAAAATCCCTCTAGGAGTTTTGTGGACATTGGTCTAAAGAATGTGTACAGCCAGTTTCATGTAGATTGGTGAAAATCCTTAGGAGAAGATACATTTTAAGTGTTTTACACAAAATACAAAATGGCGGGAAATCCAATTGGTGGAAAATGACATGATAGGATGCGATGAACTCGGCATGAGCGAGGGATTCCAACGGTACCTCATTTTTTAAAATCGGTTACACAGGTCAAAAGTTGTGTCCATTAACGCACTTCCAACTTTGACATGGTGGTGGCGCTAGAGGGTTTGAGCTGTCGCAATGCCACTTGCTGCCAGAGGTCATGGGACTGTCCCCGATGAGTGTGCCAAATGTGGCTTTAATACATTAACAATTTGCTGAGATATGACCACACTTCCTGTTTGGCGGCTTGGACGCCAAATTCGATTGGCTGTAGCGGGCGAACGCTTTCGAGAATCGAAAATCCCTGAACATCCTATGTGGACATTGGTCTAGAGAATGTGCCTACCGAGTTTCGTGCAGATTGGTCGAAATTCCTAGGAGGAGATACATTTTAAGTGTTTTTCACTAAATCCAAAATGGCGGGAAATCCAATATGGCGGAAAATGATGTCATAGGGTGCGTTGAACTCAGCTTGAGCCAAGGAATCCAACGGTACCTCGTTTTTGAAAATCGGGCTTACAGGTCAAAAGTTGTGTGCACAAATGCACCTCCAAATTTGACATGTTGGTGGCGCTAGAGAGTTCGAGCTGTGTACATGGGTCTTGGTGAAAAGACTCAGGGGACTGTCATGAATAAGTGTACCAATTTTCACAACTTTTTACCATACGGTTCTATGGGCTGCCATAGACTCCCATGGCGGAAAAAAGAATAATAATAATAATAATAATACCATCAATAACAATAGGGGCTTCGCACTTCGTGCTTGGCCCCTAATAATAATAATAATACCATCAATAACAATAGGGGCTTCGCACTTTGTGCTTGGCCCCTAATAATAATACCATCAATTACAATAGGGTCTTCGCCCCTACGGGGCTTGGCCCCTAAATAGCTGCAAGCAGCAATGTGGGGGCCAAGCAGGACATGCGACCAGCGCATCAAAGACAACAAGCGAAACACGTCATAGGAGTCTATTCAAATCGCTACCGCAGTTTTGAAAATCGGGCGTACGGTTCAGAATATACGCACTTCCAACTTTGACAGGTTGGTGGCGCTAGAGACTTTGAGGTGTCGACATAGACTTGGTGACAGGGGTCTCGGGACCGTCCACGATGAGTGTGCCTAATGTGGTTATGATACATCAAAACCTTACTGAGATTTGACCACACTTCCTGTTTGGCGGCTTGGACGCCAAATTCGATTGGCTGTAGCGAGCGAACACCTTCGACAATCGAAAATCCCTCTAGGAGTTTTGTGGACATTAGTCTAAAGAATGTGTACAGCCAGTTTCATGCAGATTGGTGAAAATCCTTAGGAGAAGATACATTTTAAGTGTTTTACACAAAATACAAAATGGCGGGAAATCCAATTGGTGGAAAATGACATCATAGGATGCGATGAACTCGGCATGAGCAAGGGATTCCAACGGTACCTCATTTTTCAAAATCGGTTACACAGGTCAAAAGTTGTGTGCATTAACGCACTTCCAACTTTGACATGGTGGTGGCGCTAGAGGGTTTGAGCTGTCGCAATGCCACTTGCTGCCAGAGGTCATGGGACTGTCCCCGATGAGTGTGCCAAATGTGGCTTTAATACATTAACAATTTTCTGAGATATGACCACACTTCCTGTTTGGCGGCTTGGACACCAAATTTGATTGGCTGTAGCGGGCGAACCCTTTCGAAAATTGAAAATCCCTGAACATCCTATGTGGACATTGGTCTAGAGAATGTGCCTACCGAGTTTTGTGCAGATTGGTCAAAATTCCTAGGAGGAGATACATTTGAAGTGTTTTTCAAAAAATTCAAGATGGCGGAAAATCTATATAACCGGAAGTTATGGGTCCTTGAGGCAAATTTGTTCATCATGAGGAGAGACATATGTGTGCAAAGTGTCATGTCTGTAGGTCAAACGGGGCCTGAGATATGCCTGTTCAAAGTTCGCAACTTCAGTCGGCTGCTATAGCGCCCCCTATTGGCTAATCGGTCTGGGTCGTGCTCCATGGACTCAGCACATCATCCTCTACCATCATGCAAATTTTGGTAAAAAGTTACCACTCCGTTCTATAGGCTGCCATTGACTTCAATGGCAGAAGAATAATAATAATAATAATAAATATAGCTGCAAGCAGCAATGTGGGGGCCAAGCAGGACATGCGACCAGCGCATAAAAGACAACAAGCGAAACACGTCATAGGAGTCTATTCAAATCGCTACCGCAGTTTTGAAAATCGGGCGTACGGTTCAGAATATACGCACTTCCAACTTTGACAGGTTGGTGGCGCTAGAGACTTTGAGGTGTCGACATAGACTTGGTGACAGGGGTCTCGGGACCGTCCACGATGAGTGTGCCTAATGTGGTTATGATACATCAAAACCTTACTGAGATTTGACCACACTTCCTGTTTGGCGGCTTGGACGCCAAATTCGATTGGCTGTAGCGAGCGAACACCTTCGACAATCGAAAATCCCTCTAGGAGTTTTGTGGACATTAGTCTAAAGAATGTGTACAGCCAGTTTCATGCAGATTGGTGAAAATCCTTAGGAGAAGATACATTTTAAGTGTTTTACACAAAATACAAAATGGCGGGAAACCCAATTGGTGGAAAATGACATCATAGGATGCGATGAACTCGGCATGAGCGAGGGATTCCAACGGTACCTCATTTTTCAAAATCGGTTACACAGGTCAAAAGTTGTGTGCATTAATGCACTTCCAACTTTGACATGGTGGTGGCGCTAGAGGGTTTGAGCTGTCGCAATGCCACTTGCTGCCAGAGGTCATGGGACTGTCCCCGATGAGTGTGCCAAATGTGGCTTAAATACATTAACAATTTTCTGAGATATGACCACACTTCCTGTTTGGCGGCTTGGACACCAAATTTGATTGGCTGTAGCGGGCGAACCCTTTCGAAAATTGAAAATCCCTGAACATCCTATGTGTACATTGGTCTCGAGAATGTGCCTACCGAGTTTCGTGCAGATTGGTCAAAATTCCTAGGAGGAGATACATTTGAAGTGTTTTTCAAAAAATTCAAGATGGCGGAAAATCTATATAACCGGAAGTTATGGGTCCTTGAGGCAAATTTGTTCATCATGAGGAGAAACATATGTGTGCAAAGTGTCATGTCTGTAGGTCAAACGGGGCCTGAGATATGCCTGTTCAAAGTTTGCAAATTCAGTCGGCTGCTATAGCGCCCCCTATTGGCTAATCGATCTGGGTCGTGCTCCATGGACTCAGCACATCATCCTCTACCATCATGCAAATTTTGGTAAAAAGTTACCACTCCGTTCTATAGGCTGCCATTGACTCCCATGGCGGAAAAAATAATAATAATAATAATAATAATACCATCAATAACAATAGGGGCTTCGCACTTTGTGCTTGGCCCCTAATAATAATAATAATAATAATAATACCATCAATTACAATAGGGTCTTCGCCCCTACGGGGCTTGGCCCCTAATAATAATAATAATACCATCAATTACAATAGGGTCTTCGCCCCTACGGGGCTTGGCCCCTAATAAATATAGCTGCAAGCAGCAATGTGGGGGCCAAGCAGGACATGCGACCAGCGCATCAAAGACAACAAGCGAAACACGTCATAGGAGTCTATTCAAATCGCTACCGCAGTTTTGAAAATCGGGCGTACGGTTCAGAATATACGCACTTCCAACTTTGACAGGTTGGTGGCGCTAGAGACTTTGAGGTGTCGACATAGACTTGGTGACAGGGGTCTCGGGACCGTCCACGATGAGTGTGCCTAATGTGGTTATGATACGTCAAAACCTTACTGAGATTTGACCACACTTCCTGTTTGGCGGCTTGGACGCCAAATTCGATTGGCTGTAGCGAGCGAACACCTTCGACAATCGAAAATCCCTCTAGGAGTTTCGTGGACATTGGTCTAAAGAATGTGTACAGCCAGTTTCATGTAGATTGGTGAAAATCCTTAGGAGAAGATACATTTTAAGTGTTTTACACAAAATACAAAATGGCGGGAAATCCAATTGGTGGAAAATGACATCATAGGATGCGATGAACTCGGCATGAGCGAGGGATTCCAACGGTACCTCATTTTTAAAAATCGGTTACACAGGTCAAAAGTTGTGTGCATTAACGCACTTCCAACTTTGACATGGTGGTGGCGCTAGAGGGTTTGAGCTGTCGCAATGCCACTTGCTGCCAGAGGTCATGGGACTGTCCCCGATGAGTGTGCCAAATCTGGCTTTAATACATTAACAATTTGCTGAGATATGACCACACTTCCTGTTTGGCGGCTTGGACGCCAAATTCGATTGGCTGTAGCGGGCGAACGCTTTCGAGAATCAAAAATCCCTGAACATCCTATGTGGACATTGGTCTAGAGAATGTGCCTACCGAGTTTCGTGCAGATTGGTCGAAATTCCTAGGAGGAGATACATTTTAAGTGTTTTTCACTAAATCCAAAATGGCGGGAAATCCAATACGGCGGAAAATGATGTCATAGGGTGCGTTGAACTCAGCTTGAGCCAAGGAATCCAACAGTACCTCGTTTTTGAAAATCGGGCTCACAGGTCAAAAGTTGTGTGCACAAATGCACCTCCAACTTTGACATGTTGGTGGCGCTAGAGAGTTTGAGCTGTGTACATGAGTCTTGGTGAAAAGACTCAGGGGACTGTCATGAATAAGTGTACCAATTTTCACAACTTTTTACCATACGGTTCTATGGGCTGCCATAGACTCCCATGGCAGAAGAATAAATAAAGAATTAAAGCTGCAAGCAGCGTTGTGGGGGCCAAGCGGGACGCACGACCAGCGCATCAAAGACAACAAGCAAAACATGTCAAAAGTCAGACATGGTTGAACAGGATTCGATCTCTGTACCTGCTGCTTGCAAGGCCGACACGCTAACCACTGTGCCACGCAGGATGTTGCGAAAGTGAACCACCCTAGTCCACAAGGCATGTGAGCCTTCCCTAACCCCGTGAGTCTGAGTCCTGAGCACTTAATTAATATCACCTGGCAGGGTTGCTTCCTCTTGGTAGAGTGAGAGGGGGGGGTGTCGTTGTTTAAATTGGCACACAGCGAAAAGTATACATAGCATAGCTCAACTATTTACTTCTTCAGAATCCAGACAATCACGCGAACATTTCCATGTATAAAATGTCCTTCGGTCTTCAGAAGTGTAGGAGAGGTGAAGAGTTAGAAACAGTTAGAGATTCTAGAGCGAAGAGAGATTTTCTAGAGCGTGGCTCCATTGATTTCAATGGAGGGGGGGGAGTCATTATTCGAGCTGTCCCAGAGTGAAAAATATACATCGAAGAGCTTAGCTTTTTTGATTTTATGAATCCCAAGAGTCGTGTGAACGTTTTGATATATAAAATGTGTATGAGCTGTGAGAATTAGAAGAGGGATGGCAGTTTAGAAAATGTGTGACTTTTTCCAAAAACCTCTGAAACTGGTGAAATTGTGCAGAGGACAAAAAGTGTTTCTTTCATTCTGCAATCAAACAAATAAAGTAATAATGAAACCATGGGGTGTTTTGAACTCGGCATGAGCCAGGGAATCCATTGCTACCATCATTTTGAAGATTGGACATACAGTTCAAAAGTTACTGGCATAAACGCAACTCCAACTTTGACACGCTGGTGGCGCTAGAGTGCATGAGATGTCAACGTAAGGCTTGGTGACAGATGTCATGGGTGTGTCCCGGATGAGTGTGCCAAATGTGGTTTTGATAGATTAAAACATTACTGAGATATGACCCCAGTTCCTGTTTTGCAGCTTTTCGGCCAATTTTGATTGGCTGTCACGAGGGAACGCAATGGACAATCAAAAATCCCTGTAAGACTTTTGTGGACATCGGTCTATAGATTGTGCATACTGTGTGTGGTGCAGATTGGTGAAAAAACCTAGGAGGAGATACATTTTGAGTGTTTTACACTAAATCCAATATGGCGGGAAATCCAATATGGTGAAAAATGATGTCATAGGGTGCGTTGAACTTGGCTTGAGGGAAGGAATCCAACGCTGCCTCGTTTTTGAAAATCAGGCTTACAGGTCAAAAGTTGCATGCACAAATGCACTTCCAACTTTGACACGTTGGTGGCGCTAGAGCGTTCAAGCTGTGGACATGGGTCTTGGTGAGAAGACTTTGGGGACTGTCATGAATGAGTGTGCCAATTTTCCCAACTTTTTACCATACGGTTCTATGGGCTGCCATAGACTCCAATGGCAGAAGAATAATAATAATAAAATATAGCTGCAAGCAGCAATGTGGGGGCCAAGCAGGACATGCGACCAGCGCATCAAAGACAACAAGCGAAACACGTCATAGGAGTCTATTCAAATCGCTACCGCAGTTTTGAAAATCGGGCGTACGGTTCAGAATATACGCACTTCCAACTTTGACAGGTTGGTGGCGCTAGAGACTTTGAGGTGTCGACATAGACTTCGTGACAGGGGTCTCGGGACCGTCCACGATGAGTGTGCCTAATGTGGTTATGATACATCAAAACCTTACTGAGATTTGACCACACTTCCTGTTTGGCGGCTTGGACGCCAAATTCGATTGGCTGTAGCGAGCGAACACCTTCGACAATCGAAAATCCCTCTAGGAGCTTTGTGGACATTGGTCTAAAGAATGTGTACAGCCAGTTTCATGTAGATTGGTGAAAATCCTTAGGAGAAGATACATTTTAAGTGTTTTACACAAAATACAAAATGGCGGGAAATCCAATTGGTGGAAAATGACATCATAGGATGCGATGAACTCGGCATGAGCGAGGGATTCCAACGGTACCTCATTTTTCAAAATCGGTTACACAGGTCAAAAGTTGTGTGCATTAACGCACTTCCAACTTTGACATGGTGGTGTCGCTAGAGGGTTTGAGCTGTCGCAATGCCACTTGCTGCCAGAGGTCATGGGACTGTCCCCGATGAGTGTGCCAAATGTGGCTTTAATACATTAACAATTTTCTGAGATATGACCACACTTCCTGTTTGGCGGCTTGGACACCAAATTTGATTGGCTGTAGCGGGCGAACCCTTTCGAAAATTGAAAATCCCTGAACATCCTATGTGGACATTGGTCTAGAGAATGTGCCTACCGAGTTTCGTGCAGATTGGTCAAAATTCCTAGGAGGAGATACATTTGAAGTGTTTTTCAAAAAATTAAAGATGGCGGAAAATCTATATAACCGGAAGTTATGGGTCCTTGAGGCAAATTTGTTCATCATGAGGAGAGACATATGTGTGCAAAGTGTCATGTCTGTAGGTCAAACGGGGCCTGAGATATGCCTGTTCAAAGTTCGCAACTTCAGTCGGCTGCTATAGCGCCCCCTAATGGCTAATCGATCTGGGTCGTGCTCCATGGACTCAGCACATCATCCTCTACCATCATGCAAATTTTGGTAAAAAGTTACCACTCCGTTCTATAGGCTGCCATTGACTCCCATGGCGGAAAAAAGAATAAATATAGCTGCAAGCAGCAATGTGGGGGCCAAGCAGGACATGCGACCAGCGCATAAAAGACAACAAGCGAAACACGTCATAGGAGTCTATTCAAATCGCTACCGCAGTTTTGAAAATCGGGCGTACGGTTCAGAATATACGCACTTCCAACTTTGACAGGTTGGTGGCGCTAGAGACTTTGAGGTGTCGACATAGACTTGGTGACAGGGGTCTCGGGACCGTCCACGATGAGTGTGCCTAATGTGGTTATGATACATCAAAACCTTACTGAGATTTGACCACACTTCCTGTTTGGCGGCTTGGACGCCAAATTCGATTGGCTGTAGCGAGCGAACACCTTCGACAATCGAAAATCCCTCTAGGAGTTTTGTGGACATTAGTCTAAAGAATGTGTACAGCCAGTTTCATGCAGATTGGTGAAAATCCTTAGGAGAAGATACATTTTAAGTGTTTTACACAAAATACAAAATGGCGGGAAATCCAATTGGTGGAAATTGACATCATAGGATGCGATGAACTCGGCATGAGCGAGGGATTCCAACGGTACCTCATTTTTCAAAATCGGTTACACAGGTCAAAAGTTGTGTGCATTAACGCACTTCCAACTTTGACATGGTGGTGGCGCTAGAGGGTTTGAGCTGTCGCAATGCCACTTGCTGCCAGAGGTCATGGGACTGTCCCCGATGAGTGTGCCAAATGTGGCTTTAATACATTAACAATTTGCTGAGATATGACCACACTTCCTGTTTGGCGGCTTGGACACCAAATTTGATTGGCTGTAGCGGGCGAACCCTTTCGAAAATTGAAAATCCCTGAACATCCTATGTGGACATTGGTCTAGAGAATGTGCCTACCGAGTTTCGTGCAGATTGGTCAAAATTCCTAGGAGGAGATACATTTGAAGTGTTTTTCAAAAAATTCAAGATGGCGGAAAATCTATATAACCGGAAGTTATGGGTCCTTGAGGCAAATTTGTTCAGCATGAGGAGAGACATATGTGTGCAAAGTGTCATGTCTGTAGGTCAAACGGGGCCTGAGATATGCCTGTTCAAAGTTCGCAACTTCAGTCGGCTGCTATAGCGCCCCCTATTGGCTAATCGATCTGGGTCGTGCTCCATGGACTCAGCACATCATCCTCTACCATCATGCAAATTTTGGTAAAAAGTTACCACTCCGTTCTATAGGCTGCCATTGACTCCCATGGCGGAAAAAAGAATAATAATAATAATAAATATAGCTGCAAGCAGCAATGTGGGGGCCAAGCAGGACATAAGACCAGCGCATCAAAGACAACAAGCGAAACACGTCATAGGAGTCTATTCAAATCGCTACCGCAGTTTTGAAAATCGGGCGTACGGTTCAGAATATACGCACTTCCAACTTTGACAGGTTGGTGGCGCTAGAGACTTTGAGGTGTCGACATAGACTTGGTGACAGGGGTCTCGGGACCGTCCACGATGAGTGTGCCTAATGTGGTTATGATACATCAAAACCTTACTGAGATTTGACCACACTTCCTGTTTGGCGGCTTGGACGCCAAATTCGATTGGCTGTAGCGAGCGAACACCTTCGACAATCGAAAATCCCTCTAAGAGTTTTGTGGACATTGGTCTAAAGAATGTGTACAGCCAGTTTCATGTAGATTGGTGAAAATCCTTAGGAGAAGATACATTTTAAGTGTTTTACACAAAATACAAAATGGCGGGAAATCCAATTGGTGGAAAATGACATGATAGGATGCGATGAACTCGGCATGAGCGAGGGATTCCAACGGTACCTCATTTTTTAAAATCGGTTACACAGGTCAAAAGTTGTGTGCATTAACGCACTTCCAACTTTGACATGGTGGTGGCGCTAGAGGGTTTGAGCTGTCGCAATGCCACTTGCTGCCAGAGGTCATGGGACTGTCCCCGATGAGTGTGCCAAATGTGGCTTTAATACATTAACAATTTGCTGAGATATGACCACACTTCCTGTTTGGCGGCTTGGACGCCAAATTCGATTGGCTGTAGCGGGCGAACGCTTTCGAGAATCGAAAATCCCTGAACATCCTATGTGGACATTGGTCTAGAGAATGTGCCTACCGAGTTTCGTGCAGATTGGTCGAAATTCCTAGGAGGAGATACATTTTAAGTGTTTTTCACTAAATCCAAAATGGCGGGAAATCCAATATGGCGGAAAATGATGTCATAGGGTGCGTTGAACTCAGCTTGAGCCAAGGAATCCAACGGTACCTCGTTTTTGAAAATCGGGCTTACAGGTCAACAGTTGTGTGCACAAATGCACCTCCAACTTTGACATGTTGGTGGCGCTAGAGAGTTCGAGCTGTGTACATGGGTCTTGGTGAAAAGACTCAGGGGACTGTCATGAATAAGTGTACCAATTTTCACAACTTTTTACCATACGGTTCTATGGGCTGCCATAGACTCCCATGGCGGAAAAAAGAATAATAATAATAATAATAATACCATCAATAACAATAGGGGCTTCGCACTTCGTGCTTGGCCCCTAATAAATATAGCTGCAAGCAGCGATGTGGGGGCCAAGCGGGACGCACGACCAGCGCATCAAAGACAACAAGCAAAACATGTCAAAAGCCAGACATGGTTGAACAGGATTCGATCTCTGTACCTGCTGCTTGCAAGGCCGACACGCTAACCACTGTGCTACGCAGGATGTTGCGAAAGTGAACCACCCTAGTCCACAAGGCATGTGAGCCTTCCCTAACCCCGTGAGTCTGAGTCCTGAGCACTTAATTAATATCACCTGTCAGGGTTGCTTCCTCTCGGTAGAGTGAGAGGGGGGGGTGTCGTTGTTTAAATTGGCACACAGCGAAAAGTATACATAGCATAGCTCAACTATTTACTTCTTCAGAATCCAGACAATCACGCGAACATTTCCATGTATAAAATGTCCTTCGGTCTTCAGAAGTGTAGGAGAGGTGAAGAGTTAGAAACAGTTTGAGATTCTAGAGCGAAGAGAGATTTTCTAGAGCGTGGCTCCATTGATTTCAATGGAGGGGGGGAGTCATTATTCGAACTGTCCCAGAGTGAAAAATATACATCGAAGAGCTTAGCTTTTTTGATTTTATGAATCCCAAGAGTCGTGTGAACGTTTTGATATATAAAATGTGTATGAGCTGTGAGAATTAGAAGAGGGATGGCAGTTTAGAAAATGTGTGACTTTTTCCAAAAACCTCTGAAACTGGTGAAATTGTGCAGAGGACAAAAAGTGTTTCTTTCATTCTGCAATCAAACAAATGAAGTAATAATGAAACCATGGGGTGTTTTGAACTCGGCATGAGCCAGGGAATCCATTGCTACCATCATTTTGAAGATTGGCCATACAGTTCAAAAGTTACTGGCATAAACGCAACTCCAACTTTGACACGCTGGTGGCGCTAGAGTGCACGAGATGTCAACGTAAGGCTTGGTGACAGATGTCATGGGTGTGTCCCGGATGAGTGTGCCAAATGTGGTTTTGATTGATTAAAACATTACAGAGATATGACCCCAGTTCCTGTTTTGCAGCTTTTCGGCCAATTTTGATTGGCTGTCACGAGAGAACGCAATGGACAATCAAAAATCCCTGTAAGACTTTTGTGGACATCGGTCTATAGATTGTGCATACTGCGTGTGGTGCAGATTGGTGAAAAAACCTAGGAGGAGATACATTTTGAGTGTTTTACACTAAATCCAATATGGTGGGAAATCCAACATGGTGGAAAATGATGTCATAGGGTGCGTTGAACTTGGCTTGAGCGAAGGAATCCAACGCTGCCTCGTTTTTGAAAATCAGGCTTACAGGTCAAAAGTTGCATGCACAAATGCACCTCCAACTTTGACAGGTTGGTGGCGCTAGAGCGTTCAAGCTGTGGACATGGGTCTTGGTGAGAAGACTTTGGGGACTGTCATGAATGAGTGTGCCAATTTTCCCAACTTTTTACCATACGGTTCTATGGGCTGCCATAGACTCCAATGGCAGAAGAATAATAATAATAATAAATATAGCTGCAAGCAGCGATGTGGGGGCCAAGCGGGACGCACGACCAGCGCATCAAAGACAACAAGCAAAACATGTCAAAAGCCAGACATGGTTGAACAGGATTCGATCTCTGTACCTGCTGCTTGAAAGGCCGACACGCTAACCACTGTGCTACGCAGGATGTTGCGAAAGTGAGCCACCCTAGTCCACAAGGCATGTGAGCCTTCCCTAACCCCGTGAGTCTGAGTCCTGAGCACTTAATTAATATCACCTGGCAGGGTTGCTTCCTCTCGGTAGAGTGAGAGGGGGGGGTGTCGTTGTTTAAATTGGTACACAGCGAAAAGTATACATAGCATAGCTCAACTATTTACTTCTTCAGAATCCAGACAATCACGCGAACATTTCCATGTATAAAATGTCCTTCGGTCTTCAGAAGTGTAGGAGAGGTGAAGAGTTAGAAACAGTTAGAGATTCTAGAGCGAAGAGAGATTTTCTAGAGCGTGGCTCCATTGATTTCAATGGAGGGGGGGGAGTCATTATTCGAACTGTCCCAGAGTGAAAAATATACATCGAAGAGCTTAGCTTTTTTGATTTTATGAATCCCAAGAGTCGTGTGAACGTTTTGATATATAAAATGTGTATGAGCTGTGAGAATTAGAAGAGGGATGGCAGTTTAGAAAATGTGTAACTTTTTCCAAAAACCTCTGAAACTGGTGAAATTGTGCAGAGGACAAAAAGTGTTCCTTTCATTCTGCAATCAAACAAATGAAGTAATAATGAAACCATGGGGTGTTTTGAACTCGGCATGAGCCAGGGAATCCATTGCTACCATCATTTTGAAGATTGGACATACAGTTCAAAAGTTACTGGCATAAACGCAACTCCAACTTTGACACGCTGGTGGCGCTAGAGTGCACGAGATGTCAACGTAAGGCTTGGTGACAGATGTCATGGGTGTGTCCCGGATGAGTGTGCCAAATGTGGTTTTGATAGATTAAAACATTACAGAGATATGACCCCAGTTCCTGTTTTGCAGCTTTTCGGCCAATTTTGATTGGCTGTCACGAGGAAACGCAATGGACAATCAAAAATCCCTGTAAGACTTTTGTGGACATCGGTCTATAGATTGTGCATACTGCGTGTGGTGCAGATTGGTGAAAAAACCTAGGAGGAGATACATTTTGAGTGTTTTACACTAAATCCAATATGGCGGGAAATCCAATATGGTGGAAAATGATGTCATAGGGTGCGTTGAACTTGGCTTGAGCGAAGGAATCCAACGCTGCCTCGTTTTTGAAAATCAGGCTTACAGGTCAAAAGTTGCATGCACAAATGCACCTCCAACTTTGACAGGTTGGTGGCGCTAGAGCGTTCAAGCTGTGGACATGGGTCTTGGTGAGAAGACTTTGGGGACTGTCATGAATGAGTGTGCCAATTTTCCCAACTTTTTACCATACGGTTCTATGGGCTGCCATAGACTCCAATGGCAGAAGAATAAATAATAATAAATAATAAGAAAAGGTACAAGAACAATGGGTGCCAGCGCTTAGCGCTTCGCTGCTTGGCCCCCAATAAGAAAAGGTACAAGAACAATGGGTGCCAGCGCTTAGCGCTTCGCTGCTTGGCCCCCAATAATAAGAAAAGGTACAAGAACAATGGGTGCCAGCGCTTAGCGCTTCGCTGCTTGGCCCCCAAAGAAAGAAATAATAAGAAAAGGTAGAAACACAATGGTGGCCTTCGCAGCTTCGCTGCTTGGCCCCCAAATATAGCTGCAAGCAGCAATGTGGGGGCCAAGCAGGACATGCGACCAGCGCATCAAAGACAACAAGCGAAACACGTCATAGGAGTCTATTCAAATCGCTACCGCAGTTTTGAAAATCGGGCGTACGGTTCAGAATATACGCACTTCCAACTTTGACAGGTTGGTGGCGCTAGAGACTTTGAGGTGTCGACATAGACTTCGTGACAGGGGTCTCGGGACCGTCCACGATGAGTGTGCCTAATGTGGTTATGATACATCAAAACCTTACTGAGATTTGACCACACTTCCTGTTTGGCGGCTTGGACGCCAAATTCGATTGGCTGTAGCGAGCGAACACCTTCGACAATCGAAAATCCCTCTAGGAGCTTTGTGGACATTGGTCTAAAGAATGTGTACAGCCAGTTTCATGTAGATTGGTGAAAATCCTTAGGAGAAGATACATTTTAAGTGTTTTACACAAAATACAAAATGGCGGGAAATCCAATTGGTGGAAAATGACATAATAGGATGCGATGAACTCGGCATGAGCGAGGGATTCCAACGGTACCTCATTTTTCAAAATCGGTTACACAGGTCAAAAGTTGTGTGCATTAACGCACTTCCAACTTTGACATGGTGGTGGCGCTAGAGGGTTTGAGCTGTCGCAATGCCACTTGCTGCCAGAGGTCATGGGACTGTCCCCGATGAGTGTGCCAAATGTGGCTTTAATACATTAACAATTTTCTGAGATATGACCACACATCCTGTTTGGCGGCTTGGACACCAAATTTGATTGGCTGTAGCGGGCGAACCCTTTCGAAAATTGAAAATCCCTGAACATCCTATGTGGACATTGGTCTAGAGAATGTGCCTACCGAGTTTCGTGCAGATTGGTCAAAATTCCTAGGAGGAGATACATTTGAAGTGTTTTTCAAAAAATTCAAGATGGCGGAAAATCTATATAACCGGAAGTTATGGGTCCTTGAGGCAAATTTGTTCATCATGAGGAGAGACATATGTGTGCAAAGTGTCATGTCTGTAGGTCAAACGGGGCCTGAGATATGCCTGTTCAAAGTTCGCAACTTCAGTCGGCTGCTATAGCGCCCCCTATTGGCTAATCGATCTGGGTCGTGCTCCATGGACTCAGCACATCATCCTCTACCATCATGCAAATTTTGGTAAAAAGTTACCACTCCGTTCTATAGGCTGCCATTGACTTCAATGGCAGAAGAAGAATAATACCATCAATTACAATAGGGGCTTCGCACTGCGTGCTTGGCCCCTAATAATTAAAGCTGCAAGCAGCGTTGTGGGGGCCAAGCTGACAACGCAAAAGATGAAGCAAATACGACTGATGTTTTGAAGGCTTTAGAGATATGTTTGTCGGACTGCAACTACACTGCAGACTTGGTAAACACACCAAACGTTATAACCACTGCAAACTTCAACCACTGCAAACTATGAAAATCATTCAGCTCAATAAAACAAGAAAAGTAGGCTGGTCTAATACTCAACACTCGTGGGCAGCGGATGAGAGCTAAAGTCTTTCCCACACCCGTGTGGCCAGCCCGTTCGTGGAAATTCTGCTACACCTTCTCTTTCAAGGCTGTAGGGAGGACCAGCTGAAAGATGGAGTTTGCGGTGTTGGGGTTCCTCACACACTGATGCAAGACTCCCTCCCTCAGAGTCAGCCTCTATCTCTCCTTGAGGATCTGCCGAGTGTCACGTGGCAGGGCGATCCTTTCTGTTGCACTGGGCGGTTTCCCTGTCTGCAAGGATAACAGCATGTGGCGAATCATGTCATCTTTTCGCTGGGCGTCCTTCCATTCTCCAGGGGGTTCGGCCCAGCTGCACTTCTTCTAGGTCAACTTGGACAGGAGAGTTAAGCATTTCTGGGCATGGGTTTTCCACCCCGGTGAGAAAAGTCTTCAGGGCCAGGATCTCCTCCTCTTCACCATCCTCTCCTCCATCCACAGGTACACGAGATAGGGCATCAGCATTAACATTGGTTTTGTCAGGCTGGAACTTGATGTTGAAGTGGTAGTTGTAGAGTCTGGCTGCCCACTGTTGCTCCAAGCTTCTCAGGTTCACCTCCTGTAAGTTTGCGAGAATGTTGTTGTCAGTGAACACTACAAAATGGGAGCCTAGAGTGGAATTTCTTGCTGCACCAGCGAAAGACGGCCTACCTTCTGATAGCAATGAAGGTAAACAGGAGTCTGGCCAGTGTTCTTCACTTCTTCACTTGTACCTTCCCATTCAGACAAACTAGACTCCATTGAATCTTCAAAACCTTCCCCTACTCCACAGAAGTCTACACCCACTCACTGCATTTCCTTTACCCACTTTGACTATTTGTACACGGCCATGAACATGGCAAACAATACGCAACCAAGTTCCGTCTGCTGCATTTTACACAAGAGGAGCGCATTACTGTACTATATGTGATTGTCTGTACTGTATGTGCTTGTGTCTATGTAATTGTGTCTATTGTATGTTATGTTCTCTGCTGTACTGTATGTCTGTGATTGTCTACTGTATGTGCTTCCGTCTGATTTTCTCTACTGTATGCAATTGTCTATGTGATTATCTTTACTGTATGAGCTTGTCTATGTGATTGTCTCTACTGTATGTGCTTGTCTGGATAATCGTCTCTACAACAAAACCCATGAATATGATGTACCGTACTGTAAGATGCCTCCCCCACATGGCAAACATTTGTAATACACACATATTACTTACTCTAAACAATAGGCACACGAGTCCCTGGTCTGTGAGCCAAATTTCACAACTTTTAACTGGCAGGAGCGACCTACAATGATTCTGTTGTCTGCCATTGACTTCCACAGCAGCATATTACAATAATTATAAGAATGCACTTTGGATGAACGGGAATCGAACCCTGAACTCGCTGCTTGCGAGACTGACGCGCTACCCGCTATGCCACAACGGATCTTACAAAGTGCGTCGCAGATTTGAGTGGATAATGTCAGCTTCTGCTTCCTCTTGGTAGAGTGAGTCCTGAGCCCTTAATTAATGTCACCTGGTAGGGTTGCTTCCTCTCGGTAGAGTGAGAGGGGGGGGTGTCTTTGTTTAAATTGGCACACAGCGAAAAGTATACATAGCATAGCTCAACTATTTACTTCTTCAGAATCCAGACAATCACGCGAACATTTCCATGTATAAAATGTCCTTCGGTCTTCAGAAGTGTAGGAGAGGTGAAGAGTTAGAAACAGTTAGAGATTCTAGAGCGAAGAGAGATTTTCTAGAGTGTGGCTCCATTGATTTCAATGGAGGGGGGGGGGTCATTATTCGAACTGTCACAGAGTGAAAAATATACATCGAAGAGCTTAGCCTTTTTGATTTTATGAATCCCAAGAGTCGTGTGAACGTTTTGATATATAAAATGTGTATGAGCTGTGAGAATTGGAAGAGGGATGGCAGTTTAGAAAATGTGTGACTTTTTCCAAAATGCGCCTTTCAGCACTCTGAAACTGGGGAAATTGTGCAGAAGACAAAAAGTGTTCCTTTCATTCTGCAATCAAACAAATGAAGTAATAATGAAACCATGGGGTGTTTTGAACTCAGCATGAGCCAGGGAATCCATTGCTACCATAATTTTGAAGATTAGACATACAGTTCAAAAGTTACTGGCATAAACGCAACTCCAACTTTGACACGCTGGTGGCGCTAGAGTGCACTAGATGTCAACATGAGGCTTGGTGACAGATGTCATGGATATGTCCCGGATGAGTGTGCCAAGTGTGGTTTTGATGGATTAAAACATTACTGAGATATGATCCCTGTTCCTGTTTTGCAGCTTTTCTGCCAATTTTGATTGGCTGTCACGAGCGAATGCAATGGATAATCAAAAATCCCTTTACATCCTTTGTAGACATTGGTGTATAGATGACATCCACCGATGTCCGTGCAGATTGGTGAAAGTTCCTAGGAGGAGATACATTTTAAGGGTTTTGCACATCATTCAAAATGGCGGAGGAGCCAAGATGGCCACAATGACGTCTTAGAGTGCGTTGAATCCGGCTTGAGCCAAGGAATTGAAGGACACCTGAAGTTTGAAAATTGGACTTGCTGAAGAAAAGCTGCATGCATAAATGCACCTCCAACTTTGACACGTTGGTGGCGCTAGAGAGGGTGAGGTGTGGACATGAGACTTGGTGAGGAGGGTCAGGGCACTGTCCCGAATGAGTGTGCCATTTTTCATAACTTTCTACCATAAGCTTCTATGGGCTGCCATAGACTACAATGGCAGAGGAATAATAATAATAATAAAGAAGAAAGAGAAACGGTACAAACTTAATGGGTGCCTGCGCAGCTGCGCTGCTTGGCCCCCAAATATAGCTGCAAGCAGCAATGTGGGGGCCAAGCAGGACATGCGACCAGCGCATAAAAGACAACAAGCGAAACACGTCATAGGAGTCTATTCAAATCGCTACCGCAGTTTTGAAAATCGGGCGTACGGTTCAGAATATACGCACTTCCAACTTTGACAGGTTGGTGGCGCTAGAGACTTTGAGGTGTCGACATAGACTTGGTGACAGGGGTCTCGGGACCGTCCACGATGAGTGTGCCTAATGTGGTTATGATACATCAAAACCTTACTGAGATTTGACCACACTTCCTGTTTGGCGGCTTGGACGCCAAATTCGATTGGCTGTAGCGAGCGAACACCTTCGACAATCGAAAATCCCTCTAGGAGTTTTGTGGACATTAGTCTAAAGAATGTGTACAGCCAGTTTCATGCAGATTGGTGAAAATCCTTAAGAGAAGATACATTTTAAGTGTTTTACACAAAATACAAAATGGCGGGAAATCCAATTGGTGGAAAATGACATCATAGGATGCGATGAACTCGGCATGAGCGAGGGATTCCAACGGTACCTCATTTTTCAAAATCGGTTACACAGGTCAAAAGTTGTGTGCATTAACGCACTTCAAACTTTGACATGGTGGTGGCGCTAGAGGGTTTGAGCTGTCGCAATGTTACTTGCTGCCAGAGGTCATGGGACTGTCCCCGATGAGTGTGCCAAATGTGGCTTTAATACATTAACAATTTTCTGAGATATGACCACACTTCCTGTTTGGCGGCTTGGACACCAAATTTGATTGGTGTAGCGGGCGAACCCTTTCGAAAATTGAAAATCCCTGAACATCCTATGTGGACATTGGTCTAGAGAATGTGCCTACCGAGTTTCGTGCAGATTGGTCAAAATTCCTAGGAGGAGATACATTTGAAGTGTTTTTCAAAAAATTCAAGATGGCGGAAAATCTATATAACCGGAAGTTATGGGTCCTTGAGGCAAATTTGTTCATCATGAGGAGAGACATATGTGTGCAAAGTGTCATGTCTGTAGGTCAAACGGGGCCTGAGATATGCCTGTTCAAAGTTCGCAACTTCAGTCGGCTGCTATAGCGCCCCCTATTGGCTAATCGATCTGGGTCGTGCTCCATGGACTCAGCACATCATCCTCTACCATCATGCAAATTTTGGTAAAAAGTTACCACTCCGTTCTATAGGCTGCCATTGACTTCAATGGCAGAAGAATAATAATAATACCATCAATTACAATAGGGGCTTCGCACTGCGTGCTTGGCCCCTAAATATACCTGCAAGCAGGAATGTGGGGGCCAAGCTGTTTAACTGCAAGCAGACAAGGAATCAGCTAGACTGACGTGGTGACATGTTTGACAAGGGTCAAGGATGGGCCCGAGATTTTCGGAAGTCAGACATGGTTGAACGGGATTCGATCTCTGTACCTGCTGCTTGCAAGGCCGACACGCTAACCACTGTGCTACGCAGGCTGTTGCGAAGGTGAACCACCCTAGTCCACAAGGCATGTGAGCCTTCCCTAACCCCGTGTGTCTGAGTCCTGAGCACTTAATTAATATCACCTGGTAGGGTTGCTTCCTCTCGGTAGAGTGAGAGGGGGGGTGTCGTTGTTTAAATTGGCACACAGCGAAAAGTATACATAGCATAGCTCAACTATTTACTTCTTCAGAATCCAGACAATCACGCGAACATTTCCATGTATAAAATGTCCTTCGGTCTTCAGACGTGTAGGAGAGGTGAAGAGTTAGAAACAGTTAGAGATTCTAGAGCGAAGAGAGATTTTCTAGAGCGTGGCTCCATTGATTTCAATGGAGGGGGGGGAGTCATTATTCGAACTGTCACAGAGTGAAAAATATACATCAAAGAGCTTAGCTTTTTCTGATTTTATTAATCCCAAGAGTCGTGTGAACGTTTTGATATGTATAATGTGTATGAGCTGTGAGAATTGGAAGAGGGATGGCAGTTTAGAAAATGTGTGACTTTTTCCAAAATGCGCCTTTCACCACTCTGAAACTGGTGAAATTGTGCAGAAGACAAAAAGTGTTCCTTTCATTCTGCAATCAAACAAATGAAGTAATAATGAAACCATGGGGTGTTTTGAACTCAGCATGAGCCAGGGAATCCATTGCTACCATAATTTTGAAGATTGGACATACAGCTCAAAAGTTACTGGCATAAACGCAACTCCAACTTTGACACGCTGGTGGCGCTAGAGTGCACAAGATGTCAACTTGAGGCTTGGTGACAGATGTCATGGGTATGTCCCGAATGAGTGTGCCAAATGTGGTTTTGATAGATTAAAACATTACTGAGATATGACCCCAGTTCCTGTTTTGCAGCTTTTCTGCCAATTTTGATTGGCTGTCACGTGCGAACGCAATGGATAATCAAAAATCCCTGTACATCCTTTGTAGACATTGGTGTATAGATGACATCCACCGATGTTCATGCAAATTGGTGAAAGTTCCTAGGAGGAGATACATTTTAAGGGTTTTGCACATCATTCAAAATGGCGGAGAAGCCAAGATGGCCACAATGACGTCATAGAGTGCGTTGAATCCGGCTTGAGCCAAGACATTGAAGGACACCTGAAGTTTGAAAATTGGACTTGCTGAAGAAAAGCTGCATGCATAAATGCACCTCCAACTTTGACACGTTGGTGGCGCTAGAGAGGGTGAGGGGTGGACATGAGACTTGGTGAGGAGGGTCAGGGCACTGTCCCGAATGAGTGGGCCAATTTTCATAACTTTCTACCATAAGCTTCTATGGGCTGCCATAGACTACAATGGCAGAGGAATAAAGAAAGAAAGAAAGAATAAGAAAAGGTAGAAACTTAGTGGTGGCCTACGCAGCTTCGCTGCTTGGCCCCCAAATATAGCTGCAAGCAGCGATGTGGGGGCCAAGCGGGACGCACGACCAGCGCATCAAAGACAACAAGCAAAACATGTCAAAAGCCAGACATGGTTGAACAGGATTCGATCTCTGTACCTGCTGCTTGCAAGGCCGACACGCTAACCACTGTGCCACGCAGGATGTTGCGAAAGTGAACCACCCTAGTCCACAAGGCATGTGAGCCTTCCCTAACCCCGTGAGTCTGAGTCCTGAGCACTTAATTAATATCACCTGGCAGGGTTGCTTCCTGTCGGTAGAGTGAGAGGGGGGGGTGTCGTTGTTTAAATTGGCACACAGCGAAAAGTATACATAGCATAGCTCAACTATTTACTTCTTCAGAATCCAGACAATCACGCGAACATTTCCATGTATAAAATGTCCTTCGGTCTTCAGAAGTGTAGGAGAGGTGAAGAGTTAGAAACAGTTAGAGATTCTAGAGCGAAGAGAGATTTTCTAGAGCGTGGCTCCATTGATTTCAATGGAGGGGGGGGAGTCATTATTCGAGCTGTCCCAGAGTGAAAAATATACATCGAAGAGCTTAGCTTTTTTGATTTTATGAATCCCAAGAGTCGTGTGAACGTTTTGATATATAAAATGTGTATGAGCTGTGAGAATTAGAAGATGGATGGCAGTTTAGAAAATGTGTGACTTTTTCCAAAAACCTCTGAAACTGGTGAAATTGTGCAGAGGACAAAAAGTGTTTCTTTCATTCTGCAATCAAACAAATGAAGTAATAATGAAACCATGGGGTGTTTTGAACTCGGCATGAGCCAGGGAATCCATTGCTACCATCATTTTGAAGATTGGACATACAGTTCAAAAGTTACTGGCATAAACGCAACTCCAACTTTGACACGCTGGTGGCGCTAGAGTGCACGAGATGTCAACATGAGGCTTGGTGACAGATGTCATGGGTATGTCCCGAATGAGTGTGCCAAATGTGGTTTTGATAGATTAAAACATTACTGAGATATGACCCCAGTTCCTGTTTTGCAGCTTTTCTGCCAATTTTGATTGGCTGTCACGAGCGAACGCAATGGATAATCAAAAATCCCTGTACATTCTTTGTAGACATTGGTGTATAGATTACACCCACCGATTTTCATGCAAATTGGTGAAAGTTCCTAGGAGGAGATACATTTTAAGGGTTTTGCACATCATTCAAAATGGCGGAGAAGCCAAGATGGCCACAATGACGTCATAGAGTGCGTTGAATCCGGCTTGAGGCAAGGAATTGAGGACACCTAAAGTTTTAAAATTGGACTTGCTGAAGAAAAGCTGCATGCATAAATGCACCTCCAACTTTGACACGTTGGTGGCGCTAGAGAGGGTGAGGTGTGGACATGAGACTTGGTGAGGAGGGTCAGGGCACTGTCCCAAATGAGTGTGCCAATTTTCATAACTTTCTACCATAAGCTTATATGGGCTGCCATAGACTACAATGGCAGAGGAATAAAGAAAGAAAGAAAGAAATAAGAAAAGGTAGAAACTTAGTGGTGGCCTACGCAGCTTCGCTGCTTGGCCCCCAATAATAAATATAGCTGCAAGCAGCAATGTGGGGGCCAAGCAGGACATGCGACCAGCGCATAAAAGACAACAAGCGAAACACGTCATAGGAGTCTATTCAAATCGCTACCGCAGTTTTGAAAATCGGGCGTACGGTTCAGAATATACGCACTTCCAACTTTGACAGGTTGGTGGCGCTAGTGACTTTGAGGTGTCGACATAGACTTGGTGACAGGGGTCTCGGGACCGTCCACGATGAGTGTGCCTAATGTGGTTATGATACATCAAAACCTTACTGAGATTTGACCACACTTCCTGTTTGGCGGCTTGGACGCCAAATTCGATTGGCTGTAGCGAGCAAACACCTTCGACAATCGAAAATCCCTCTAGGAGTTTTGTGGACATTGGTCTAAAGAATGTGTACAGCCAGTTTCATGCAGATTGGTGAAAATCCTTAGGAGAAGATACATTTTAAGTGTTTTACACAAAATACAAAATGGCGGGAAATCCAATTGGTGGAAAATGACATCATAGGATGCGATGAACTCGGCATGAGCGAGGGATTCCAACGGTACCTCATTTTTCAAAATCGGTTACACAGGTCAAAAGTTGTGTGCATTAACGCACTTCCAACTTTGACATGGTGGTGGCGCTAGAGGGTTTGAGCTGTCGCAATGCCACTTGCTGCCAGAGGTCATGGGACTGTCCCCAATGAGTGTGCCAAATGTGGCTTTAATACATTAACAATTTTCTGAGATATGACCACACTTCCTGTTTGGCGGCTTGGACACCAAATTTGATTGGCTGTAGCGGGCGAACCCTTTCGAAAATTGAAAATCCCTGAACATCCTATGTGGACATTGGTCTAGAGAATGTGCCTACCGAGTTTCGTGCAGATTGGTCAAAATTCCTAGGAGGAGATACATTTGAAGTGTTTTTCAAAAAATTCAAGATGGCGGAAAATCTATATAACCGGAAGTTATGGGTCCTTGAGGCAAATTTGTTCATCATGAGGAGAGACATATGTGTGCAAAGTGTCATGTCTGTAGGTCAAACGGGGCCTGAGATATGCCTGTTCAAAGTTCGCAACTTCAGTCGGCTGCTATAGCGCCCCCTATTGGCTAATCGATCTGGGTCGTGCTCCATGGACTCAGCACATCATCCTCTACCATCATGCAAATTTTGGTAAAAAGTTACCACTCCGTTCTATAGGCTGCCATTGACTTCAATGGCAGAAGAAGAAGAATAATAATAATTAAAGCTGCAAGCAGCGTTGTGGGGGCCAAGCTGACCACGCAAAAGATGAAGCAAATACGACTGATGTTTTGAAGGCTTTAGAGATATGTTTGTCAGACTGCAACTACACTGCAGACTTGGTAAACGTTATAACCACTGTAAACTTCAACCACTGCAAACTATGAAAATCATTCAGCTCAATAAAACAAGAAAAGTAGGCTGGTCTAATACTCAACACTCGTGGGCAGCGGATGAGAGCTAAAGTCTTTCCCACACCCGTGTGGCCAGCCCGTTCGTGGACATTCTGCCACACCTTCTCTTTCAAGGCTGTAGGGAGGACCAGCTGAAAGATGGAGTTTGCGGTGTTGGGGTCCCTCACACACTGATGCAAGACTCCCTCCCTCAGAGTCAGCCTCTATCTCTCCTTGAGGATCTGCCGAGTGTCACGTTGCAGGGCGATCCTTTCTGTTGCACTGGGCGGTTTCCCTGTCTGCAAGGATAACAGCATGTGGCGAATCATGTCATCTTTTTTGCTGGGCGTCCTTCCATTCTCCAGGGGGTTCGGCCCAGCTGCACTTCTTCTAGGTCAACTTGGACAGGAGAGTTAAGCATTTCTGGGCATGGGTTTTCCACCCCGGTGAGAAAAGTCTTCAGGGCCAGGATCTCCTCCTCTTCACCATCCTCTCCTCCATCCACAGGTACACGAGATAGGGCATCAGCATTAACATTGGTTTTGTCAGGCTGGAACTTGATGTTGAAGTGGTAGTTGTAGAGTCTGGCTGCCCACTGTTGCTCCAAGCTTCTCAGGTTCACCTCCTGTAAGTTTGCGAGAATGTTGTTGTCAGTGAACACTACAAAATGGGAGCCTAGAGTGGAATTTCTTGCTGCACCAGCGAAAGACGGCCTACCTTCTGATAGCAATGAAGGTAAACAGGAGTCTGGCCAGTGTTCTTCACTTCTTCACTTGCACCTTCCCATTCAGACAAACTAGACTCCATTGAATCTTCAAAACCTTCCCCTACTCCACAGAAGTCTACACCCACTCACTGCATTTCCTTTACCCACTTTGACTATTTGTACACGGCCATGAACATGGCAAACAATACGCAACCAAGTTCCGTCTGCTGCATTTTACACAAGAGGAGCGCATTACTGTACTATATGTGATTGTCTGTACTGTATGTGCTTGTGTCTATGTAATTGTGTCTATTGTATGTTATGTTCTCTGCTGTACTGTATGTCTGTGATTGTCTACTGTATGTGCTTCCGTCTGATTTTCTCTACTGTATGCAATTGTCTATGTGATTATCTTTACTGTATGAGCTTGTCTATGTGATTGTCTCTACTGTATGTGCTTGTCTGGATAATCGTCTCTACAACAAAACCCATGAATATGATGTACCGTACTGTAAGATGCCTCCCCCACATGGCAAACATTTGTAATACACACATATTACTTACTCTAAACAATAGGCACACGAGTCCCTGGTCTGTGAGCCAAATTTCACAACTTTTAACTGGCAGGAGCGACCTACAATGATTCTGTTGTCTGCCATTGACTTCCACAGCAGCATATTACAATAATTATAAGAATGCACTTTGGATGAACGGGAATCGAACCCTGAACTCGCTGCTTGCGAGACTGACGCGCTACCCGCTATGCCACAACGGATCTTACAAAGTGCGTCGCAGATTTGAGTGGATAATGTCAGCTTCTGCTTCCTCTTGGTAGAGTGAGTCCTGAGCCCTTAATTAATGTCACCTGGTAGGGTTGCTTCCTCTCGGTAGAGTGAGAGGGGGGGGTGTCTTTGTTTAAATTGGCACACAGCGAAAAGTATACATAGCATAGCTCAACTATTTACTTCTTCAGAATCCAGACAATCACGCGAACATTTCCATGTATAAAATGTCCTTCGGTCTTCAGAAGTGTAGGAGAGGTGAAGAGTTAGAAACAGTTAGAGATTCTAGAGCGAAGAGAGATTTTCTAGAGTGTGGCTCCATTGATTTCAATGGAGGGGGGGGGGTCATTATTCGAACTGTCACAGAGTGAAAAATATACATCGAAGAGCTTAGCCTTTTTGATTTTATGAATCCCAAGAGTCGTGTGAACGTTTTGATATATAAAATGTGTATGAGCTGTGAGAATTGGAAGAGGGATGGCAGTTTAGAAAATGTGTGACTTTTTCCAAAATGCGCCTTTCAGCACTCTGAAACTGGGGAAATTGTGCAGAAGACAAAAAGTGTTCCTTTCATTCTGCAATCAAACAAATGAAGTAATAATGACACCATGGGGTGTTTTGAACTCAGCATGAGCCAGGGAATCCATTGTTACCATAATTTTGAAGATTGGACATACAGTTCAAAAGTTACTGGCATAAACGCAACTCCAACTTTGACACGCTGGTGGCGCTAGAGTGCACGAGATGTCAACATGAGGCTTGGTGACAGATGTCATGGGTATGTCCCGAATGAGTGTGCCAAATGTGGTTTTGATAGATTAAAACATTACTGAGATATGACCCCAGTTCCTGTTTTGCAGCTTTTCTGCCAATTTTGATTGGCTGTCACATGCGAACACAATGGATAATCAAAAATCCCTGTACATCCTTTGTAGACATTGGTGTATAGATGACATCCACCGATGTTCATGCAAATTGGTGAAAGTTCCTAGGAGGAGATACATTTTAAGGGTTTTGCACATCATTCAAAATGGCGGAGAAGCCAAGATGGCCACAATGACGTCATAGAGTGCGTTGAATCCGGCTTGAGCCAAGGAATTGAAGGACACCTGAAGTTTGAAAATTGGACTTGCTGAAGAAAAGCTGCATGCATAAATGCACCTCCAACTTTGACACGTTGGTGGCGCTAGAGAGGGTGAGGTGTGGACATGAGACTTGGTGAGGAGGGTCAGGGCACTGTCCCGAATGAGTGTGCCATTTTTCATAACTTTCTACCATAAGCTTCTATGGGCTGCCATAGACTACAATGGCAGAGGAATAATAATAATAATAAATATAGCTGCAAGCAGCGATGTGGGGGCCAAGCGGGACGCACGACCAGCGCATCAAAGACAACAAGCAAAACATGTCAAAAGCCAGACATGGTTGAACAGGATTCGATCTCTGTACCTGCGGCTTGCAAGGCCGACACGCTAACCACTGTGCTACGCAGGATGTTGCGAAAGTGAACCACCCTAGTCCACAAGGCATGTGAGCCTTCCCTAACCCCGTGAGTCTGAGTCCTGAGCACTTAATTAATATCACCTGGCAGGGTTGCTTCCTCTCGGTAGAGTGAGAGGGGGGGGTGTCGTTGTTTAAATTGGCACACAGCGAAAAGTATACATAGCATAGCTCAACTATTTACTTCTTCAGAATCCAGACAATCACGCGAACATTTCCATGTATAAAATGTCCTTCGGTCTTCAGAAGTGTAGGAGAGGTGAAGAGTTAGAAACAGTTAGAGATTCTAGAGTGAAGAGAGATTTTCTAGAGCGTGGCTCCATTGATTTCAATGGAGGGGGGGGAGTCATTATTCGAACTGTCCCAGAGTGAAAAATATACATCGAAGAGCTTAGCTTTTTTGATTTTATGAATCCCAAGAGTCGTGTGAACGTTTTGATATATAAAATGTGTATGAGCTGTGAGATTTAGAAGAGGGATGGCAGTTTAGAAAATGTGTGACTTTTTCCAAAAACCTCTGAAACTGGTGAAATTGTGCAGAGAACAAAAAGTGTTTCTTTCATTCTGCAATCAAACAAATGAAGTAATAATGAAACCATGGAGTGTTTTGAACTCGGCATGAGCCAGGGAATCCAATGCTACCATCATTTTGAAGATTGGACATACAGTTCAAAAGTTACTGGCATAAACGCAACTCCAACTTTGACACGCTGGTGGCGCTAGAGTGCACGAGATGTCAACGTAAGGCTTGGTGACAGATGTCATGGGTGTGTCCCGGATGAGTGTGCCAAATGTGGTTTTGATAGATTAAAACATTACTGAGATATGACCCCAGTTCCTGTTTTGCAGCTTTTCGGCCAATTTTGATTGGCTGTCACGAGGGAACGCAATGGACAATCAAAAATCCCTGTAAGACTTTTGTGGACATCGGTCTATAGATTGTGCATACTGTGTGTGGTGCAGATTGGTGAAAAAACCTAGGAGGAGATACATTTTGAGTGTTTTACACTAAATCCAATATGGCGGGAAATCCAATATGGTGGAAAATGATGTCATAGGGTGCGTTGAACTTGGCTTGAGCGAAGGAATCCAACGCTGCCTTGTTTTTGAAAATCAGGCTTACAGGTCAAAAGTTGCATGCACAAATGCACCTCCAACTTTGACACGTTGGTGGCGCTAGAGCGTTCAAGCTGTGGACATGGGTCTTGGTGAGAAGACTTTGGGGACTGTCATGAATGAGTGTGCCAATTTTCCCAACTTTTTACCATACGGTTCTATGGGCTGCCATAGACTCCAATGGCAGAAGAATAATAATAATAAAATATACCTGCAAGCAGGAATGTGGGGGCCAAGCTGTTTAACTGCAAGCAGACAAGGAATCAGCTAGACTGACGTGGTGACATGTTTGACAAGGGTCAAGGATGGGCCCGAGATTTTCGGAAGTCAGACATGGTTGAACGGGATTCGATCTCTGTACCTGCTGCTTGCAAGGCCGACACGCTAACCACTGTGCTACGCAGGCTGTTGCGAAGATGAACCACCCTAGTCCACAAGGCATGTGAGCCTTCCCTAACCCCGTGTGTCTGAGTCCTGAGCACTTAATTAATATCACCTGGTAGGGTTGCTTCCTCTCAGTAGAGTGAGAGGGGGGGTGTCGTTGTTTAAATTGGCACACAGCGAAAAGTATACATAGCATAGCTCAACTATTTACTTCTTCAGAATCCAGACAATCACGCGAACATTTCCATGTATAAAATGTCCTTCGGTCTTCAGACGTGTAGGAGAGGTGAAGAGTTAGAAACAGTTAGAGATTCTAGAGCGAAGAGAGATTTTCTAGAGCGTGGCTCCATTGATTTCAATGGAGGGGGGGGAGTCATTATTCGAACTGTCACAGAGTGAAAAATATACATCAAAGAGCTTAGCTTTTTTTGATTTTATTAATCCCAAGAGTCGTGTGAACGTTTTGATATGTAAAATGTGTATGAGCTGTGAGAATTGGAAGAGGGATGGCAGTTTAGAAAATGTGTGACTTTTTCCAAAATGCGCCTTTCACCACTCTGAAACTGGTGAAATTGTGCAGAAGACAAAAAGTGTTCCTTTCATTCTGCAATCAAACAAATGAAGTAATAATGAAACCATGGGGTGTTTTGAACTCAGCATGAGCCAGGGAATCCATTGCTACCATAATTTTGAAGATTGGACATACAGCTCAAAAGTTACTGGCATAAACGCAACTCCAACTTTGACACGCTGGTGGCGCTAGAGTGCACAAGATGTCAACTTGAGGCTTGGTGACAGATGTCATGGGTATGTCCCGAATGAGTGTGCCAAATGTGGTTTTGATAGATTAAAACATTACTGAGATATGACCCCAGTTCCTGTTTTGCAGCTTTTCTGCCAATTTTGATTGGCTGTCACGTGCGAACGCAATGGATAATCAAAAATCCCTGTACATCCTTTGTAGACATTGGTGTATAGATGACATCCACCGATGTTCATGCAAATTGGTGAAAGTTCCTAGGAGGAGATACATTTTAAGGGTTTTGCACATCATTCAAAATGGCGGAAAAGCCAAGATGGCCACAATGACGTCATAGAGTGCGTTGAATCCGGCTTGAGCCAAGGAATTGAAGGACACCTGAAGTTTGAAAATTGGACTTGCTGAAGAAAAGCTGCATGCATAAATGCACCTCCAACTTTGACACGTTGGTGGCGCTAGAGAGGGTGAGGGGTGGACATGAGACTTGGTGAGGAGGGTCAGGGCACTGTCCCGAATGAGTGGGCCAATTTTCATAACTTTCTACCATAAGCTTCTATGGGCTGCCATAGACTACAATGGCAGAGGAATAAAGAAAGAAAGAAAGAAAGAATAAGAAAAGGTAGAAACTTAGTGGTGGCCTACGCAGCTTCGCTGCTTGGCCCCCAAATATAGCTGCAAGCAGCAATGTGGGGGCCAAGCAGGATGCGTGACCAGTGCATCAAAGACAACAAGTGAAATACGCGATAGCCGCGTTCGAATCTCTACTGCAGTATTGAAAATCGGGCATACGGTTCAGAATAAATGCATTTCCAGCTTTGACAGGTTGGTGGTGCTAGAGAGTTTGAGGTATCGACAGACTTGGTGATAGGGGTCACTGGACCGTCCCCGATGAGTGTGCCTAATGTGGTTATGATACATTAAAACGTTAGTGAGATATGACCACACTTCCTGTTTGGCAGCTTGGACGCCAAATTCGATTGGCTGTAGTGGGCAAACGCCTTTGACAATCGAAAATCCCTGTAATAATTTTGTGGACATTGGTCTATTGAATGTGTACAGCCAGTTTCATGTAGATGGGTGCAAATCCCTAGGAGGAGATACATTTTAAGTGTTTTACACAAAATACAAAATAACGGGAAATCCAATTGATGGAAAATGACATCATAGGGTGCGATGAACTCTGCATGAGCCAGGGATTCCAACGGTACCTCACTTTTGAAAATCGGTCACACGGGTCAAAAGTTGTGTGCCTAAATGCACTTCCAACTTTGACATGGTGGTGGCGCTAGAGGATTCGAGCTGTCGCAATGACACTTCCTGACAAGGTTCATGGGACTGTCCCCGATGAGTGTCCCAAATGTGGCTTTGATACATTAACAATTTGCTGAGATATGACCCCATATCCTGTTTGGCGGCTTGGACGCTAAATTTGATTGGCTGTAGCGGGCGAACGCTTTCGAGAATCGAAGATCCCTGTAAGACTTTTGTGGAAATTGATCTAGAGAATGTGTATACCGAGTTCTGTGCAGATTGGTTGACATTCCTAGGAGGAGATACATTTTAAGTGTTTTTAACAAAATCCAAAATGGCGGGAAATCCAATACGGCGGAAAATGATGTCATGGGGTGCGTTGAACTCGGCTTGAGCCAAGGAATCCAACGGTACCTCGTTTTTGAAAATCGGGCTTACAGGTCAAAAGTTGTGTGCACAAATGCATCTCCAACTTTGACATGTTGGTGGCGCTAGAGAGTTCGAGCTGTGTACATGTGTCTTGGTAAAAAGACTCAGGGGACTGTCATGAATAAGTGTGCCAATTTTCACAACTTTTTACCATACGGTTCTATGGGCTGCCATAGACTCCAATGCCAGAGGAAGATGAATAATAAGAAAAGGTACAAGAACAATGGTGGCCTGCGCAGCTTCGCTGCTTGGCCCCCAAATATAGCTGCAAGCAGCAATGTGGGGGCCAAGCAGGACATGCGACCAGCGCATCAAAGACAACAAGCGAAACACGTCATAGGAGTCTATTCAAATCGCTACCGCAGTTTTGAAAATCGGGCGTACGGTTCAGAATATACGCACTTCCAACTTTGACAGGTTGGTGGCGCTAGAGACTTTGAGGTGTCGACATAGACTTGGTGACAGGGGTCTCGGGACCGTCCACAATGAGTGTGCCTAATGTGGTTATGATACATCAAAACCTTACTGAGATTTGACCACACTTCCTGTTTGGCGGCTTGGATGCCAAATTCGATTGGCTGTAGCGAGCGAACACCTTCGACAATCGAAAATCCCTCTAGGAGTTTTGTGGACATTGGTCTAAAGAATGTGTACAGCCAGTTTCATGTAGATTGGTGAAAATCCTTAGGAGAAGATACATTTTAAGTGTTTTACACAAAATACAAAATGGCGGGAAATCCAATTGGTGGAAAATGACATGATAGGATGCGATGAACTCGGCATGAGCGAGGGATTCCAACGGTACCTCATTTTTTAAAATCGGTTACACAGGTCAAAAGTTGTGTGCATTAACGCACTTCCAACTTTGACATGGTGGTGGCGCTAGAGGGTTTGAGCTGTCGCAATGCCACTTGCTGCCAGAGGTCATGGGACTGTCCCCGATGAGTGTGCCAAATGTGGCTTTAATACATTAACAATTTGCTGAGATATGACCACACTTCCTGTTTGGCGGCTTGGACGCCAAATTCGATTGGCTGTAGCGGGCGAACGCTTTCGAGAATCGAAAATCCCTGAACATCCTATGTGGACATTGGTCTAGAGAATGTGCCTACCGAGTTTCGTGCAGATTGGTCGAAATTCCTAGGAGGAGATACATTTTAAGTGTTTTTCACTAAATCCAAAATGGCGGGAAATCCAATATGGCGGAAAATGATGTCATAGGGTGCGTTGAACTCAGCTTGAGCCAAGGAATCCAACGGTACCTCGTTTTTGAAAATCGGGCTTACAGGTCAACAGTTGTGTGCACAAATGCACCTCCAACTTTGACATGTTGGTGGCGCTAGAGAGTTCGAGCTGTGTACATGGGTCTTGGTGAAAAGACTCAGGGGACTGTCATGAATAAGTGTACCAATTTTCACAACTTTTTACCATACGGTTCTATGGGCTGCCATAGACTCCCATGGCGGAAAAAAGAATAATAATAATAATAATAATACCATCAATAACAATAGGGGCTTCGCACTTCGTGCTTGGCCCCTAATAAATATAGCTGCAAGCAGCGATGTGGGGGCCAAGCGGGACGCACGACCAGCGCATCAAAGACAACAAGCAAAACATGTCAAAAGCCAGACATGGTTGAACAGGATTCGATCTCTGTACCTGCTGCTTGCAAGGCCGACACGCTAACCACTGTGCTACGCAGGATGTTGCGAAAGTGAACCACCCTAGTCCACAAGGCATGTGAGCCTTCCCTAACCCCGTGAGTCTGAGTCCTGAGCACTTAATTAATATCACCTGTCAGGGTTGCTTCCTCTCGGTAGAGTGAGAGGGGGGGGTGTCGTTGTTTAAATTGGCACACAGCGAAAAGTATACATAGCATAGCTCAACTATTTACTTCTTCAGAATCCAGACAATCACGCGAACATTTCCATGTATAAAATGTCCTTCGGTCTTCAGAAGTGTAGGAGAGGTGAAGAGTTAGAAACAGTTTGAGATTCTAGAGCGAAGAGAGATTTTCTAGAGCGTGGCTCCATTGATTTCAATGGAGGGGGGGGAGTCATTATTCGAACTGTCCCAGAGTGAAAAATATACATCGAAGAGCTTAGCTTTTTTGATTTTATGAATCCCAAGAGTCGTGTGAACGTTTTGATATATAAAATGTGTATGAGCTGTGAGAATTAGAAGAGGGATGGCAGTTTAGAAAATGTGTGACTTTTTCCAAAAACCTCTGAAACTGGTGAAATTGTGCAGAGGACAAAAAGTGTTTCTTTCATTCTGCAATCAAACAAATGAAGTAATAATGAAACCATGGGGTGTTTTGAACTCGGCATGAGCCAGGGAATCCATTGCTACCATCATTTTGAAGATTGGCCATACAGTTCAAAAGTTACTGGCATAAACGCAACTCCAACTTTGACACGCTGGTGGCGCTAGAGTGCACGAGATGTCAACGTAAGGCTTGGTGACAGATGTCATGGGTGTGTCCCGGATGAGTGTGCCAAATGTGGTTTTGATTGATTAAAACATTACAGAGATATGACCCCAGTTCCTGTTTTGCAGCTTTTCGGCCAATTTTGATTGGCTGTCACGAGAGAACGCAATGGACAATCAAAAATCCCTGTAAGACTTTTGTGGACATCGGTCTATAGATTGTGCATACTGCGTGTGGTGCAGATTGGTGAAAAAACCTAGGAGGAGATACATTTTGAGTGTTTTACACTAAATCCAATATGGTGGGAAATCCAACATGGTGGAAAATGATGTCATAGGGTGCGTTGAATTTGGCTTGAGCGAAGGAATCCAACGCTGCCTCGTTTTTGAAAATCAGGCTTACAGGTCAAAAGTTGCATGCACAAATGCACCTCCAACTTTGACAGGTTGGTGGCGCTAGAGCGTTCAAGCTGTGGACATGGGTCTTGGTGAGAAGACTTTGGGGACTGTCATGAATGAGTGTGCCAATTTTCCCAACTTTTTACCATACGGTTCTATGGGCTGCCATAGACTCCAATGGCAGAAGAATAATAATAATAATAAATATAGCTGCAAGCAGCGATGTGGGGGCCAAGCGGGACGCACGACCAGCGCATCAAAGACAACAAGCAAAACATGTCAAAAGCCAGACATGGTTGAACAGGATTCGATCTCTGTACCTGCTGCTTGAAAGGCCGACACGCTAACCACTGTGCTACGCAGGATGTTGCGAAAGTGAGCCACCCTAGTCCACAAGGCATGTGAGCCTTCCCTAACCCCGTGAGTCTGAGTCCTGAGCACTTAATTAATATCACCTGGCAGGGTTGCTTCCTCTCGGTAGAGTGAGAGGGGGGGGTGTCGTTGTTTAAATTGGTACACAGCGAAAAGTATACATAGCATAGCTCAACTATTTACTTCTTCAGAATCCAGACAATCACGCGAACATTTCCATGTATAAAATGTCCTTCGGTCTTCAGAAGTGTAGGAGAGGTGAAGAGTTAGAAACAGTTAGAGATTCTAGAGCGAAGAGAGATTTTCTAGAGCGTGGCTCCATTGATTTCAATGGAGGGGGGGGAGTCATTATTCGAACTGTCCCAGAGTGAAAAATATACATCGAAGAGCTTAGCTTTTTTGATTTTATGAATCCCAAGAGTCGTGTGAACGTTTTGATATATAAAATGTGTATGAGCTGTGAGAATTAGAAGAGGGATGGCAGTTTAGAAAATGTGTAACTTTTTCCAAAAACCTCTGAAACTGGTGAAATTGTGCAGAGGACAAAAAGTGTTCCTTTCATTCTGCAATCAAACAAATGAAGTAATAATGAAACCATGGGGTGTTTTGAACTCGGCATGAGCCAGGGAATCCATTGCTACCATCATTTTGAAGATTGGACATACAGTTCAAAAGTTACTGGCATAAACGCAACTCCAACTTTGACACGCTGGTGGCGCTAGAGTGCACGAGATGTCAACGTAAGGCTTGGTGACAGATGTCATGGGTGTGTCCCGGATGAGTGTGCCAAATGTGGTTTTGATAGATTAAAACATTACAGAGATATGACCCCAGTTCCTGTTTTGCAGCTTTTCGGCCAATTTTGATTGGCTGTCACGAGGAAACGCAATGGACAATCAAAAATCCCTGTAAGACTTTTGTGGACATCGGTCTATAGATTGTGCATACTGCGTGTGGTGCAGATTGGTGAAAAAACCTAGGAGGAGATACATTTTGAGTGTTTTACACTAAATCCAATATGGCGGGAAATCCAATATGGTGGAAAATGATGTCATAGGGTGCGTTGAACTTGGCTTGAGCGAAGGAATCCAACGCTGCCTCGTTTTTGAAAATCAGGCTTACAGGTCAAAAGTTGCATGCACAAATGCACCTCCAACTTTGACAGGTTGGTGGCGCTAGAGCGTTCAAGCTGTGGACATGGGTCTTGGTGAGAAGACTTTGGGGACTGTCATGAATGAGTGTGCCAATTTTCCCAACTTTTTACCATACGGTTCTATGGGCTGCCATAGACTCCAATGGCAGAAGAATAAATAATAATAAATAATAAGAAAAGGTACAAGAACAATGGGTGCCAGCGCTTAGCGCTTCGCTGCTTGGCCCCCAATAAGAAAAGGTACAAGAACAATGGGTGCCAGCGCTTAGCGCTTCGCTGCTTGGCCCCCAATAATAAGAAAAGGTACAAGAACAATGGGTGCCAGCGCTTAGCGCTTCGCTGCTTGGCCCCCAAAGAAAGAAATAATAAGAAAAGGTAGAAACACAATGGTGGCCTTCGCAGCTTCGCTGCTTGGCCCCCAAATATAGCTGCAAGCAGCAATGTGGGGGCCAAGCAGGACATGCGACCAGCGCATCAAAGACAACAAGCGAAACACGTCATAGGAGTCTATTCAAATCGCTACCGCAGTTTTGAAAATCGGGCGTACGGTTCAGAATATACGCACTTCCAACTTTGACAGGTTGGTGGCGCTAGAGACTTTGAGGTGTCGACATAGACTTCGTGACAGGGGTCTCGGGACCGTCCACGATGAGTGTGCCTAATGTGGTTATGATACATCAAAACCTTACTGAGATTTGACCACACTTCCTGTTTGGCGGCTTGGACGCCAAATTCGATTGGCTGTAGCGAGCGAACACCTTCGACAATCGAAAATCCCTCTAGGAGCTTTGTGGACATTGGTCTAAAGAATGTGTACAGCCAGTTTCATGTAGATTGGTGAAAATCCTTAGGAGAAGATACATTTTAAGTGTTTTACACAAAATACAAAATGGCGGGAAATCCAATTGGTGGAAAATGACATAATAGGATGCGATGAACTCGGCATGAGCGAGGGATTCCAACGGTACCTCATTTTTCAAAATCGGTTACACAGGTCAAAAGTTGTGTGCATTAACGCACTTCCAACTTTGACATGGTGGTGGCGCTAGAGGGTTTGAGCTGTCGCAATGCCACTTGCTGCCAGAGGTCATGGGACTGTCCCCGATGAGTGTGCCAAATGTGGCTTTAATACATTAACAATTTTCTGAGATATGACCACACATCCTGTTTGGCGGCTTGGACACCAAATTTGATTGGCTGTAGCGGGCGAACCCTTTCGAAAATTGAAAATCCCTGAACATCCTATGTGGACATTGGTCTAGAGAATGTGCCTACCGAGTTTCGTGCAGATTGGTCAAAATTCCTAGGAGGAGATACATTTGAAGTGTTTTTCAAAAAATTCAAGATGGCGGAAAATCTATATAACCGGAAGTTATGGGTCCTTGAGGCAAATTTGTTCATCATGAGGAGAGACATATGTGTGCAAAGTGTCATGTCTGTAGGTTAAACGGGGCCTGAGATATGCCTGTTCAAAGTTCGCAACTTCAGTCGGCTGCTATAGCGCCCCCTATTGGCTAATCGATCTGGGTCGTGCTCCATGGACTCAGCACATCATCCTCTACCATCATGCAAATTTTGGTAAAAAGTTACCACTCCGTTCTATAGGCTGCCATTGACTTCAATGGCAGAAGAAGAATAATACCATCAATTACAATAGGGGCTTCGCACTGCGTGCTTGGCCCCTAATAATACCATCAATTACAATAGGGTCTTCGCCCCTACGGGGCTTGGCCCCTAAATATACCTGCAAGCAGGAATGTGGGGGCCAAGCTGTTTAACTGCAAGCAGACAAGGAATCAGCTAGACTGACGTGGTGACATGTTTGACAAGGGTCAAGGATGGGCCCGAGATTTTCAGAAGTCAGACATGGTTGAACGGGATTCGATCTCTGTACCTGCTGCTTGCAAGGCCGACACGCTAACCACTGTGCTACGCAGGCTGTTGCGAAGGTGAACCACCCTAGTCCACAAGGCATGTGAGCCTTCCCTAACCCCGTGTGTCTGAGTCCTGAGCACTTAATTAATATCACCTGGTAGGGTTGCTTCCTCTCGGTAGAGTGAGAGGGGGGGGTGTCTTTGTTTAAATTGGCACACAGCGAAAAGTATACATAGCATAGCTCAACTATTTACTTCTTCAGAATCCAGACAATCACGCGAACATTTCCATGTATAAAATGTCCTTTGGTCTTCAGAAGTGTAGGAGAGGTGAAGAGTTAGAAACAGTTAGAGATTCTAGAGCGAAGAGAGATTTTCTAGAGTGTGGCTCCATTGATTTCAATGGAGGGGGGGGGGTCATTATTCGAACTGTCACAGAGTGAAAAATATACATCGAAGAGCTTAGCTTTTTTGATTTTATGAATCCCAAGAGTCGTGTGAACGTTTTGATATATAAAATGTGTATGAGCTGTGAGAATTGGAAGAGGGATGGCAGTTTAGAAAATGTGTGACTTTTTCCAAAATGCGCCTTTCACCACTCTGAAACTGGTGAAATTGTGCAGAAGACAAAAAGTGTTCCTTTCATTCTGCAATCAAACAAATGAAGTAATAATGAAACCATGGGGTGTTTTGAACTCAGCATGAGCCAGGGAATCCATTGCTACCATAATTTTGAAGATTAGACATACAGTTCAAAAGTTACTGGCATAAACGCATCTCCAACTTTGACACGCTGGTGGCGCTAGAGTGCACTAGATGTCAACATGAGGCTTGGTGACAGATGTCATGGATATGTCCCGGATGAGTGTGCCAAATGTGGTTTTGATGGATTAAAACATTACTGAGATATGATCCCTGTTCCTGTTTTGCAGCCTTTCTGCCAATTTTGATTGGCTGTCACGAGCGAACGAAATGGATAATCAAAAATCCCTGTACATCCTTTGTAGACATTGGTGTATAGATGACATCCACCGATGTCCGTGCAGATTGGTGAAAGTTCCTAGGAGGAGATACATTTTAAGGGTTTTGCACATCATTCAAAATGGCGGAGGAGCCAAGATGGCCACAATGACGTCTTAGAGTGCGTTGAATCCGGCTTGAGCCAAGGAATTGAAGGACACCTGAAGTTTGAAAATTGGACTTGCTGAAGAAAAGCTGCATGCATAAATGCACCTCCAACTTTGACACGTTGGTGGCGCTAGAGAGGGTAAGGTGTGGACATGAGACTTGGTGAGGAGGGTCAGGGCACTGTCCCGAATGAGTGTGCCATTTTTCATAACTTTCTACCATAAGCTTCTATGGGCTGCCATAGACTACAATGGCAGAGGAATAATAAAGAAAGAAAGAGAAAAGGTAGAAACTTAATGGGTGCCTGCGCAGCTGCGCTGCTTGGCCCCCAAATATAGCTGCAAGCAGCGATGTGGCGGCCAAGCGGGACGCACGACCAGCGCATCAAAGACAACAAGCAAAACATGTCAAAAGCCAGACATGGTTGAACAGGATTCGATCTCTGTACCTGCTGCTTGCAAGGCCGACACGCTAACCACTGTGCTAAGCAGGATGTTGCGAAAGTGAACCACCCTAGTCCACAAGGCATGTGAGCCTTCCCTAACCCCGTGAGTCTGAGTCCTGAGCACTTAATTAATATCACCTGGCAGGGTTGCTTCCTCTCGGTAGAGTGAGAGGGGGGGGTGTCGTTGTTTAAATTGTCACACAGCGAAAAGTATACATAGCATAGCTCAACTATTTACTTCTTCAGAATCCAGACAATCACGCGAACATTTCCATGTATAAAATGTCCTTCGGTCTTCAGAAGTGTAGGAGAGGTGAAGAGTTAGAAACAGTTAGAGATTCTAGAGCGAAGAGAGATTTTCTAGAGCGTGGCTCCATTGATTTCAATGGAGGGGGGGAGTCATTATTCGAACTGTCCCAGAGTGAAAAATATACATCGAAGAGCTTAGCTTTTTTGATTTTATGAATCCCAAGAGTCGTGTGAACGTTTTGATATATAAAATGTGTATGAGCTGTGAGAATTAGAAGAGGGATGGCAGTTTAGAAAATGTGTGACTTTTTCCAAAAACCTCTGAAACTGGTGAAATTGTGCAGAGGACAAAAAGTGTTTCTTTCATTCTGCAATCAAACAAATGAAGTAATAATGAAACCATGGGGTGTTTTGAACTCGGCATGAGCCAGGGAATCCATTGCTACCATCATTTTGAAGATTGGACATACAGTTCAAAAGTTACTGGCATAAACGCAACTCCAACTTTGACACGCTGGTGGCGCTAGAGTGCACGAGATGTCAACGTAAGGCTTGGGGACAGATGTCATGGGTGTGTCCCGGATGAGTGTGCCAAATGTGGTTTTGATAGATTAAAACATTACTGAGATATGACCCCAGTTCCTGTTTTGCAGCTTTTCGGCCAATTTTGATTGGCTGTCACGAGGGAACGCAATGGACAATCAAAGATCCCTGTAAGACTTTTGTGGACATCGGTCTATAGATTGTGCATACTGCGTTTGGTGCAGATTGGTGAAAAAACCTAGGAGGAGATACATTTTGAGTGTTTTACACTAAATCCAATATGGCGGGAAATCCAATATGGTGGAAAATGATGTCATAGGGTACGTTGAACTTGGCTTGAGCGAAGGAATCCAACGCTGCCTCGTTTTTGAAAATCAGGCTTACAGGTCAAAAGTTGCATGCACAAATGCACCTCCAACTTTGACAGGTTGGTGGCGCTAGAGCGTTCAAGCTGTGGACATGGGTCTTGGTGAGAAGACTTTGGGGACTGTCATGAATGAGTGTGCCAATTTTCCCAACTTTTTACCATACGGTTCTATGGGCTGCCATAGACTCCAATGGCAGAAGAATAAATAATAATAATAATAATAATAATAATAATAAGAAAAGGTACAAGAACAATGGGTGCCAGCGCTTAGCGCTTCGCTGCTTGGCCCCCAAATATAGCTGCAAGCAGCGATGTGGGGGCCAAGCGGGACGCACGACCAGCGCATCAAAGACAACAAGCAAAACATGTCAAAAGTCAGACATGGTTGAACAGGATTCGATCTCTGTACCTGCTGCTTGCAAGGCCGACACGCTAACCACTGTGCTACGCAGGATGTTGCGAAAGTGAACCACCCTAGTCCAAAAGGCATGTGAGCCTTCCCTAACCCCATGAGTCTGAGTCCTGAGCTCTTAATTAATATCACCTGGCAGGGTTGCTTCCTCTCGGTAGAGTGAGAGGGGGGGGTGTCGTTGTTTAAATTGGCACACAGCGAAAAGTATACATAGCATAGCTCAACTATTTACTTCTTCAGAATCCAGACAATCACGCGAACATTTCCATGTATAAAATGTCCTTCGGTCTTCAGAAGTGTAGGAGAGGTGAAGAGTTAGAAACAGTTAGAGATTCTAGAGCGAAGAGAGATTTTCTAGAGCGTGGCTCCATTGATTTCAATGGAGGGGGGGGAGTCATTATTCGAACTGTCCCAGAGTGAAAAATATACATCGAAAAGCATAGCTTTTTTGATTTTATGAATCCCAAGAGTCGTGTGAACGTTTTGATATATAAAATGTGTATGAGCTGTGAGAATTAGAAGAGGGATGGCAGTTTAGAAAATGTGTGACTTTTTCCAAAAACCTCTGAAACTGGTGAAATTGTGCAGAGGACAAAAAGTGTTCCTTTCATTCTGCAATCAAACAAATGAAGTAATAATGAAACCATGGGGTGTTTTGAACTCGGCATGAGCCAGGGAATCCATTGCTACCATCATTTTGAAGATTGGACATACAGTTCAAAAGTTACTGGCATAAACGCAACTCCAACTTTGACACGCTGGTGGCGCTAGAGTGCACGAGATGTCAACGTAAGGCTTGGTGACAGATGTCATGGGTGTGTCCCGGATGAGTGTGCCAAATGTGGTTTTGATAGATTAAAACATTACTGAGATATGACCCCAGTTCCTGTTTTGCAGCTTTTCGGCCAATTTTGATTGGCTGTCACGAGGGAACGCAATGGACAATCAAAAATCCCTGTAAGACTTTTGTGGACATCGGTCTATAGATTGTGCATACTGCGTGTGGTGCAGATTGGTGAAAAAACCTAGGAGGAGATACATTTTGAGTGTTTTACACTAAATCCAATATGGCGGGAAATCCAATATGGTGGAAAATGATGTCATAGGGTGCGTTGAACTTGGCTTAAGCGAAGGAATCCAATGCTGCCTCGTTTTTGAAAATCAGGCTTACAGGTCAAAAGTTGCATGCACAAATGCACCTCCAACTTTGACACGTTGGTGGCGCTAGAGCGTTCAAGCTGTGGACATGGGTCTTGGTGAGAAGACTTTGGGGACTGTCATGAATGAGTGTGCCAATTTTCCCAACTTTTTACCATACGGTTCTATGGGCTGCCATAGACTCCAATGGCAGAAGAATAATAATAAATAATAAGAAAAGGTACAAGAACAATGGGTGCCAGCGCTTAGCGCTTCGCTGCTTGGCCCCCAATTAAAGCTGCAAGCAGCGATGTGGGGGCCAAGCGGGACGCACGACCAGCGCATCAAAGACAACAAGCAAAACATGTCAAAAGCCAGACATGGTTGAACAGGATTCGATCTCTGTACCTGCGGCTTGCAAGGCCGACACGCTAACCACTGTGCTACGCAGGATGTTGCGAAAGTGAACCACCCTAGTCCACAAGGCATGTGAGCCTTCCCTAACCCCGTGAGTCTGAGTCCTGAGCACTTAATTAATATCACCTGGCAGGGTTGCTTCCTCTCGGTAGAGTGAGAGGGGGGGGTGTCGTTGTTTAAATTGGCACACAGCGAAAAGTATACATAGCATAGCTCAACTATTTACTTCTTCAGAATCCAGACAATCACGCGAACATTTCCATGTATAAAATGTCCTTCGGTCTTCAGAAGTGTAGGAGAGGTGAAGAGTTAGAAACAGTTAGAGATTCTAGAGCGAAGAGAGATTTTGTAGAGCGTGGCTCCATTGATTTCAATGGAGGGGGGGAGTCATTATTCGAACTGTCCCAGAGTGAAAAATATACATCGAAGAGCTTAGCTTTTTTGATTTTATGAATCCCAAGAGTCGTGTGAACGTTTTGATATATAAAATGTGTATGAGCTGTGAGATTTAGAAGAGGGATGGCAGTTTAGAAAATGTGTGACTTTTTCCAAAAACCTCTGAAACTGGTGAAATTGTGCAGAGGACAAAAAGTGTTTCTTTCATTCTGCAATCAAACAAATGAAGTAATAATGAAACCATGGGGTGTTTTGAACTCGGCATGAGCCAGGGAATCCATTGCTACCATCATTTTGAAGATTGGACATACAGTTCAAAAGTTACTGGCATAAACGCAACTCCAACTTTGACACGCTGGTGGCGCTAGAGTGCACGAGATGTCAACGTAAGGCTTGGTGACAGATGTCATGGGTGTGTCCCGGATGAGTGTGCCAAATGTGGTTTTGATAGATTAAAACATTACTGAGATATGACCCCAGTTCCTGTTTTGCAGCTTTTCGGCCAATTTTGATTGGCTGTCACGAGGGAACGCAATGGACAATCAAAAATCCCTGTAAGACTTTTGTGGACATCGGTCTATAGATTGTGCATACTGCGTGTGGTGCAGATTGGTGAAAAAACCTAGGAGGAGATACATTTTGAGTGTTTTACACTAAATCCAATATGGCGGGAAATCCAATATGGTGGAAAATAATGTCATAGGGTGCGTTGAACTTGGCTTGAGCGAAGGAATCCAACGCTGCCTCGTTTTTGAAAATCAGGCTTACAGGTCAAAAGTTGCATGCACAAATGCACCTCCAACTTTGACACGTTGGTGGCGCTAGAGCGTTCAAGCTGTGGACATGGGTCTTGGTGAGAAGACTTTGGGGACTGTCATGAATGAGTGTGCCAATTTTCTTAACTTTTTACCATACGGTTCTATGGGCTGCCATAGACTCCAATGGCAGAAGAATAAATAATAATAATAATAAGAAAAGGTACAAGAACAATGGGTGCCAGCGCTTAGCGCTTCGCTGCTTGGCCCCCAATAATTAAAGCTGCAAGCAGCGTTGTGGGGGCCAAGCTGACAACGCAAAAGAGGAAGCAAATACGACTGATGTTTTGAAGGCTTTAGAGATATGTTTGTCGGACTGCAACTACACTGCAGACTTGGTAAACACACCAAACGTTATAACCACTGTAAACTTCAACCACTGCAAACTATGAAAATCATTCAGCTCAATAAAACAAGAAAAGTAGGCTGGTCTAATACTCAACACTCGTGGGCAGCGGATGAGAGCTAAAGTCTTTCCCACACCCGTGTGGCCAGCCCGTTCGTTGAAATTCTGCCACACCTTCTCTTTCAAGGCTGTAGGGAGGACCAGCTGAAAGATGGAGTTTGCGGTGTTGGGGTCCCTCACACACTGATGCAAGACTCCCTCCCTCAGAGTCAGCCTCTATCTCTCCTTGAGGATCTGCCGAGTGTCACGTTGCAGGGCGATCCTTTCTGTTGCACTGGGCGGTTTCCCTGTCTGCAAGGATAACAGCATGTGGCGAATCATGTCATCTTTTTTGCTGGGCGTCCTTCCATTCTCCAGGGGGTTCGGCCCAGCTGCACTTCTTCTAGGTCAACTTGGACAGGAGAGTTAAGCATTTCTGGGCATGGGTTTTCCACCCCGGTGAGAAAAGTCTTCAGGGCCAGGATCTCCTCCTCTTCACCATCCTCTCCTCCATCCACAGGTACACGAGATAGGGCATCAGCATTAACATTGGTTTTGTCAGGCTGGAACTTGATGTTGAAGTGGTAGTTGTAGAGTCTGGCTGCCCACTGTTGCTCCAAGCTTCTCAGGTTCACCTCCTGTAAGTTTGCGAGAATGTTGTTGTCAGTGAACACTACAAAATGGGAGCCTAGAGTGGAATTTCTTGCTGCACCAGCGAAAGACGGCCTACCTTCTGATAGCAATGAAGGTAAACAGGAGTCTGGCCAGTGTTCTTCACTTCTTCACTTGCACCTTCCCATTCAGACAAACTAGACTCCATTGAATCTTCAAAACCTTCCCCTACTCCACAGAAGTCTACACCCACTCACTGCATTTCCTTTACCCACTTTGACTATTTGTACACGGCCATGAACATGGCAAACAATACGCAACCAAGTTCCGTCTGCTGCATTTTACACAAGAGGAGCGCATTACTGTACTATATGTGATTGTCTGTACTGTATGTGCTTGTGTCTATGTAATTGTGTCTATTGTATGTTATGTTCTCTGCTGTACTGTATGTCTGTGATTGTCTACTGTATGTGCTTCCGTCTGATTTTCTCTACTGTATGCAATTGTCTATGTGATTATCTTTACTGTATGAGCTTGTCTATGTGATTGTCTCTACTGTATGTGCTTGTCTGGATAATCGTCTCTACAACAAAACCCATGAATATGATGTACCGTACTGTAAGATGCCTCCCCCACATGGCAAACATTTGTAATACACACATATTACTTACTCTAAACAATAGGCACACGAGTCCCTGGTCTGTGAGCCAAATTTCACAACTTTTAACTGGCAGGAGCGACCTACAATGATTCTGTTGTCTGCCATTGACTTCCACAGCAGCATAATTACAATAATTATAAGAATGCACTTTGGATGAACGGGAATCGAACCCTGAACTCGCTGCTTGCGAGACTGACGCGCTACCCGCTATGCCACAACGGATCTTACAAAGCGCGTCGCAGATTTGAGTGGATAATGTCAGCTTCTGCTTCCTCTTGGTAGAGTGAGTCCTGAGCCCTTAATTAATGTCACCTGGTAGGGCTGCTTCCTCTCGGTAGAGTGAGAGGGGGGGGTGTCTTTGTTTAAATTGGCACACAGCGAAAAGTATACATAGCATAGCTCAACTATTTACTTCTTCAGAATCCAGACAATCACGCGAACATTTCCATGTATAAAATGTCCTTCGGTCTTCAGAAGTGTAGGAGAGGTGAAGAGTTAGAAACAGTTAGAGATTCTAGAGCGAAGAGAGATTTTCTAGAGTGTGGCTCCATTGATTTCAATGGAGGGGGGGGGGTCATTATTCGAACTGTCACAGAGTGAAAAATATACATCGAAGAGCTTAGCTTTTTTGATTTTATGAATCCCAAGAGTCGTGTGAACGTTTTGATATATAAAATGTGTATGAGCTGTGAGAATTGGAAGAGGGATGGCAGTTTAGAAAATGTGTGACTTTTTCCAAAATGCGCCTTTCAGCACTCTGACACTGGTGAAATTGTGCAGAAGACAAAAAGTGTTCCTTTCATTCTGCAATCAAACAAATGAAGTAATAATGAAACCATGGGGTGTTTTGAACTCGGCATGAGCCAGGGAATCCATTGCTACCATCATTTTGAAGATTGGACATACAGTTCAAAAGTTACTGGCATAAACGCAACTCCAACTTTGACATGCTGGTGGCGCTAGAGTGCACGAGATGTCAACATGAGGCTTGGTGACAGATGTCATGGGTATGTCCCGAATGAGTGTGCCAAATGTGGTTTTGATAGATTAAAAGATTAATGAGATATGACCACAGTTCCTGTTCTGCAGCTTTTCTGCCAATTTTGATTGGCTGTCACGAGCGAACGCAATGGATAATCAAAAATCCCTGTACATCCTATGTAGACATTAATGTATAGATGACATCCACCGATTTTCGTGCAAATTGGTGAAAGTTCCTAGGAGGAGATACATTTTAAGGGTTTTGCACATCATTCAAAATGGCGGAGAAGCCAAGATGGCCACAATGACGTCATAGAGTGCGTTGAATCCGGCTTGAGCCAAGGAATTGAAGGACACCTGAAGTTTGAAAATTGGACTTGCTGAAGAAAAGCTGCATGCATAAATGCACCTCCAACTTTGACACGTTGGTGGCGCTAGAGAGGGTGAGGTGTGGACATGAGACTTGGTGAGGAGGGTCAGGGCACTGTCCCGAATGAGTGTGCCATTTTTCATAACTTTGTACCATAAGCTTCTATGGGCTGCCATAGACTACAATGGCAGAGGAATAAAGAAGAAAGAGAAACGGTACAAACTTAATGGGTGCCTGCGCAGCTGCGCTGCTTGGCCCCCAATAATACCATCAATTACAATAGGGTCTTCGCCCCTTCGGGGCTTGGCCCCTAAATATACCTGCAAGCAGGAATGTGGGGGCCAAGCAGTTTAACTGCAAGCAGACAAGGAATCAGCTAGACTGACGTGGTGACATGTTTGACAAGGGTCAAGGATGGGCCCGAGATTTTCGGAAGTCAGACATATGGTTGAACGGGATTCGATCTCTGTACCTGCTGCTTGCAAGGCCAACATGCTAACCACTGTGCTACGCCGGATGTTACAGATGTGAATCACCCTAGTCCACAAGGCATGTTAGCCTTCGCTAACCTATTAGCTGAATCCCAATCTGAGTCCTGAGCACTTAATTAATGTCAGCTGGAAGGGCCAGAGGGTGGAAGGGCCCTAAATTAAATGCTATTAAAGCATTTATGATACAACCCAAGTTCCTGTTTAGCGGCATTGTCGCCAAATGCAACTGGCTGTCACAAGCGAACGCATCCAAATCTCATATTGAACCTTTGTAGACTAGGATTGGTCTACAGATTATGTGTAGGCCTACCACGTTTCATGCAGATAGGAGGAAAATCTGGCATGGGGTTGAACGAGATTTAAACTCAGTACCTGCTGCTTGCAAGGCCGACTTGCTATCCACTGTGCTACGCCTGATCTTGCAAAGGAGAATCTCCCTAGTCCACAAGGCATGTCAGCCGTTGCTTCCTCTCGATTGAGTGAGAGGGGGGGTGTCGTCATTTAAATTGGCACATGGCGAAAAGTACATAGCAGAGCGTAACTATTTACTTCTATAGAATCCAGACAATCACACAAACATTTCGAGGTATAATATGTCCTTCTGTCTTCAAAAGTGTAGGAGAGGTGACGAGTTAGAAACACAACATTGATTCAGTCATTTGCTTCAAGTTAGAGCATGGCTCCATTGGTTTCAATGGAGGGGGGGAGTCATCATTCAAACTGTCACGGCAAAAAATTATACATCAGAGAGCTTAGCTTTTTGGATTTTACAAATCCCAAGAGTCATGTGAACATTTTTATATATAATATGTGTATACGCTGTGCAAATTGGAAGAGGGGTGGCAGTTTAGAAAATGTGTGACATTTTTCCTTAGTGCGTCTCTCCCCACTCTAAAATCTGTGAAATTTTGCAGAACACCAAAAGTGTAACTTGCATTCTGCAATCAAGAGAATGAAAAATAATGAAACCATGGTATGTTTTGAACTCGGCTTGGCGCAAGGAATCCAATGATCCCTGAATCATTAAAATCGAACAAACGGTTCAAAAGTTACAAGCATAAACGTGACTCCAACTTTGACACATTGGTGGCGCTAGAGTGCTCAACTTGTCAACATGTGACTTGGTTACAGAGGTCACGGGAGGGTCCCTAACCAGTCTGCTAAATGTGCTTTTGATACATTAAAGCATTTATGCGATATGTCTTAAATTCCTGTTTGGAGGCTTTGTTGCCAAATTCAATTGGCTGTCACAAGCAAACGCATTGGAATATCAACAATTCAAATCAATCCTTTGTAGACATTGGTCTCCAGATTATGTGTATTAATTTTTTTGCAGATTGGTGAAAATCTATAGGAGGAGTAGCATTTTAAGTGTTTTTCACTAAATCCAAAATGGCAGACAATCCAATATAGTATGCATGACGTAATAGGGTTCGTTTAACTCGGGTTGAGCCAAGGAATCATATGGCACCTTGATTTTGAAAATTGGACTTACGGGTCAAAAGTGGCGTGCATAAATGCATTGCCAACTTTGACATGTTGGTGGCGCTAGAGTGTAGGAGCTGAGGACATGGGTCTTGGTGAGAGGGGTCATGGGACTGTCCCGAATCAGTGTGCCAAATTTCATAACTTTCTACCATACAGTTCTATGGGCTGCCATAGACTCCAATGGCAGAAGAGTAAAAGAAAGAAAGAAAGAAAAAAAAAAAGGATAATAAGAAAAGGTAGAAACATAATGGTGCAAGGCTAGACTGACGTGGCGACATGTTTGACAAGGGTCAAGGATAGTTCAGAGAATTTCAAAAGTCAGACATATGGTGGAACGGGATTCGATCTCTGTACCTGCTGCTTGCAAGGCCAACATGCTAACCACTGTGCTACGCCGGATGTTGCGAAGGTAAATCACCCTAGACCACAAGGCATGTTAGCCTTTGCTAACCCTATTAGCTGAATCCCAATCTGAGTCTGAGTCCTGAGCACTTAATTAATGTCAGCTGGAAGGGTCGCTTCCTCTCGGTTGAGTGAGAGGGGGGGTGTCGTCGTTTAAATTGGCACACAGCGAAAAGTATATATAGCATAGCTCAACTATTTACTTCTTCAGAATCCAGACAATCATGCGAACATTTCCATGTATTATATGTCGTTCGGTCTTCAGAAGTGTAGGAGAGGTGACGAGTTAGAAACATTAACACTGATTCTGTCATTTTCTAGAGTGTGGATCCATTGTTTTCAATGGAGGGGGGGAGTCGTCGTTCCAACTGTCACACAGTGAAACATACATCGGAGGGCTTAGCTTTTTTGATTTTATGAATCCCAAGAGTCGTGTGAACGTTTTGATATATAAAATGTGTATGAGCTGTGAGAATTGGAAGAGGGATGGCAGTTTAGAAAATGTGTGACTTTTTCCAAAATGCGCCTTTCACCACTCTGAAAGTGGTGAAATTGTGCAGAAGACAAAAAGTGTTCCTTGCATTCTGCAATCAAACAAATGAAGTAATAATGAAACCATGGGGTGTTTTGAACTCAGCATGAGCCAGGGAATCCATTGCTACCATCATTTTGAAGATTGGACATACAGTTAAAAAGTTACTGGCATAAACGCAACTCTAACTTTGACACGCTGGTGGCGCTAGAGTGTACGAGATGTCAACATGAGGCTTGGTGACAGATGTCATGGGTGTGTACCGGATGAGTGTGCTAAATGTGGTTCTGATAGATTAAAACATTACTGAGATATGACCCCAGTTCCTGTTTTGCAGCTTTTCTGCCAATTTTGATTGGCTGTCAAGAGCGAACGCAATGGACAATCAGAAATCCCTGTAAGTTTTTTGTGGACATCGGTCTATAGATTGTGCATACTGCGTTTTGTGCAGATTGGTGAAAAAACCTAGGAGGAGATACATTTTAAGTGTTTTACACAAAGTACAAAATGGCGGGAAATCCAATATGGCAGACAATGACGTCATGAGGTGCGTTGAACTCGGCTTGAACCAAGGATTCCAAAGGTACCTCGTTTTTCAAAATCAGACTTACAGGTCAAAAGTTGCATGCATAAAAGCATTGCCAACTTTGACACGTTGGTGGCGCTAGAGGGTTCGAGCTGTGGACATGAGTCTTGGTGAGGAGACTCAGGGGACTGTCCTGAATGAGTGTGCCAATTTTCATAACTTTCTACCATATGCTTCTATGGGCTGCCATAGACTCCAATGGCAGAAGAATAATAATAATAATATGAAAAGGTAGAAACTTAATGGTGGCCTACGCAGCTGCGCTGCTTGGCCCCCAAATATAGCTGCAAGCAGCAATGTGGGGGCCAAGCAGGACATGCGACCAGCGCATAAAAGACAACAAGCGAAACACGTCATAGGAGTCTATTCAAATCGCTACCGCAGTTTTGAAAATCGGGCGTACGGTTCAGAATATACGCACTTCCAACTTTGACAGGTTGGTGGCGCTAGAGACTTTGAGGTGTCGACATAGACTTGGTGACAGGGGTCTCGGGACCGTCCACGATGAGTGTGCCTAATGTGGTTATGATACATCAAAACCTTACTGAGATTTGACCACACTTCCTGTTTGGCGGCTTGGACGCCAAATTCGATTGGCTGTAGCGAGCGAACACCTTCGACAATCGAAAATCCCTCTAGGAGTTTTGTGGACATTAGTCTAAAGAATGTGTACAGCCAGTTTCATGCAGATTGGTGAAAATCCTTAGGAGAAGATACATTTTAAGTGTTTTACACAAAATACAAAATGGCGGGAAATCCAATTGGTGGAAAATGACATTATAGGATGCGATGAACTCGGCATGAGCGAGGGATTCCAACGGTACCTCATTTTTCAAAATCGGTTACACAGGTCAAAAGTTGTGTGCATTAACGCACTTCCAACTTTGACATGGTGGTGGCGCTAGAAGGTTTGAGCTGTCGCAATGCCACTTGCTGCCAGAGGTCATGGGACTGTCCCCGATGAGTGTGCCAAATGTGGCTTTAATACATTAACAATTTTCTGAGATATGACCACACTTCCTGTTTGGCGGCTTGGACACCAAATTTGATTGGCTGCAGCGAGCGAACGCAATGGACAATCAGAAATCCCTGTAAGACTTTTGTGGACATCGGTCTACAGATTGTGCTTACCGAGTGTCGTGCAGATTGGAGAAAAAACCTAGGAGGAGATACATTTTGAGAGTTTTTCACAAAATCCAAAATGGCGGGAAATCCAATACGGCGGAAAATGATGTCATGGGGTGCGTTGAACTCGGCTTAAGCCAAGGAATTCAACGGTACCTTGTTTTTGAAAATCGGGCTTACAGGTCAAAAGTTGTGTGCACAAACGCACCTCCAACTTTGACATGTTGGTGGCGCTAGAGGGTTCGAGCTGTGTACATGGGTCTTGGTGAAAAGACTCAGGGGACTGTCATGAATGAGTGTGCCAATTTTCACAACTTTTTACCATATGGTTCTATGGGCTGCCATAGACTCCAATGCCAGAGGAAGATGAATAATAATAATAAATATAGCTGCAAGCAGCGATGTGGCGGCCAAGCGGGACGCACGACCAGCGCATCAAAGACAACAAGCAAAACATGTCGAAAGCCAGACATGGTTGAACAGGATTCGATCTCTGTACCTGCTGCTTGCAAGGCCGACACGCTAACCACTGTGCTAAGCAGGATGTTGCGAAAGTGAACCACCCTAGTCCACAAGGCATGTGAGCCTTCCCTAACCCCGTGAGTCTGAGTCCTGAGCACTTAATTAATATCACCTGTCAGGGTTGCTTCCTCTCGGTAGAGTGAGAGGGGGGGGTGTCGTTGTTTAAATTGTCACACAGCGAAAAGTATACATAGCATAGCTCAACTATTTACTTCTTCAGAATCCAGACAATCACGCGAACATTTCCATGTATAAAATGTCCTTCGGTCTTCAGAAGTGTAGGAGAGGTGAAGAGTTAGAAACAGTTAGAGATTCTAGAGCGAAGAGAGATTTTCTAGAGCGTGGCTCCATTGATTTCAATGGAGGGGGGGAGTCATTATTCGAACTGTCCCAGAGTGAAAAATATACATCGAAGAGCTTAGCTTTTTTGATTTTATGAATCCCAAGAGTCGTGTGAACGTTTTGATATATAAAATGTGTATGAGCTGTGAGAATTAGAAGAGGGATGGCAGTTTAGAAAATGTGTGACTTTTTCCAAAAACCTCTGAAACTGGTGAAATTGTGCAGAGGACAAAAAGTGTTTCTTTCATTCTGCAATCAAACAAATGAAGTAATAATGAAACCATGGGGTGTTTTGAACTCGGCATGAGCCAGGGAATCCATTGCTACCATCATTTTGAAGATTGGACATACAGTTCAAAAGTTACTGGCATAAACGCAACTCCAACTTTGACACGCTGGTGGCGCTAGAGTGCATGAGATGTCAACGTAAGGCTTGGGGACAGATGTCATGGGTGTGTCCCGGATGAGTGTGCCAAATGTGGTTTTGATAGATTAAAACATTACTGAGATATGACCCCAGTTCCTGTTTTGCAGCTTTTCGGCCAATTTTGATTGGCTGTCACGAGGGAACGCAATGGACAATCAAAGATCCCTGTAAGACTTTTGTGGACATCGGTCTATAGATTGTGCATACTGCGTTTGGTGCAGATTGGTGAAAAAACCTAGGAGGAGATACATTTTGAGTGTTTTACACTAAATCCAATATGGCGGGAAATCCAATATGGTGGAAAATGATGTCATAGGGTACGTTGAACTTGGCTTGAGCGAAGGAATCCAACGCTGCCTCGTTTTTGAAAATCAGGCTTACAGGTCAAAAGTTGCATGCACAAATGCACCTCCAACTTTGACAGGTTGGTGGCGCTAGAGCGTTCAAGCTGTGGACATGGGTCTTGGTGAGAAGACTTTGGGGACTGTCATGAATGAGTGTGCCAATTTTCCCAACTTTTTACCATACGGTTCTATGGGCTGCCATAGACTCCAATGGCAGAAGAATAAATAATAAGAAAAGGTACAAGAACAATGGGTGCCAGCGCTTAGCGCTTCGCTGCTTGGCCCCCAATAATAAATATAGCTGCAAGCAGCGATGTGGGGGCCAAGCGGGACGCACGACCAGCGCATCAAAGACAACAAGCAAAACATGTCAAAAGCCAGACATGGTTGAACAGGATTCGATCTCTGTACCTGCTGCTTGCAAGGCCGACACGCTAACCACTGTGCTACGCAGGATGTTGCGAAAGTGAACCACCCTAGTCCACAAGGCATGTGAGCCTTCCCTAACCCCGTGAGTCTGAGTCCTGAGCACTTAATTAATATCACCTGGCAGGGTTGCTTCCTCTCGGTAGAGTGAGAGGGGGGGGTGTCGTTGTTTAAATTGGCACACAGCGAAAAGTATACATAGCATAGCTCAACTATTTACTTCTTCAGAATCCAGACAATCACGCGAACATTTCCATGTATAAAATGTCCTTCGGTCTTCAGAAGTGTAGGAGAGGTGAAGAGTTAGAAACAGTTTGAGATTCTAGAGCGAAGAGAGATTTTCTAGAGCGTGGCTCCATTGATTTCAATGGAGGGGGGGAGTCATTATTCGAACTGTCCCAGAGTGAAAAATATACATCGAAGAGCTTAGCTTTTTTGATTTTATGAATCCCAAGAGTCGTGTGAACGTTTTGATATATAAAATGTGTATGAGCTGTGAGAATTAGAAGAGGGATGGCAGTTTAGAAAATGTGTGACTTTTTCCAAAAACCTCTGAAACTGGTGAAATTGTGCAGAGGACAAAAAGTGTTTCTTTCATTCTGCAATCAAACAAATGAAGTAATAATGAAACCATGGGGTGTTTTGAACTCGGCATGAGCCAGGGAATCCATTGCTACCATCATTTTGAAGATTGGACATACAGTTCAAAAGTTACTGGCATAAACGCAACTCCAACTTTGACACGCTGGTGGCGCTAGAGTGCACGAGATGTCAACGTAAGGCTTGGTGACAGATGTCATGGATGTGTCCCGGATGAGTGTGCCAAATGTGGTTTTGATAGATTAAAACATTACTGAGATATGACCCCAGTTCCTGTTTTGCAGCTTTTTGGCCAATTTTGATTGGCTGTCACGAGGGAACGCAATGGACAATCAAAAATCCCTGTAAGACTTTTGTGGACATCGGTCTATAGATTGTGCATACTGCGTTTGGTGCAGATTGGTGAAAAAACCTAGGAGGAGATACATTTTGAGTGTTTTACACTAAATCCAATATGGCGGGAAATCCAATATGGTGGAAAATGATGTCATAGGGTGCGTTGAACTTGGCTTGAGCGAAGGAATCCAACGCTGCCTCGTTTTTGAAAATCAGGCTTACAGGTCAAAAGTTGCATGCACAAATGCACCTCCAACTTTGACACGTTGGTGGCGCTAGAGCGTTCAAGCTGTGGACATGGGTCTTGGTGAGAAGCCTTTGGGGACTGTCATGAATGAGTGTGCCAATTTTCCCAACTTTTTACCATACGGTTCTATGGGCTGCCATAGACTCCAATGGCAGAAGAATAATAATAATAAAATATAGCTGCAAGCAGCAATGTGGGGGCCAAGCAGGACATGCGACCAGCGCATAAAAGACAACAAGCGAAACACGTCATAGGAGTCTATTCAAATCGCTACCGCAGTTTTGAAAATCGGGCGTACGGTTCAGAATATACGCACTTCCAACTTTGACAGGTTGGTGGCGCTAGAGACTTTGAGGTGTCGACATAGACTTGGTGACAGGGGTCTCGGGACCGTCCACGATGAGTGTGCCTAATGTGGTTATGATACATCAAAACCTTACTGAGATTTGACCACACTTCCTGTTTGGCGGCTTGGACGCCAAATTCGATTGGCTGTAGCGAGCGAACACCTTCGACAATCGAAAATCCCTCTAGGAGTTTTGTGGACATTAGTCTAAAGAATGTGTACAGCCAGTTTCATGCAGATTGGTGAAAATCCTTAGGAGAAGATACATTTTAAGTGTTTTACACAAAATACAAAATGGCGGGAAATCCAATTGGTGGAAAATGACATCATAGGATGCGATGAACTCGGCATGAGCGAGGGATTCCAACGGTACCTCATTTTTCAAAATCGGTTACACAGGTCAAAAGTTGTGTGCATTAACGCACTTCCAACTTTGACATGGTGGTGGCGCTAGAGGGTTTGAGCTGTCGCAATGCCACTTGCTGCCAGAGGTCATGGGACTGTCCCCGATGAGTGTGCCAAATGTGGCTTTAATACATTAACAATTTTCGGAGATATGACCACACTTCCTGTTTGGCGGCTTGGACACCAAATTTGATTGGCTGTAGCGGGCGAACCCTTTCGAAAATTGAAAATCCCTGAACATCCTATGTGGACATTGGTCTAGAGAATGTGCCTACCGAGTTTCGTGCAGATTGGTCAAAATTCCTAGGAGGAGATACATTTCAAGTGTTTTTCAAAAAATTCAAGATGGCGGAAAATCTATATAACCGGAAGTTATGGGTCCTTGAGGCAAATTTGTTCATCATGAGGAGAGACATATGTGTGCAAAGTGTCATGTCTGTAGGTCAAACGGGGCCTGAGATATGCCTGTTCAAAGTTCGCAACTTCAGTCGGCTGCTATAGCGCCCCCTATTGGCTTATCGATCTGGGTCGTGCTCCATGGACTCAGCACATCATCCTCTACCATCATGCAAATTTTGGTAAAAAGTTACCACTCCGTTCTATAGGCTGCCATTGACTCCCATGGCGGAAAAAAGAATAATAATAATAATAATAAATATAGCTGCAAGCAGCAATGTGGGGGCCAAGCAGGACATGCGACCAGCGCATAAAAGACAACAAGCGAAACACGTCATAGGAGTCTATTCAAATCGCTACCGCAGTTTTGAAAATCGGGCGTACGGTTCAGAATATACGCACTTCCAACTTTGACAGGTTGGTGGCGCTAGAGACTTTGAGGTGTCGACATAGACTTGGTGACAGGGGTCTCGGGACCGTCCACGATGAGTGTGCCTAATGTGGTTATGATACATCAAAACCTTACTGAGATTTGACCACACTTCCTGTTTGGCGGCTTGGACGCCAAATTCGATTGGCTGTAGCGAGCGAACACCTTCGACAATCGAAAATCCCTCTAGGAGTTTTGTGGACATTAGTCTAAAGAATGTGTACAGCCAGTTTCATGCAGATTGGTGAAAATCCTTAGGAGAAGATACATTTTAAGTGTTTTACACAAAATACAAAATGGCGGGAAACCCAATTGGTGGAAAATGACATCATAGGATGCGATGAACTCGGCATGAGCGAGGGATTCCAACGGTACCTCATTTTTCAAAATCGGTTACACAGGTCAAAAGTTGTGTGCATTAATGCACTTCCAACTTTGACATGGTGGTGGCGCTAGAGGGTTTGAGCTGTCGCAATGCCACTTGCTGCCAGAGGTCATGGGACTGTCCCCGATGAGTGTGCCAAATGTGGCTTAAATACATTAACAATTTTCTGAGATATGACCACACTTCCTGTTTGGCGGCTTGGACACCAAATTTGATTGGCTGTAGCGGGCGAACCCTTTCGAAAATTGAAAATCCCTGAACATCCTATGTGGACATTGGTCTCGAGAATGTGCCTACCGAGTTTCGTGCAGATTGGTCAAAATTCCTAGGAGGAGATACATTTGAAGTGTTTTTCAAAAAATTCAAGATGGCGGAAAATCTATATAACCGGAAGTTATGGGTCCTTGAGGCAAATTTGTTCATCATGAGGAGAAACATATGTGTGCAAAGTGTCATGTCTGTAGGTCAAACGGGGCCTGAGATATGCCTGTTCAAAGTTTGCAAATTCAGTCGGCTGCTATAGCGCCCCCTATTGGCTAATCGATCTGGGTCGTGCTCCATGGACTCAGCACATCATCCTCTACCATCATGCAAATTTTGGTAAAAAGTTACCACTCCGTTCTATAGGCTGCCATTGACTCCCATGGCGGAAAAAAGAATAATAATAATAAATATAGCTGCAAGCAGCAATGTGGGGGCCAAGCAGGACATGCGACCAGCGCATAAAAGACAACAAGCGAAACACGTCATAGGAGTCTATTCAAATCGCTACCGCAGTTTTGAAAATCGGGCGTACGGTTCAGAATATACGCACTTCCAACTTTGACAGGTTGGTGGCGCTAGAGACTTTGAGGTGTCGACATAGACTTGGTGACAGGGGTCTCGGGACCGTCCACGATGAGTGTGCCTAATGTGGTTATGATACATCAAAACCTTACTGAGATTTGACCACACTTCCTGTTTGGCGGCTTGGACGCCAAATTCGATTGGCTGTAGCGAGCGAACACCTTCGACAATCGAAAATCCCTCTAGGAGTTTTGTGGACATTAGTCTAAAGAATGTGTACAGCCAGTTTCATGCAGATTGGTGAAAATCCTTAGTTGAAGATACATTTAAAGTGTTTTACACAAAATACAAAATGGCGGGAAATCCAATTGGTGGAAAATGACATCATAGGATGCGATGAACTCGGCATGAGCGAGGGATTCCAACGGTACCTCATTTTTCAAAATCGGTTACACAGGTCAAAAGTTGTGTGCATTAACGCACTTCCAACTTTGACATGGTGGTGGCGCTAGAGGGTTTGACCTGTCGCAATGCAACTTGCTGCCAGAGGTCATGGGACTGTCCTTGATGAGTCTGCCAAATGTGGCTTTAATACATTAACAATTTTCTGAGATATGACCACACTTCCTGTTTGGCGGCTTGGACACCAAATTTGATTGGCTGTAGCGGGCGAACCCTTTCGAAAATTGAAAATCCCTGAACATCCTATGTGGACATTGGTATAGAGAATGTGCCTACCGAGTTTGGTGCAGATTGGTCAAGATTCCTAGGAGAAGATACATTTGAAGTGTTTTTCAAAAAATTCAAGATGGCGGAAAATCTATATAACCGGAAGTTATGGGTCCTTGAGGCAAATTTGTTCATCATGAGGAGAGACATATGTGTGCAAAGTGTCATGTCTGTAGGTCAAACGGGGCCTGAGATATGCCTGTTCAAAGTTCGCAACTTCAGTCGGCTGCTATAGCGCCCCCTATTGGCTAATCGATCTGGGTCGTGCTCCATGGACTCAGCACATCATCCTCTACCATCATGCAAATTTTGGTAAAAAGTTACCACTCTGTTCTATAGGCTGCCATTGACTCCCATGGCGGAAAAAAGAATAATAATAATACCATCAATAACAATAGGGTCTTCGCCCCTTCGGGGCTTGGCCCCTAATAAATATAGCTGCAAGCAGCAATGTGGGGGCCAAGCAGGACATGCGACCAGCGCATCAAAGACAACAAGCGAAACACGTCATAGGAGTCTATTCAAATCGCTACCGCAGTTTTGAAAATCGGGCGTACGGTTCAGAATATACGCACTTCCAACTTTGACAGGTTGGTGGCGCAAGAGACTTTGAGGTGTCGACATAGACTTGGTGACAGGGGTCTCGGGACCGTCCACGATGAGTGTGCCTAATGTGGTTATGATACATCAAAACCTTACTGAGATTTGACCACACTTCCTGTTTGGCGGCTTGGACGCCAAATTCGATTGGCTGTAGCGAGCGAACACCTTCGACAATCGAAAATCCCTCTAGGAGTTTTGTGGAAATTAGTCTAAAGAATGTGTACAGCCAGTTTCATGCAGATTGGTGAAAATCCTTAGGAGAAGATACATTTTAAGTGTTTTACACAAAATACAAAATGGCGGGAAATCCAATTGGTGGAAAATGACATCATAGGATTCGATGAACTCGGCATGAGCGAGGGATTCCAACGGTACCTCATTTTTCAAAATCGGTTACACAGGTCAAAAGTTGTGTGCATTAACGCACTTCCAACTTTGACATGGTGGTGGCGCTAGAGGGTTTGAGCTGTCGCAATGCCACTTGCTGCCAGAGGTCATGGGACTGTCCCCGATGAGTGTGCCAAATGTGGCTTTAATACATTAACAATTTTCTGAGATATGACCACACTTCCTGTTTGGCGGCTTGGACACCAAATTTGATTGGCTGTAGCGGGCGAACCCTTTCGAAAATTGAAAATCCCTGAACATCCTATGTGGACATTGGTCTAGAGAATGTGCTTACCGAGTTTCGTGCAGATTGGTCAAAATTCCTAGGAGTAGATACATTTGAAGTGTTTTTCAAAGAATTCAAGATGGCGGAAAATCTATATAACCGGAAGTTATGGGTCCTTGAGGCAAATTTGTTCATCATGAGGAGAGACATATGTGTGCAAAGTGTCATGTCTGTAGGTCAAACGGGGCCTGAGATATGCCTGTTCAAAGTTCGCAACTTCAGTCGGCTGCTATAGCGCCCCCTATTGGCTAATCGATCTGGGTCGTGCTCCATGGACTCAGCACATCATCCTCTACCATCATGCAAATTTTGGTAAAAAGTTACCACTCCGTTCTATAGGCTGCCATTGACTTCAATGGCAGAAGAATAATACCATCAATAACAATAGGGGCTTCGCACTGCGTGCTTGGCCCCTAATAATACCATCAATAACAATAGGGGCTTCGCACTTTGTGCTTGGCCCCTAATAATAATAATAATAATAATAATACCATCAATTACAATAGGGTCTTCGCCCCTACGGGGCTTGGCCCCTAATAATAATAATAATACCATCAATTACAATAGGGTCTTCGCCCCTACGGGGCTTGGCCCCTAATAATAATAATAATAATACCATCAATAACAATAGGGGCTTCGCACTTTGTGCTTGGCCCCTAAATATACCTGCAAGCAGGAATGTGGGGGCCAAGCTGTTTAACTGCAAGCAGACAAGGAATCAGCTAGACTGACGTGGTGACATGTTTGACAAGGGTCAAGGATGGGCCCGAGATTTTCGGAAGTCAGACATATGGTTGAACGGGATTCGATCTCTGTACCTGCTGCTTGCAAGGCCGACACGCTAACCACTGTGCTACGCAGGCTGTTGCGAAGGTGAACCACCCTAGTCCACAAGGCATGTGAGCCTTCCCTAACCCCGTGTGTCTGAGTCCTGAGCACTTAATAAATATCACCTGGTAGGGTTGCTTCCTCTCGGTAGAGTGAGAGGGGGGGTGTCGTTGTTTAAATTGGCACACAGCGAAAAGTATACATAGCATAGCTCAACTATTTACTTCTTCAGAATCCAGACAATCACGCGAACATTTCCATGTATAAAATGTCCTTCGGTCTTCAGACGTGTAGGAGAGGTGAAGAGTTAGAAACAGTTAGAGATTCTAGAGCGAAGAGAGATTTTCTAGAGCGTGGCTCCATTGATTTCAATGGAGGGGGGGGAGTCATTATTCGAACTGTCACAGAGTGAAAAATATACATCGAAGAGCTTAGCTCTTTTGATTTTATTAATCCCAAGAGTCGTGTGAACGTTTTGATATGTAAAATGTGTATGAGCTGTGAGAATTGGAAGAGGGATGGCAGTTTAGAAAATGTGTGACTTTTTCCAAAATGCGCCTTTCACCACTCTGAAACTGGTGAAATTGTGCAGAAGACAAAAAGTGTTCCTTTCATTCTGCAATCAAACAAATGAAGTAATAATGAAACCACGGGGCGTTTTGAACTCAGCATGAGCCAGGGAATCCATTGCTACCATAATTTTGAAGATTGGACATACAGCTCAAAAGTTACTGGCATAAACGCAACTCCAACTTTGACACGCTGGTGGCGCTAGAGTGCACAAGATGTCAACATGAGGCTTGGTGACAGATGTCATGGGTATGTCCCGAATGAGTGTGCCAAATGTGGTTTTGATAGATTAAAACATTACTGAGATATGACCCCAGTTCCTGTTTTGCAGCTTTTCTGCCAATTTTGATTAACTGTCACGAGCGAACGCAATAGATAATCAAAAATCCCTGTACATCCTTTGTAGACATTGGTGTATAGATGACATCCACTGATTTTCGTGCAAATTGGTGAAAGTTCCTAGGAGGAGATACATTTTAAGGGTTTTGCACATCATTCAAAATGGCGGAAAAGCCAAGATGGCCACAATGACGTCATAGAGTGTGTTGAATCCGGCTTGAGCCAAGGAATTGAAGGACACCTGAAGTTTGAAAATTGGACTTGCTGAAGAAAAGCTGCATGCATAAATGCACCTCCAACTTTGACACGTTGGTGGCGCTAGAGAGGGTGAGGGGTGGACATGAGACTTGGTGAGGAGGGTCAGGGCACTGTCCCGAATGAGTGGGCCAATTTTCATAACTTTCTACCATAAGCTTCTATGGGCTGCCATAGACTACAATGGCAGAGGAATAAAGAAAGAAAGAAATAAGAAAAGGTAGAAACTTAATGGTTTCCTACGCAGCTTCGCTGCTTGGCCCCCAATAATAATACCATCAATTACAATAGGGTCTTCGCCCCTACGGGGCTTGGCCCCTAATAATAATAATAATAATAATACCATCAATTACAATAGGGTCTTCGCCCCTTCGGGGCTTGGCCCCTAATAAATATAGCTGCAAGCAGCGATGTGGGGGCCAAGCGGGACGCACGACCAGCGCATCAAAGACAACAAGCAAAACATGTCAAAAGCCAGACATGGTTGAACAGGATTCGATCTCTGTACCTGCTGCTTGAAAGGCCGACACGCTAACCACTGTGCTACGCAGGATGTTGCGAAAGTGAGCCACCCTAGTCCACAAGGCATGTGAGCCTTCCCTAACCCCGTGAGTCTGAGTCCTGAGCACTTAATTAATATCACCTGGCAGGGTTGCTTCCTCTCGGTAGAGTGAGAGGGGGGGGTGTCGTTGTTTAAATTGGTACACAGCGAAAAGTATACATAGCATAGCTCAACTATTTACTTCTTCAGAATCCAGACAATCACGCGAACATTTCCATGTATAAAATGTCCTTCGGTCTTCAGAAGTGTAGGAGAGGTGAAGAGTTAGAAACAGTTAGAGATTCTAGAGCGAAGAGAGATTTTCTAGAGCGTGGCTCCATTGATTTCAATGGAGGGGGGGGAGTCATTATTCGAACTGTCCTAGAGTGAAAAATATACATCGAAGAGCTTAGCTTTTTTGATTTTATGAATCCCAAGAGTCGTGTGAACGTTTTGATATATAAAATGTGTATGAGCTGTGAGAATTAGAAGAGGGATGGCAGTTTAGAAAATGTCTGACTTTTTCCAAAAACCTCTGAAACTGGTGAAATTGTGCAGAGGACAAAAAGTGTTCCTTTCATTCTGCAATCAAACAAATGAAGTAATAATGAAACCATGGGGTGTTTTGAACTCGGCATGAGCCAGGGAATCCATTGCTACCATCATTTTGAAGATTGGACATACAGTTCAAAAGTTACTGGCATAAACGCAACTCCAACTTTGACACGCTGGTGGCGCTAGAGTGCACGAGATGTCAATGTAAGGCTTGGTGACAGATGTCATGGGTGTGTCCCGGATGAGTGTGCCAAATGTGGTTTTGATAGATTAAAACATTACTGAGATATGACCCCAGTTCCTGTTTTGCAGCTTTTCGGACAAATTTGATTGGCTGTCACGAGGGAACGCAATAAACAATCAAAAATCCCTGTAAGACTTTTGTGGACATCGGTCTATAGATTGTGCATACTGCGTGTGGTGCAGATTGGTGAAAAAACCTAGGAGGAGATACATTTTGAGTGTTTTACACTAAATCCAATATGGCGGGAAATCCAATATGGTGGAAAATGATGTCATAGGGTGCGTTGAACTTGGCTTGAGCGAAGGAATCCAACGCTGCCTCGTTTTTGAAAATCAGGCTTACAGGTCAAAAGTTGCATGCACAAATGCACCTCCAACTTTGACACGTTGGTGGCGCTAGAGCGTTCAAGCTGTGGACATGGGTCTTGGTGAGAAGACTTTGGGGACTGTCATGAATGAGTGTGCCAATTTTCCCAACTTTTTACCATACGGTTCTATGGGCTGCCATAGACTCCAATGGCAGAAGAATAATAATAATAAATATAGCTGCAAGCAGCAATGTGGGGGCCAAGCAGGACATGCGACCAGCGCATCAAAGACAACAAGCGAAACACGTCATAGCCGCATTCAAAGCTCTACCGCAGTGTTGAAAATCGGGCGTACGGTTCAGAATATACGTACTTCCAACTTTGACAGGTTGGTGGTGCTAGAGACTTTGAGGTGTCGACATAGACTTGGTGACAGGGGTCACGGGACCGTCCACGATGAGTGTGCCTAATGTGGTTATGATACATCAAAACCTTACTGAGATTTGACCACACTTCCTGTTTGGCGGCTTGGACGCCAAATTCGATTGGCTGTAGCGAGCGAACACCTTCGACAATCGAAAATCCCTCTAGGAGTTTTGTGGACATTGGTCTAAAGAATGTGTACAGCCAGTTTCATGTAGATTGGTGAAAATCCTTAGGAGAAGATACATTTTAAGTGTTTTACACAAAATACAAAATGGCGGGAAATCCAATTGGTGGAAAATGACATCATAGGATGCGATGAACTCGGCATGAGCGAGGGATTCCAACGGTACCTCATTTTTCAAAATCGGTTACACAGGTCAAAAGTTGTGTGCATTAACGCACTTCCAACTTTGACATGGTGGTGGCGCTAGAGGGTTTGAGCTGTCGCAATGCCACTTGCTGCCAGAGGTCATGGGACTGTCCCCGAAGAGTGTGCCAAATGTGGCTTTAATACATTAACAATTTGCTGAGATATGACCACACTTCCTGTTTGGCGGCTTAGAGGCCAAATTTGATTGGCTGCAGCGAGCGAACGCAATGGACAATCAGAAATCCCTGTAAGACTTTTGTGGACATCGGTCTACAGATTGTGCCTACCGAGTTTCGTGCAGATTGGAGAAAAAACCTAGGAGGAGATACATTTTGAGAGTTTTTCACAAAATCCAAAATGGCGGAAAATCCAATATGGCGGAAAATGATGTCATGGGGTGCGTTGAACTCGGCTTAAGCCAAGGAATCCAACGGTACCTTGTTTTTGAAAATCGGGCTTACAGGTCAAAAGTTGTGTGCACAAACGCACCTCCAACTTTGACATGTTGGTGGCGCTAGAGGGTTCGAGCTGTGTACATGGGTCTTGGTGAAAAGACTCAAAGGACTGTCATGAATGAGTGTGCCAATTTTCACAACTTTTTACCATATGGTTCTATGGGCTGCCATAGACTCCAATGCCAGAGGAAGATGAATAATAATAATAATAATAATAATAAGAAAAGGTACAAGAACAATGGGTGCCTTCGCAGCTTCGCTGCTTGGCCCCCAAATATAGCTGCAAGCAGCGATGTGGGGGCCAAGCGGGACGCACGACCAGCGCATCAAAGACAACAAGCAAAACATGTCAAAAGCCAGACATGGTTGAACAGGATTCGATCTCTGTACCTGCTGCTTGCAAGGCCGACACGCTAACCACTGTGCTACGCAGGATGTTGCAAAAGTGAACCACCCTAGTCCACAAGGCATGTGAGCCTTCCCTAACCCCGTGAGTCTGAGTCCTGAGCACTTAATTAATATCACCTGGCAGGGTTGCTTCCTCTCGGTAGAGTGAGAGGGGGGGGTGTCGTTGTTTAAATTGGCACACAGCGAAAAGTATACATAGCATAGCTCAACTATTTACTTCTTCAGAATCCAGACAATCACGCGAACATTTCCATGTATAAAATGTCCTTCGGTCTTCAGAAGTGTAGGAGAGGTGAAGAGTTAGAAACAGTTAGAGATTCTAGAGCGAAGAGAGATTTTCTAGAGCGTGGCTCCATTGATTTCAATGGAGGGGGGGGAGTCATTATTCTAACTGTCCCAGAGTGAAAAATATACATCGAAAAGCTTAGCTTTTTTGATTTTATGAATCCCAAGAGTCGTGTGAACGTTTTGATATATAAAATGTGTATGAGCTGTGAGAATTAGAAGAGGGATGGCAGTTTAGAATCCACTCTGAAACTGGTGAAATTGTGCAGAAGACAAAAAGTCTTCCTTTCATTCTGCGATCAAAACAATGAAGTAATAATGAAACCATGGGGTGTTTTGAACTCAGCATGAGCCAGGGAATCCATTGCTACCATAATTTTGAAGATTGGACATACAGTTCAAAAGTTACAGGCATAAACACAACTCCAACTTTGACACGCTGGTGGCGCTAGAGTGCACGAGATGTCAACGTAAGGCTTGGTGACAGATGTCATGGGTGTGTCCCGGATGAGTGTGCCAAATGTGGTTTTGATAGATTAAAACATTACTGAGATATGACCCCAGTTCCTGTTTTGCAGCTTTTCGGCCAATTTTGATTGGCTGTCACGAGGGAACGCAATGGACAATCAAAAATCCCTGTAAGACTTTTGTGGACATCGGTCTATAGATTGTGCATACTGCGTGTGGTGCAGATTGGTGAAAAAACCTAGGAGGAGATACATTTTGAGTGTTTTACACTAAATCCAATATGGCGGGAAATCCAATATGGTGGAAAATGATGTCATAGGGTGCGTTGAACTTGGCTTGAGCGAAGGAATCCAACGCTGCCTCGTTTTTGAAAATCAGGCTTACAGGTCAAAAGTTGCATGCACAAATGCACCTCCAACTTTGACAGGTTGGTGGCGCTAGAGCGTTCAAGCTGTGGACATGGGTCTTGGTGAGAAGACTTTGGGGACTGTCATGAATGAGTGTGCCAATTTTCCCAACTTTTTACCATACGGTTCTATGGGCTGCCATAGACTCCAATGGCAGAAGAATAAATAATAATAATAATAATAATAATAATAATAAGAAAAGGTACAAGAACAATGGGTGCCAGCGCTTAGCGCTTCGCTGCTTGGCCCCCAAATATAGCTGCAAGCAGCGATGTGGGGGCCAAGCGGGACGCCCGACCAGCGCATCAAAGACAACAAGCAAAACATGTCAAAAGCTAGACATGGTTGAACAGGATTCGATCTCTGTACCTGCTGCTTGCAAGGCCGACACGCTAACCACTGTGCTAGCAGGATGTTGCGAAAGTGAACCACCCTAGTCCACAAGGCATGTGAGCCTTCCCTAACCCCGTGAGTCTGAGTCCTGAGCACTTAATTAATATCACCTGGCAGGGTTGCTTCCTCTCGGTAGAGTGAGAGGGGGGGGTGTCGTTGTTTAAATTGGCACACAGCGAAAAGTATACATAGCATAGCTCAACTATTTACTTCTTCAGAATCCAGACAATCACGCGAACATTTCCATGTATAAAATGTCCTTCGGTCTTCAGCAGTGTAGGAGAGGTGAAGAGTTAGAAACAGTTAGAGATTCTAGAGCGAAGAGAGATTTTCAAGAGCGTGGCTCCATTGATTTCAATGGAGGGGGGGGAGTCATTATTCGAACTGTCCCAGAGTGAAAAATATACATCGAAGAGCTTAGCTTTTTTGATTTTATGAATCCCAAGAGTCGTGTGAACGTTTTGATATATAAAATGTGTATGAGCTGTGAGAATTAGAAGAGGGATGGCAGTTTAGAAAATGTGTGACTTTTTCCAAAAACCTCTGAAACTGGTGAAATTGTGCAGAGGACAAAAAGTGTTTCTTTCATTCTGCAATCAAACAAATTAAGTAATAATGAAACCATGGGGTGTTTTGAACTCGGCATGAGCCAGGGAATCCATTGCTACCATCATTTTGAAGATTGGACATACAGTTCAAAAGTTACTGGCATAAACGCAACTCCAACTTTGACACGCTGGTGGCGCTAGAGTGCATGAGATGTCAACGTAAGGCTTGGTGACAGATGTCATGGGTGTGTCCCGGATGAGTGTGCCAAATGTGGTTTTGATAGATTAAAACATTACTGAGATATGACCCCAGTTCCTGTTTTGCAGCTTTTCGGCCAATTTTGATTGGCTGTCACGAGAGAACGCAATGGACAATCAAAAATCCCTGTAAGACTTTTGTGGACATCGGTCTATAGATTGTGCATACTGCGTGTGGTGCAGATTGGTGAAAAAACCTAGGAGGAGATACATTTTGAGTGTTTTACACTAAATCCAATATGGCGGGAAATCCAATATGGTGGAAAATGATGTCATAGGGTGCGTTGAACTTGGCTTGAGTGAAGGAATCCAACGCTGCCTCGTTTTTGAAAATCAGGCTTACAGGTCAAAAGTTGCATGCACAAATGCACCTCCAACTTTGACAGGTTGGTGGCGCTAGAGCGTTCAAGCTGTGGACATGGGTCTTGGTGAGAAGACTTTGGGGACTATCATGAATGAGTGTGCCAATTTTCCCAACTTTTTACCATACGGTTCTATGGGCTGCCATAGACTCCAATGGCAGAAGAATAAATAATAATAATAAATATAGCTGCAAGCAGCGATGTGGGGGCCAAGCGGGACGCACGACCAGCGCATCAAAGACAACAAGCAAAACATGTCAAAAGCCAGACATGGTTGAACAGGATTCGATCTCTGTACCTGCTGCTTGCAAGGCCGACACGCTAACCACTGTGCTAAGCAGGATGTTGCGAAAGTGAACCACCCTAGTCCACAAGGCATGTGAGCCTTCCCTAACCCCGTGAGTCTGAGTCCTGAGCACTTAATTAATATCACCTGGCAGGGTTGCTTCCTCTCGGTAGAGTGAGAGGGGGGGGTGTCGTTGTTTAAATTGTCACCCAGCGAAAAGTATACATAGCATAGCTCAACTATTTACTTCTTCAGAATCCAGACAATCACGCGAACATTTCCATGTATAAAATGTCCTTCGGTCTTCAGAAGTGTAGGAGAGGTGAAGAGTTAGAAACAGTTAGAGATTCTAGAGCGAAGAGAGATTTTCTAGAGCGTGGCTCCATTGATTTCAATGGAGGGGGGGAGTCATTATTCGAACTGTCCCAGAGTGAAAAATATACATCGAAGAGCTTAGCTTTTTTGATTTTATGAATCCCAAGAGTCGTGTGAACGTTTTGATATATAAAATGTGTATGAGCTGTGAGAATTAGAAGAGGGATGGCAGTTTAGAAAATGTGTGACTTTTTCCAAAAACCTCTGAAACTGGTGAAATTGTGCAGAGGACAAAAAGTGTTTCTTTCATTCTGCAATCAAACAAATGAAGTAATAATGAAACCATGGGGTGTTTTGAACTCGGCATGAGCCAGGGAATCCATTGCTACCATCATTTTGAAGATTGGACATACAGTTCAAAAGTTACTGGCATAAACGCAACTCCAACTTTGACACGCTGGTGGCGCTAGAGTGCACGAGATGTCAACGTAAGGCTTGGGGACAGATGTCATGGGTGTGTCCCGGATGAGTGTGCCAAATGTGGTTTTGATAGATTAAAACATTACTGAGATATGACCCCAGTTCCTGTTTTGCAGCTTTTCGGCCAATTTTGATTGGCTGTCACGAGGGAACGCAATGGACAATCAAAAATCCCTGTAAGACTTTTGTGGACATCGGTCTATAGATTGTGCATACTGCGTTTGGTGCAGATTGGTGAAAAAACCTAGGAGGAGATACATTTTGAGTGTTTTACACTAAATCCAATATGGCGGGAAATCCAATATGGTGGAAAATGATGTCATAGGGTACGTTGAACTTGGCTTGAGCGAAGGAATCCAACGCTGCCTCGTTTTTGAAAATCAGGCTTACAGGTCAAAAGTTGCATGCACAAATGCACCTCCAACTTTGACAGGTTGGTGGCGCTAGAGCGTTCAAGCTGTGGACATGGGTCTTGGTGAGAAGACTTTGGGGACTGTCATGAATGAGTGTGCCAATTTTCCCAACTTTTTACCATACGGTTCTATGGGCTGCCATAGACTCCAATGGCAGAAGAATAATAATAAATAATAATAATAATAAGAAAAGGTACAAGAACAATGGGTGCCAGCGCTTAGCGCTTCGCTGCTTGGCCCCCAAATATAGCTGCAAGCAGCGATGTGGGGGCCAAGCGGGACGCACGACCAGCGCATCAAAGACAACAAGCCAAAAGCCAGACATGGTTGAACAGGATTCGATCACTGTACCTGCTGCTTGCAAGGCCGAAACGCTAACCACTGTGCTACGCAGGATGTTGCGAAAGTGAACCACCCTAGTCCACAAGGCATGTGAGCCTTCCCTAACCCCGTGAGTCTGAGTCCTGAGCACTTAATTAATATCACCTGGCAGGGTTGCTTCCTCTCGGTAGAGTGAGAGGGGGGGGTGTCGTTGTTTAAATTGGCACACAGCGAAAAGTATACATAGCATAGCTCAACTATTTACTTCTTCAGAATCCAGACAATCACGCGAACATTTCCATGTATAAAATGTCCTTCGGTCTTCAGAAGTGTAGGAGAGGTGAAGAGTTAGAAACAGTTTGAGATTCTAGAGCGAAGAGAGATTTTCTAGAGCGTGGCTCCATTGATTTCAATGGAGGGGGGGAGTCATTATTCGAACTGTCCCAGAGTGAAAAATATACATCGAAGAGCTTAGCTTTTTTGATTTTATGAATCCCAAGAGTCGTGTGAACGTTTTGATATATAAAATGTGTATGAGCTGTGAGAATTAGAAGAGGGATGGCAGTTTAGAAAATGTGTGACTTTTTCCAAAAACCTCTGAAACTGGTGAAATTGTGCAGAGGACAAAAAGTGTTTCTTTCATTCTGCAATCAAACAAATGAAGTAATAATGAAACCATGGGGTGTTTTGAACTCGGCATGAGCCAGGGAATCCATTGCTACCATCATTTTGAAGATTGGCCATACAGTTCAAAAGTTACTGGCATAAACGCAACTCCAACTTTGACACGCTGGTGGCGCTAGAGTGCACGAGATGTCAACGTAAGGCTTGGTGACAGATGTCATGGGTGTGTCCCGGATGAGTGTGCCAAATGTGGTTTTGATAGATTAAAACATTACAGAGATATGACCCCAGTTCCTGTTTTGCAGCTTTTCGGCCAATTTTGATTGGCTGTCACGAGAGAACGCAATGGACAATCAAAAATCCCTGTAAGACTTTTGTGGACATCGGTCTATAGATTGTGTATACTGCGTGTGGTGCAGATTGGTGAAAAAACCTAGGAGGAGATACATTTTGAGTGTTTTACACTAAATCCAATATGGCGGGAAATCCAATATGGTGGAAAATGATGTCATAGGGTGCGTTGAACTTGGCTTGAGCGAAGGAATCCAACGCTGCCTCGTTTTTGAAAATCAGGCTTACAGGTCAAAAGTTGCATGCACAAATGCACCTCCAACTTTGACACGTTGGTGGCGCTAGAGCGTTCAAGCTGTGGACATGGGTCTTGGTGAGAAGACTTTGGGGACTGTCATGAATGAGTGTGCCAATTTTCCCAACTTTTTACCATATGGTTCTATGGGCTGCCATAGACTCCAATGGCAGAAGAATAATAATAATAATAATAATAAATAATAAGAAAAGGTACAAGAACAATGGGTGCCAGCGCTTAGCGCTTCGCTGCTTGGCCCCCAAATATAGCTGCAAGCAGCGATGTGGGGGCCAAGCGGGACGCACGACCAGCGCATCAAAGACAACAAGCAAAACATGTCAAAAGCCAGACATGGTTGAACAGGATTCGATCTCTGTACCTGCTGCTTGCAAGGCCGACACGCTAACCACTGTGCCACGCAGGATGTTGCGAAAGTGAACCACCCTAGTCCACAAGGCATGTGAGCCTTCCCTAACCCCGTGAGTCTGAGTCCTGAGCACTTAATTAATATCACCTGGCAGGGTTGCTTCCTCTCGGTAGAGTGAGAGGGGGGGGTGTCGTTGTTTAAATTGGCACACAGCGAAAAGTATACATAGCATAGCTCAACTATTGACTTCTTCAGAATCCAGACAATCACGCGAACATTTCCATGTATAAAATGTCCTTCGGTCTTCAGAAGTGTAGGAGAGGTGAAGAGTTAGAAACAGTTAGAGATTCTAGAGCGAAGAGAGATTTTCTAGAGCGTGGCTCCATTGATTTCAATGGAGGGGGGGGAGTCATTATTCGAGCTGTCCCAGAGTGAAAAATATACATCGAAGAGCTTAGCTTTTTTGATTTTATGAATCCCAAGAGTCGTGTGAACGTTTTGATATATAAAATGTGTATGAGCTGTGAGAATTAGAAGATGGATGGCAGTTTAGAAAATGTGTGACTTTTTCCAAAAACCTCTGAAACTGGTGAAATTGTGCAGAGGACAAAAAGTGTTTCTTTCATTCTGCAATCAAACAAATGAAGTAATAATGAAACCATGGGGTGTTTTGAACTCGGCATGAGCCAGGGAATCCATTGCTACCATCATTTTGAAGATTGGACATACAGTTCAAAAGTTACTGGCATAAACGCAACTCCTACTTTGACACGTTGGTGGCGCTAGAGTGCACGAGATGTCAACGTAAGGCTTGGTGACAGATGTCATGGGTGTGTCCCGGATGAGTGTGCCAAATGTGGTTTTGATAGATTAAAACATTACTGAGATATGACCCCAGTTCCTGTTTTGCAGCTTTTCGGCCAATTTTGATTGGCTGTCACGAGGGAACGCAATGGACAATCAAAAATCCCTGTAAGACTTTTGTGGACATCGGTCTATAGATTGTGCATACTGCGTGTGGTGCAGAATGGTGAAAAAACCTAGGAGGAGATACATTTTGAGTGTTTTACACTAATTCCAATATGGCGGGAAATCCAATATGTTGGAAAATGATGTCATAGGGTGCGTTGAACTTGGCTTGAGCGAAGGAATCCAACGCTGCCTCGTTTTTGAAAATCAGGCTTACAGGTCAAAAGTTGCATGCACAAATGCACCTCCAACTTTGACACGTTGGTGGCGCTAGAGCGTTCAAGCTGTGGACATGGGTCTTGGTGAGAAGACTTTGGGGACTGTCATGAATGAGTGTGCCAATTTTCCCAACTTTTTACCATACGGTTCTATGGGCTGCCATAGACTCCAATGGCAGAAGAATAATAATAAATAAATAATAATAAGAAAAGGTACAAGAACAATGGGTGCCAGCGCTTAGCGCTTCGCTGCTTGGCCCCCAATTAAAGCTGCAAGCAGCGTTGTGGGGGCCAAGCGGGACGCACGACCAGCGCATCAAAGACAACAAGCAAAAAATGTCAAAAGTCAGACATGGTTGAACAGGATTCGATCTCTGTACCTGCTGCTTGCAAGGCCGACACGCTAACCACTGTGCCACGCAGGATGTTGCGAAAGTGAACCACCCTAGTCCACAAGGCATGTGAGCCTTCCCTAACCCCGTGAGTCTGAGTCCTGAGCACTTAATTAATATCACCTGGCAGGGTTGCTTCCTCTCGGTAGAGTGAGAGGGGGGGGTGTCGTTGTTTAAATTGGCACACAGCGAAAAGTATACATAGCATAGCTCAACTATTTACTTCTTCAGAATCCAGACAATCACGCGAACATTTCCATGTATAAAATGTCCTTCGGTCTTCAGAAGTGTAGGAGAGGTGAAGAGTTAGAAACAGTTAGAGATTCTAGAGCGAAGAGAGATTTTCTAGAGCGTGGCTCCATTGATTTCAATGGAGGGGGGGGAGTCATTATTCGAACTGTCACAGAGTGAAAAATATACATCGAAGAGCTTAGCTTTTTTGATTTTATGAATCCCAAGAGTCGTGTGAACGTTTAGATATATAAAATGTGTATGAGCTGTGAGAATTAGAAGAGGGATGGCAGTTTAGAATCCACTCTGAAACTGGTGAAATTGTGCAGAAGACAAAAAGTCTTCCTTTCATTCTGCGATCAAAACAATGAAGTAATAATGAAACCATGGGGTGTTTTGAACTCAGCATGAGCCAGGGAATCCATTGCTACCATAATTTTGAAGATTGGACATACAGTTCAAAAGTTACAGGCATAAACACAACTCCAACTTTGACACGCTGGTGGCGCTAGAGTGCACGAGATGTCAACGTAAGGCTTGGTGACAGATGTCATGGGTGTGTCCCGGATGAGTGTGCCAAATGTGGTTTTGATAGATTAAAACATTACTGAGATATGACCCCAGTTCCTGTTTTGCAGCTTTTCGGCCAATTTTGATTGGCTGTCACGAGGGAACGCAATGGACAATCAAAGATCCCTGTAAGACTTTTGTGGACATCGGTCTATAGATTGTGCATACTGCGTGTGGTGCAGATTGGTGAAAAAACCTAGGAGGAGATACATTTTGAGTGTTTTACACTAAATCCAATATGGCGGGAAATCCAATATGGTGGAAAATGATGTCATAGGGTGCGTTGAACTTGGCTTGAGCGAAGGAATCCAACGCTTCCTCGTTTTTGAAAATCAGGCTTACAGGTCAAAAGTTGCATGCACAAATGCACCTCCAACTTTGACAGGTTGGTGGCGCTAGAGCGTTCAAGCTGTGGACATGGGTCTTGGTGAGAAGACTTTGGGGACTGTCATGAATGAGTGTGCCAATTTTCCCAACTTTTTACCATACGGTTCTATGGGCTGCCATAGACTCCAATGGCAGAAGAATAAATAATAATAATAATAATAATAATAATAAGAAAAGGTACAAGAACAATGGGTGCCAGCGCTTAGCGCTTCGCTGCTTGGCCCCCAAATATAGCTGCAAGCAGCAATGTGGGGGCCAAGCAGGACATGCGACCAGCGCATCAAAGACAACAAGCGAAACACGTCATAGCCGCATTCAAAGCTCTACCGCAGTGTTGAAAATCGGGCATACGGTTCAGAATATACGTACTTCCAACTTTGACAGGTTGGTGGTGCTAGAGACTTTGAGGTGTCGACATAGACTTGGTGACAGGGGTCACGGGACCGTCCACGATGAGTGTGCCTAATGTGGTTATGATACATCAAAACCTTACTGAGATTTGACCACACTTCCTGTTTGGCGGCTTGGACGCCAAATTCGATTGGCTGTAGCGAGCGAACACCTTCGACAATCGAAAATCCCTCTAGGAGTTTTGTGGACATTGGTCTAAAGAATGTGTACAGCCAGTTTCATGTAGATTGGTGAAGATCCTTAGGAGAAGATACATTTTAAGTGTTTTACACAAAATACAAAATGGCGGGAAATCCAATTGGTGGAAAATGACATCATAGGATGCGATGAACTCGGCATGAGCGAGGGATTCCAACGGTACCTCATTTTTCAAAATCGGTTACACAGGTCAAAAGTTGTGTGCATTAACGCACTTCGAACTTTGACATGGTGGTGGCGCTAGAGGGTTTGAGCTGTCGCAATGCCACTTGCTGCCAGAGGTCATGGGACTGTCCCCGAAGAGTGTGCCAAATGTGGCTTTAATACATTAACAATTTGCTGAGATATGACCACACTTCCTGTTTGGCGGCTTAGAGGCCAAATTTGATTGGCTGCAGCGAGCGAACGCAATGGACAATCAGAAATCCCTGTAAGATTTTTGTGGACATCGGTCTACAGATTGTGCCTACCGAGTTTCGTGCAGATTGGAGAAAAAACCTAGGAGGAGATACATTTTGAGAGTTTTTCACAAAATCCAAAATGGCGGAAAATCCAATATGGCGGAAAATGATGTCATGGGGTGCGTTGAACTCGGCTTAAGCCAAGGAATCCAACGGTACCTTGTTTTTGAAAATCGGGCTTACAGGTCAAAAGTTGTGTGCACAAACGCACCTCCAACTTTGACATGTTGGTGGCGCTAGAGGGTTCGAGCTGTGTACATGGGTCTTGGTGAAAAGACTCTGGGGACTGTCATGAATGAGTGTGCCAATTTTCACAACTTTTTACCATATGGTTCTATGGGCTGCCATAGACTCCAATGCCAGAGGAAGATGAATAATAATAATAATAATAATAATAAGAAAAGGTACAAGAACAATGGGTGCCTTCGCAGCTTCGCTGCTTGGCCCCCAATAATAAATTAAAGCTTCAAGCAGCGTTGTGGGGGCCAAGCGGGACGCACGACCAGCGCATCAAAGACAACAAGCAAAACATGTCAAAAGTCAGACATGGTTGAACAGGATTCGATCTCTGTACCTGCTGCTTGCAAGGCCGACACGCTAACCACTGTGCCACGCAGGATGTTGTGAAAGTGAACCACCCTAGTCCACAAGGCATGTGAGCCTTCCCTAACCCCGTGAGTCTGAGTCCTGAGCACTTAATTAATATCACCTGGCAGGGTTGCTTCCTCTCGGTAGAGTGAGAGGGGGGGGTGTCGTTGTTTAAATTGGCACACAGCGAAAAGTATACATAGCATAGCTCAACTATTTACTTCTTCAGAATCCAGACAATCACGCGAACATTTCCATGTATAAAATGTCCTTCGGTCTTCAGAAGTGTAGGAGAGGTGAAGAGTTAGAAACAGTTAGAGATTCTAGAGCGAAGAGAGATTTTCTAGAGCGTGGCTCCATTGATTTCAATGGAGGGGGGGGGTCATTATTCGAACTGTCACAGAGTGAAAAATATACATCGAAGAGCTTAGCTTTTTTGATTTTATGAATCCCAAGAGTCGTGTGAACGTTTTGATATATAAAATGTGTATGAGCTGTGAGAATTGGAAGAGGGATGGCAGTTTAGAAAATGTGTGACTTTTTCCAAAATGCGCCTTTCACCACTCTGAAACTGGTGAAATTGTGCAGAAGACAAAAAGTGTTCCTTTCATTCTGCAATCAAACAAATGAAGTAATAATGAAACCACGGGGTGTTTTGAACTCAGCATGAGCCAGGGAATCCATTGCTACCATAATTTTGAAGATTGGACATACAGCTCAAAAGTTACTGGCATAAACGCAACTCCAACTTTGACACGCTGGTGGCGCTAGAGTGCACGAGATGTCAACATGAGGCTTGGTGACAGATGTCATGGGTATGTCCCGAATGAGTGTGCCAAATGTGGTTTTGATAGATTAAAACATTACTGAGATATGACCCCAGTTCCTGTTTTGCAGCTTTTCTGCCAATTTTGATTGGCTGTCACGAGCGAACGCAATGGATAATCAAAAATCCCTGTACATCCTTTGTAGACATTGATGTATAGATGACATCCACCGATTTTCATGCAAATTGGTGAAAGTTCCTAGGAGGAGATACATTTTAAGGGTTTTGCACATCATTCAAAATGGCGGAGAAGCCAAGATGGCCACAATAACGTCATAGAGTGCGTTGAATCCGGCTTGAGCCAAGGAATTGAAGGACACCTGAAGTTTGAAAATTGGACTTGCTGAAGAAAAGCTGCATGCATAAATGCACCTCCAACTTTGACACGTTGGTGGCGCTAGAGAGGGTGAGGTGTGGACATGAGACTTGGTGAGGAGGGTCAGGGCACTGTCCCGAATGAGTGTGCCATTTTTCATAACTTTGTACCATAAGCTTCTATGGGCTGCCATAGACTACAATGGCAGAGGAATAATAATAATAATAAATATAGCTGCAAGCAGCGATGTGGGGGCCAAGCGGGACGCACGACCAGCGCATCAAAGACAACAAGCAAAACATGTCAAAAGCCAGACATGGTTGAACAGGATTCGATCTCTGTACCTGCTGCTTGCAAGGCCGACACGCTAACCACTGTGCTACGCAGGATGTTGCGAAAGTGAACCACCCTAGTCCACAAGGCATGTGAGCCTTCCCTAACCCCGTGAGTCTGAGTCCTGAGCACTTAATTAATATCACCTGGCAGGGTTGCTTCCTCTCGGTAGAGTGAGAGGGGGGGGTGTCGTTGTTTAAATTGGCACACAGCGAAAAGTATACATAGCATAGCTCAACTATTTACTTCTTCAGAATCCAGACAATCACGCGAACATTTCCATGTATAAAATGTCCTTCGGTCTTCAGCAGTGTAGGAGAGGTGAAGAGTTAGAAACAGTTAGAGATTCTAGAGCGAAGAGAGATTTTCTAGAGCGTGGCTCCATTGATTTCAATGGAGGGGGGGAGTCATTATTCGAACTGTCCCAGAGTGAAAAATATACATCGAAGAGCTTAGCTTTTTTGATTTTATGAATCCCAAGAGTCGTGTGAACGTTTTGATATATAAAATGTGTATGAGCTGTGAGAATTAGAAGAGGGATGGCAGTTTAGAAAATGTGTGACTTTTTCCAAAAACCTCTGAAACTGGTGAAATTGTGCAGAGGACAAAAAGTGTTTCTTTCATTCTGCAATCAAACAAATGAAGTAATAATGAAACCATGGGGTGTTTTGAACTCGGCATGAGCCAGGGAATCCATTGCTACCATCATTTTGAAGATTGGACATACAGTTCAAAAGTTACTGGCATAAACGCAACTCCAACTTTGACACGCTGGTGGCGCTAGAGTGCACGAGATGTCAACGTAAGGCTTGGTGACAGATGTCATGGGTGTGTCCCGGATGAGTGTGCCAAATGTGGTTTTGATAGATTAAAACATTACTGAGATATGACCCCAGTTCCTGTTTTGCAGCTTTTCGGCCAATTTTGATTGGCTGTCACGAGGGAACGCAATGGACAATCAAAAATCCCTGTAAGACTTTTGTGGACATCGGTCTATAGATTGTGCATACTGCGTTTGGTGCAGATTGGTGAAAAAACCTAGGAGGAGATACATTTTGAGTGTTTTACACTAAGTCCAATATGGCGGGAAATCCAATATGGTGGAAAATGATGTCATAGGGTGCGTTGAACTTGGCTTGAGCGAAGGAATCCAACGCTGCCTCGTTTTTGAAAATCAGGCTTACAGGTCAAAAGTTGCATGCACAAATGCACCTCCAACTTTGACACGTTGGTGGCGCTAGAGCGTTCAAGCTGTGGACATGGGTCTTGGTGAGAAGACTTTGGGGACTGTCATGAATGAGTGTGCCAATTTTCCCAACTTTTTACCATACGGTTCTATGGGCTGCCATAGACTCCAATGGCAGAAGAATAAATAATAAGAAAAGGTACAAGAACAATGGGTGCCAGCGCTTAGCGCTTCGCTGCTTGGCCCCCAAATATAGCTGCAAGCAGCAATGTGGGGGCCAAGCAGGACATGCGACCAGCGCATAAAAGACAACAAGCGAAACACGTCATAGGAGTCTATTCAAATCGCTACCGCAGTTTTGAAAATCGGGCGTACGGTTCAGAATATACGCACTTCCAACTTTGACAGGTTGGTGGCGCTAGAGACTTTGAGGTGTCGACATAGACTTGGTGACAGGGGTCTCGGGACCGTCCACGATGAGTGTGCCTAATGTGGTTATGATACATCAAAACCTTACTGAGATTTGACCACACTTCCTGTTTGGCGGCTTGGACGCCAAATTCGATTGGCTGTAGCGAGCGAACACCTTCGACAATCAGAAATCCCTCTAGGAGTTTTGTGGACATTGGTCTAAAGAATGTGTACAGCCAGTTTCATGCAGATTGGTGAAAATCCTTAGGAGAAGATACATTTTAAGTGTTTTACACAAAGTACAAAATGGCGGGAAATCCAATTGGTGGAAAATGACATCATAGGATGCGATGAACTCGGCATGAGCGAGGGATTCCAACGGTACCTCATTTTTCAAAATCGGTTACACAGGTCAAAAGTTGTGTGCATTAACGCACTTCCAACTTTGACATGGTGGTGGCGCTAGAGGGTTTGAGCTGTCGCAATGCCACTTGCTGCCAGAGGTCATGGGACTGTCCCCGATGAGTGTGCCAAATGTGGCTTTAATACATTAACAATTTGCTGAGATATGACCACACTTCCTGTTTGGCGGCTTAGAGGCCAAATTTGATTGGCTGCAGCGAGCGAACGCAATAAACAATCAGAAATCCCTGTAAGACTTTTGTGGACATCGGTCTACAGATTGTGCCTACCGAGTTTCGTGCAGATTGGAGAACAAACCTAGGAGGAGATACATTTTGAGAGTTTTTCACAAAATCCAAAATGGCGGGAAATCCAATATGGCGGAAAATGATGTCATGGGGTGCGTTGAACTCGGCTTAAGCCAAGGAATCCAACGGTACCTTGTTTTTGAAAATCGGGCTTACAGGTCAAAAGTTGTGTGCACAAACGCACCTCCAACTTTGACATGTTGGTGGCGCTAGGGGGTTCGAGCTGTGTACATAAGTCTTGGTGAAAAGACTCAGGGGACTGTCATGAATGAGTGTGCCAATTTTCACAACTTTTTACCATATGGTTCTATGGGCTGCCATAGACTCCAATGCCAGAGGAAGATGAATAATAAGAAAAGGTACAAGAACAATGGGTGCCTGCGCAGCTTCGCTGCTTGGCCCCCAATAAAGAAGAAAGAGAAAAGGTAGAAACTTAATGGGTGCCTGCGCAGCTGCGCTGCTTGGCCCCCAATAATAAGAAAAGGTACAAGAACAATGGGTGCCAGCGCTGCGCTGCTTGGCCCCCAATAATAAGAAAAGGTACAAGAACAATGGGTGCCAGCGCTTAGCGCTTCGCTGCTTGGCCCCCAACTAGTGCTGCGAGCAGCAGTGAGCGGGCCCTCGCACCCCACGCGGGTCGGGGTGTGGCGCCGTTAAAGGGTGGGCTATTTCGGTGTCCAGTACTGACAGAAACTTCCTGTCACCAGTAGGTGGCGCTCTAAGCGTGACTCAATACCGACGCATAGATGTGTTCAGGACAGTACCTTGATGAAGCGTGAGAAATGTTGTGTAAATCGGACAAAGTATGTAGGAGTTATGAGGACTTCCTGTTTCACCAGTAGGTGGCGCTGTAAGTGTGACTCAATACCGACACATAGATGGGTTCAGAAGGCCACCTTCATGAAGCATCAGCAATTTGGTGCAAATCGGATGATGTATGCAGGAGTTATGAGGACTTCCTGTTTCACCAATAGGTGGCGCTATACGTATGACGCAATACTGACACATAGATGTGTTCAGGACAGAACCGTCATGAAGCGTGAGCTATATCGGACAAATTGGATAATGTATGGAGGAGTTATGAGGACTTCCTGTTTCACCAATAGGTGGCGCTATAAGTATGACGCAATACTGACACATAGATGTGTTCAGGACAGAACCGTCATGAAGCGTGAGATATATCGGACAAATTGGATAATGTATGTAGGAGTTATGAGGACTTCATGTTTCACCAATAGGTGGCGCTATAAGTATGATGCAATACTGACACATAGATGTGTTCAGGACAGAACCTTCATGAAGCGTGAGATATATCGGACGAATTGGATAATGTATGTAGGAGTTATGAGGACTTCCTGTTTCACCAAAAGGTGGCGCTATAAGTATGACGCAATAATGACACATAGATGTGTTCAGGACAGAACCGTCATGAAGCGTGAGATATATCGGACCAATTGGATAATGTATGGAGGAGTTATGAGGACTTCGTGTTTCACCAATAGGTGGCGCTATAAGTATGACGCAATACTGACACATAGATGTGTTCAGGACAGAACCGTCATGAAGCGTGAGATATATCGGACAAATCCGATAATGTATGGAGGAGTTATGGGGACTTCCTGTTTCACCAATAGGTGGCGCTATAAGTATGACGCAATACTGACACATAGATGTGTTCAGGACAGAACCTTCATGAAGCGTGAGATATATCGGACAAATTGGATAATGTATGTAGGAGTTTTGAGGACTTCCTGTTTCACCAATAGGTGGCGCTATGAGTATGATGCAATACTGACACATAGATGTGTTCAGGACAGAACCGTCATGAAGCGTGAGATATATCGGACAAATTGGATAATGTATGTAGGAGTTATGAGGACTTCCGGTTTCACCAATAGGTGGCGCTATGAGTATGATGCAATACTGACACATAGATGTGTTCAGGACAGAACCGTCATGAAGCGTGAGATATATCGGACGAATTGGATAATGTATGTAGGAGTTATGAGGACTTCCTGTTTCACCAATAGGTGGTGCAATAAGTATGATGCAATACTGACACAAAGATGTGTTCAGGACAGAACCGTCATGAAGCGTGAGATATATCGGACGAATTGGATAATGTATGGAGGAGTTATGAGGACTTCCTGTTTCACCAATAGGTGGCGCTATAAGTATGATGCAATACTGACACATAGATGTGTTCAGGACAGAACCGTCATGAAGCGTGAGATATATGGGACAAATTGGATAATGTATGTAGGAGTTATGAGGACTTCCTGTTTCACCAATAGGTGGCGCTATAAGTATGATGCAATACTGACACAAAGATGTGTTCAGGACAGACCCGTCATGAAGCGTGAGATATATCGGACAAATTGGATAATGTATGTAGGAGTTATGAGGACTTCATGTTTCACCAATAGGTGGCGCTATAAGTATGATGCAATACTGACACATAGATGTGTTCAGGACAGAACCTTCATGAAGCGTGAGATATATCGGACGAATTGGATAATGTATGTAGGAGTTATGAGGACTTCCTGTTTCACCAATAGGTGGCGCTATAAGTATGACGCAATACTGACACATAGATGTGTTCAGGACAGAACCGTCATGAAGCGTGAGATATATCGGACAAATCGGATAATGTATGGAGGAGTTATGAGGACTTCGTGTTTTATGGCGAAATGTCAAAATTTAGCGGGGCGCCACGGCAAGGGTGTGTGGTGAAAACTAATTTTTTTTGATAACTTTTGATCACAAAGGTCTTAAGATGAAGCTGACCGAATATGAAGTTGATCGGATGAAATCTCTAGGAGGAGTTCGTTGAAGTACGAGGCATGGAAATGGTCAAAACAAGGACAAAATGGCACATTAAAAGCAAAATGGCGGACTTCCTGTTACATGTTGGGTATAGCTCCAAGAGACATTTAAGTGTGGCTCGATGAAATACATATGCCCACCGAATTTCGTTCGCCTACATCAAACTGAAAGGTGGGGCTCGCCATTTTAAACTTTCCAGGGGGCGCTCTTGAGCCGTTTTGCCACGCCCATTTCCGTCACCCATGTATTATCAAATTTTTCACCGGGACTGATGTATCTGCAAAGTTTCATCCGTTTTCATCGATGTTTAGGCCGCCAAAAAGGCATTTGTTTGGGGAGAAGAAGAAGAAGAAGGTAGAAGGTAGAAGGTAGGAGAATAATAATTCTTCGAAATTCAATAGGGCCTCGCACCGCCAGTGCTCGGGCCCTAATAATAAGAAAAGGTACAAGAACAATGGGTGCCTTCGCAGCTTCGCTGCTTGGCCCCCAATAATACCATCAATTACAATAGGGGCTTCGCACTTTGTGCTTGGCCCCTAAATATAGCTGCAAGCAGCAATGTGGGGGCCAAGCAGGACATGCGACCAGCGCATAAAAGACAACAAGCGAAACACGTCATAGGAGTCTATTCAAATCGCTACCGCAGTTTTGAAAATCGGGCGTACGGTTCAGAATATACGCACTTCCAACTTTGACAGGTTGGTGGCGCTAGAGACTTTGAGGTGTCGACATAGACTTGGTGACAGGGGTCTCGGGACCGTCCACAATGAGTGTGCCTAATGTGGTTATGATACATCAAAACCTTACTGAGATTTGACCACACTTCCTGTTTGGCGGCTTGGACGCCAAATTCGATTGGCTGTAGCGAGCGAACACCTTCGACAATCGAAAATCCCTCTAGGAGTTTTGTGGACATTGGTCTAAAGAATGTGTACAGCCAGTTTCATGTAGATTGGTGAAAATCCTTAGGAGAAGATACATTTTAAGTGTTTTACACAAAATACAAAATGGCGGGAAATCCAATTGGTGGAAAATGACATCATAGGATGCGATGAACTCGGCATGAGCGAGGGATTCCAACGGTACCTCATTTTTCAAAATCGGTTACACAGGTCAAAAGTTGTGTGCATTAACGCACTTCCAACTTTGACATGGTGGTGGCGCTAGAGGGTTTGAGCTGTCGCGATGACACTTGCTGCCAGAGGTCATGGGACTGTCCCCGATGAGTGTGCCAAATGTGGCTTTGATACATTACCAATTTGCTGAGATATGACCCCATATCCTGTTTGGCGGCTTGGACACCAAATTTGATTGGCTGTAGCGGGCGAACCCTTTCGAAAATTGAAAATCCCTGAACATCCTATGTGGACATTGGTCTAGAGAATGTGCCTACCGAGTTTCGTGCAGATTGGTTGAAATTCCTAGGAGGAGATACATTTGAAGTGTTTTTCACAAAATCCAAAATGGCGGGAAATCCAATATGGCGGAAAATGATGTCATAGGGTCCATTGAATTCGGCTTGAGCCAAGGAATCCAACGGTACCTTGTTTTTGAAAATCGGGCTTACAGATCAAAAGTTGCGTGTGCAAACGCACCTCCAACTTTGACACATTGGTGGCGCTAGAGGGTTTGAGCTGTGGACATGGGTCTTGGTGTAAAGACTCAGGGGACTGTCATGAATGAGTGTGCCAATTTTCACAACTTTTTACCATACGGTTCTATGGGCTGCCATAGACTCCCATGGCAGAAGAATAAATAATAACTAGTGCTGCGAGCAGCAGTGAGCGGGCCCTCGCACCCCACGCGGGTCGGGGTGTGGCGCCGTTAAAGGGTGTGCTATTTCGGTGTCCAGTACTGACAGAAACTTCCTGTCACCAGTAGGTGGCGCTCTAAGCGTGACTCAATATTGATGCATAGATGTGTTCAGGACAGTACCTTGATGAAGCGTGAGAAATGTTGTGTAAATCGGACAAAGTATGTAGGAGTAATGAGGACTTCCTGTAAGCAGTAGGTGGCGCTGTAGGTATGACGCAATACTGACCTACAGATGTGTTCAAGATGCGACCTTCATCAAGCATGAGCAATTTGGAGTAAATCGGATAATGTATGTAGGAGTTATGAGTACTTCCTGTTTCACCAGTAGGTGGCGCTCTAGGTGTGACTCAATACCGAAGCATAGATGTGTTCAGGACGGTACCTTGATGAAGCGTGAGAAATGTTGAGTAAATCGGATAACGTATGTAGGAGTTATGAGGACTTCCTGTTTCACCAGTAGGTGGCGCTGTAAGTGTGACTCAATACCGACACATAGATGGGTTCAGAAGGCCACCTTCATGAAGCGTCATCAATTTGGTGCAAATCGGATGATGTATGCAGGAGTTATGAGGACTTCCTGTTTCACCAATAGGTGGCGCTATACGTATGACGCAATACTGACACATAGATGTGTTCAGGACAGAACCGTCATGAAGCGTGAGATATATCGGACAAATCGGATAATGTATGGAGGAGTTATGGGGACTTCCTGTTTCACCAATAGGTGGCGCTATAAGTATGACGCAATACTGACACATAGATGTGTTCAGGACAGAACCGTCATGAAGCGTGAGATATATCGGACAAATCGGATAATGTATGGAGGAGTTATGAGGACTTCCTGTTTCACCAATAGGTGGCGCTATAAGTATGACGCAATACTGACACAAAGATGTGTTCAGGACAGAACCGTCATGAAGCGTGAGATATATCGGACAAATCGGATAATGTATGGAGGAGTTATGGGGACTTCCTGTTTCACCAATAGGTGGCGCTATAAGTATGACGCAATACTGACACATAGATGTGTTCAGGACAGAACCGTCATGAAGCGTGAGATATATCGGACAAATTGGATAATGTATGGAGGAGTTATGAGGACTTCCTGTTTCACCAATAGGTGGCGCTATAAGTATGACGCAATACTGACACATAGATGTGTTCAGGACAGAACCGTCATGAAGCGTGAGATATATCGGACAAATTGGATAATGTATGGAGGAGTTATGAGGACTTCCTGTTTCACCAATAGGTGGCGCTATAAGTATGACGCAATACTGACACATAGATGTGTTCAGGACAGAACCGTCATGAAGCGTGAGATATATCGGACAAATTGGATAATGTATGGAGGAGTTATGAGGACTTCCTGTTTCACCAATAGGTGGCGCTATAAGTATGACGCAATACTGACACATAGATGTGTTCAGGACAGAACCGTCATGAAGCGTGAGATATATCGGACAAATTGGATAATGTATGGAGGAGTTATGAGGACTTCGTGTTTTATGGCGAAATGTCAAACTTTGGCAGGGCGCCACGGCAAGGGTGTTTGGTGAAAACTCAATTTTTTTGATAACTTTTGATCACAAAGGTCTTAAGATGAAGCTGACCCGATATGAAGTTGATCGGATTAAATCTGTAGGAGGAGTTCGTCGAAGTACGAGGCATGGAAATGGTCAAAACAAGGACAAAATGGCACATTAAGAGCAAAATGGCGGACTTCCTGTTGCATGTTGGGTATAGCTCCAAGAGACATTTAAGTGTGGCTCGATGAAATACATATGCCCACCGAATTTCGTTAGCCTACATCAAACTGAAAGGTGGGGCTCGCCATTTTAAACTTTCCAGGGGGCGCTCTTGAGCCGTTTTGCCACGCCCATTTCCGTCACCCATGAATTATCAAATTTTTCACCGGGACTGACGTATCTGCAAAGTTTCATCCGTTTTCATCGATGTTCAGGCCGCCTAAAAGGCATTTGTTTGGAGTAAAGGAGAAGAAGGAGAATAATAATCCTTCGAGTTTCAATAGGGCCTCGCACCGCCAGTGCTCGGGCCCTAACTAGTGCTGCGAGCAGCAGTGAGCGGGCCCTCGCACCCCACGCGGGTCGGGGTGTGGCGCCGTTAAAGGGTGTGCTATTTCGGTGTCCAGTACTGACAGAAACTTCCTGTCACCAGTAGGTGGCGCTCTAAGCGTGACTCAATACCGACGCATAGATGTGTTCAGGACAGTACCTTGATGAAGTGTGAGAAATGTTGTGTAAATCGGACAAAGTATGTAGGAGTTATGAGGACTTCCTGTAAGCAGTAGGTGGCGCTGTAAGTATGACGCAATACTGACCTACAGATGTGTTCAAGATGCGACCTTCATCAAGCATGAGCAATTTGGAGTAAATCGGATAATGTATGTAGGAGTTATGAGTACTTCCTGTTTCACCAGTAGGTGGCGCTGTAAGTGTTACTCAATACCGACGCATAGATGTGTTCAGAAGGTGACCTTCATGAAGCGTCAGCAATTTGGTGCAAATCGGATGATGTATGCAGGAGTTATGAGGACTTCCTGTTTCACCAATAGGTGGCGCTATAAGTATGACGCAATACTGACACATAGATGTGTTCAGGACAGAACCGTCATGAAGCGTGAGATAAATCGGACAAATCGGATAATGTATGGAGGAGTTATGAGGACTTCCTGTTTCACCAATAGGTGGCGCTATAAGTATGACGCAATACTGACACATAGATGTGTTCAGGACAGAACCGTCATGAAGCGTGAGATATATCGGACAAATCCGATAATGTATGGAGGAGTTATGGGGACTTCCTGTTTCACCAATAGGTGGCGCTATACGTATGACGCAATACTGACACATAGATGTGTTCAGGACAGAACCGTCATGAAGCGTGAGCTATATCGGACAAATTGGATAATGTATGGAGGAGTTATGAGGACTTCCTGTTTCACCAATAGGTGGCGCTATAAGTATGACGCAATACTGACACATAGATGTGTTCAGGACAGAACCGTCATGAAGCGTGAGATATATCGGACAAATCGGATAATGTATGGAGAAGTTATGAGGACATCGTGTTTTATGGCGAAATGTCAAACTTTGGCGGGGCGCCACGGCAAGGGTGTTTGGTGAAAACTCAATTTTCTTGATAACTTTTGATCACAAAGGGCTTAAGATGAAGCTGACCGAGTATGAAGTTGATCGGATGAAATCTGTAGGAGGAGTTCGTTGAAATACGAGGCATGGAAATGGTCAAAACAAGGACAAAATGGCACATTAAAAGCAAAATGGCGGCGTTCCTGTTGCATGTTGGGTACAGCTCTAAGAGACATTTTAGTGTGGCTCGATGAAATACATATGCCCTCCGAATTCCGTTCGCCTACATCAAACTGAAAGGTGGGGCTCGCCATTTGAAACTTTCCAGGGGGCGCTCTTGAGCCGTTTTGCCACGCCCATTTCCGTCACCCATGAATTATCAAATTTTTCACCGGGACTGACGTATCTGCAAAGTTTCATCCGTTTTCATCGATGTTTAGGCCGCCAAAAAGGACTTTGTTTTGGAAGAAGAAGGAGAAGGAGAAGGAGAAGGAGAAGGAGAAGGAGAAGGAGAAGGAGAATAATCCTTCGAAATACAATAGGGCCTCACACCGCCAGTGTGCTCGGGCCCTAATAATCCTTCGAGTTTCAATAGGGCCTCGCACCGCCAGTGCTCGGGCCCTAATAATCCTTCGAGTTTCAATAGGGCCTCGCACCGCCAGTGCTCGGGCCCTAACAAGAACAAGAACAAGGAGAACTAGTGCTGCGAGCAGCAGTGAGCGGGCCCTCGCACCCCACGCGGGTCGGGGTGTGGCGCCGTTAAAGGGTGTGCTATTTCGGTGTCCAGTACTGACAGAAACTTCCTGTCACCAGTAGGTGGCGCTCTAAGCGTGACTCAATACCGACGCATAGATGTGTTCAGGACAGTACCTTGATGAAGTGTGAGAAATGTTGTGTAAATCGGACAAAGTATGTAGGAGTTATGAGGACTTCCTGTAAGCAGTAGGTGGCGCTGTAAGTATGACGCAATACTGACCTACAGATGTGTTCAAGATGCGACCTTCATCAAGCATGAGCAATTTGGAGTAAATCGGATAATGTATGTAGGAGTTATGAGTACTTCCTGTTTCACCAGTAGGTGGCGCTGTAAGTGTTACTCAATACCGACGCATAGATGTGTTCAGAAGGTGACCTTCATGAAGCGTCAGCAATTTGGTGCAAATCGGATGATGTATGCAGGAGTTATGAGGACTTCCTGTTTCACCAATAGGTGGCGCTATAAGTATGACGCAATACTGACACATAGATGTGTTCAGGACAGAACCGTCATGAAGCGTGAGATAAATCGGACAAATCGGATAATGTATGGAGGAGTTATGAGGACTTCCTGTTTCACCAATAGGTGGCGCTATAAGTATGACGCAATACTGACACATAGATGTGTTCAGGACAGAACCGTCATGAAGCGTGAGATATATCGGACAAATCCGATAATGTATGGAGGAGTTATGGGGACTTCCTGTTTCACCAATAGGTGGCGCTATACGTATGACGCAATACTGACACATAGATGTGTTCAGGACAGAACCGTCATGAAGCGTGAGCTATATCGGACAAATTGGATAATGTATGGAGGAGTTATGAGGACTTCCTGTTTCACCAATAGGTGGCGCTATAAGTATGACGCAATACTGACACATAGATGTGTTCAGGACAGAACCGTCATGAAGCGTGAGATATATCGGACAAATCGGATAATGTATGGAGAAGTTATGAGGACATCGTGTTTTATGGCGAAATGTCAAACTTTGGCGGGGCGCCACGGCAAGGGTGTTTGGTGAAAACTCAATTTTCTTGATAACTTTTGATCACAAAGGGCTTAAGATGAAGCTGACCGAGTATGAAGTTGATCGGATGAAATCTGTAGGAGGAGTTCGTTGAAATACGAGGCATGGAAATGGTCAAAACAAGGACAAAATGGCACATTAAAAGCAAAATGGCGGCCTTCCTGTTGCATGTTGGGTACAGCTCTAAGAGACATTTTAGTGTGGCTCGATGAAATACATATGCCCTCCGAATTTCGTTCGCCTACATCAAACTGAAAGGTGGGGCTCGCCATTTGAAACTTTCCAGGGGGCGCTCTTGAGCCGTTTTGCCACGCCCATTTCCGTCACCCATGAATTATCAAATTTTTCACCGGGACTGACGTATCTGCAAAGTTTCATCCGTTTTCATCGATGTTTAGGCCGCCAAAAAGGACTTTGTTTTGGAAGAAGAAGGAGAAGGAGAAGGAGAAGGAGAAGGAGAAGGAGAAGGAGAATAATCCTTCGAAATACAATAGGGCCTCGCACCGCCAGTGTGCTCGGGCCCTAATAATCCTTCGAGTTTCAATAGGGCCTCGCACCGCCAGTGCTCGGGCCCTAATAATCCTTCGAGTTTCAATAGGGCCTCGCACCGCCAGTGCTCGGGCCCTAACAAGAACAAGAACAAGGAGAACTAGTGCTGCGAGCAGCAGTGAGCGGGCCCTCGCACTCCACACGTGTCGGGGTGCGGCGCCGTTAAAGGCTGTGCTATTTCGGTGTCCAGTACTGAGAGAAACTTCCTGTCACCAGTAGGTGGCGCTCTAAGCGTGACTCAATACCGACGCATAGTTGTGTTCAGGACGGTACCTTGATGAAGCCTGAGAAATGTTGAGTAAATCGGACAATGCATGTAGGAGTTATGATGACTTCCTGCTTGACCTGTAGGCGGCGCTATAAGTAGGACTCAATACTGATCTACAGAGGTGTTCAGGACGCGACCTTCATCAAGCGTGAGCGATTTGGAGTAAATCGGATATTGTATGTAGGAGTTATGAGGACTTCGTGTTTCACCAGTAGGTGGCGCTGTAGGTATGACGCAATACTGACTTACAGATGTGTTCAAGATGTGACCGTCATCAAGCATGAGCAACTTGGAGTAAATCGGATAACGTATGTAGGAGTTATGAGTACTTCCTGTTTCACCAGTAGGTGGCGCTCTAAGTGTGACTCAATACCGATGCATAGATGCGTTCAGAAGGTGACCTTCATGAAGCATCAGCAATTTGGTGCAAATCGGATGATGTATGCAGGAGTTATGAGGACTTCCAGTTTCACCAATAGGTGGCGCTATAAGTATGACGCAATACTGACACATAGATGTGTTCAGGACAGAACCGTCATGAAGCGTGAGATATATCGGACAAATTGGATAATGTATGGAGGAGTTATGAGGACTTCGTGTTTTATGGCGAAATGTCAAACTTTGGCGGGGCGCCAAGGCAAGGGTGTTTGGTGAAAACTCAATTTTTTTGATAACTTTTGATCACAAAGGTCTTAAGATGAAGCTGACCCGATATGAAGTTGATCGGATGAAATCTGTAGGAGGAGTTCGTCGAAGTACGAGGCATGGAAATGGTCAAAACAAGGACAAAATGGCACATTAAGAGCAAAATGGCGGACTTCCTGTTGCATGTTGGGTATAGTTTCAAGAGACATTTTAGTGTGTCTCGATGAAATACATATGCCCTCCGAATTTCGTTCGCCTACATCAAACTGAAAGGTGGGGCTCGCCATTTTAAACTTTCCAGGGGGCGCTCTTGAGCCGTTTTGCCACGCCCATTTCCGTCACCCATGAATTATCAAATTTTTCACCGGGACTGACGTATCTGCAAAGTTTCATCCGTTTTCATCGATGTTTAGGCCGCCAAAAAGGCATTTGTTTGGGGAGAAGAACAAGAAGAACTAGTGCTGCGAGCAGCAGTGAGCGGGCCCTCGCACCCCACGCGGGTCGGGGTGTGGCGCCGTTAAAGGGTGTGCTATTTCGGTGTCCAGTACTGACAGAAACTTCCTGTCACCAGTAGGTGGCGCTCTAAGCGTGACTCAATACCGACGCATAGATGTGTTCAGGACAGTAACTTGATGAAGCGTGAGAAATGTTGTGTAAATCGGACAAAGTATGTAGGAGTTATGAGGACTTCCTGTAAGCAGTAGGTGGCGCTGTAGGTATGACGCAATACTGACCTACAGATGTGTTCAAGATGCGACCTTCATCAAGCATGAGCAATTTGGAGTAAATCGGATAATGTATGTAGGAGTTATGAGTACTTCCTGTTTCACCAGTAGGTGGCGCTGTAAGTGTAACTCAATACCGACGCATAGATGTGTTCAGAAGGTGACCTTCATGAAGCGTCAGCAATTTGGTGCAAATCGTATGATGTATGCAGGAGTTATGAGGACTTCCTGTTTCACCAATAGGTGGCGCCATAAGTATGATGCAATACTGACACATAGATGTGTTCAGGACAGAACCGTCATGAAGCGTGAGATATATGGGACGAATTGGATTATGTATGGAGGAGATATGAGGACTTCCTGTTTCACCAATAGGTGGCGCTATAAGTATGACGCAATACTGACACATAGATGTGTTCAGGACAGAACCGTCATGAAGCGTGAGATATATCGGACAAATTGGATAATGTATGTAGGAGTTATGAGGACTTCCTGTTTCACCAATAGGTGGCGCTATAAGTATGACGCAATACTGACACATAGATGTGTTCAGGACAGAACCGTCATGAAGCGTGAGAAATATCGGACAAATCGGATAATGTATGTAGGAGATATGAGGACTTCCTGTTTCACCAATAGGTGGCGCTATAAGTATGACGCAATACTGACACATAGATGTGTTCAGGACAGAACCGTCATGAAGCGTGAGAAATATCGGACAAATCGGATAATGTATGTAGGAGATATGAGGACTTCCTGTTTCACCAATAGGTGGCGCTATAAGAATGACGCAATACTGACACATAGATGTGTTCAGGACAGAACCGTCATGAAGCGTGAGAAATATCGGACAAATCGGATAATGTATGTAGGAGATATGAGGACTTCCTGTTTCACCAATAGGTGGCGCTATAAGTATGACGCAATACTGACACATAGATGTGTTCAGGACAGAACCGTCATGAAGCGTGAGAAATATCGGACAAATCGGATAATGTATGTAGGAGATATGAGGACTTCCTGTTTCACCAATAGGTGGCGCTATAAGTATGACGCAATACTGACACATAGATGTGTTCAGGACAGAACCGTCATGAAGCGTGAGAAATATCGGACAAATCGGATAATGTATGGAGGAGTTATGAGGACTTCCTGTTTCACCAATAGGTGGCGCTATAAGTATGACGCAATACTGACACATAGATGTGTTCAGGACAGAACCGTCATGAAGCGTGAGATATATCGGACAAATCGGATAATGTATGGAGGAGTTATGAGGACTTCCTGTTTCACCAATAGGTGGCGCTATAAGTATGACGCAATACTGACACATAGATGTGTTCAGGACAGAACCGTCATGAAGCGTGAGATATATCGGACAAATCGGATAATGTATGGAGGAGTTATGAGGACTTCGTGTTTTATGGCGAAATGTCAAACTTTGGCGGGGCGCCACGGCAAGGGTGTTTGGTGAAAACTCAATTTTTTTGATAACTTTTGATCACAAAGGTCTTAAGATGAAGCTGACCCGATATGAAGTTGATCGGATGAAATCTGTAGGAGGAGTTCGTCGAAGTACGAGGCATGGAAATGGTCAAAACAAGGACAAAATGGCACATTAAGAGCAAAATGGCGGACTTCCTGTTGCATGTTGGGTATAGCTCCAAGAGACATTTAAGTGTGGCTCGATGAAATACATATGCCCTCCGAATTTCGTTCGCCTACATCAAACTGAAAGGTGGGGCTCGCCATTTGAAACTTTCCAGGGGGCGCTCTTGAGCCGTTTTGCCACGCCCATTTCCGTCACCCATGAATTATCAAATTTTTCACCGGGACTGACGTATCTGCAAAGTTTCATCCGTTTTCATTGATGTTCAGGCCGCCTAAAAGGCATTTGTTTGGAGTAAAGGAGAAGAAGGAGAAGGAGAAGGAGAATAATAATCCTTCGAGTTTCAATAGGGCCTCGCACCGCCAGTGCTCGGGCCCTAACTAGTGCTGCGAGCAGCAGTGAGCGGGCCCTCGCACCCCACGCGGGTCGGGGTGTGGCGCCGTTAAAGGGTGTGCTATTTCGGTGTCCAGTACTGACAGAAACTTCCTGTCACCAGTAGGTGGCGCTCTAAGCGTGACTCAATACCGACGCATCGATGTGTTCAGGACAGTACCTTGATGAAGCGTGAGAAATGTTGTGTAAATCGGACAAAGTATGTAGGAGTGATGAGGACTTCCTGTAAGCAGTAGGTGGCGCTGTAGGTATGACGCAATACTGACCTACAGATGTGTTCAAGATGCGACCTTCATCAAGCATGAGCAATTTGGAGTAAATCGGATAATGTATGTAGTAGTTATGAGTACTTCCTGTTTCACCAGTAGGTGGCGCTGTAAGTGTTACTCAATACCGACGCATAGATGTGTTCAGAAGGTGACCTTCATGAAGCGTCAGCAATTTGGTGCAAATCGGATGATGTATGCAGGAGTTATGAGGACTTCCTGTTTCACCAATAGGTGGCGCTATAAGTATGACGCAATACTGACACAAAGATGTGTTCAGGACAGAACCGTCATGAAGCGTGAGATATATCGGACGAATTGGATAATGTATGTAGGAGTTATGAGGACTTCCTGTTTCACCAATAGGTGGCGCTATAAGTATGACACAATACTGACACATAGATGTGTTCAGGACAGAACCTTCATGAAGCGTGAGATATATCGGAGGAATTGGATAATGTATGTAGGAGTTATGAGGACTTCCTGTTTCACCAATAGGTGGCGCTATAAGTATGACACAATACTGACACATAGATGTGTTCAGGACAGAACCTTCATGAAGCGTGAGATATATCGGACGAATTGGATAATGTATGGAGGAGTTATGAGGACTTCCTGTTTCACCAATAGGTGGCGCTATAAGTATGACGCAATACTGACACATAGATGTGTTCAGGACAGAACCGTCATGAAGCGTGAGATAAATCGGACAAATCGGATAATGTATGGAAGAGTTATGAGGACTTCCTGTTTCACCAATAGGTGGCGCTATAAGTATGACGCAATACTGACACATATATGTGTTCAGGACAGAACCCTCATGAAGCGTGAGATATATCGGACAAATCGGATAATGTATGGAGGAGTTATGAGGACTTCCTGTTTTACCAATAGGTGGCGCTATAAGTATGACGCAATACTGACACATAGATGTGTTCAGGACAGAACCTTCATGAAGCGTGAGATATATCGGACGAATTGGATAATGTATGGAGGAGTTATGAGGACTTCCTGTTTCACCAATAGGTGGCGCTATAAGTATGACGCAATACTGACACATAGATGTGTTCAGGACAGAACCGTCATGAAGCGTGAGATATATCGGACAAATTGGATAATGTATGTAGGAGTTATGAGGACTTCGTGTTTTATGGCGAAATGTCAAACTTTGGCGGGGCGCCACGGCAAGGGTGTTTGGTGAAAACTCAATTTTTTTGATAACTTTTGATCACAAAGGTCTTAAGATGAAGCTGACCCGATATGAAGTTGATCGGATGAAATCTGTAGGAGGAGTTCGTCGAAGTACGAGGCATGGAAATGGTCAAAACAAGGACAAAATGGCACATTAAAAGCAAAATGGCGGCCTTCCTGTTGCATGTTGGGTATAGCTTCAAGAGACATTTTAGTGCGTCTCGATGAACTACATATGCCCTCCGAATTTCGTTCGCCTACATCAAACTGAAAGGTGGGGCTCGCCATTTTAGATTTTCCAGGGGGCGCTCTTGAGCCGTTTTGCCACGCCCATTTCCGTCACCCATGAATTATCAAATTTTTCACCGGGACTGACGTATCTGCAAAGTTTCATCCGTTTTCATCGATGTTCAGGCCGCCTAAAAGGCATTTGTTTGGAGTAAAGGAGAAGAAGGAGAATAATAATCCTTCGAGTTTCAATAGGGCCTCGCACCGCCAGTGCTCGGGCCCTAACTAGTGCTGCGAGCAGCAGTGAGCGGGCCCTCGCACCCCACGCGGGTCGGGGTGTGGCGCCGTTAAAGGGTGTGCTATTTCGGTGTCCAGTACTGACAGAAACTTCCTGTCACCAGTAGGTGGCGCTCTAAGCGTGACTCAATACCGACGCATAGATGTGTTCAGGACAGTACCTTGATGAAGTGTGAGAAATGTTGTGTAAATCGGACAAAGTATGTAGGAGTTATGAGGACTTCCTGTAAGCAGTAGGTGGCGCTGTAAGTATGACGCAATACTGACCTACAGATGTGTTCAAGATGCGACCTTCATCAAGCATGAGCAATTTGGAGTAAATCGGATAATGTATGTAGGAGTTATGAGTACTTCCTGTTTCACCAGTAGGTGGCGCTGTAAGTGTTACTCAATACCGACGCATAGATGTGTTCAGGAGGTGACCTTCATGAAGCGTCAGCAATTTGGTGCAAATCGGATGATGTATGCAGGAGTTATGAGGACTTCCTGTTTCACCAATAGGTGGCGCTATAAGTATGACGCAATACTGACACATAGATGTGTTCAGGACAGAACCGTCATGAAGCGTGAGATAAATCGGACAAATCGGATAATGTATGGAGGAGTTATGAGGACTTCCTGTTTCACCATTGGTGGCGCTATAAGTATGATGCAATACTGACACATAGATGTGTTCAGGACAGAACCGTCATGAAGCGTGAGATATATCGGACAAATCCGATAATGTATGGAGGAGTTATGGGGACTTCCTGTTTCACCAATAGGTGGCGCTATACGTATGACGCAATACTGACACATAGATGTGTTCAGGACAGAACCGTCATGAAGCGTGAGATATATCGGACAAATCGGATAATGTATGGAGAAGTTATGAGGACATCGTGTTTTATGGCGAAATGTCAAACTTTGGCGGGGCGCCACGGCAAGGGTGTTTGGTGAAAACTCAATTTTCTTGATAACTTTTGATCACAAAGGGCTTAAGATGAAGCTGACCGAGTATGAAGTTGATCGGATGAAATCTGTAGGAGGAGTTCGTTGAAATACGAGGCATGGAAATGTTTAAAACAAGGACAAAATGGCACATTAAAAGCAAAATGGCGGCCTTCCTGTTGCATGTTGGGTACAGCTCTAAGAGACATTTTAGTGTGGCTCGATGAAATACATATGCCCTCCGAATTTCGTTCGCCTACATCAAACTGAAAGGTGGGGCCATTTGAAACTTTCCAGGGGGCGCTCTTGAGCCGTTTTGCCACGCCCATTTCCGTCACCCATGAATTATCAAATTTTTCACCGGGACTGACGTATCTGCAAAGTTTCATCCGTTTTCATCGATGTTCAGGCCGCCTAAAAGGCATTTGTTTGGAGTAAAGGAGAAGGAGAAGAATAATAACTAGTGCTGCGAGCAGCAGTGAGCGGGCCCTCGCACCCCACGCGGGTCGGGGTGTGGCGCCGTTAAAGGCTGTGCTATTTCGGTGTCCAGTACTGACAGAAACTTCCTGTCACCAGTAGGTGGCGCTCTAAGCGTGACTCAATACCGACGCATAGATGTGTTCAGGACAGTACCTTGATGAAGCATGAGAAATGTTGTGTAAATCGGACAAAGTATGTAGGAGTTATGAGGACTTCCTGTAAGCAGTAGGTGGCGCTGTAGGTATGACGCAATACTGACCTACATATGTGTTCAAGATGCGACCTTCATCAAGCATGAGCAATTTGGAGTAAATCGGATAATGTATGTAGGAGTTATGAGTACTTCCTGTTTCACCAGTAGGTGGCGCTGTAAGTGTAACTCAATACCGACGCATAGATGTGTTCAGGACAGAACCGTCATGATGCGTGAGACATCGGACAAATCGGATAATGTATGGAGGAGTTATGAGGACGTACTGTTTCACCAATAGGTGGCGCTATAAGTATGACGCAGGCTGACACATAGATGTGTTCAGGACAGAACTGACATGAAGCGTGAGACATATCGGAGAAATCGGATAATGTTTGGAGGAGTTATGAGGACGTACTGTTTCACCAATAGGTGGCGCTATAAGTATGACGCAATACTGACACATAGATGTGTTCAGGACAGAACTGTCATGAAGCGTGAGACATATCGGACAAATCGGATAATGTATGTAGGAGTTATGAGGACGTACTGTTTCACCAATAGGTGGCGCTATAAGTATGACGAAATACTGACACATAGATGTGTTCAGGACAGAACTGTCATGAAGCGTGAGACATATCGGACAAATCGGATAATGTATGTAGGAGTTATGAGGACGTACTGTTTCACCAATAGGTGGCGCTATAAGTATGACGCAATACTGACACATAGATGTGTTCAGGACAGAACTGTCATGAAGCGTGAGACATATCGGACAAATCAAATAATGTATGGAGGAGTTATGAGGACGTACTGTTTCACCAATAGGTGGCGCTATAAGTATGACGCAATACTGACACATAGATGTGTTCAGGACAGATCTGTCATGAAGCGTGAGACATATCGGACAAATCGGATAATGTATGTAGGAGTTATGAGGACGTACTGTTTCACCAATAGGTGGCGCTATAAGTATGACGAAATACTGACACATAGATGTGTTCAGGACAGAACTGTCATGAAGCGTGAGACATATCGGACAAATCGGATAATGTATGTAGGAGTTATGAGGACGTACTGTTTCACCAATAGGTGGCGCTATAAGTATGACGCAATACTGACACATAGATGTGTTCAGGACAGAACTGTCATGAAGCGTGAGACATATCGGACAAATCAAATAATGTATGGAGGAGTTATGAGGACGTACTGTTTCACCAATAGGTGGCGCTATAAGTATGACGCAATACTGACACATAGATGTGTTCAGGACAGATCTGTCATGAAGCGTGAGACATATCGGACAAATCGGATAATGTATGTAGGAGTTATGAGGACGTACTGTTTCACCAATAGGTGGCGCTATAAGTATGACGAAATACTGACACATAGATGTGTTCAGGACAGAACTGTCATGAAGCGTGAGACATATCGGACAAATCGGATAATGTATGTAGGAGTTATGAGGACGTACTGTTTCACCAATAGGTGGCGCTATAAGTATGACGCAATACTGACACATAGATGTGTTCAGGACAGAACTGTCATGAAGCGTGAGACATATCGGACAAATCGGATAATGTATGGAGGAGTTATGAGGACGTACTGTTTCACCAATAGGTGGCGCTATAAGTATGACGCATGCTGACACATAGATGTGTTCAGGACAGAACTGACATGAAGCGTGAGACATATCGGACAAATCGGATAATGTTTGGAGGAGTTATGAGGGCGTACTGTTTCACCAATAGGTGGCGCTATAAGTATGACGCAATACTGACACATGGATGTGTTCAGGACAGAACCGTCATGAAGCGTGAGATATATCGGACAAATCGGATAATGTATGGACGAGTTATGAAGACTTCGTGTTTTATGGCGAAATGTCAAACTTTGGCGGGGCGCCACGGGAAGGGTGTATGGTGAAAACTCAATTTTTTTGATAACTTTTGATCACAAAGGTCTTAAGATAAAGCTGACCCGATATGAAGTTGATCGGATGAAATCTGTAGGAGGAGTTCGTTGAAGTACGAGACATGGAAATGGTCCAAACAAGGACAAAATGTCACATTAAAAGCAAAATGGCTGACTTCCTGTCGGATGTTGGGTATAGGTCCAAGAGACATTTTAGTGTGTCTCGATGAACTACATATGCCCACCGAATTTCGTACGCCTACATCAAACTGAAAGGTGGGGCTCGCCATTTTAAATTTTCCAGGGGGCGCTCTTGAGCCGTTTTGCCACGCCCATTTCCGTCACCCATGAATTATCAAATTTTTCACCGGGACTGACGTATCTTCAAAGTTTCATCCGTTTTCATCGATGTTTAGGCCGCCAAAAAGGCATTTGTTTTGGAAGAAGGAGAAGGAGAAGGAGAAGGAGAAGGGAGAATAATAATAATCCTTCGAAATACAATAGGGCCTCGCACCGCCAGTGCTCGGGCCCTAATAATAATCCTTCGAGTTTCAATAGGGCCTCGCACAGCCAGTGCTCGGGCCCTAATAATCCTTCGAAATACAATAGGGCCTCGCACCGCCAGTGCTCGGGCCCTAATTAAAGCTGCAAGCAGCGTTGTGGGGGCCAAGCTGACAACGCAAAAGATGAAGCAAATACGACTGATGTTTTGAAGGCTTTAGAGATATGTTTGTCGGACTGCAACTACACTGCAGACTTGGTAAACACACCAAACGTTATAACCACTGCAAACTTCAACCACTGCAAACTATGAAAATCATTCAGCTCAATAAAACAAGAAAAGTAGGCTGGTCTAATACTCAACACTCGTGGGCAGCGGATGAGAGCTAAAGTCTTTCCCACACCCGTGTGGCCAGCCCGTTCATGGAAATTCTGCTACACCTTCTCTTTCAAGGCTGTAGGGAGGACCAGCTGAAAGATGGAGTTTGCGGTGTTGGGGTTCCTCACACACTGATGCAAGACTCCCTCCCTCAGAGTCAGCCTCTATCTCTCCTTGAGGATCTGCCGAGTATCACGTGGCAGGGCGATCCTTTCTGTTGCACTGGGCGGTTTCCCTGTCTGCAAGGATAACAGCATGTGGCGAATCATGTCATCTTTTCGCTGGGCGTCCTTCCATTCTCCAGGGGGTTCGGCCCAGCTGCACTTCTTCTAGGTCAACTTGGACAGGAGAGTTAAGCATTTCTGGGCATGGGTTTTCCACCCCGGTGAGAAAAGTCTTCAGGGCCAGGATCTCCTCCTCTTCACCATCCTCTCCTCCATCCACAGGTACACGAGATAGGGCATCAGCATTAACATTGGTTTTGTCAGGCTGGAACTTGATGTTGAAGTGGTAGTTGTAGAGTCTGGCTGCCCACTGTTGCTCCAAGCTTCTCAGGTTCACCTCCTGTAAGTTTGCGAGAATGTTGTCAGTGAACACTACAAAATGGGAGCCTAGAGTGGAATTTCTTGCTGCACCAGCGAAAGACGGCCTACCTTCTGATAGCAATGAAGGTAAACAGGAGTCTGGCCAGTGTTCTTCACTTCTTCACTTGTACCTTCCCATTCAGACAAACTAGACTCCATTGAATCTTCAAAACCTTCCCCTACTCCACAGAAGTCTACACCCACTCACTGCATTTCCTTTACCCACTTTGACTATTTGTACACGGCCATGAACATGGCAAACAATACGCAACCAAGTTCCGTCTGCTGCATTTTACACAAGAGGAGCGCATTATTGTACTATATGTGATTGTCTGTACTGTATGTGCTTGTGTCTATGTAATTGTGTCTATTGTATGTTATGTTCTCTGCTGTACTGTATGTCTGTGATTGTCTACTGTATGTGCTTCCGTCTGATTTTCTCTACTGTATGCAATTGTCTATGTGATTATCTTTACTGTATGAGCTTGTCTATGTGATTGTCTCTACTGGATGTGCTTGTCTGGATAATCGTCTCTACAACAAAACCCATGAATATGATGTACCGTACTGTAAGATGCCTCCCCCACATGGCAAACATTTGTAATACACACATATTACTTACTCTAAACAATAGGCACACGAGTCCCTGGTCTGTGAGCCAAATTTCACAACTTTTAACTGGCAGGAGCGACCGACAATGATTCTGTTGTCTGCCATTGACTTCCACAGCAGCATAATTACAATAATTATAAGAATGCACTTTGGATGAACGGGAATCGAACCCTGAACTCGCTGCTTGCGAGACTGACGCGCTACCCGCTATGCCACGACGGATCTTACAAAGTGCGTCGCAGATTTGAGTGGATAATGTCAGCTTCTGCTTCCTCTTGGTAGAGTGAGTCCTGAGCACTTAATTAATGTCACCTGGTAGGGTTGCTTCCTCTCGGTAGAGTGAGAGGGGGGGGTGTCTTTGTTTAAATTGGCACACAGCGAAAAGTATACATAGCATAGCTCAACTATTTACTTCTTCAGAATCCAGACAATCACGCGAACATTTCCATGTATAAAATGTCCTTCGGTCTTCAGAAGTGTAGGAGAGGTGAAGAGTTAGAAACAGTTAGAGATTCTAGAGCGAAGAGAGATTTTCTAGAGTGTGGCTCCATTGATTTCAATGGAGGGGGGGGGGTCATTATTCGAACTGTCACAGAGTGAAAAATATACATCGAAGAGCTTAGCTTTTTTGATTTTATGAATCCCAAGAGTCGTGTGAACGTTTTGATATATAAAATGTGTATGAGCTGTGAGAATTGGAAGAGGGATGGCAGTTTAGAAAATGTGTGACTTTTTCCAAAATGCGCCTTTCACCACTCTGAAACTGGTGAAATTGTGCAGAAGACAAAAAGTGTTCCTTTCATTCTGCAATCAAACAAATGAAGTAATAATGAAACCATAGGGTGTTTTGAACTCAGCATGAGCCAGGGAATCCATTGTTACCATAATTTTGAAGATTGGACATACAGTTCAAAAGTTACTGGCATAAACGCAACTCCAACTTTGACACGCTGGTGGCGCTAGAGTGCACGAGATGTCAACATGAGGCTTGGTGACAGATGTCATGGGTATGTCCCGAATGAGTGTGCCAAATGTGGTTTTGATAGATTAAAACATTACTGAGATATGACCCCAGTTCCTGTTTTGCAGCTTTTCTGCCAATTTTGATTGGCTGTCACATGCGAACACAATGGATAATCAAAAATCCCTGTACATCCTTTGTAGACATTGGTGTATAGATGACATCCACCGATGTTCATGCAAATTGGTGAAAGTTCCTAGGAGGAGATACATTTTAAGGGTTTTGCACATCATTCAAAATGGCGGAGAAGCCAAGATGGCCACAATGACGTCTTAGAGTGCGTTGAATCCGGCTTGAGCCAAGGAATTGAAGGACACCTGAAGTTTGAAAATTGGACTTGCTGAAGAAAAGCTGCATGCATAAATGCACCTCCAACTTTGACACGTTGGTGGCGCTAGAGAGGGTGAGGTGTGGACATGAGACTTGGTGAGGAGGGTCAGGGCACTGTCCCGAATGAGTGTGCCATTTTTCATAACTTTCTACCATAAGCTTCTATGGGCTGCCATAGACTACAATGGCAGAGGAATAATAATAATAAAGAAGAAAGAGAAAAGGTAGAAACTTAATGGGTGCCTGCGCAGCTGCGCTGCTTGGCCCCCAATAATTAAAGCTGCAAGCAGCGTTGTGGGGGCCAAGCGGGACGCACGACCAGCGCATCAAAGACAACAAGCAAAACATGTCAAAAGTCAGACATGGTTGAACAGGATTCGATCTCTGTACCTGCTGCTTGCAAGGCCGACACGCTAACCACTGTGCCACGCAGGATGTTGCGAAAATGAACCACCCTAGTCCACAAGGCATGTGAGCCTTCCCTAACCCCGTGAGTCTGAGTCCTGAGCACTTAATTAATATCACCTGGCAGGGTTGCTTCCTCTCGGTAGAGTGAGAGGGGGGGGTGTCGTTGTTTAAATTGGCACACAGCGAAAAGTATACATAGCATAGCTCAACTATTTACTTCTTCAGAATCCAGACAATCACGCGAACATTTCCATGTATAAAATGTCCTTCGGTCTTCAGAAGTGTAGGAGAGGTGAAGAGTTAGAAACAGTTAGAGATTCTAGAGCGAAGAGAGATTTTCTAGAGCGTGGCTCCATTGATTTCAATGGAGGGGGGGGGGGTCATTATTCGAACTGTCACAGAGTGAAAAATATACATCGAAGAGCTTAGCTTTTTTGATTTTATGAATCCCAAGAGTCGTGTGAACGTTTTGATATATAAAATGTGTATGAGCTGTGAGAATTGGAAGAGGGATGGCAGTTTAGAAAATGTGTGACTTTTTCCAAAATGCGCCTTTCACCACTCTGAAACTGGTGAAATTGTGCAGAAGACAAAAAGTGTTCCTTTCATTCTGCAATCAAACAAATGAAGTAATAATGAAACCATGGGGTGTTTTGAACTCAGCATGAGCCAGGGAATCCATTGCTACCATAATTTTGAAGATTGGACATACAGTTCAAAAGTTACTGGCATAAACGCAACTCCAACTTTGACACGCTGGTGGCGCTAGAGTGCACGAGATGTCAACATGAGGCTTGGTGACAGATGTCATGGGTATGTCCCGAATGAGTGTGCCAAATGTGGTTTTGATAGATTAAAACATTACTGAGATATGACCCCAGTTCCTGTTTTGCAGCTTTTCTGCCAATTTTGATTGGCTGTCACGAGCGAACGCAATGGATAATCAAAAATCCCTGTACATCCTTTGTAGACATTGATGTATAGATGACATCCACCGATTTTCATGCAAATTGGTGAAAGTTCCTAGGAGGAGATACATTTTAAGGGTTTTGCACATCATTCAAAATGGCGGAGAAGCCAAGATGGCCACAATGACGTCATAGAGTGCGTTGAATCCGGCTTGAGCCAAGGAATTGAAGGACACCTGAAGTTTGAAAATTGGACTTGCTGAAGAAAAGCTGCATGCATAAATGCACCTCCAACTTTGACACGTTGGTGGCGCTAGAGAGGGTGAGGTGTGGACATGAGACTTGGTGAGGAGGGTCAGGGCACTGTCCCGAATGAGTGTGCCATTTTTCATAACTTTCTACCATAAGCTTCTATGGGCTGCCATAGACTACAATGGCAGAGGAATAATAATAATAAAGAAGAAAGAGAAAAGGTAGAAACTTAATGGGTGCCTGCGCAGCTGCGCTGCTTGGCCCCCAATAATCCTTCGAGTTTCAATAGGGCCTCGCACCGCCAGTGCTCGGGCCCTAACTAGTGCTGCGAGCAGCAGTGAGCGGGCCCTCGCACCCCACGCGTGTTGGGGTGCTGCGCCGTTAAAGGCTGTGCTATTTCGGTGTGCAGTACTGAGTGAAACTTCCTGTCACCAGTAGGTGGCGCTCTAGGTGTGACTCAATACCGAAGCATAGATGTGTTCAGGACGGTACCTTGATGAAGCGTGAGAAATGTTGAGTAAATCGGATAACGTATGTAGGAGTTATGAGGACTTCCTGTTTCACCAGTAGGTGGCGCTGTAAGTGTGACTCAATACCGACACATAGATGGGTTCAGAAGGCCACCTTCATGAAGCGTCATCAATTTGGTGCAAATCGGATGATGTATGCAGGAGTTATGAGGACTTCCTGTTTCACCAATAGGTGGCGCTATACGTATGACGCAATACTGACACATAGATGTGTTCAGGACAGAACCGTCATGAAGCGTGAGATATATCGGACAAATTGGATAATGTATGTAGGAGTTATGAGGACTTCCTGTTTCACCAATAGGTGGCGCTATAAGTATGACGCAATACTGACACAAAGATGTGTTCAGGACAGAACCGTCATGAAGCGTGAGATATATGGGACAAATCGGATAATGTATGGAGGAGTTATGAGGACTTCCTGTTTCACCAATAGGTGGCGCTATAAGTATGACGCAATACTGACACATAGATGTGTTCAGGACAGAACCGTCATGAAGCGTGAGATAAATCGGACAAATCGGATAATGTATGGAGGAGTTATGAGGACTTCCTGTTTCACCAATAGGTGGCACTATAAGTATGACGCAATACTGAAACATAGATGTGTTCAGGACAGAACCGTCATGAAGCGTGAGACATATCGGACAAATTGGATAATGTATGGAGGAGTTATGAGGACTTACTGTTTCACCAATAGGTGGCGCTATAAGTATGACGCAATACTGACACATAGATGTGTTCAGGACAGAACCGTCATGAAGCGTGAGACATATCGGACAAAAGATGATAATGTATGGAGGAGTTATGAGGACTTACTGTTTCACCAATAGGTGGCGCTATAAGTATGACGCAATACTGACACATAGATGTGTTCAAGACAGAACCGTCATGAAGCGTGAGATATATCGGACAAATTGGATAATGTATGGAGGAGTTATGAGGACTTCCTGTTTCACCAATAGGTGGCGCTATAAGTATGACGCAATACTGACACATAGATGTGTTCAGGACAGAACCGTCATGAAGCGTGAGATATATCGGACAAATTGGATAATGTATGGAGGAGTTATGAGGACTTCCTGTTTCACCAATAGGTGGCGCTATAAGTATGACGCAAAACTGACACATTGATGTGTTCAGGACAGAACCGTCATGAAGCGTGAGATAAATCGGACAAATCGGATAATGTATGGAGGAGTTATGAGGACTTCCTGTTTCACCAATAGGTGGCGCTATAAGTATGACGCAATACTGACACATAGATGTGTTCAGGACAGAACCCTCATGAAGCGTGAGATATATCGGACAAATCGGATAATGTATGGAGGAGTTATGAGGACTTCCTGTTTCACCAATAGGTGGCGCTATAAGTATGACGCAATACTGACACATAGATGTGTTCAGGACAGAACCGTCATGAAGCGTGAGATATATGGGACAAATTGGATAATGTATGGAGGAGTTATGAGGACTTCCTGTTTCACCAATAGGTGGCGCTATAAGTATGACGCAATACTGACACATAGATGTGTTCAGGACAGAACCATCATGAAGCGTGAGATAAATCGGACAAATCGGATAATGTATGGAGGAGTTATGAGGACTTCGTGTTTTATGGCGAAATGTCAAACTTTGGCGGGGCGCCACGGCAAGGGTGTTTGGTGAAAACTCAATTTTTTTGATAACTTTTGATCACAAAGGTCTTAAGATGAAGCTGACCCGATATGAAGTTGATCGGATGAAATCTGTAGGAGGAGTTCGTCGAAGTACGAGGCATGGAAATGGTCAAAACAAGGACAAAATGGCACATTAAAAGCAAAATGGCGGCCTTCCTGTTGCATGTTGGGTATAGCTCCAAGAGACATTTTAGTGCGTCTCGATGAACTACATATGCCCTCCGAATTTCGTCCGCCTACATCAAACTGAAAGGTGGGGCTCGCCATTTTAGATTTTCCAGGGGGCGCTCTTGAGCCGTTTTGCCACGCCCATTTCCGTCACCCATGAATTATCAAATTTTTCACCGGGACTGACGTATCTGCAAAGTTTCATCCGTTTTCATCGATGTTCAGGCCGCCTAAAAGGCATTTGTTTGGAGTAAAGGAGAAGGAGAAGGAGAAAAATAATAATCCTTCGAGTTTCAATAGGGCCTCGCACCGCCAGTGCTCGGGCCCTAACTAGTGCTGCGAGCAGCAGTGAGCGGGCCCTCGCACCCCACGCGGGTCGGGGTGTGGCGCCGTTAAAGGGTGTGCTATTTCGGTGTCCAGTACTGACAGAAACTTCCTGTCACCAGTAGGTGGCGCTCTAAGCGTGACTCAATACCGACGCATAGATGTGTTCAGGACAGTAACTTGATGAAGCGTGAGAAATGTTGTGTAAATCGGACAAAGTATGTAGGAGTTATGAGGACTTCCTGTAAGCAGTAGGTGGCGCTGTAGGTATGACGCAATACTGACCTACAGATGTGTTCAAGATGCGACCTTCATCAAGCATGAGCAATTTGGAGTAAATCGGATAATGTATGTAGGAGTTATGAGTACTTCCTGTTTCACCAGTAGGTGGCGCTGTAAGTGTAACTCAATACCGACGCATAGATGTGTTCAGAAGGTGACCTTCATGAAGCGTCAGCAATTTGGTGCAAATCGTATGATGTATGCAGGAGTTATGAGGACTTCCTGTTTCACCAATAGGTGGCGCCATAAGTATGATGCAATACTGACACATAGATGTGTTCAGGACAGAACCGTCATGAAGCGTGAGATATATGGGACGAATTGGATTATGTATGGAGGAGATATGAGGACTTCCTGTTTCACCAATAGGTGGCGCTATAAGTATGACGCAATACTGACACATAGATGTGTTCAGGACAGAACCGTCATGAAGCGTGAGATATATCGGACAAATTGGATAATGTATGCAGGAGTTATGAGGACTTCCTGTTTCACCAATAGGTGGCGCTATAAGTATGATGCAATACTGACACATAGATGTGTTCAGGACAGAACCGTCATGAAGCGTGAGAAATATCGGACAAATCGGATAATGTATGTAGGAGATATGAGGACTTCCTGTTTCACCAATAGGTGGCGCTATAAGTATGACGCAATACTGACACATAGATGTGTTCAGGACAGAACCGTCATGAAGCGTGAGAAATATCGGACAAATCAGGTAATGTATGTAGGAGATATGAGGACTTCCTGTTTCACCAATAGGTGGCGCTATAAGTATGACGCAATACTGACACATAGATGTGTTCAGGACAGAACCGTCATGAAGCGTGAGAAATATCGGATAAATCGGATAATGTATGTAGGAGATATGAGGACTTCCTGTTTCACCAATAGGTGGCGCTATAAGTATGACGCAATACTGACACATAGATGTGTTCAGGACAGAACCGTCATGAAGCGTGAGAAATATCGGACAAATCGGATAATGTATGTAGGAGATATGAGGACTTCCTGTTTCACCAATAGGTGGCGCTATAAGTATGACGCAATACTGACACATAGATGTGTTCAGGACAGAACCGTCATGAAGCGTGAGAAATATCGGACAAATCGGATAATGTATGGAGGAGTTATGAGGACTTCCTGTTTCACCAATAGGTGGCGCTATAAGTATGACGCAATACTGACACATAGATGTGTTCAGGACAGAACCGTCATGAAGCGTGAGATATATCGGACAAATCGGATAATGTATGGAGGAGTTATGAGGACTTCCTGTTTCACCAATAGGTGGCGCTATAAGTATGACGCAATACTGACACATAGATGTGTTCAGGACAGAACCGTCATGAAGCGTGAGATATATCGGACAAATCGGATAATGTATGGAGGAGTTATGAGGACTTCGTGTTTTATGGCGAAATGTCAAACTTTGGCGGGGCGCCACGGCAAGGGTGTTTGGTGAAAACTCAATTTTTTTGATAACTTTTGATCACAAAGGTCTTAAGATGAAGCTGACCCGATATGAAGTTGATCGGATGAAATCTGTAGGAGGAGTTCGTCGAAGTACGAGGCATGGAAATGGTCAAAACAAGGACAAAATGGCACATTAAGAGCAAAATGGCGGACTTCCTGTTGCATGTTGGGTATAGCTCCAAGAGACATTTAAGTGTGGCTCGATGAAATACATATGCCCTCCGAATTTCGTTCGCCTACATCAAACTGAAAGGTGGGGCTCGCCATTTGAAACTTTCCAGGGGGCGCTCTTGAGCCGTTTTGCCACGCCCATTTCCGTCACCCATGAATTATCAAATTTTTCACCGGGACTGACGTATCTGCAAAGTTTCATCCGTTTTCATCGATGTTCAGGCCGCCTAAAAGGCATTTGTTTGGAGTAAAGGAGAAGAAGGAGAAGGAGAAGGAGAATAATAATCCTTCGAGTTTCAATAGGGCCTCGCACCGCCAGTGCTCGGGCCCTAACAAGAACAAGGAGAATAATAATAATCCTTCGAAATACAATAGGGCCTCGCACCGCCAGTGCTCGGGCCCTAACTAGGGCTGCGAGCAGCATTGAGCGGGCCCTCGCACCCCACGCATGTCGGGGTGTGGCGCCATTAAAGGCTGTGCTATTTCGGTGTCCTGTACTGAGAGAACCTTCCATTCACCAGTAGGTGGCGCTCTAACCGTGACTCAATACTGATGCATAAATGTGTTCAGGACGGTACCTTGATGAAGCGTGAGAAATGTTGTGTAAATCGGACAATGTATGTAGGAGTTATGATGACTTCCTACTTGACCTGTAGGCGGCGCTATAAGTATGACTCAATACTGACTCACTGATGTGTTCAGGACGTGACCTTCATCAACCCTGAGCAATTTGAAGTAAATCGGATAACGTATGTAGGAGTTATGAGTACTTCCTGTTTCACCAGTAGGTGGCGCTGTAAGTGTGACTCAATACCGACGCATAGATGTGTTCAGAGGGTGACCTTCATGAAGCGTCAGCAATTTGGTGCAAATCGGATGATGTATGCAGGAGTTATGAGGACTTCCTGTTTCACCAATAGGTGGCGCTATAAGTATGACGCAATACTGACACATAGATGTGTTCAGGACAGAACCGTCATGAAGCGTGAGATAAATCGGACAAATCGGATAATGTATGGAGGAGTTATGAGGACTTCCTGTTTCACCAATAGGTGGCGCTATAAGTATGACGCAATACTGACACATAGATGTGTTCAGGACAGAACCGTCATGAAGCGTGAGATATATCGGACAAATCGGATAATGTATGGAGGAGTTATGAGGACTTCCTGGTTTACCAATAGGTGGCGCTATAAGTATGACGCAATACTGACACATAGATGTGTTCAGGACAGAACCTTCATGAAGCGTGAGATATATCGGACGAATTGGATAATGTATGGAGGAGTTATGAGGACTTCCTGTTTCACCAATAGGTGGCGCTATAAGTATGATGCAATACTGACACATAGATGTGTTCAGGACAGAACCGTCATGAAGCGTGAGATATATCGGACGAATTGGATAATGTATGGAGGAGTTATGAGGACTTCCTGTTTCACCAATAGGTGGCGCTATAAGTATGATGCAATACTGACACATAGATGTGTTCAGGACAGAACCGTCATGAAGCGTGAGATATATCGGACAAATTGGATAATGTATGGAGGAGTTATGAGGACTTCGTGTTTTATGGCGAAATGTCAAACTTTGGCGGGGCGCCACGGCAAGGGTGTGTGGTGAAAACTCATTTTTTTTGATAACTTTTGATCACAAAGGTCTTAAGATGAAGCTCACCGAATATCAAGTTGATCGGATGAAATCTGGAGGAGGAGTTCGTCGAAGTACGAGGCATGGAAATGGTCAAAACAAGGACAAAATGGCACATTAAAAGCAAAATGGCTGACTTCCTGTTCGATGTTGGGTATAGGTCCAAGAGACATTTTAGTGTGTCTCGATGAACTACTTATGCCCACCGATTTTCGTTCGCCTACATCAAACTGAAAGGTGGGGCTCGCCATTTTAATTTTTCCAGGGGGCGCTCTTGAGCCGTTTTGCCACGCCCATTTCGGTCACCCATGAATTATCAAATTTTTCACCGGGACTGACGTATCTGCAAAGTTTCATCCGTTTTCATCGATGTTTAGGCCGCCAAAAAGGCATTTGTTTTGGAAGAAGAAGGTAGGAGAATAATAATAATAACTAGTGCTGCGAGCAGCAGTGAGCGGGCCCTCGCACCCCACGCGGGTCGGGGTGTGGCGCCGTTAAAGGGTGTGCTATTTCGGTGTCCAGTACTGACAGAAACTTCCTGTCACCAGTAGGTGGCGCTCTAAGCGTGACTCAATACCGACGCATAGATGTGTTCAGGACAGTACCTTGATGAAGCGTGAGAAATGTTGTGTAAATCGGACAAAGTATGTAGGAGTTATGAGGACTTCCTGTAAGCAGTAGGTGGCGCTGTAAGTATGACGCAATACTGACCTACAGATGTGTTCAAGATGCGACCTTCATCAAGCATGAGCAATTTGGAGTAAATCGGATAATGTATGTAGGAGTTATGAGTACTTCCTGTTTCACCAGTAGGTGGCGCTGTAAGTGTAACTCAATACCGACACATAGATGTGTTCAGAAGGTGACCTTCATGAAGCGTCAGCAATTTGGTGCAAATCGGATGATGTATGCAGGAGTTATGAGGACTTCCTGTTTCACCAATAGGTGGCGCTATAAGTATGACGCAATACTGACACATAGATGTGTTCAGGACAGAACCGTCATGAAGCGTGAGATAAATCGGACAAATCGGATAATGTATGGAGGAGTTATGAGGACTTCCTGTTTCACCAATAGGTGGCGCTATAAGTATGATGCAATACTGACACATAGATGTGTTCAGGACAGAACCGTCATGAAGCGTGAGATATATCGGACAAATCCGATAATGTATGGAGGAGTTATGGGGACTTCCTGTTTCACCAATAGGTGGCGCTATACGTATGACGCAATACTGACACATAGATGTGTTCAGGACAGAACCGTCATGAAGCGTGAGCTATATCGGACAAATTGGATAATGTATGGAGGAGTTATGAGGACCTTCTGTTTCACCAATAGGTGGCGCTATAAGTATGACGCAATACTGACACATAGATGTGTTCAGGACAGAACCGTCATGAAGCGTGAGATATATCGGACAAATCGGATAATGTATGGAGAAGTTATGAGGACATCGTGTTTTATGGCGAAATGTCAAACTTTGGCGGGGCGCCACGGCAAGGGTGTTTGGTGAAAACTCAATTTTCTTGATAACTTTTGATCACAAAGGGCTTAAGATGAAGCTGACCGAGTATGAAGTTGATCGGATGAAATCTGTAGGAGGAGTTCGTTGAAATACGAGGCATGGAAATGGTCAAAACAAGGACAAAATGGCACATTAAAAGCAAAATGGCGGCCTTCCTGTTGCATGTTGGGTACAGCTCTAAGAGACATTTTAGTGTGGCTCGATGAAATACATATGCCCTCCGAATTTCGTTCGCCTACATCAAACTGAAAGGTGGGGCTCGCCATTTGAAACTTTCCAGGGGGCGCTCTTGAGCCGTTTTGCCACGCCCATTTCCGTCACCCATGAATTATCAAATTTTTCACCGGGACTGACGTATCTGCAAAGTTTCATCCGTTTTCATCGATGTTTAGGCCGCCAAAAATGCATTTGTTTTGGAAGAAGAAGGAGAAGAATAATAATAATAATAATAATCCTTCGAAATTCAATAGGGCCTCGCACCGCCAGTGCTCGGGCCCTAATAATCCTTCGAAATTCAATAGGGCCTCGCACCGCCAGTGCTCGGGCCCTAACTAGGGCTGCGAGCAGCAGTGAGCGGGCCCTCGCACCCCACGCGTGTCGGGGTGTGGCGCCGTTAAAGGGTGTGCTATTTCGGTGTGCAGTACTGAGAGAAACTTCCTGTCACCAGTAGGTGGCGCTCTAAGTGTGACTCAATACCGATGCATAGATGTGTTCAGGACGGTACCTTGATGAAGCGTGAGAAATGTTGAGTAAATCGGATAATGTATGTAGGAGTTATGATGACTTCCTGCTTGACCTGTAGGCGGCGCTATAAGTATGACTCAGTACTGATCTACAGATGTGTTCAGGATGCGACCTTCATCAAGCGTGAGCAATTTCGAGTAAATCGGATAACGTTAGTAGGAGTTATGAGGACTTCCTGTTTCACCAGTAGGTGGCGCTGTAGGTATGACGCAATACTGAATTATAGATGTGTTCAAGATATGACCTTCATCAAGCATGAGCAATTTAGTGTAAATCGGATAACGCATGTAGGAGTTATGAGTACTTCCTGTTTCACCAGTAGGTGGCGCTATGAGTGTGATTCAATACGGACGCATAGATGTGTTCAGAATGCGACCTTCATGAATCGACAGCAATTTGGTGCAAATCGGATAATGTATGTAGGAGTTATGAGCACTTCCTGTTTCACCAATAGGTGGCGCTATAAGTATGACGCAATACTGACACATAGATGTGTTCAGGACAGAACCTTCATGAAGCGTGAGATATATCAGACGAATTGGATAATGTATGCAGGAGTTATGAGGACTTCCTGTTTCACCAATAGGTGGCGCTATAAGTATGATGCAATACTGACACATAGATGTGTTCAGGACAGAACCGTCATGAAGCGTGAGATATATCGGACGAATCGGATAATGTATGGAGGAGTTATGAGGACTTCCTGTTTCACCAATAGGTGGCGCTATAAGTATGACGCAATACTGACCCATAGATGTGTTCAGGACACAACCGTCATGAAGCGTGAGATATATCGGACAAATCGGATAATGTATGTAGGAGTTATGGGGACTTCCTGTTTCACCAATAGGTGGCGCTATAAGTATGACGCAATACTGACACATAGATGTGTTCAGGACAGAACCGTCATGAAGCGTGAGATATATCGGACAAATCGGATAATGTATGGAGGAGTTATGGGGACTTCCTGTTTCACCAATAGGTGGCGCTATAAGTATGACGCAATACTGACACATAGATGTGTTCAGGACAGAACCGTCATGAAGCGTGAGATATATCGGACAAATCGGATAATGTATGGAGGAGTTATGGGGACTTCCTGTTTCACCAATAGGTGGCGCTATAAGTATGACGCAATACTGACACATAGATGTGTTCAGGACAGAACCGTCATGAAGCGTGAGATATATCGGACAAATTGGATAATGTATGGAGGAGTTATGAGGACTTCCTGTTTCACCAATAGGTGGCGCTATAAGTATGACGCAATACTGACACATAGATGTGTTCAGGACAGAACCGTCATGAAGCGTGAGATATATCGGACCAATCGGATAATGTATGGAGGAGTTATGGGGACTTCCTGTTTCACCAATAGGTGGCGCTATAAGTATGACGCAATACTGACACATAGATGTGTTCAGGACAGAACCGTCATGAAGCGTGAGATATATCGGACAAATCGGATAATGTATGGAGGAGTTATGAGGACTTCCTGTTTCACCAATAGGTGGCGCTATAAGTATGACGCAATACTGACACATAGATGTGTTCAGGACAGAACCGTCATGAAGCGTGAGATATATCGGACAAATTGGATAATGTATGGAGGAGTTATGAGGACTTCCTGTTTCACCAATAGGTGGCGCTATAAGTATGACGCAATACTGACACATAGATGTGTTCAGGACAGAACCGTCATGAAGCGTGAGATATATCGGACAAATTGGATAATGTATGGAGGAGTTATGAGGACTTCCTGTTTCACCAATAGGTGGCGCTATAAGTATGACGCAATACTGACACATAGATGTGTTCAGGACAGAACCGTCATGAAGCGTGAGACATATCGGACAAATCGGATAATGTATGGAGGAGTTATGAGGACGTACTGTTTCACCAATAGGTGGCGCTATAAGTATGACGCAATACTGACACATAGATGTGTTCAGGACAGAACCGTCATGAAGCGTGACATATATCGGACAAATTGAATAATGTATGGAGGAGTTATGAGGACTTCGTGTTTTATGGCGAAATGTCAAACTTTGGCGGGGCGCCACGGCAAGGGTGTTTGGTGAAAACTCAATTTTTTTGATAACTTTTGATCACAAAGGTCTTAAGATGAAGCTGACACGATATGAAGTTGATCGGATGAAATCTGTAGGAGGAGTTCGTCGAAGTACGAGGCATGGAAATGGTCAAAACAAGGACAAAATGGCACATTAAGAGCAAAATGGCGGACTTCCTGTTGCATGTTGGGTATAGCTCCAAGAGACATTTAAGTGTGGCTCGATGAAATACATATGCCCTCCGAATTTCGTTCGCCTACATCAAACTGAAAGGTGGGGCTCGCCATTTGAAACTTTCCAGGGGGCGCTCTTGAGCCGTTTTGCCACGCCCATTTCCGTCACCCATGAATTATCAAATTTTTCACCGGGACTGACGTATCTGCAAAGTTTCATCCGTTTTCATCGATGTTCAGGCCGCCTAAAAGGCATTTGTTTGGAGTAAAGGAGAAGAAGGAGAAGGAGAAGAAGGAGAATAATAATCCTTCGAGTTTCAATAGGGCCTCGCACCGCCAGTGCTCGGGCCCTAATAATCCTTCGAGTTTCAATAGGGCCTCACACCGCCAGTGCTCGGGCCCTAATAAGAAAAGGTACAAGAACAATGGGTGCCTTCGCAGCTTCGCTGCTTGGCCCCCAATAATCTTTCGAATTTCAATAGGGCCTCGCACCGCCGCATTTGTTTGGGGAGAAGAAGAAGGTAGAAGGAGAATAATAATAATAATAATCTTTCGAATTTCAATAGGGCCTCGCACCGCCAGTGCTCGGGCCCTAACTAGGGCTGCGAGCAGCAGTGAGCGGGCCCTCGCACCCCATGCGTGTCGGGGTGTGGCGCCGTTAAAGGGTGTGCTATTTCGGTGTGCAGTACTGAGAGAAACTTTCTGTCACCAGTAGGTGGCGCTCTAAGCGTGACTCAATACCGAAGCATAGATGTGTTCAGGACGGTACCTTGATGAAGCGTGAGAAATGTTGAGCAAATTGGATCACGTATGTAGGAGTTATGAGGACTTCCTGTTCCACCAATAGGTGGCGCTATAAGTATGACACAATACTGACACATAGATGTGTTCAGGACAGAACTGTCATGAAGCGTGAGACATATCGGACAAATCAGATAATGTATGGAGGAGTTATGAGGACTTCCTGTTTCACCAATAGGTGGCGCTATAAGTATGACGCAATACTGACACATAGATGTGTTCAGGACAGAACCGTCATGAAGCGTGAGATATATGGGACAAATTGGATAATGTACAGTATGGAGGAGTTATGAGGACTTCCTGTTTCACCAATAGGTGGCGCTATAAGTATGACGCAATACTGACACATAGATGTGTTCAGGACAGGACCGTCATGAAGCGTGAGATATATCGGACAAATTGGATAATGTATGGAGGAGTTATGAGGACTTCGTGTTTTATGGCGAAATGTCAAACTTTAGCGGGGCGCCACGGCAAGGGTGTGTGGTGAAAACTCAATTTTTTTGATAACTTTTGATCACAAAGGTCTTAAGATGAAGCCGACCCGATATGAAGTTGATCGGATGAAATCTCTAGGAGGAGTTCGTCGAAGTACGAGGCATGGAAATGGTCAAAACAAGGACAAAATGGCACATTAAAAGCAAAATGGCGGACTTCCTGTTGCATGTTGGGTATAGCTCCAAGAGCCATTTTAGTGTGGCTCGATGAAATACATATGCCCACCGAATTTCGTTCGCCTACATCAAACTGAAAGGTGGGGCTCGCCATTTTAAACTTTCCAGGGGGCGCTCTTGAGCCGTTTTGCCACGCCCATTTCTGTCACCCATGAAATATCCGATTTACACCGGGACTGATGTATCTGCAAAGTTTCATCCGTTTTCATCGATGTTTAGGCCGCCAAAAAGGCATTTGTTTGGGGAGAAGAAGGAGAAGAAGGAGAAGAAGGAGAAGGAGAATAATAATCCTTCGAGTTTCAATAGGGCCTCGCACCGCCAGTGCTCGGGCCCTAATAATCCTTCGAAATACAATAGGGCCTCGCACCGCCAGTGCTCGGGCCCTAAATATAGCTGCAAGCAGCAATGTGGGGGCCAAGCAGGACACGCGACCAGCGCATCAAAGACAACAAGCGAAACACCTCATAGCCGCATTCGAAGCTCTACCGCAGTGTTGAAAATCGGGCGTACGGTTCAGAATATACGTACTTCCAACTTTGACAGGTTGGTGGCGCTAGAGACTTTGATGTGTCGACATAGACTTGGTGACAGGGGTCACGGGACCGTCCACGATGAGTGTGCCTAATGTGGTTATGATACATCAAAACCTTACTGAGATTTGACCACACTTCCTGTTTGGCGGCTTGGACGCCAAATTCGATTGGCTGTAGCGAGCGAACACCTTCGACAATCGAAAATCCCTCTAGGAGTTTTGTGGACATTGGTCTAAAGAATGTGTACAGCCAGTTTCATGTAGATTGGTGAAAATCCTTAGGAGAAGATACATTTTAAGTGTTTTACACAAAATACAAAATGGCGGGAAATCCAATTGGCGGAAAATTACATCATAGGATGCGATGAACTCGGCATGAGCGAGGGATTCCAACGGTACCTCATTTTTCAAAATCGGTTACACAGGTCAAAAGTTGTGTGCATTAACGCACTTCCAACTTTGACATGGTGGTGGCGCTAGAGGGTTTGAGCTGTCGCAATGTCACTTGCTGCCAGAGGTCATGGGACTGTCCCCGATGAGTGTGCCAAATGTGGCTTTAATACATTAACAATTTGCTGAGATATGACCACACTTCCTGTTTGGCGGCTTGGACGCCAAATTCGATTGGCTGTAGCGGGCGAACGCTTTCGAGAATCGAAAATCCCTGGATAACTTTTGTGGACATCGGTCTAGAGAATGTGCCTACCCAGTTTCGTGCAGATTGGTCGAAAGTCCTAGGAGGAGATACATTTTAAGTGATTTTCACTAAATCCAAAATGGCGGGAAATCCAATAAGGCGGAAAATTATCTCATGGGGTGCGTTGAACTCGGCTTGAGCCAAGGAATCCAACGGTACCTTGTTTTTGAAAATCGGGCTTACAGGTCAAAAGTTGTGTGCACAAATGCACCTCCAAATTTGACATGTTGGTGGCGCTAGAGAGTTCGAGCTGTGTACATGGATCTTAGTGAAAAGACTCAAGGGACTGTCATGAATAAGAGTGCCAATTTTCTCAACTTTTTACCATACGGTTCTATGGGCTGCCATAGACTCCAATGCCAGAGGAAGATGAATAATAATAAGAAAAGGTACAAGAACAATGGTGGCCTGCGCAGCTTCGCTGCTTGGCCCCCAATTAAAGCTGCAAGCAGCGTTGTGGGGGCCAAGCTGACCACGCAAAAGATGAAGCAAATACGACTGATGTTTTGAAGGCTTTAGAGATATGTTTGTCGGACTGCAACTACACTGCAGACTTGGTAAACACGGCAAACGTTATAACCACTGCAAACTTCAACCACTGCAAACTATGAAAATCATTCAGCTCAATAAAACAAGAAAAGTAGGCTGGTCTAATACTCAACACTCGTGGGCAGCGGATGAGAGCTAAAGTCTTTCCCACACCCGTGTGGCCAGCCCGTTCGTGGAAATTCTGCCACACCTTCTCTTTCAAGGCTGTAGGGAAGACCAGCTGAAAGATGGAGTTTGCGGTGTTGGGGTCCCTCACACACTGATGCAAGACTCCCTCCATCAGAGTCAGCCTCTATCTCTCCTTGAGGATCTGCCGAGTGTCACGTTGCAGGGCGATCCTTTCTGTTGCACTGGGCGGTTTCCCTGTCTGCAAGGATAACAGCATGTGGCAAATCATGTCATCTTTTTGCTGGGCGTCCTTCCATTCTCCAGGGGGTTCGGCCCAGCTGCACTTCTTCTAGGTCAACTTGGACAGGAGAGTTAAGCATTTCTGGGCATGGGTTTTCCACCCCGGTGAGAAAAGTCTTCAGGGCCAGGATCTCCTCCTCTTCACCATCCTCTCCTCCATCCGCAGGTACACGAGATAGGGCATCAGCATTAACATTGGTTTTGTCAGGCTGGAACTTGATGTTGAAGTGGTAGTTGTAGAGTCTGGCTGCCCACTGTTGCTCCAAGCTTCTCAGGTTCACCTCCTGTAAGTTTGCGAGAATGTTGTTGTCAGTGAACACTACAAAATGGGAGCCTAGAGTGGAATTTCTTGCTGCACCAGCGAAAGACGGCCTACCTTCTGATAGCAATGAAGGTAAACAGGAGTCTGGCCAGTGTTCTTCACTTCTTCACTTGTACCTTCCCATTCAGACAAACTAGACTCCATTGAATCTTCAAAACCTTCCCCTACTCCACAGAAGTCTACACCCAATCACTGCATTTCCTTTACCCACTTTGACTATTTGTACACGGCCATGAACATGGCAAACAATACGCAACCAAGTTCCGTCTGCTGCATTTTACACAAGAGGAGCGCATTATTGTACTATATGTGATTGTCTGTACTGTATGTGCTTGTGTCTATGTAATTGTGTCTATTGTATGTTATGTTCTCTGCTGTACTGTATGTCTGTGATTGTCTACTGTATGTGCTTCCGTCTGATTTTCTCTACTGTATGCAATTGTCTATGTGATTGTCTTTACTGTATGAGCTTGTCTATGTGATTGTCTCTACTGTATGTGCTTGTCTGGATAATCGTCTCTACAACAAAACCCATGAATATGATGTACTGTACTGTAAGATGCCTCCCCCACATGGCAAACATTTGTAATACACACATATTAATTACTCTGAACAATAGGCACACGAGTCCCTGGTCTGTGAGCCAAATTTCACAACTTTTAACTGGCAGGAGCGACCGACAATGATTCTGTTGTCTGCCATTGACTTCCACAGCAGCATAATTACAATAATTATAAAAATGCACTTTGGATGAACGGGAATCGAACCCTGAACTCGCTGCTTGCGAGACTGACGCGCTACCCGCTATGCCACGACAGATCGTGCAAACGCTTCGCCGATTTGAGTGGATAATGTCAGCTTTTGCTTCCAGTTGGTAGAGTGAGTCTTGAGTACTAAATTAATGTCACCTGGTAGGGTTGCTTCCTCTCGGTTGAGTGAGAGGGGGTGTCATCGTTTTAATTGCACACCTGTCCTCAATAAATAAGACCAGCACCTGCCCTCACATCTAGAAAACGGAGAGAAGACGAGGTATGTTTGTTTCTCCAGTGGCTACCTTGATCATATAGACTAATATATGAAACCTGAATGTAGGTTATGCAAATGTTAAATGTGTAAATATCCATCACACTTGCATAAGCTGTTATTGTTCATCCAGGAACACAAGATAAAATATAAATTGGTATTGGTCTCGTGAAAAAGAGATAAATGTGCTGCGCTGACTTGGCCATATCGAGGATGAGAATAGCAAAACAAAAGCAATAGCCTACATGCCTACGATTGACCGCTTATCACCCACAACAATAATTGTATTATAATAAAATATTCATCCTGTCACTTACCGATGTTTACCACTAGCAGAAGAGTCTGCTTTGGTGACGGACCTCTGGCGTTTTGGGCATCCCCCAAAATCCTTGCAGCAAAATATGACTAATTCTTGTTAGAGTAGGCGCTTGATTGACAGTTGCCATGACTTGCCCTGGTTTAACTAGCTGTTGTAAATCATATTTTTGAAATAGCTAGTGTAGTTTTTCTAAATTGCGCCATCTATTTTCGGGCACAGGAATTGTAGCTATATTTAGTCTGACCAGAAGCAGGGATAAAAACGTATCCCCACCGGCGATAAAAATGAATTATCAGAGGAGGGGATATCAAAACCAGAGGTGGGGAAATCCCCCCCAGCAATTTGCACGCTGCCTATTTCTCCAGTTGTTTGTGGCCGCATGGCAGCTATGCTAGCATACAAAGGAAAGTGTGTGGGAAGGCATCTTTGATTAATTTCAAATATTGTAGTAAAATATTGAGGTCCATGCAACAATTTAACCAAAATGTCCTATATTATGCTTAAGTTGCACTGTATCAGAGTTTGGTTGGTGGTATTCATGCAGCATGATTAAGAATGAGTTTAGATTGTGTAGGATGGTCAAATGCCACTTTGAATGTAGGTTTCCAAATGTTAAATGTGTAAATATCCATCACACTTGCATAAGGAAACGGCATAAACATGCCACTGTTTTATAACCAAGATCATAATACTCCTCATGTCAGCTTTAAATCTAGCTTTATTAATGTTGAATTTTAAACTGCATAAATGTACAATGCTAAATATTTTAGACAATTAATGCACAAATTAAAAGAGCCTGCTACTGTAAAATGGTAATAATAAAACAGTTGAGATATTCTCTCCCAAATGGCATACATAGGGCAAGGGCATACATATCTGAGCCAGGTCCTAGACTATGGGGAACACTCATGCATACTGTTTGTTTTCTTTCCAGATGCCAAAAAGAAGCAAAAAGTCACGAGCTGCCATTAAGAGACACGTGGAGACACGTGCCTCGGCTGAGGATTTTCTGACTCCTCATAAAAAAAACTTAGAAACAAAGCACTCACAGAGTGAAACACCAACGCACTCACAGAGTGAAACACCAACGCACTCACAGAGTGAAACACCAACGCACTCACAGAGTGAAACACCAACGCACTAACAGAGTGAAACACCAACGCACTCACAGAGTGAAACACCAACGCACTCACAGAATGAAACACCAACGCACTCACAGGCCCAATCCCAAACCACCCCCTACCCACTCCCACTCCGCCACTGAGTGTCCCTCCAAATGAAGTGTCATTCGCAGCTGTGGAGGGCACTCTCAATCGAGGGGGAGGGTATATAAATGGAAAGCCAAATGTGGGACGGACTCCCTACTCCACCGGAACCGACTGGGACAGGGCCGTCACCATGGCATGTTTAGTTGATTTATGGGAAAATGTTGATGATTTATTAATACAAATATAAATCACTATAATTAAATCCATGTATGATGGGAAATGGTCAAAAATCCAAACACAAATATGTTTTTGCAAATGAACTCTAATTAAATGAATAACACTGTCCTGAGACAAATACATAAATTAATTAATAACTTACTTCCATGCCTCTTTGGCAGCATTCCTTCTTTTGTGAAGAGGCATTTGCATATCGCAGCCTAATCAGCTGCTTTGTCTGTTCCATTGTCCCTGTAAATAATGGAATATATGATGTACATTTGACGTAGACCTAGGCCTATTTAGATTTATTTTATGTCGGCTATGAATACAGGCTTTTAAGAGTTTGCTACAAGTCAAGTGATCTAGGGATAAAGTGATTGTATCACTTGGTTGTATCTTTTGACACCATATTCTGCGATTTTGTTTGATGCAGTGAAATCGGTGTGAGAAAAACAAATGTTTGAATGCTGTAAAATAATCTAAAATAATTGACAGTGTAGGAAGACGGAACTTTATTTATATGTGGTTTCCTGCGGCATCTATTTGGCACGTGCACTTCCTGCTTCGGCTATCGGGAGCTTGCACCGATGCAGGCTTGCTATTTAAGGGGTTGACAGCCCACTCGCACTCCAAGCGCACTCCGCGCTAATTGGTTTGGGACGGCCCTTAACATGGCGAAGCTCGGCGTGAACGCGCAAACGGAGGGGGAGTGGATAGGGCGAGGGCTTAGGGGGTGGTTTGAGATTGGGCCACAGAGTGAAACACCAACTCACTCACAGAGTGAAACAACAACGCACTCACAGAGTGAAACAGCAACCCTCAGTAAGAATACCTGTACGACCCTCTGTACGACCCCCTGTAAGAAACCTGTGAAACTTGTGAATCCAAAGCACTACCAGACTGAAACACTAACCGTGGTAAAAGAACATCCTGTTGTTACTGATGATTCATTCTCTTTAACTCAATCTGTTGATTTTCCAGAGAGGTCTGTGTTATTGGGATCTTTTCACCAAGGTCATCCACAGTTTCAAGATGTACGTAACAAGCAGTGTGGTGCAATCAGTCTGACTGCAATTTTGAAGTGCAAGATGAACAGTGTGCTGACTTGGGAGACTCAAGATTTGGATGATGTTCTTGTGAAAGGGACTGATCTGTATAAGTCAATGAGAGCTGAAGGTAAGATAAGCGACCATGTTCAAGAAAGGGGTTACATTGCTGTCTCTGAATTACTAAGGCAACACATATTATGGAATTCTGTTTTCTCAATTAACTTTGCTGATTCTTTCGCTGGATTTGTTCTAGTTGATGATTATGATGATGCGGTACGTGATGTTGCCATGCCATTTGATGTAGCATTACAACGGACACTGCTGAGTAATGACGCATGCCTCTTAACCATTTGTGCTAATACATGTGCTATTGTGAAAGCAGGATCATGGTTTGCGGTCATTGATTCACATGCTAATAGAAATGTTAATCAGAAACTACAGAAGGCAAGTTGTGTTGCTTATTTTAGCTCTGCTACATCTCTTTATAGCTACGTTTTGGACTTGGCACAGTCATTTGGGGTAAGAACACCACAGTTTGAGATAACTGGAGTTGAAGTGACCATAACTGATGCCAGTGCTGAGGTGCGTACAACATCTGGTCCATCTTCCAGTTACATGGTAAGCACACCGACTACAACGATCAGCAACCCACTTTACAGCAATGTTGTCAAAGGTAAGCCTAAAGTGTACGGACAGCAGGCAGTTGGAAATACTTTCAGCGAGTCCACTACAATTGTAACAACTTCTGAAAACGGCAGAAAATCACATTGTACTCAGGCGGAAATGGAGAAAAACACTGAATCTAAAGCAAGCAGTAAAGTACTCTACAGTGACGTTTTAAAACGCAAGGCCAAGGTATGTGATGCTGACTTTGGTATTGGTGCTGCGAAACACAATTCAGATTTTTCTGAAGTATATACGATTGGCAGGGATGTAAACACAAAACACAGTACACCAAGGAAAACACAAAGCCGACACTATATTGAACCTAAAGCGTCTAATGATTTTCCTAGAAACCACAAGCCCCTTAATCGTTCTGAGCTTAAACCAGAGAAGCTTCACCAGAGTCGTTCATTCCATTATAACAAACAAGTGAGAGACGACAGTGATAAGGCAACAGAGTTTTCAAAAAGAAAGAGAGACAAACAATTCATAACAGAACCTATAGAAATAACCCATAACGGAAGTAAGGGATCAGATTCGGACAGTGTCATTATTAATGATATAAGAATTCATGAGCGACCTTTTAAACCATTAACAGGTCAGGATCAGGTGGCTCTGTGCACATGTTTAAGGTCCATTCTCACTGCCGCGGTGCGGAAATGCGGGACGGATTTGCGGAATATTCGCGCAACGCTTTTCCGCGTCTAAACCATACACACAGACGCGGTGCGGACGCGGTGCGGATTTTCGCGTTATGTTCGCATTTCCCGCAGAAACATAAAATCCATGCAGTGTGAAGATGGACGAGAGTAGCTGCAGCAGCGACGATGACATTATTGCCATTGCTTACATTGAATTAGTTATGAATGCACTGTATATATTATCTGTAATCTGAATTAACTGCTGCTTTTACTAAAATAACATTTTCATAACAATGTTGTCAGTTGAGCAAGGATGTAGAACCTGGACACATACATACAAAGCCTACAATAAGTTTGAGTTTGTAAAATGGGACAGTCACTTTTCATGTTCAGTCAGGTAAAGTTAGAATCCAAACCAAATCCACCCATATGTACCTCAACCACAATGTATTATTACTACAAGTAAAACTTTCAGAAATGATTCCCATGTGTCCACTACTGTCTGCGCAGGAAAATGCTAATCTTAAAACACCTTAACCATGATCTTACAGTCAGAGAACAGAAATGAAACACATACAAGGAATCCATATTGTCATGCTTGGCTCAGAGGCACGACAGAGGGGAGACAAATGCCAGGTTGAATGAGTAACAAATTATGTTTATTAAACTGAAACCAACATAGTAACAACATAAAGTAAGGATGAGGTGTGTTCATCAGTAATCAGTATTAGTGTAGTGTGGGTGTATGACTAGTGTGTGAGTGTAGCGTGTTGTAAGGTGCAAAACAGAAAAGCCACAAAGAAACAAAAGGGTCGGGGTGGAGAAATATGGAGTTATATTGATGTTATAAACTTCAACTCTGAATATGCAAGTCACCATGGTGTCAGGTGATGCTGTGGTGTAAGGTGGTGCTGTGGCGTTGGCTGGTACGCAGCACCATATTCTGCCTCATGTAGGAGCTGAGTGATTTTTAGCCTCACCAAGGACTGTCCCTCTGGGGCAAGCCTTCTAATCTGGGGTGCCAAACCCAGAAGAAAGCTCTGCACCCCATCCTGGTCTTCCTGGGCCTGACTTTCCCTGGCCAGCTGCCTATCTTCCTTCCGCCTAAGGTACTGCTCTAGGACTTCACCTTCCCTGGGTTTGGCCCTCCTCTGTGGTGCAGCTGATGCATCTCCTGCCTGGCTGCGGACATCGGCTGCCTGCTCCCCACTCTCACTGTCCTCATCTGGCTGTGTGTGCTCATCTCCCTCTCTCTCCTCAATATTACTGTCAGTCCTGTTGTAAAATGCAACTTTAAATCAAACCATGCAGTGATCATTTTAAGTCTTCCATTAAGATAATCATCAAAAACAGTAGTAATGGTTGTGCTCCGTCATCATCACTTTACCTCCTGTCGGCCAATGTCGGCTCTATGAATGACATCGCATCCATAAATTTCCTTTTTTTTTTTGGCCTTTCCCCCTGCCTGGCCACTTTTGGTATCGTTGCTCAATCTTCTTTCCTTTATGTAGGTGTCGCGGAGGTTCTTCCACCTATTCTTGACTATTTCCACTAGAAGAAAACAATAATAATGTGTGATTACAGTATCAAGAAGGACTACATATTTATGTTGAAACATGCAGCTTTTACTGAGAGACAGTCAATTTTGTAGATATAAAGTAGTAGCCTTCAACAATGACAGCCATATATATATATATATGTATCTAACTGTTATAGCATAGATTTTAGTCCCCGCAGGCCTGTCGTGCTCCTGTCTGATCAAGTGAGCCTGTATGGCACTGACAGACATTTATGTATATATTATGTGTCTTACTGTAAAGACACATAATATATACATGAAAGGACATTGACTTCCCTTTGTGTAATAGGACCTGCGCTATAAAATACAATTTGTTTTGATTACTGGGCACGCCACGCCCACGTCTTGTCAATGGAGGTAGTTGTCAAGGGAGCTAGTAGCTATCTACCCAACAGTGATAGGCTGAACAACGCTGGTATGGAACGTGGACCCCCAATAAAGAATTATGAATGTGTACAACGAGCGTCAACTAATGTGGATTCTGACAAAATCAAATGTATTGGTAGTCAAGCAAACGGTACCGAGTACTCAGTAACGTAACGTTAGCTACCCTGATGCCAAGCTTACATTAACTTAGCTAGCTAGCTAACGTTTTACAAGCTTCAACATTAACTTTCTTTAGCACTTACCACTCTCACCGAAGCCACCAAGCAGGACAATGGACTGCCAGACGTTGTCTTTTAATTCATTGTTCATGAAATCATCCCGTCTTTTGTCATATAGGACGGGATGCTGTGAAACTATATTAATCAGCATTTCTCCCATATTGTCCCGAGTGCCTGACGTCACTATAAACAAACCATTTCATTGGTCCAGCTGTGTAGTTTCGCCGGCGAATTCCGCAGGGGTCAAAGTCTGTGCGGAGTATTTTTTCACCGCACAAAAGTTCCGCCCCGGTGTGCAAACTTCCATTAGAACCCATGAAATCAGCTTTTATACTTTTCCGCGTGAATATTCGCGCTCAGTGAGAATGGACTTTTAGAACTGCCTAATGCAAACATTGATGTTATTGCACCTGCAAATGTTTATAGCATCGGGTCTCCCTGTAAGATGAAGAGCATAAAGCCAGATGGAAACTGTTTCTACCGTAGTTTGTCCTTTAGCATATGCCAAAACGAAGAGAAGCATCTTAAAATTAGACGGGCTATCGTGCGACACCTTCGAGACAACAGTTCCAAATTTGAAACATATTTGAGAGATGAGTACACATCTGTGCAGGACTACATGACCAAATCAAGAATATATTACAGTGGCTCATGGGCAACCGAAATAGACATTTTTGCTGCAGCTGACTTATTAAAAACAACCATCATGACTTTTAATGATAGATGGAATGCACATATGCCTACTACAGATTTGCTCACAGAGAATTGTATTTATTTAAACCACACTGGCAATCATTATGAAGTTGTTACATGTGTTAAACAGGGAGATGCAGGACATGCTTGTGCAGGAACATGTCATGATAAGGGTGATAACTTGAGGTCATTACGGAAAAGGAAGCTTAATGATGAACCAGACAATGTAAAAGCTAAGAGAGAACGCCAACGGTACCAGAATAAGAGCGATTACAGAGAAAAGAAACTTAAAGATCTTAAAGATAAATATCACAAAGTCACAGATTTTCAAGAATGTAAGCGTGAATGTATTCGAAGTAAATACAAGACTGATCCAAAGTTCCAGAGATACATGCGTGAATGTATTCGAAGTAAATACAAGACTGATCCAAAGTTCCAGAGATACATGCGTGAACGTATTCGAAGTAAATACAAGACTGATCCAAAGTTCCAGAGATATATGCGTGAACGTATTCGAAGTAAATACAAGACTGATCCAAAGTTCCAGAGAGACATGCGCGAACGTATGCGCGAACGTGTTAGAATTAAATACAAGACTGATCCAAAGTTCCAGAGGGACATGAGCGAACGTATGCGCGAACGTGTTAGAATTAAATACAAGACTGATCCAAAGTTCCAGAGAGACATGCGCGAACGTATGCGCGAACGTGTTAGAATTAAATACAAGACTGATCCAAAGTTCCAGAGGGACATGCGCGAACGTGTTAGAATTAAATACAAGACTGATCCAAAGTTCCAGAGGGACATGCGCGAACGTGTTAGAATTAAATACAAGACTGATCCAAAGTTCCAGAGGGTCATGCGTGACTACAGCATGAAGAAGTACCATGAAAATAATGATGTTCGTCTAAATAAAATCCAAAGAAGTCGTGAGAATTATTTTAAGTCGCAAAAGAGACAGGAAGACATAGATTGTACTATTGCTAATTTTCGTCAAGAAGTCAGCCGTGGTCCAGAATATGTGTGCTCTGTCTGTCACCGTTTACTCTTCAGGAAACAGGTGGTTGAGTGTAAAAGACATTGCTATGAAATCAGAGGAGAGCAAATTGCTGCAGTTGCTAACAGATGTATAACATTGCAATATTTACATGTGTGTGATGCTGAATGCGAACATGAATGCTATTTCTCTACTAGTCCATCAAACAAATTATGGATTTGTTATACATGCCATCGAAAAATACTTTGTGGAAAACTACCAGAAGAGAGTGTTACCAATAACATGCATTTGGAAGAAATCCCCGCCAAACTTAAATGTCTTAACTCTTTGGAACAACATCTTATTGCACGTCATATTCCCTTCATGAAATTGTTGTGTTTGCCTCGAGGACGTCAGAATGCTTGCCACGGACCATGTGTGTCTGTTCCAATTAATACTACAGATGTAACAGATATTCTTCCAAGAAATGAATGTGATGATAAAATGATAAGAGTAAAACTTAAACGGAAATTGACTTTTAAAGGTCACTACGAGTATAAGTTTGTCCATACTGATCGAGTCAGAAATGCACTGAGGTATTTGATGAAAAACAATAAGTGGTATGACGATGTCTTGTTTAATGAAGATTGGGTAAACTCTCTGGATGGAATTGATCATGATGAGGAAAATATAAAACATGAAACACAGTGTCAAGAAACAATTGAAAAGAGTGATGATGAAAACAGCCGTGAAGATGAAGTAGAGGAAGATTTAACATATATTAAAGATCAGAATGGGCTTTTGTCAGATACGTCATTACAACCAGTTGATCTGGGTTCTGAGATAATTGATCAGAATTTTCAAGACATAGTGTTAAAGAATTTCAACTCATCACCATGTGTTCACGCCAAGATAGGTTTCTGTTTATCTTATTCTATTGATGTTCCTGTTTCCTCTGTTTAATTATTTTACAATGTTTGTGGGAATCACACCTTAGTTAACTTCTCACTGCCATATGTGCCTGCCAGAGCAGCTGGTCAAACATTATGTCACGACACTGTTCCTTTAAAAGGGCTCCGCCTCTATTGGACGGGGCTCTCTGCTGGAATCCATTTCCTGTTGTGAGAGACCGCTTGCAAACGTATTGAGAATAAAGCTCTGTCTTTGTTTTACCCAGACTGAATCGACCACTCGCGTGCTCTTATTCTTAATCCAAGTATATTAAGAAAATAATTATCAACAATCTGGCGACGGGTCTGTTAAACCGAATTGCGGTTTCTGGGACAACTACAAGTCTTTTTCGCGTGCTCCGGAGGCGATGCGTGGATCCGCGACAAGTTTTTGACTTGGGGACTCAAACGTCGAGCGGCTCGCGTAACTTGCTGGCTGTTTTCTCGATGCCCTTCTCCTCTGCGGCCCGCTGAAAGGTCTGGTACGTTGTGAATCTAAATTATAGTGGTACGATTGTGTTTTTCAGCTGGAGACATTGACCATAGTTTTATTCGCACCGGTTGTTATACATGCATTTCTGTACATGCATTTGTTCTTGAAGCCGGTTTTTGACCGCGTGCCCGCTTAAAATACCTAATGTTCTCCCTGCCCTATATATCTAACCAGGGTTAGGTTTTTGTTTGCGACGCATTTTACAGCGTTCCCAGTACTGATAGTGGAGTACTACACAGCGTTATTACTCTCGAAAAGCCTTACACGGAGGTGGCTGTTACACTTCGAGAACTTTTAAACCCCGGGTGATTTGCTTTTGTTAAGTGAGTCGAGTAGGCCTTGTTTTGTTTCATTTTGTTTGTCTTGTCTTGGGATTTCAGATCCTGGGTTTTTGTTTAGTGTTAAACTTCTGTACTTGCTACGGTTTGGTTTTGCATTTAACTATCTGTTGTGCTGGCTTTGTTTTGTGTTCAGTGTTGGGATTATTTTGGTATTTCTACGGCACTCTTGTGCTCATCCTTTGTTCTTTTAATTCTGCTCCGAGCTACGTATCTTGTATTTCTGTTAGCTTTGGTTTTTTGTCCTTTTGTTTCATTGATTAGCTTCTCTGTGCTAGCTAATTCGTCCACGTGGTTGGTTCCACATGTTGGTTAGCCCACGTGCTTAGCTACCTTTGTGCACACTGGATTGACTTCCTGTTTTGCTGCTTGTGAAAAAAAAAAAAGAGAGAGGTCCTGTTTTTCCTCAAACATTGAGGATCTACCATTTTGGTTTCTGAAGTCTGCCATTTTGGGAAAAAAAAAAAAAAAAAAAAAAGTAACAGGAGAAAAAAAAAAAAAACCCTCTCAACACAGCAGTTATTGTTTTTTTACTGTAATTTTGATATTTGTTTGGATTTGTAAAATGGGAAGTACTGCTAGTGCACCAAAAAGGGAACCTTTAATGGGGGCTGCCAAGATAGTGGCATTAAAGTATGATCCGAGTGTGTGTGAGCAAATTTCTTTATGGGCTAAAAATAGTGATTTTCCTCCTGTGTCTGGTACACTGTCTGTTAAATTGCTAGGGACAGTTAAGAGACAGCTTAAGGAGTTTCAGTTAACTAAGCTAGGTAGGAAGTCAGAGAATGCCATTAACTGGTCTCACTTTCTTGCTTGGGAAACAGCTGCAAATGACTCAATTGATAGAGCTGAAACTGCCCGCAACAAAAGGGAGGCTAGGAAAAACTCTGTCACTGCTAAAGCTGTTTATGTTAAGAAATTAATTTCTCCTTCAGACAACGATGACCTTTTAGAACCGTGTCGTTTATATCCTGATCCAAATGCGGCCATCCCTGTTCCAAACCCTCAGGCTCAGCAGGGCGTCATCCCTCCTCTAGCCCAGGTGCTGCCCCCCCCTCTTGTGCTGCCCCCCCCTCTTCCAGTCCCGACACTTCCGCCAACCTCCATGGTTCAAACCCCCCCCCCTGGTCCTGCATTGTCACGGTTTACGACCCCTATTGCTGGTCCGTCATCTGTCCCCTCTCAGGTTTCACATCTCCCCTCTCCCTCTACTGGAACTCCTTTTGGAGCCCACCCTAAAGCTCCTTGGTTGCTTCATATGTCACCCCCTCCAGGTTATTATTCCCATAACAGTACTCCGGCAGGGTCTTCTTTTAGTGATGTTCACAGTCAGTCTAAATTGGCTATTTCCTTCCCTGCAACTTCCCTTTCTACTGACTCCTCCCCTTCATTGACTGGCTCTATGACTCCTGATGACACCTCAGCCAATGTCTCACCTCCTTTATTGTCTCCCCCTGATACTATTTCTCCCCCTGCTCTTGAAACAGTCGAGGGCCATCAGCACTATAGTCTTAGGTCTACTGGTCAGGTTCAGGAACAACAACTCTCTTCTGCATTAGGCAAGATGCTATTGCCAATGATTAGATGCATTAATCCTGTACCTCAACCACCTCTGGGCCAACCAGGTCACGCCATATGGAGCCCTTTTTCTGATGTCTACAGACCTTTCCGTTGTGATGAGCTGCGGGAGCTGGCTTCCTCATTACCTGATCCTGCTAAGGACATTGACAGCTTTGAGAGAGATGTGAATGCAGCTGTTCAGATGTACAGACCGCACTCTGAGGAACTTGAGGCTGTAATGAGGCTTGCGCTACGTCTCAAATGGGCTGATATAAGGGGAGATTTTGATGATAAATTGACTTTTGATGATCCTTTATTTGCACCTCAGGTGTTACAGCTGCTGCAGAGAATCAGGCTCCGGTTCCCTCCACAAACTAACTGGGACCTGATCTCCTCCTGTAAACAGAAGCTGAATGAATCTTTCGATGATTTTTATGAACGCCTGGAGAAAACTTTTTCTCTTCACTCGGGCATGAATAAGCATGCCAATGACTACAATACTGTTTTGAAACAACAATTAATGAACAATGTTCTCCCTGCCCTTAGTGACCAAGTCAGGACTTCGTGTGTAAACTGGGAAACACAACCGCTAGTACAGGTCGTGGGTGTGTTCAGATTTGCCGAACGTTTCACTCTGCTAAAGGAGCAAAGGGAGGCTGCTGAAAAGAAGGACTCTGACGTGAAGCTGCAGGCTGCACAGGTTAGGTACTTCAACTCCAATGCTCGCACAGAGCCACAGCAGAGAGATGGACAGCGTCAACAATCAAGGGAGAATAGAGGGAATCAGGGTAATTCACAACCACCCAGCAGGTTTAACAAATCAAATGAGCGCTGTAATCACTGTGGGAGAAAAGGGCATTTCTGGAGGGAATGTAGACAATACGCTAGGGTACAAAGGTCTTCTCCTAACCAATGGGGATCTGCACCCCCTCCTGGAGTCTCTGTCAGTTCTCCGCAGGGAAGTGGTTTCTGACTAGGTGTAGGACAGGTAGGGGAAGCTAGGGAAAGTGAGTGTGTACGTGATGAGGAGAGAATCATTCATATTCATCAATACCTTAATCTGCATACCAAACCATCTGATAATCCTACTGTAACTATGACTGTTAATGGGGAAAGTTTGTTTTTTTTGGCTGACACAGGTGCTCATTCTTCTGTAATTAGTACTGCTAGCATGACACAGCGTCCTCAAGTGACTGAGGAGCTGGCTAAAACTGTTGGTGCTGCAGGCATTGTGAAGAATGAAAGAGTGACTGTTCCATTGAAAGTGGAAGTAGATGATTGTCAGCTAACACACCAGTTCATTTTGAGTGAATGTTGTCCAGTGAATCTTTGTGGGCGAGACTTGTTATGTAAGCTAGGTTTCCAGATGACCTGCTCCTCAGAAGGTGTCACCATACTCAGATCATCAACAATGACACCTCCGGAGGTGACAACCATGTACACCGACGCGCCTACCGATTGGTCTTATAATTGGTATGTTGATTGTAACACTCATACATCACAACATTTGGAAAAGTTGTTTTCAAAAGTACGGACATGTTATAGCTACGATGCTCCGCTCAGCCCTCATGATAACTTGCTCTGTACCGCATCAACATCTTTTTTAAGCCAAGACCATGGGTTTGAGGACACTTGGATGTTGCCTCAAGTGGATGAGACATTGATGTGTAATGTGTTGTATGTTGGACCGGATCATGCAGTTCTTTCTGTCAACCTTAACGGTACACAGAAACAGCTGTATGATGGTCATTCTGTGCCTCATGTGTCTCTTGCTGTTTCTGAGTTTGTTAATAGGAGGGATGCTGATGCGTGGCTGATGGACATAATGACAATAACGGACTGGGTCGGAAATCCTCATCAAATGAGGTATTCCCCCAAGACGGGGGTAAGAGCATTTCCTTACACCTGGGCTATTCCAGTCACTAGGGGAATCCAAGGATCATGTTTCTTCCAGACACAATCTGATGACTTATCTGAAGATTTATCTGTGTTACAAGGACTTCCAAATTCATTATGGGCAAAGGACAAATTTGATATAGGGAAAATTCGAAACGTGAATCCGGTTGTGGTTACCCCTAAAGGTTCATTCCGACCGAAGCGCGCTCAGTACCCGCTCCCTCTAGAGGCTATAGAAGGTATTGCAGAGGTACATGCATCTTTGTTAGAGCGTGGAGCCATTTCTGAGGTTGACAGCTCTCCTGTCAATTCTCCAATCCTCCCTGTGCGCAAAGCCTCAGGAGAATGGCGTTTTGTTCAAGATTTGCGTTGTGTTAATGAAGCTGTCATTGCTAGGACTCCTCTTTGTCCTAATCCTGTAACCCTCCTTGCCTCCATTCCTTCATCAGCTACTTTCTTTAGTGTTATTGATCTCAGTAATGCATTTTTTTCTGTACCTGTACACCCTGATAGCAGATATTGGTTTGCTTTCCAGTTCAAGAACAAAACATATGTGTGGAATGTTATGCCTCAAGGATTTGTTGATAGTCCTTCTATCTACAATGCAGAGCTCGCGCGCAGCTTAGAAGGATTTATTCCACCACAGAATAGCATCATTGTCCAGTATATGGATGATTTGCTTGTTGCTAGCTCAGACAAGGAGTCATGTGTCAAAGACACAAACGCATTGTTGTTTTATTTAGCAGAGAATGGCCATAAGGTTTCCAAACACAAAATCCAGCTGGTGCGTGAACAGGTTACATACCTAGGTCACGTTATTTCTAAAAATGGAAAATCTTTAGGTAGCAGCCGTGTGGAGGCTATCCTTGCTCTGCCCATGCCTACAACCAAAAAACAAATGATGTCTCTGTTAGGAACTGCAAACTATTGCCGGGCCTGGGTCCCGGATTTCGCTGAGCTCACACAACCCTTGTCCGATCTGGCCCACGGACGCAACCTTTCTCCCTCTGACCGAATCACCTGGACTGACGAAGCACGACTGACTCTAACGGCCCTTAAACAGAGGCTGTCTACAGCCCCTTGTTTAGGTCTCCCTGACTATGAAAAGCCTTTCCACCTTTTCACAAATGAAAAGGATGGTTATATGTCCGCCGTTTTAACCCAAAAGCATGGGGACCGGTACAGACCGGTAGCATACTACTCTAAAAGGCTTGATAGTGTAGTTAGAGGGTTAATCCCATGTCTTAGATCAGTGGCGGCGGCCACTGAAGCAGTATTGGGATGTGTCGACGTGGTAGCCATGCGACCACTAATCGTGAATGTTCCACATGCTGTTTCTGCTTTACTTTTACAGGCAAAGACCTCACACCTGCATCCAGCGAGACTGTTACACTATCAGAATGTGTTACTAACCATGTCTAATGTTACTCTCCAGAGATGTACTGTCCTGAATCCAGCGACACTGTTGCCAACACCAGATGACGGAGATCCACATGATTGTGTGGCTGTTATTGACTTAGTCAGTAAGCCACGCCCTGACCTCACTGATGTTCCTTTGTCTAACCCTGATTTTGAACTCTTTGTGGATGGTTCTGCCCAGCGATCACAAGCTGGTGAGCCTGTTGTTGCCTATGCGGTTACTACTGCTGTTACAGTGCTGGAATCAGCCAGACTTCCTAACCATCTCTCTGCACAGGCTGCTGAATTATTTGCGCTCACCAGGGCATGTATTTTAGCCAAGGGTAAGTCTGCTACTATCCACACTGACAGTGCATATGCGTTTAGCACAGTCCATGATTTTGCGATGCTATGGAGGAATCGTGGGTTCCTTACCTCAAGTGGTAAACCCATTGCTCATAATACTTTGATTAACCATTTATTGCAAGCAATGTTGTTGCCATCCAGTTTAGCAGTATGCAAATGTAAAGCTCATGCTAGAACCTTGGATCCTGTGTCCATAGGTAATACGGCTGCTGACTCAGCTGCTAAAGCGGCGGCACTCTCCTCTTGCGCTCCTGTGTTGTCTATGCTCTCTCTCTCATCTGTGGATTCACAGGTCTCTCCTCCCATGTCTCTGAACGACATTGCAGACCTACAGGAATCTGCTCCTCCTGATGAGAAGAAGAAGTGGAAAACCAAATGCACATTCAATGATGAAAGCAGGTTATGGCTAGGACCTAATAACAAACCAGTCTTACCTCGTTCTTGTTTCCAGTATGCGTTCAAACTAGCGCATGGTCCTGATCATATTTCAAAATTAGGAGTTGTGGATGATGTGCAAAGGTATTGGTATACGCCAGGGTTCACTGTGTTTGCAGAGCAGAGTTGTGCCAAATGCATCATCTGTATGCAAAACAACATTGGGAAAGGTATCAAAATGAAAATGTCAGCTCACCCGAGACCAGAGTCTCCGTGGGAACATGTGATGATGGATTTTATTGAACTTACACCATGCGAAGGGTATAAATATTGCCTTGTCTTAACTGATGTTTTTTCTAAGTGGACTGAAGTTTTCCCTTGCAGGCATGCCTCAGCAATCGCTGTGGCCAGGAGTCTCCTCCGAGAGATAATCCCCAGATGGGGATTGCCTTTGAAACTTTCCTCTGATAGAGGAAGCCATTTTGTGAATAATGTGATTAATGAGATTTGTAAGAGTTTGCAAATTGACCTCCGAACGCACTGCAGTTACCATGCTGCATCAGCCGGGATTGTAGAAAGAGCTAACCAGACATTGAAGGTTAAGCTCACCAAACTGATGGCAGAGACAAATCTGTCATGGATGAAAATTTTACCTTTAGCTTTGATGTTCATGAGGGGCCGTCCCCACCAAACTACGGGGCTCTCCCCCTATGAAATCATTTCTGGTAGACCTATGAGAATGTTTAACAAACCTTTTCCCCAGAACAAGCTGACTCTGATGTCCTGTGAACAGGACATGGTACAGTATTGTCTGGCACTCAACAACATACTAAAAGATCTCTTCAACAGAGTGAAGGCGACCATCCCGGATGCCAGAGAGGGTTTCTTGCATCACCTCCAGCCAGGCCAATGGGTGGTGATCCGGGACCTGAAACGGAAGGCGTGGAATAGTGCTCGTTGGCTGGGCCCGTACCAGATCTTGCTGACAACCCAGACGGCCATCAAAGTAGCTGAGAGGACGTCTTGGGTACACGCCACCCACTGCAGGCTGGTTCCAAACCAAGAGGAGGCCAGCCGGCCAAAAGATTCCAACAACCAAGATGCATTACCCGGTGTCACCACCAGGGCGAAAGCTCACTCTCTGGTCTCCTCATCTGAGGAATCAGACCAAGGATAACACACCCTATCTTTTCCTCATTGCTGTCATGATGACAACTTTGACCCCTGCCCCAGCAACGCCCAATCATAATCCAACCACACTCCCCCTCACACACCTACTCGCACCCCCCTTGAAAGAGAACTCGGACCAGTTCTCTCCTGAAACTGAAACCATTGAACGAAGGAAAAGACAAGAACACACTCCAGTATTCGTTTGTCCCGTTGAGCGTTGCACTCCACTTGACTGTTGGGTCTATACGGTAGACGAAGATGGATGGAAGATGCTGCATACTGCTTATGTGAGATTTGAAAGTAACAAACGATTCCCAGGTTCTACTATTGTAACTGTGACTGAAGTTAATGTAGAGAAAGATTCTCCTTATTGGTGTGTTTTAGCTAAAGATGTTATGCGAGTATCAAGAACAAAGAATTATGGAGTTGACATTTGTAGATCTGTTCCAGATTATCCTCGAGGTACTGTGTTTAACTGCTCTATGCACCTAACCAAATCAGCTAAGTCAATTGGACAGGAAAAGAAGCATCCTAATGAAGCTATTAGTGTAGTCAGAGACTTTGCACATAGAATGAACTACGCTAACTGTTGGATTTGTCAAAATGTACCTCTTAGTACTGCTGCGCCCATATTCTATCCAATTCCTTTAACCCAAGCAGAATGGTCACACTATGACTGGCAGGGTTTAGCTACTCATGTTTTCTCTGCTCCTGGACAATCCTCTGCTTGTCATTTTCATGTAGGATTAGATAGACTAGGTAACTCCTATACAGGGATTGAAGAGGTTATTCTAAGCAAATTGACACTAGAGGTTAATGAGAATCATAGACCTTCTAATTTCTCCCGCCTTATTCTGTTCAAGGTTACACACTTTTCTGAAATAGCTGGACAGGGATTGGTTCACAAAATTCAAGTTATATTAGTCCAAATAGACAATCATGCACCGAGTACTAGGTTAGCTTGCACAGCTGTATCTACTACAGTTAATTGGCGAAATTCAATTACCATTTCTGGATTAAAATGTCAAATTATCGATTGTATCATTAAAGCACAAACAAAATTGCATCCTCAAGAAATGGAACATCAAAATCAAGTCGACCAATTCAAAGTAGTACCTCTTCAACAGGTTACAGCCTGTATTGATCTTTTCAGATACAACACACAAATTAGGACACAAATTAATGATCTAGGCACTAGCTCCTGCGTTGCTCCTATCTACGAATTCTTGTATCCAGGTTCAGCGATAGGCCTTCCAAAAGGGGTATTTCTAGTCTGTGGCGATACAGCTTATTCAAACCTAAATAGCAACAGTGTAGGAAGATGCTATCTTGCTCATTTAATCCCCATGATTAGGAAGGTGGATCACGCTGAAATGCAGGTAATTCATCATCAATCCAATTATAGACATCGTCGTGCTATATCGCCCTTTCAGTTTATTTTTGGTGTATTTTTCCCTAACTATGGCATGTATAACACCCAAACTGAACTCATGACTCTCTCCGCTGTCTTGGCGGATCACTTGAATGCATCGGACAGAGTAATTTCAGCCTTAGCTAAGGAAGTGAATGAAATGAAGAAAGTTGTGCTACAGAATAGGTTTGCCTTAGATATAATTCTTGCTAGTAAAGGAGGAACATGCGCGATTGTAGGGTCAGAATGTTGTTCGTTCATCTCAGATCCAAATGCCACATTAACAGAGTTCCATGAATCAAACATGAAAGGTATTCAGACTTTAAAGACTGTCCATGGGTTTAATGCTTGGGGAATTTTTGATAATGCTTTTTCAAGTTCTGGAAATATTCTCAGATCTCTAGGTATCATTTTTATGATTATTATTTTGATTATTATTATTATTGGCATTGTTCTTAAGTGTATTGGAAAGTGTTTGAATACTGTTACAGAGATACCCATTACTGCATTAATGTTCAAAGGAGAAGTTGAATTAGACCTTCATTCAACTCAAGAACTTAGTCAAGTCTGTGCCATTGGAAATAAGGATTTTGAATTGTTTTGAAACTTGAAGTTAAGTTTTTTTTCCTCTCAAAAGAAAGAGGTTTTTTTTTTTCCACTCATGAATATATGAAATTTGTATTAGATTAGTATCATGTTATCTTTTTACCTTGCTTATGATGATATTTTATAATTTGATTCCACATGGTTGATTCTTTCATTTATTATTGTTGTGGATGTTTTACCCACAAGATTGGGGAATTGTTAAAGAATTTCAACTCATCACCATGTGTTCACGCCAAGATAGGTTTCTGTTTATCTTATTCTATTGATGTTCCTGTTTCCTCTGTTTAATTATTTTACAATGTTTGTGGGAATCACACCTTAGTTAACTTCTCACTGCCATATGTGCCTGCCAGAGCAGCTGGTCAAACATTATGTCACGACACTGTTCCTTTAAAAGGGCTCCGCCTCTATTGGACGGGGCTCTCTGCTGGAATCCATTTCCTGTTGTGAGAGACCGCTTGCAAACGTATTGAGAATAAAGCTCTGTCTTTGTTTTACCCAGACTGAATCGACCACTCGCGTGCTCTTATTCTTAATCCAAGTATATTAAGAAAATAATTATCAACAATAGTCAATGTGGCACCTGGTGAAGGCAACAGTCCAGTTAGGTTGCTGTCAGATATAACCAATGAAGCAAAATCTTTCCCTGTTTTGTATCCAACTGGCGGACCTACCTTCCATGATAAGAGAGAGGTAAAAATAACTCTGGCACGATACCTGAATACACGCCTACTCAATGCAGATGGTCGTTTTGCACGAAACACAGACTTTATATTTTATGCACAATACATTTCAGAGGTGTATCAAGTTGTGTGTTGTGTTTCCATTGCATTACGCAAAGGTGGTGGCAATAGTTCTTTGAAAGAAATAACACCAGACATGTTGTTAAACTCTGAGTCTCCTCGTAAAATATTACACACTAATGAAGGATACAAGTTTTTACGAGGAATTCGTGGGACACCTCCATACTGGATGTCAGCACAGAAAGATTTGTTTGCCATGATACGACAACTGTCCATACCCACTTTCTTTGCATCTTTTAGCTCTGCTGACTTGAGATGGCCTGAAATGCTGAACACTATGGCAAGACTAGAAGGACAACAAATTGATGTGGATAACCTTGATTGGTCTGAAAAATGTGGACTTCTACGCCGTAATCCTGTCACGGCAGCAAGAATGTTTGATCACAGATGGCATTCTTTTTTGCGTAATGTAATCATGTCTCAAGCTCAGCCCATAGGGAAGGTCAAGGATTACTTTTATCGGATTGAATTTCAACAGCGTGGATCTCCTCATGTACACTGTCTTTTTTGGATTGAAAACGCTCCTAAGATTGATAAAGAAGAGGATGCCGAAGTAACACATTTCATAGACACATACATTACTTGTGAGACTCCACCTCAAACTGACGCAGAGCTTTATGAGACTGTGAACAGCGTGCAAAAGCACAGTACAAGACATTCCAAAACATGCCGTAAGAAAAACAGTCTGTCGATTTAATTTCCCACGACCACCATCGAGCCGTACTTTTATCACAAGAGGAGGCAACTCGGATGACTTGAATGGCAAAGACAAAACTAAAAATGCAAGTGCAATTATGAAGAAAGTCAAAAGTGCATTGAAGATCCCTGACATGAATTTTGATTCGACTGAGGCATTTTTTGAATCTCTTGGGATAGATCAAGGATTGTTTGAAAGAGCATATAATACATGTTCCAAAAAGAAAAGCGTTGTCCTTAAACGAAATCCAAAAGACATTTGGGTAAATCAGTATAACAGAGACTGACTGCATGCATGGCAAGGCAATATGGATATCCAATATGTGACGGATGCTTTTTCAGTAGTGGTTTATATACTGACATATATCACAAAATCTGAACAAGAAATGGGATTGTTGTTGCAACGTGCACAGAATGAGGCCATGAATGGGAACCTTGATGCAAAAGGAGCATTTAAAAAGCTTGGAAGCATATACCTGCACAACAGAGAAGTTTCAGCTCAAGAAGCAGTGTATCGGTTAACACACATGCACTTGAAGGAATGCTCTCGTCAAGTACAGTTTATTCCCATTGGAGAAAACCCTGTAAGAATGAGTTTGCCTTTGCACCTACTCCAAGGTAAAGCTGAACATAAAAGGTCTCATGATGACAGCAGTTTGTGGATGACCAATGTGGTTGAGAGATATAAGAACAGACCCAAGACGGAGCAATTCGAAATTCTATGCCTTGCCAGTTTTTGTTCTGAATACAGAGTACTCTCAAGGTCACAGGTGTCACCAAAGAAAGAGTCTTCAGAATGTGTCATAAAACTAGACAACGACTGTGGTTTTATCCAAAAAAGGACTCGAACTGAACCTGCTGTTGTAAGGTATCCCAGATTTTCTCCAACAAGAAACCCAGAGCAGTACTTTCATTCCTTGCTACAACTGTTTTTGCCATATTATGATGACCATCAGCTCAAGCCAGCCCACTTTGATACATTTGAGCATTTCTATGAGAATGGCGCAGTGAAATGTGTCAATGATCTCCAAACAGTGAAGTCAATTGTTGATGTTAATAAATCTCTTTTTGAAAGAGAAAGTGACGAAATAGACAAAGCTAAAGAATTGCTTGAACAGGACATTGATTTAGAAGATGCCTGGGCTCAAATATGTCCTGAAACAGAAAGAGAACGTCTTCATTGTTTGGAACTGATGAAAGACAGTTATGCCTGATGAGGATGATCATGAGCAACTTATTCCAGACCTTACTGCAAATCCAGAAACCGCATGCACTCTTGAAACAAATCATGTGTCAATGCCCAGACAGGATGCACTGCATTTACTGCGCTCATTAAATGAAGAGCAGTCGGCAATATTCTATAGTGTCCGTAAGTGGTGTTTGCAGAAGCAGCTTGGACAAAATCCAGAACCATTTCGCCTATTTGTTACTGGTGGTGCTGGTACAGGGAAAAGCCATTTGATCAAAGCAATACATTATGAAGCCTCCCGACTGTTGTCTCCGCTTGCTGAAAACCCTGATGATGTCACTGTACTCTTAACAGCGTCTACAGGTGTGGCTGCATTTAACATTGGTGCTGCAACAATTCACAACACATTCTCCATTGGTGCTAATATCAGATTGCCATATCAACCTCTAGGTGATGAGAAGGTTCATTCTTTACGGACTAAAATGAGCAGTTTGCAAATTCTCATCATTGATGAAGTGTCCATGGTTGACCACCGCCTTCTGGCCTACATTCATGGTAGACTACGTCAGATCAAGCAGACTGGTGATTATTCCCCCTTTGGAAAAGTTTGCATTGTTGCTGTGGGCGATTTCTATCAGTTACCAGCTGTAAAAGGTACTCCTCTTTTTGCCGATAACAAAGGAGTCAATCTGTGGGAAAGCAACTTTGAAGTTGTTGAACTAACTAAAGTTGTTAGACAACAAGATGCAACATTTGCTGAGATGCTGAACCGACAGAGTTCGTAAAAAGAAAGAACCCCTAAGCGCCAATGATCTTCTGATGTTGAAACGGTGTGAAACTGGTGAAGAACCTGACCACATCCACATATTTGCTACTAATGGAGAAGTTGATGACTATAACATTAAGAGGCTGCAAAAGACCTGCCCAGACGCAATCAGTATACATGCTCAAGATTTTATCAGAAATCCCAAAACTGGAAGAATGGAACAGATGGTTGGTTTTCACAGCAAAGTGTTTAATTCATGTTTATCAAATTGTGTTTCTTTGGGTATTGGAGCAAGAGTGATGTTGAAGAAAAACATTGATGTGTCTGATGGCCTTGTCAATGGAGCGTTTGGTAGAGTTGTGCACATCAGTAAAGGTCAACAACAGGATGATTTCCCTACAGCTATTCATGTGGAGTTTGATAACCCAAATGTTGGCAAGATTCAGAGATCAAAAACACATCAGAGGTTTTCTGAACATTTAACTCTAATCAAAGTGGAAGAGGATCAAGTCACATATGCTGGTGGAGTACGCCGTCAATTTCCACTGAGACTTGCATGGGCATGCACAGTACACAAGGTTCAAGGTCTTACTGTTGAAAAAGCTGTTGTATCACTCAAGAAGATCTTTACTGCAGGGCAAGCATACGTTGCTTTGACTCGTGTGAAAACTCTCACTGGATTGATAATTGAAGACTTCAAAGAGTCAACCATATATTGCAATAACAAAATAGACTTGGCCCTGAAAAACTTGCCTCGGTTTTCATTTGAAAAGTCTGTTTTCTCTAATGTTAACCATACCTGCACACTAGCACTTCACAATGTACAAAGTCTAAAAGCCCACATTCAAGACATTCATGCCCATAAAACCCTAATGCAAGCTGATTGTATTTGCTTAACAGAGACATGGCTCAACGTAGACACTGAAGAAGTACCACAACTTCCAGGATTTTGCTTCAACCACAACCCAAGGGCAAACTGTTATGACGACACTCAGCCACTTTTTGCAGAATTGAAACATCAAGAAAGAGGTGGAGTTGGTTTGTATTATTCAGACACCATTGACATGAACACCGTGATTCCAGAAAGATCCAATTTGGAATGGTTGTATTTTGCAATACCTCATGTAAATTTGACTGCTGCTGTTTTGTACAGGCCTAGTTCTTATAAAATTGACATGTTTCGGCAACAACTCTTAAAGGTAATCTGTGAACTTGAGAAGCATCCAGGGAAGAAAATCATAATGGCAGACTTTAATGAAGATGTCTTTGGATCATGTACAATTTTACAGGTAATGGAACACCATGGATATACTCAACATGTACAAACAGCTACAACTGAAAAAGGTACTCTCATAGACCATGTGTACATTAAAGGCACAGACGATGTTATTGTTGAAGTTGTTCAGACATACTACAGTTTTCATGAAGCGATACTTATTTCATTTGTGTAATATTTTTTATAATCACCATTGAATATTAAAGTATACTTATTATATTCTGAGTGCCCTATATTGCACAATGTAATCTTGTCAATGTTATTGTTGCGCAGACTTACAGCATTATAGTTTTCATAGCACGGTACTTATATCACTTTGTTAATATCTCTCACAATTAAAGATATTCACCATTAAATGGTAAAGTATACCTACTGTGAATGTTCAAAGTTTGTTCTAACCTATTCCGTCCGCAAAGCAGGGGGGGGGGGGAGGAACATAAGACTGGACGGCTCCCCGTAGCAGGTTTAATTTAATTCATATTTCATTTAATAACACTACACAATTCTGTTTTTTTATTCTTTTTCATTTCTGTTGAATTTGCTGGTTTATCTAGTTTTTTTTTCATTATACAAATGTTACTGTTGGCTGTGTGAAACGAACTACAACAAAACACATTGTGAGTATATAGTTTAACAGTGTTTATTTTTCTAACATACACATGCTATATATGATATATTATAAGTTATATATTATATTATAATATATACTATATATTATAAGTGATGTTATTCTTGTTAAACATGCATTATGTTGGTTTGCTTCACCTACTGTATGTTAAAGCATGTACACTTTTTGTAGAAGGACATGTCTCCTCTAATTACCTTACAGATTTGAAATGAACTATTACAAAGGTAGTCGACCCTGCTCCTGCTTCCCTGAATGTAGAGGAGACCTTACAATGCTGTGGGCGATGGAAAGCCGGCTACAACCCTGATATTGCGTTTGTCAGCCATAGCATCTCTGGACTGAGCAAGAAGCTGGTACTGGAGCCACTGCCAAAAACCCAACACCGCCCCATTGGCCTTACAGTCAATGCCGCAGTAACCCCAGCCACAATTCCTTTCCGGAGAAGATTCAACTTTGGGAAAGCAAACTGGCCTGGTTTCCAAGAAGACCTTGAAGGGAAGATTGGCAACCTCCCAGCGGACCCCAAGAACTACGAAATCTTCACCAAACTAGTACACCAGGCAGCCCGGAAGAACATCCCAAGAGGCTGCCGCACCCAATACATCGCCGGCCTCGATGCTCCAAGCAGCAATAGCAAACTATATGAGCAATACCAACAGCTCTACGAATCTGATCCCTTTGCTGACAGCACCATCGAAGTAGGTGAGAGACTCATGACCTCCCTATCAGAACACCGCCAGCAGAAATGGCAAACCCTACTGGAGACAACTGATATGGCAAGAAACAGCAAAAAGGCATGGAACCTCATCTGAAAAATCAGCAATGACCCTCACAGTGTTCAATAAAAATGCAAAGGACTGTGTAAAGACATGCGAAACTGTCATATAACCAACCAGCTTCAAAGACACGAAAGAGAGAGAGAAATGCTGTGGAGTGTATTACCATTCGTCCCCCTACTCTGGTTCTTCATAGCTGGTAAATAACTATAATATTCATCATAATATTTATAATGCACTTTCCAATGAGAGACAATCTCAAAATGCTAAAGAAAATAAAAGATTTCTTGTCTTCTCAGGTTCATCAGCCATCACCTCCTATAGGGACTATCAGCCAGGTTTGCCGAAGCCTATCCACACCAACACTACAGGTCTCATGGAAAGGCCTATTTTGCAACAAAGGCAATTATACTATCTTGGGGTTGTGGAGGGCAGTTAATTTCCCAAAGTGGGTATTTATGTAGAAGTCCTCAGGTAGACCTATTATGGGGGTAATTGATAAGTTAAAGTAGAACTAGAAGCCGTGGCTGTTTCCAGGTGACAGTGAATTAGTTGATTAACAAATGCATTTATTTTAAATTATTCTGAGCTTACCTGTTGTGAAGAAGCATTCATTTTGTCTCATTATTTTTCTATACATGTCTGTAACAGGTTCTTGGCACAACCACTCACACTCACACCGCTCACATGTTCCAGTCTACCTGTTGTTCACAGCTAGCTGTCTCCAGAAAACAGTGAGTCGATCAACAAATAAATCTGTTTTTAATTATTCTTATCTGGTGTGAAGGTGCAGATGCATTGGTCTTTTGTCTTATTACTTCCCTGTACATGTCTGTAACAGGTTCTTAGAGAGACCACTGTTGCAGGTAGCTCATCTTTTCCAGTCTGCCTGCTTGTCGCTTACAGCCAGCTGTCTCCAAGTGTTTACGACACAGCCAACAGTAACATTAGTATAACATTTGTTTTTATGATTTTTGTGCAACAAGCTGCTCTAAATAAATTGCCCCTAGTGGGACTAATAAAGTTGTTTGAATTGAATTGATCACCAAATTAGTCTGTTTTAAATTTTTCTGAGCTTACCGGTCATAAAGAAGCATTGATCTTGTGTGGCACATACCAGTAGTGGGGCTTGTTGAATTTCATTCAGTTTCACCAGCAGTAGGACAGGCCAACCTCCTCCAGCCCCCGAGGACCAAGCTCCAAATGGGAGACGGGCCTTCTGCTCCGCCGCTCCCATGCTATCCCTGACCATCTGAGGGCGCCACAGATTCTGGATGCTTTTTAAAAAGGCCTAAAAACCCACCTTTTTTTATGAAAGATTTTTGTTAGATTGTGTCAGATTGTTTGTGTTAGTTCTAGCCCTGTGTAGCCTGTCTTGTCATAGTTTTTTTTTTTTACATTAGCTGCTGTAGCTTTTTTATGTTTTGTCCTGTAGCACTTTGTTTGTTCAATGTGTTCAATGTAAAGTGTATTTACAAATAAAATATTATTATTATTATTGCTATTGCTGATGCTCATCAACCATCACCAGCCACAAACTCCATCAACCAGTTGCAGGGCTTGCCAAAGCCCACCCACAACACTACAGGCCTCATAGAAAGGCCTCTTTTGCAAAGGCCCCTAAGCAGCAGAGGCAGCCATCTACTCATTTAAGGTTATGGAGGCCCATTTTTAAAAGTGTGCATTTCTGTAGAAGGCCTTGGGTAGAGATATTATACTGTAGGCTATGTATAATTGATGTATGTGTGATATAGTTGCTGTTGTAACAGTCATGTTTAAGTACAGTTATTTCTGTGTTTATAAAGGAATTTCGACTTTAATAACTTTAATGGTATTTCTGTTTGAGATAGTGTGTATGATTGCAGAATGCATGCATTCCATTTACAGCTTTAATAGAACAAGGCTATTATATAAAAAGGCAAGTGTATAAAAATATATTAGATTAAAACGACATGAATGGTATCTAATTCTCAAGCTGTCAACATGTGACTTGATGACAGGGGATCCATAACCAGTGTGCCAAATGTGGTTTTGATACATTAGCTGAATCCCAATCTGAGTGCGCAAACCACCCTTCCACCCCTTCACACTTGAGCCTGAGTCCTGAGCACTTAATTAATGTCAGCTGGAAAGGCCAGAGGGTGCAAGGGCCCTGAATTAAATGCTATTAAAGCATTTCTGATACAACTCCTGTTTAGCGGCATGGTCGCCAAATGCAATTGGCTGTCACAAGCGAACGCATTGGAAAAAAACATATTGAACCTTTGTAGACTAGGATTAGTCTACATATTGTGTAGGCCTATCACGTTTCATGCAGATTGGAGGAAAATCTGACATGTGGTTGAACGGGATTCGAACTCTGCACCTGCTGCTTGCAAGGCCGACTCCCTATCCACTGTGCTATGCCTGATCTTGCAAAGGAGAATTGCCCTAGTCCACAAGGCATTTCAGCCGTTGGTGGCTTTGTCGCCAAAAATTAATTGGCTGTCACAAGCAAACGCATTGGAATATCAACAATTCAAATCAATCCTTTGTAGACATTGGTCTCCAGATAATGTGTATTATTTTGTTTTGCAGATTAGTGAAAATCTGTAGGAGGAGTAGCATTTTAAGTGTTTTTCACTAAATCCAAAATGGCAGACAATTCAATATAGTATGCAAGACGTAATAGGGTTTGTTTAACTCGGCTTGAGCCAAGGAATCATATAGCACCTTTATTTTGAAAATTGGACTTACGGTTCAAAAGTGGCGTGCATAAATGCATTGGCAACTTTGACATGTTGGTGGCGCTAGAGTGTAGGAGCTGAGGACATGGGTCTTGGTGAGAGGGGTCATGGGACTGTACCGAATCAGTGTGCCAAATTTCATAACTTTCTACCATACGGTTCTATGGGCTGCCATAGACTCCAATGGCAGAAGAGTATAATAAAGAAAAAAAAAAAAAAAGGATGATAATAAGAAAAGGTAGAAACATAATGGTGCAAGTACAAGGCTAGACTGACGTGGCGACATGTTTGACAAGGGTCAAGGATGGTTCCGAGAATTTCGAAAGTCACACATATTACTTACTCTGAACAATAGGCACAAGAGTCCCTGGTCTGTGAGCCAAATTTCACAACTTTGAACTGGCAGCAGCGACCGACAACGATTCTGTTGTCTGCCATTGACTTCCACAGCAGCATAATTACAATAACTATAAGAAGGCATTTTGGATGAACCGGAATCGAACCCTGAACTCGCTGCTTGCGAGACTGATGCGCTACCCGCTGTTCCACGACGGATCTTAGGAACGCAATTCGCAGATTTGAGTGGATAATGTCAGCTTTTGCTTCCTCTTGGTAGAGTGAGTCCTGAGCACTTAATTAATGTCACCTGGTAGGGTTGCTTCCTCTTGGTAGAGTGAGAGGGGGGGGTGTCGTTGTTTAAATTGGCACACAGCGAAAAGTATACATAGCATAGCTCAACTATTTACTTCTTCAGAATCCAGACAATCACGTGAACATTTCCATGTATAATATGTCCTTCGGTCTTCAGAAGTGTAGGAGAGGTGAAGAGTTAGAAACAGTTAGAGATTCTAGAGCGAAGAGAGATTTTCTAGAGTGTGGCTCCATTGATTTCAATGGAGGGGGGGGGGGGTCATTATTCGAACTGTCACAGAGTGAAAAATATACATCGAAGAGCTTAGCTTTTTTGATTTTATGAATCCCAAGAGTCGTGTGAACGTTTTGATATATAAAATGTGTATGAGCTGTGAGAATTGGAAGAGGGATGGCAGTTTAGAAAATGTGTGACTTTTTCCAAAATGCGCCTTTCACCACTCTGACACTGGTGAAATTGTGCAGAAGACAAAAAGTGTTCCTTTCATTCTGCAATGTGTTTTGAACTCAGCATGAGCCAGGGAATCCATTGCTACCATAATTTTGAAGATTGGACATACAGTTCAAAAGTTACTGGCATAAACGCAACTCCAACTTTGACACGCTGGTGGCGCTAGAGTGCACTAGATGTCAACATGAGGCTTGGTGACAGATGTCATGGATATGCCCCCACCACCGCCATTACATGGATATACTGGCTCGCGCTGGATTTTACATTTCTTCTACATGCCTCCGAACTACATCAAAGTGATCTCTGTGAGTCAAACGTCTTATAATATGTCGTAAATAAGGTCCAGGTTGTCAAAAACGAGCATTGTCCTTTAATGTATGTGATTATATGGTAAATGGACTGGAATGGATTAGTACCAGTGCGGATGACTGGGCATATATCTGAACACATATGCATACACATGCTTAATGACTACAAAAAAAGAACATGAATAGCCTAACAATCATAATATTAATTAGCTCGTAGCTAATGTAATTCAGTACAGGTTAAACATACCTAATGAGATGGGTGGGCACTATGCTTGGAGCACCCAGTCTGAGTTTAATTTTTGGGGACGTTGTACTTTGTTGACAACGACGCATGTTAATCCATACTGGATATATTCCTCGTGATATTTTCGAGACTTGAACGAGGTAGCTTATTATGTGATTTTAACGCCTGCACTGGAGAGGGACGCCCAAACGCAGTGACAAGACTGATTTCTGGGCTTTTGTTGCAACATTTGAAACTGCAACGGAAAAGTAACCGACTCTCCTACAATTAGGCCTACTTATCATAGAGAGTCTACCTTCATATTTTAAGCTTGTTATGTGCATATTTAGTTATATAAAAACGACCACAAACCATCACTATGATGCCTCGTCATTGTGAATTCCATATTAGTGTACCAACGTTACTGTACATAGGAGTTGGCGGAATGGGAGGTAACGGAGCCCCACTCCAGGATTCCAAATTGCAGCGCTATCGTCAAAATTAGAAACCCAGTTTAAAACCGACACAACGCCGCTAGATATGAAAACCGGAATTGTTTAGAGGACACTTTGAGCTACAATGTAAGCTAAATTGTTATCATTGTTTTATACATTGACAGTTTTTGTGATGTTGTCGCCTCAGAGTGGGTATTAACGTATCGTAGCCCCTTCCACTAGGCTGGTCCGACTTCTGATGGATAGGCCCATATTAGCACCATAGACATTATAAAGAACTAGACTGGCCATTGTGCTGTAGAATTCCAATGGACTCGTGTCCGACGTGGCAGCCATCTTGTGCAGGGCATCCCACTATATGACGTCAATGATCCCACAGATTCACTGTGTATATTTTAAATGGTAGATGTTAGATCATCTGGGAGAAAGTCCCTGTAATTGTGCATAAGTGGCATTTCCTATCACTGGGATTAGCTGGAATGCTTGTATATTTATATTGTGATTTATTTTTATTTTTATTGTGACTTGCCAAGAGATTATAGATGCAGCCTCCCCCCTCCCCCGCCAGTATACTGTTAATGTCTACTCTGTATCTGGTGTATTCTCCAGGGTTCCCACTCATTTTTACCAATAAAAATTACAACTTTTCCATGATTTTTCTATAACGTCTTGATGACCATGGGAACCCTGATTCTCACTAGCATCAGTATCAACTAGAAAAACCACGTAGCAGATAAATGCCTCCGCCCAACAATGCAAGTTGCAGTTAACATTCATTTGGTCTTGAGAGAGGGCCCCTGTGTTGATGTGGATGGTGCTTGTGTACACTAGGTTGCTGGTATTCTAGCTGTAACACTAGCTAACACTAATGCTAGCTAGCATTACAGCTAGAATAGCTAACGCTAATGCTAATGCTAACTAACGCTAGCGAACGCTAATGCTAATGCTAGCTAATGCTAGCGAACGCTAATGCTAACGCTAACGCTAATGCTAACGCTAATGCTAATGTTAGAATTAGCTAGCATTAGCATTAGCTAGCTAGCGCTAGCTTTATTGTTAGCGTTAGCTAGCTAGTGTTAGCTTTCAAAAGTGCCTTTTGTTTGACCTTGACCTTTGACATTTGAATACCAAAATCTAATCCAAATAATCTAATTAAATCCAACTGTGCATTTTACCTAAATATGAACAAATTCTGTTAAGCCGCAAAATACAAGTTTGTCAATTAGCTATATGAGGGACTATCTCTATATACCCGCATAAAACAAGATACTACATTATATAAAACTGTGTTAATAGTCGATGTGAGTGAAATAAATTACGTTATCCGTGTAATGTTATCTTAGGGCATCTAGACTAGTCTGTTATCCTAACCAGTTAGCTATGCAATTTAATTGTGAGATAAGTAAATAATTACCATAACAATACCCATATTTAATGGAGGGTGATTCGTGCCAAAATTAAATACAATACACACATTGAAATACAATACACGATATTGAAATACAATACACATGTAACATGAATACATCACAAAAATGCTTTGTATTTCAATGTCGGTCAGGAATATTTGTGCCAAAATAAAAACAATACAACCGTATTGTATTCCGAGGTGTGTATTGTATTTCAAAGTGTGTATTGTATTTCAAGGTGTGTATTGTATTTCATTTTGGCATGAATCACCCCCATATATATGTGCCAATATGAAATACAATACGCACATTGAAATACAATACACGATATTGAAATACAATACACTTCATAATAAATACAATACAAAAATGCTTTGTATTTCAATATCGGTCAGGAATATTTGTGCCAAAATAAAAACAATACAACCGTATTGTATTTCGAGTGGTGTGCAAAACCTCATGTCGAAAAAGCAATAGCAATACGCTGTGTATTGTATTTCGAGAGGTGTGCCAAAACATGGACAACATGGACCCATTCAGGATTGTAGCAAGACATCCGCTATAAAGTGTGGTACGGTAAGTGGTACAGATAGCGGTCTGGATGGATTATGTACATGCAGGGGCGTATTCACTTTTATTCCCATGGGGGGCCTCTACTGTAGCCTGTCTGTCAATCAAAAATATGTTTCTAATAATATATTCATTAAAATAGCCTATTGAATTTATCTTAATTTGTACCATCTTAAACATATAGCTGTGATATACTGGAGCTATATAAACTTATTTCTACATAAGAATGAGGACCGGGGATAACAAAAGACGTGTTCTTTATTATAAGGACGAGACCAGACTAAACATGACACAGCACTTCCAGGCATCAACTGCAGTTACAGTACGTAGTCACCAGTAGGCCTAGTATGTGCTAGAACTCCACAACAAATAGTATAGCCATACTAATGTAAGACAAATCACTAGGCTCAATAGTCTATACGGTATTTTCACTCAATTCGCTCAGAGGCAACATGTCATGGTAAAGGCTATAAGCCTAATAATCCAATGTAGGCTACTCAAAAAAAAGTTTAACATATGAAAATGACAAAAAAATATATTCTTGGAATGTGTAGACTATCTGAACTGTTTTCTTCTTTTCTTCATCCTCGCAAATGTCTCAATTAGGCCTACATTGCTGAAGTCCACCCTCTTAATCATTTTTCTCTCAATAAAACGCATTGCCAGATTTGAGACAATTTTCACTCATTGAAGACCGCAGATATGTTTTAATTAGTTTAAGACGACTGAAAGTGTGCTCAGGTAGGCTATATTGTATACAGTATATGAATGAATAGTGTTTGCAATTTTCAGACGGTAGCTAGTCAATGTAGGCTACCTGCACCGATGACCTGCACATGAATGCTGTGGAACGACTTCCTGTTCACTCATTACAGTACTACAGTACTAGACTACAGGTACAGTAGGCACAATGAAGTTGCAGCATTACCAGAACATTATGTAAAATATCGTCAATAACTTCAGCTGAATGCTCATAACATAGTCACCTGCTATTCTGTGGAATTCCTCCTTCATGGTCAGAGGTTGTGTCCAGAGCAAGGGACACTTTCCTTAGTTATGGCTCTACACACAGTAGCTTTCCCAATGTGTAGCTATTGCATCTCCAATGTTAGTAGGCTATTTTTTTTTAACTCACATTAAAAGAAACGCAGGGCAGCCCACATAATTGGCTCTGATGTAAGAGCACGGCCACAATGTGAATTGTGTAGTCTAATAATAGCGATTTCAGGCCGGAAAATGTTATTTAGTAGGCTAGATAGCCTACATACTGGAGTTTGTGGAAAACGGTAAGGTTATTAGATAATCCTCGGGGAATGATAGGACATCCCATCGCAGTCTTAAAATCCTCTCCCGGTGAAACATGCATGCATTTAAAACTTCACAAAGTAATGCGCTAGAGACGGGGAGACAGTCTGTTGGAACGGAAAACCCAGGCTTTCCCTTATTTGAGGCTTAGTGAACTCAGGATTTGCACTGAACCCGCTTTCAGGAATACCCCCCTGCTTTCATGCGACTCCCACCATCACACCATCACGTGGCTACCAGCGTATTGCTATTGCTATTTCAACATGAGGTTTTGGCACACCTCTCGAAATACAATACACAGGGTATTGCTATTGCTTTTTTGACATGAGGTTTTGCACACCTCTCGAAATACAATACGGTTGTATTGTTTTTATTTTGGCACAAATATTCCTGACCGATTTTGAAATACAAAGCATTTTTGTATTGTATTCATGTTACATGTGTATTGTATTTCAATATCGTGTATTGTATTTCAATGTGTGTATTGTATTTAATTTTGGCACAAATCACCCTCCATACATATTAGGCTACCATTCTCTTCCCGCAAACGCCTGAGTATTCATAAAACCTTAAAAGGCTAGTCTAACTGTATTTAGGCTGATACTCAAATATAATAAGAGTCACTAGTCACTTACCAAACAAAATTACTAGCAGCTCTGAAGCCCAACAGTAACATGTTCCAAATGATGCCCTGCATAACATGCCGGTCTCGTCGGACGAGTCCAAAGGGGGCGTGGCCAGTCTAGTTCTTTATAATGTCTATGGTTAGCACTACCTGCATGGCTGTCTCCTCCTGTAACTCTCTTGTGCCCTCCCGTAACGTTGCCAGCGGTCGATGGGCTTCCTGCCGGAGGAACTTGCCTCTCTGCTGTGGTTGGCATCAACCAACGTTTCATTTAGATTTTGGTAGGCTATGGTTTAAGATGATTATGTTTTTATTTATTGCTAAGTATAACGCCAGTCACTTGTTTGTGTGTGTTTGGGTGGGGTGAATGGGAAGAAAATCGGTTGGTTGATTAGGCTATATAAATTAATATTTGATATTTTGTATCTGCATTGTAGGCATATAACTTAACAAATAAAAAACGTGTTTTACCTTTCTTAACAATTATGGGTAAAAAAAAAAAGTAAAAAAATTCTTATTTTAATTGTATTTCAAACATTCTGGAAATCGTCTCGTGACCCACCGCGATATCTCGCTACCCCCACTTTGAGAACCACTGTGGTGAGGGATGAACCAGGACTCTTCACCTCTCCTCACCTCATCTGGGCTAAGCTTGAGGACATAACCTGCAACCTCCAGTTTATTGATTTCCTCTTTGTATGCTGCCGCTCTCAGAGGATCCTTCTCCATCCGTTTCTCTGTACCTCTCAGTTGGCCCATTACTGCCTCCTTGGGGGCCTGCAGGCACGGCATGTCGGTCTTACGCAGGAGAGGTGTGGTGTATCTCTCTATGCCCTGCACAGTGACTCTTTTGGTTTTAGTTTGGAGCAGACTGATGGCCCTTTGATCTTGCCTCGAGCATGTTACCAGTTTCTCATTTTGATGAGGCAGCCTATCCATCTGCCACAGCATCTCCACATGCTTGAAGAGGTCAGTCGTAGGAGAACTCGCAGATGTGAAGAGGCACTGCTGCGGCTTGCTGGTTTGATTGTCGAAGGTGGCTGGTTCTTGGAGAGTCCACCCTAGTCGGGTCTTCACAGCTGAGGGGGCCCCTGGTGGCCCAAGACGAACAGGCTCAATTGGTGTGATGAGGTGAGGATTATCTGTGCCGATGAGGAGCAGGGGCCATGCTTTCTTGAATGGGTGCAGGGGTAGGTTTCTCAGGTGTCTATATCTGCGCTGTAGGGCTTCTACTGGGTAGGAGTGATCTGACAAACTAAGGTGTTCTGCAGTGAAAGCATTCTTAATCTTATAGCCTTTGTAGGGATGAGAGGCAGATGTGATGGTGAAGGAGACGGTGGCTCCATTTAGCCTTTTGATGTCTTGCCTGATGGTGCGTAGCACCAGGTCTTCAGCCTTCCTCTGGAGACCAAGGGCCTTGGCAGCAGCTGGCAGCAGTATTATACGTTCAGACCCATCATCAAGCACTGCGTAGGTATTGAGGGTATGGCCACTGTGTTGGAGGATAACTCTGACTATTACTTGGTATAATTTATGATTATACCGCGGTTATCACAAATATGAAGGAAAATGGATTTAATACATTAAATCAACTCGTATATGGGGCACATCCCTGGTCGGGACAGGGAAGCAGATAACCTTTATCAAGTGACCTAAGATAATGTGATGATGCTAGGACGGGATCAAAATTAATAATATTTATTGAAGTTATACTAATCAACTAGAAAGTACATTTCCTGGAGAAAATGTGAGGTGGGCTAGCTGCTGCAGCTGTATCTAACAACTACTGCTAGAACTACTATGGACCGGGCAATCTCCATGCACCCACTGGCGAAGACCGTGTGTCTAACCTACTCAGGGGCTGATTTGACCTGGTCCTGAACATTTTAAACTTTGAATGGGGTTTCTAGCCCAAAAAATGAAGGAGGAGATAGGTTTCAAAGCTGAAGAGGATTTCAAGGTCTGCCCATAGACTTCTATTGTAAATCTTTTTTGGGAAAAAGCTGAATATTAAGCGGTAGTATATTTAGGACATCAGCTCTTCTTGGTTGGTGATCCTGATGTTGATAAACTGCTTCAGGGGCCTGGTACCTTCTGAAATGTGTAGGAGAGTCATAGGACGCATGCATAGGTGTGGGGCTTGGGCTGGATGGGGCTCCGCCTCCAATGGAGATGCAGAGTGGGGCTTGGAGACTGACACTGGAATGGCTGCATGTGGAAGTGGATAGGTATGGCTGTAAGTCTTCTCTGCTGTATATCCAACAACCTCGCGATCTGGTCCCGCAGCTCCTGGTTGTCTCGTCTTAATTGCTCTAAAGCTGACCTGTAGCTCTCTGACTTGGACAGGGATCAGTCGTGGGTGTCTGTGGTCTGGCCTCCTCCTGATCACTCCCGCCCTGATCACTGAACACTCATCCGTATCCCCAGGCGATCGACTTGAATCTGGACGAGTCTGAAGGTGAGCGGGTGTCATTTGCACAGCTCCCTCCAGTCCAGATTCATTGTCCACGCTGGGAGACGAGGATCTCAAAGGCAGGGTCCTAATAATGGTTTGTGAGGGCTCCTCTTCTGGCCCAGGTGTGCACTCTGCTAAACTAACTGAGCATACATGCTCTTGTCCAACATACTGTATCTGACTTGGTAATCATTCAAGTAGGCAGGGCGTAGTGTAGTAGCCTGATATGACCATCCCGATCTAGCGAGTTCACTGCTTCGCTCCGCAATATCGGACTGGCCTTCGCCCCATAGAGAGCAATTATGTGGGAGGGGGTACTTGCCTTGACAGACAAACACCTTCAGCCAATCAGCATTCAGCAAACTTTTGCCAAATCCAGTCGGAAGAATGGCAAAAACGTATTTTCCACCGAGAAACTCCGCTAGTGCATACTCTTGTTCTTGTTTAAGTGTTGTGATTAAGTCTATTTCTGCAATAACTGCACTTATAGCTGTGTTTATTCTTCTAACGTTAAAGTTACCACTCGTTGCTTCGGGAGCCGCAATGTTTGTTTAGCAAGCGGCAGGGACACGAACCAATCAGGAGCTGACTAAATATTTAGCATAGAACTATTTAGTCGCAGCACATACGTGTGTAAACTTCCGCAAACTAGGTAGCCTAGTAACATAAACAATAACAATAGCTACCGTAAGTAGTTACGCTTCCTGAATCCCCTCTGCAGATTGATCTACACATCTACAACGGTCGCTTCAATACAAGTCAATGGATTTCATAAAATGATCAATAAAACCCTACAGGATTCATACTTTGTGGCAAATTTGATGTCAGAACACCAACTGACACCAACTACACCCTCGGTGAGCTTCTTGTCTTTGAAATCGAGGATTTAACATGTTTTTGAATGATTTTTCAAGATGCCCATCCACATCCATTGTATGACCAAAACGGTGGTAGAGCAATTATCAACTTTCTCGAAAATGCTAGCTTTGTCAACGTTTTGATCTGAACCATTGTATATGATCATAAGTAACCTTAAAACAGGGCTAAAAATGCATTTTCCCTTTACTACTCCTTTAAAACGCAGTCCCTGATTGGCCCGGTATGGTCTGGATTTTGGGATACTGCTGGTGCCACGGTGACTGCTGGGACCTGCACCATGCTTTGTCTCTCAGTACAGGCATTCAGCAACACTGTTCTTATAGACTGACATCACCTGTCTCAGTACAGGCATTCAGCAACACTGTTCTTATAGACTGACATCACCTATCTCAGTACAGGCATTCAGCAACACTGTTCTTATAGACTGACATCACCTGTCTCAGTACAGGCATTCAGCAACACTGTTCTTATAGACTGACATCACCTGTCTCAGTACAGGCATTCAGCAACACTGTTCTTATAGACTGACATCACCTGTCTCAGTACATGCATTGGGCAACTATGTTATTATAGACTGACATCACCTGTCTCTCAGTACACAGACATTCAGCAACAATGTTCTTATAGACCAACATCACCTGGTTTTTCAAGACCCGGGCGTATGACATCATCAAAGATGACGCCGCTCTCGGTGGCGCGGTGGAACTGGCGGGCGTACAGCTTCAGCGTCAGGAGGCGACCCATGCAGGTGTAGTTTCCCCTCAGATTGGGGAACTCTTCCTTGGGGGAACCTCTCTTCAGGTTGAAGAGGGACATAGGGTCTGTGGGGACCATGCTCTGCGTGCACAGGAATTGGTCAAAGAGGGGAAAGGAAGTGGTTGATTGACTGATACGTGTTTTTATTTGAAAAACGTTTTACGCCTATCCTGAATGGGCCTGTGCAGACATGGTTTTACATGTTTAACCTCTATTTTCAAGACAGATGGGTGACATTTTCTTCTGAGCATACCTCTTTCATGACTACCAGAGGAAGGTGTAGGAATACTGTATTTCTAGAGATAGAAAATTTCTGATTCCTTGATCAATCACATTACCCTTGTAAAACCCCCTAGTACTATTCAACGGGTTAAATATTTAGATTACTTTTGTCAGCCATACTGCTGATCTTGATTAGAATACAACAAGGTAGGGTTTTGAGACTTTACCAATTATTAAGTTTATATATTAAGTTGAAACATTATACAGGCAAAGAGTGCAAAATTGTTGTACAATATTGTTGGCTGTGCATCAAAAGCTGCACTGCAAAAGCAAGATTTGTGAAATTCAATGTCGATCCACAAAATTACGTGTGGCGACTCCAGAACACATTTTAAATTTGTATGGATTACTTTTCTGTCCAGACACAGACTTAAATCATAATTAAGAATCGACTATCTGACCCTGACCTTGGCTGTTTGAAAACACCCAGAAGGGCCAGGCTGCAGGGGGTCTCATACACACAGCCTGATGGGCCCCTGCTGGTGCTCTGTGTGCTCAGACCATCGACCACACGTCCCTTTAAGGCAGACAGGCTGTTTGAACCACTGAAGTAGATGAGATTATTTGATCTCTAGTATTACCTCAAGAATGGGTCTGTATTTAGACTCCAAAGGAAACACAATGGGGGCTGCAAAAGAGAGGTTAAACATCAGGAATGCAGTACAATCATTATATTATTACATTATTATTATGATGATGTTTATTATTATGAACTATTAATACTCTTATTGTAATACTAATATAGTTGATTGTTCTAGGAATGTAATCTGAAACAAAAATTTAAGTTAGAAACTCAAGGTGTAATTCCAGTCAAGTTATTCAGCTGCTGAAATGTACGCCCCAGTATGGGGAAATCTCACCAGTGACTTCGGTGTTTTCATGTCTACTGTAAGAAAGTGCAGCATGCCAGCAAAATGGTCGGCACTTACGTTTGATCTTCCACATCTTTTCGGGTCAGGAGCGTCTTTTAGTGGCTGGGCTCGTCGGATCTTCTGTGGCCCTGTTGGTGAGAGGTGTACAGCCTCAACTCTTCTCTCAGACCGGACAAAAGAGCTAAGAATAGCCGCTGAGCGTCGTCACCCGGAGTTTGCTGTCCTTGTCCCACCTGACATGCTCATCTCTACCGAGTGGCGGTGCGGTCGTTGGTGTTATGTTACATGACCCTAACAATGTGAATCTTTTTATAACTCAATGTTAATAAGCATACCAGTCCACAGCCTGGTGGTCTAGTCTACTGCCTACTAGGGGTGTGTCCAAATACGAATACGGTATTCGGATGAGCACAAATAGTAGCTTTTTCCAGAATAGTAAATTCGTACGAATATTGTACAAAATATTCGGGAGGGGAGAGAACAGTCAAATACTGTAGGAGCGAGCACTACGCGCACGTTCGGTCTGCTTGTTGACATGACACGACGAGGGAGAGAGAGAGACAGAGGGGCACGCACCTGCTGTCCTATGGAACGCCAAATGGGTCATGATTCGCCTTGATTTTTCGCCGTCACCAGGCGTGTTTGCGTTGAAAAACGCCGTATTGGATCCTCGCAATCCTCGCAATGCGCCGTTTAATAAGCGCCTGGCGTTTATTAAATGCCGCCAGGCGTCTCATAAGCAAATTTTTGAAAGGTACCGCCCACTGGCTTCTACGGTGACTCAGGTAGTACAATTTATCTCTTTCCTCCAGGCTTGTGATGTCTCTGGTCCAATCAGGGGCCTCATTTATCATTGAGGTACGCCTTCTTTTACACAGTCTTTTCCGTGATTTCAGGCGTACGCCATTTCCCCCCCCCCACAGCGCGATCTATCAAGCCGAAAGGGCGAAAATTTAGTCACCTTTCTACGCGCTTTTGTAGGACACCTCTCAAGTAGCCGTACCGATTTACACGGTTTTCTACACCCTTTTTGAACACAGGGGGAACTGGCGACGCAGGTGGTGCGTCGGTGAATTACAATGTTTGATGGAGAGAATAAGAGCGACAGTTTCTGAACGCACAATCATGTAGGCTAATAGCCCAATTCAGCACAAACATATATCGCAATGCAAGATTAGACGTGTCCTCTAACCGGCTCATTCATGGTCCGATATGGATTTGTTCCCCAAACTTAACCTATGCGCTGTCCCAAACCTTTCCGCGCTATATGTCACACACCTAATGCAGGCACTCCATCAAACGGCAATAATTGACCAATTAGATTGTCATTAATATGTGATCTTGTGGACCTGTTTGCTGTTTGGTAAGCATATACATGACAGTCCTCCTGTGCGTAATGCGAGCCTAAATGAATCCGGCGCTACTCGGCCTACTGGCCGAGATAGAACTCCAAAGAGGTGACGGCGATGGCGACTGCACCCACATAAGGGCACCATCAGTGAATGAATACGTCTATGTGAATCGCAAAAATGTGCACACTATAAATACCCAAATCATATGTGACGCCGACATGCTCATCACAAGTGTAGTGGCACGGTGGCCTGGCTCCACGCATGACTCATTCATCCTGGCGCACAGCAGGGTAGGGGCTAGACTGGAGGCAGGCGCTGCGCGTGACGGCTGGCTTGTTGGTGTGTCCATAACCAAGATACATATTCTTTGTCTTATTTACTTTTAATCTTTATTAGCATTTTCCATCCATACAACGACAATACAATAAAACATAAAAACTTACAATAACAGCTTATGGGTACATCCATCCATGCAGCTTTTTTTTCTTACTCAAATATGACAATTTTAATATTAGTGGTATCATCACACTTCCTTCTATAATCCATCCATTTTTCCCATCTCCCTTCAAACTTTCCTTCCTGCATCCTCAATGCATGCGTGAACCTCTCCCTAACATACATCTCCTCCACAACACCCAGCCACCCAGAGTCCCACCCCACGTCAGAGTCTGGAGAAACAATTTCAATCATGTTCCTTGAGTTTGTCTGTGAACTTGATTATGCATTAAACATTTCATTGTGCAGCCATATTCATTTGATATGTTTTTCTGTTGGCAGTCAAATAAATGCTGTGATTTACCGGGTGATTTAGATGAGTCTTAATTTCCCAGAGGGGAAAATGTTTAATGTGTTCTAACATTATGAAGTGGTCATCTGCGTTATTGTTCCCTGTTTTTGGTCCTAATTTAATCATAGCCTACCACAGAATGTTTGCTTTCCTCACAGCCACATGTTACAGTATGTCCGTGTATGCCAAATCCTAGATGCACAAAACGTAGCTAAAGTAGGCTACTAAGCTGTAGGAGCAAACAGACAAAGGTAGGCTATTAATACCTTCCGAAGAGGATTGTCTTCCTCGCGTGGACCTCACCAACAAGCACATGCACCTCCGTCTCCGAGAAGTTCCTCTTCTTAGCTCTTCGTTCCATGTTTCATTGTCCCGCCTGGGTGCTCCACGCTACCTTTTTAAGCCGGTTCCTTCTGGGAAACCACGTTTGGCCACTCATGGTTTTGACCATATATGGTTGGATTAGGGCGTGGCGAGGGCGGAACACGGGGCGCGTGCGCGTACGCTCTATTCTCCGCCAGTCTCGGATTTCGGAGCGTACGACATTTTTGATAGATCCGAAAAGCGTGTAAATATTCTCGTCGTACGCTACATTTCGCATTTTCCGCGTTTTCGTCGTACGCCCTCTTTTACACCAGAATTTACACGCTCTTTGATAAATGAGGCCCCAGCATGGACAAAAGACAGGAGGAGAGGTGACAGGAGGAGACCAACATGGACACCACAGTGGAAGAGAGGTGACAGTGGGAGACCAACATGGACACCACAGTAGAACAGAGATGACAGGAGGAGACCAACATGGACACCACTGTGGAAGAGAGGTGACAGGAGGAGACCAACATGGACAAGAGTGGAAGAGAGGTGACAGGAAGAGACCAACATGGACACCACAGTGGAAGAGAGGTGACAGGAGGAGACCAGCATGGACATCAGAGTGGAGGAGGCCAGGCTGGGAGAGAGGTGACAGGAGGAGCTAGTCTCATGTTTCTAATAGATGGTGTGTTCTCATCAACATTCACTTAAGTTGTGTCCTCTCTGGATGACCTCCACTGCTCTCAGTTAAAGTTGATATTAATCCAATATGATGTGTGTTGTTCTTTATAGATCTAGCCTCTTCATTTTGCTCTCAAAGTGCACCAGATTGAAGCACCACAACTAAATTACCTCGGTATTACAGCCCTGGTCCTGAATGTTTCAGAGGGCAGATGATAACCTCCTTCTAATCAAGGAGCAGGTGTTCATAACTCTGTCTGCATCACTACACTGTGGTGACATTATGGTTGTACCGTCTGATCACAACACTAAGAGTTCTAATCTAATTTTTTAACCTATCTGTCTACATGTCTGTCTGTCTATCTATCTCTATCTTTCATTGTCTGCCCCTGTTTTATAATGGTATCTGAGGCTTCACGTTTGGTGATGGGACCTCAGTGGGTGAGAACAGACATGCTGAATAGACATAAAGATCTAGGCATGGCAGCATCTTTCCATCCATTTAAAAATAAATATGTATTTTATGCCAACCTACATTCAGTCTAGCCCTAACCCTAACTTCTTAGAGTGCAGGAAGTGTCGGCCAGCTGTGTCATGCGTGTGTGTCTCCATTCTCAGCGTCAGTACATCCAGTTTGATAGTTCACCTGGGCCAGCAGACTAAGCAGAGCCTCGACCCAAACAAGGTGTCCTGAATGGTCTCCGAGGTCCGCCTTGTACAACTGAACTGTCAGCCCAGTGTTTCAGTGTGGTCTACAAGCTATTCAATAAAACCTGGAGAAAATGATCTGTATCTTGTCTTTACACTTACAGCACACATGCTGCACAAATGATAACCTTAATTGTATGACACTTGTTTTGTCAAATGCACAAGGGTATCTCTAACTTGGCTAGACTGTGGATGTGGTGACTAGTCCAGGCCAGTCAGCATGGTATAAGCTGCATACAGGTGAGTGGAAGCTGAAACGCTTGTTCCTTGGCTAGGCCCAAGGCAGCTTGCCAGCAGGGTCAGGCCTGTGCCGGGAGGTTAGTACATTAGAACCCCCTTAGGCGGGCTGTATGTATCCTAGGTTCTCAAACTTATATTTGTGGTATAGAAAGGTAGAACTTGCTTGGTTGATTATGTAAGTGTGTGTGTGTGGGGTGCTGTTGATTTTCCTCCACACATCTCTCAGCCATATGTTTCCCCTATGTGGATCTGAAAATGGTGATAGGGATTAAATTAGTTGCTAAGAGAACTGCTAGTCACCAGAAGCATTTAAGAACATAACCCGTGCTGGAATACTAGTGTATGAACAAATCAATACAAGTAGAGCACATTTACTGACAGGCTGGCTGAATGACTAGAAGACTGATTTGGGACCTCCACTGAGGACATTCCAGTCCTGGTTATGGATCAGTAGTGATGCTCCCCTGCCCCTGTAGTCCAGGCATTTTATGACATAACCTTGAACAAATTGCAACAGAAATTATATCAACTGTTGTAGTGTCATAAATATGTTATTTATAACATATCAAAAGTCCCCCAAAATCCCAGTGGTGGAAAGTAATGAAAAATGCAGATGGAAGGTATGTGACAAATATACCAATTTCCAATTTTCGCCTATGTAAAAGAAAAAGGTTTATGCATGTTTTCTTGTCTGATGTCCACACAACACTGTCCCCAATCAACCAGAAACTATATAGGATGCATCACAGTGCATATACAGAAATATATTTTTAATTCTATTGGCATTTGGTGAAGAGAAAAGGGGTTAATCTCACACATATTGCAACAGAAAATCTGACATGTGTATTAATCAAATAGCTCAAGAGTCTAGAACCCTGGAGAGGACAGTCTACAACCCTGGAGAACAGTCTACAGCCCTGTAGAGAACAGTAGAACCCTGGAGAACAGTCTACAGCCCTGTAGAGAACAGTAGAATCCTGGAGAGGACAGTCCGAGACGTAGAACCGTCCATAGCAGAGCAGCCAGGTGCTAGAGGGTCCACTTCAGATACCTGTGGGAGAAAATCACACGCGCGCATGCGCGCGCACACACACACACGATTAGAGGGTCCACTTCAGGAGAGAAGAGAACATGAGCAGGATGATAATAATTATAATAATAACTTGCATTCATCATCATCTTCATCATCACATGCCCCCTGATGTGAATTTGCACACCCTGATCCTTTACAGCTGCTACATGCAACAGAACACTCAAGGCCATGTTTCTTGCATGTGCACCTCAGGCTGCTGCAGTCTGTCTTGCAGGTGCATCTGATGATCTTAAGAAGTTCTTGTGGAGCTGGTGGTAAGTCTGGTAGTTTAGGTGGTAGTTTCTGGTTGATTGGGGACAGTGTTGTGTGGACATCAGACAAGAAAACATGCAAAACCTTTTTCTTTTACATAGGCGAGAATTGGAAATAAGTATATTTGTCACATACCTTCCATCTGCATTTTTCATTACTTTCCACCACTGGGATTTTGGGAGACTTTTGATATGTTATAAAGTCTTTACCTCTCAATCTTTATTAAAGAACATATGTATGACACTACAACAGTTGAAATAATTTCTGTTGCAATTTTTTCCATATTGACCCCTTTTGTCTAATAAAATGCCTGGACTACTGGGCTAGTGTAGGCCATTGCTAGCCTCTACCCACAAGCCTCCATTACATTGATCATAAGCCTACTAAGAGAATACCAAGCGGAGTCTTGGTAAGGCTTTTATCATCATGATTTATTAAGTCTTTCAAGCTACATGATTTGCATTAAAAATATAATCTCTCTCACACACAGTCATGTAATCCAGTCAATCTAACTCCATAATAAATTGCATTAGGCCAACGTAACTAGCAAGCTAACTATAGCAAACAAAGTCAATGTAGATAGCTAGCTACATTATTAATTAGCTTAGCTAGCTACGTAACTAGCAAATGAAGTCAATGTAAATAGCTAGAGAACTAGCAAACGAAGTCAATGTAAATAGCTAGAGAACTAGCAAACAAAGTCAATGTAAATAGCTAGCGAACTAGCTATAGCGTCATTTCCACCACGCCCTTAGAGAAAGGTGATTCGCCAAATAAAAAGTGATGAATGACAACCGTTTCAGGCGAAATTAGTTTTTGATTGACAAGACGATTGTCAGTCTCTGATTGGCCAAAGTAAAAATTGATTGACAGTTGACCCGCCCCCTCGAAGTCTCCGGCCTGCAGAGTCTGGCTGCAGGAGTCAGTAGCGTGCGAACGTCTTGTGACGTAGGCATCAGTAGAAGGTGTTCCTTGTGATCGGTTTTGGACAGAATCAGAGTTGCACAGAAGCCAGGTAAGATATTCTCTGCCGACCTTGTTTGTTATGTAGGCCTGCATGTTGTAGTGTACGTGGGCATGAAGACTTCTGCATCTGTTGTTTCCATGTGTTGTCGTTGCAATCGTAGAATGCAGTTGCCGTTATTTAATAATAGTAGTCTTATCTGAATATTATGCGATGTATTCCTGAACGCATGGGTTAGAAGCATACAATTAGGTAGGCTAGGGTTTAAAGCGAAACCTTTGAAATGTATTTATAATTCGTTCGCGTTGTTTCATTTTTATTTATTTATTTCTTTTGCAGTATTGAACCATGGCAGCGTCATCAAATTCCGCCGAAGGTATCGAAGTCGTTGGCTACGTTCACAACGTCTCTCCAATGATGGTTGGCCAGAATTCCCCAACGAAATACTTTGACGCCACTCTGCAGGAGGCAGATAAAACTAGTCGAGTTGTGGTCTTCGCACCAAGATTTCACGGAGAATTCCTGAACGCAGAAAGAGAGAGGTAACATGATGTGTGGACTTGATGTTGTTTCATGCTACAATATATTTGTAAATGTAATATAGACTTTTTGCTAGGCTATATATAAGTACATTTAGCTATAGGTTTTAACGTTTAACATGAGCGAAGTAGTTGGGGATATCTACAACCATAGAGAATCTGAGTCTGTCGACATGCCGTAAAAGGTTTGGTTTTGTCTGCCTACATTTACAAATGCTGATTATACAGTAACTAAATCTCCGTATTACATTGCCATATTTTTTAGGGGCGCAACGGGGAAATGTTAGGCTACTAGAATGAGCTTATTATTAGCGCCGAAAATCACTAGCCGCCCGGGTAGGATATGACATTAGTATCCTTGTTGCAATATATTGCACAATAATTGAGAAAATTAAGGGGCGTCAGTATTTTCTGAACGTAGGCTACTGTGAGCCCACATGAATGATTGAGGAACGCCAGGCTATGTTTAGATAGTAGTAGAAGTGCTTTTTGCTCTTGTGATATACATGAAATGGGAAACTTGCTAACGAGGGATTGTGTTTGTTACAGGATTCCAGTGCAACTGACAAACGTTAGGTTGCAATCGTGGAGAGTCAACAGTGGTCGACTCGATTTTCTCGTCAGTACGCAGTCACGGCTGGCTTTGAAACGAAGACTCGAGTTTGCCCTCGATGCTACTGCAAAGACTTCATTGTTAGAAATGACTGTGCAACAGATCATTAGTGACCCAAGAGAAAACGTCGAGGTAGGTTTTGCAACATAAAAAAAACTTTTTTTCTTTTGAGTAGTAATTGGCAGTAGGCCTATATGTGATAGTATGGGCATGAATGCTGAAGTTAAGATTAATTGTTGAGTGTTGAGTGTTTTTTATAGGCCTGTGCACGTTTGATATGTGTGCATTGTTCAACTATCTATATATAGTGTTTTTTTTGTTGTTCTTGAGTTTGCAGTGAGTGTTTTGGAGTTTTCAGAAAATTGTGTGAATATAATCTAAATATCTTTGTGTTTTTTTTGTTCTAGGTTACTGTCTCTGTGAAGGTTGTGGAGGTGAAAGAGTCTGGCACAATCGGCACCAGAAATGGACCTCGGGAGAGAGCTCTTTTTGCAGTGGCTGATGGTACAGGGACCATTGATCTCACTGTGTGGGGGAAGAAGGACATTGTAGTTGGGAAGTGGTACATGTTTACACGTGTTTTCCTCAAACAGTACATGGGGAAGTTTTCACTGAACATGAGTAGCAAGTCCGAGTTTACCATCATTGCTGATCAGGGAGAAGTAGTAGAGGTTCCTAGTGATATCCGCGATGTCACTGTTGAGATTCAGGCCGTTGTAGTGAAGAAGGCATATTACTGTCCAAGGTGGCATGTAATAGCAAGTGCCAATGAGGGCGCTCTGTCTTGTAGGTGCAGCAAATGTGACCTTGCTTACAGGAGCACAAAGGTGAAAGCAGAAGTGAGAGCAGAATTGACTGTGATGGATGTAGGGGGTACAGTGTCTGTAGTGCTTGTTGAGGACAAGTTATTGAGGGAAGCAGTGCCTATGAGCAACACTGCATGTGACACCACAGTTGTGGAGGTAGAGATCCTTAGAAATGAGTATGTACGTCTTCAGCTCAGGGATTCAAAAGTACTTTCAATGGACTTTGTAGATGCAGCTTCTGCAGGAGAACATGGACAGGCGTCTGCAGGAGATACAAGTAATGTTGTTGGAGTTGAGCAGCATGGTGAGGAGGGACAGCGAAACTTTAGACTTGATAACTCTGTAGTGGGTCATGAACTTTCAGCGAGTGGGGATGGTTCCTCTGTTAGGGGTAGTACTTCCCCGATGCAGGCTAAGGTGAAGGAAAAGAAGTGTAGCAAGTGAGTAATTGTACAATATGCTCTTGATCTGAGCATAGTTAGGCCATATTAGTATGAGTCAGTTTTTTTTTTTTAGCACAACAGAATGTTTACTGTTGTACTTCTTTTTTTAAGTGTGCCCAGGAGGTGTTTTTTAAAGGGCATTTTACTATTTTTTTTAAAAGCAATTGCGGGTATTTTTAGGGGTAATTTTGCACTGGGTTTTTACATTTGAAGGTGTTGAACACTATAGTTAGTATTTTGAATGTAGGAAGAAGTAAATAAGTGTCGCACTGTTTTGATCATTGCATTTTTATTGTATTGTAGTTTTTTATGCTTCCTAGCTGCAGTGCAGTACCGCTAAAAGTGGACAGGGGAAGTGCTGTCAGTTGTTTAGAAGTGTTATTTATTCTCTAAATGTACATGTGAAGCCTTATAGTTGATTACTACTCCAAGTGGGAAGAGAATATATTTCTTGTAAAGTGACAAGGAGCACCTTTCTTTAAGCACATTACAGTTCCTTCGACACTTTTGTTGCAGTCAAGAAGCACGTTCATTCAAAGGTGTTGAATAAAGTGAATGTAGTACTTGTATGTTTATATTTTGTAGATGTGTGATTTTCAAATAAATGTTCCAATTTCTACTAGTGCGTTTTGTGTTATTATGAAGCATTGTGTTCAATTGGTGCAGCAGGGAAATGTAGTTTTATTCGTTTTGTTACATTTTGATGAATCATGAAAACAAAGACACGGTCATAGTGAAAGCATTTGTAGACTGCATTGTATCTAAGTTAATCGACGAGATGCAAATGGTTAAATATGAGTATTCAGTAATGTGGTGTTGACTTATTGTAGTCGTATGTTTATAATCCCAGCAGTGGAACGCTGTATAGCTATTTCTGACGTCCGATTTCGTCGCCTTCACTCCACAATGCATTGTGGGAATCCTTCTGCAGAAGAAGGAGTGTGGTTTATTGTCCGCCATTACACAAGTGAGACGAGGAGACAACGTTTTTGTTTTATCATCTATTGGAGGTAAGTGTGTGTTTCCGCTGTGATTTAGGTAATTGTGGTTTGGATATTGAAGTGTTACGGTATATTAAGAGTTTAGAGTTTCATTTTTTAAAATAAAAGTCCGTCATTGAAGACGAGCGTTACTCCAGTTCAGCCATATTGGAAAATTTAGCGTCAGCGTACTTGCACGTCGACAAGTTTCACTTCGTGGAAAATTGAGAAAACGTTTGCTTGCTGAGAAGTTATTGAGGTGATGCAGCTTCACATATTATAAAACAATTTTCCACTTTCAACAGAAATGTTAGCTACAGACAGACGACGTTGTCCGGTGCAGTCAGTTTAGCTGGCTAAAAAGGCAGAGTGAGTCAGCTGGTTAGGTACGATTACAAGGCCTTAGCTAAAGGAGCTAGGTCAATGCCTAGGCTAGCTACGTTAGCCTAGCGTTTCATGTAACTAGCTCCACGGTGCTAGCTGGCGTTTCATGCTATTGGTGTTATTTACTGCGAGCTAGTCGGCTGGCTAGCTATTGCTTGCTAGCTAGGTACGTGTGATGTGTTGGTCTTCAATCTAGGTTAACGTTACGAACCAGCAAGCTAACGTCGTTATTGATTTGCATGGCAAGGCCGGTTTAATCCTTTATTGTAAGGGAACGTTTCGGTCAGCTGTTGTTTAGCGAAAGCAAGCTAGCTAGTTTGCTAGCTATTGCTAAATTGCTAGCTAATGTTGAGGTGTACGTCTTGGTGACAAGGTATTTAGGCGACATAGATTTACAAACAGACACGTTTCCATTTTCAACAAGTTATAGCTTGCATTTACTGTAATTATTGTAAGTTGCTTTTGATAAAAGCGTCAGCTACATGGTTAATGTAATTGATTTATCTGATGTTAGGCACAGTAACGTTAACGCTAGCGTAGCAGGCCATGGCTGTCGTGTTTAAAGTTACATTGTAAATGGTGGTATACTGCTAGCTAGCGACCACGAGGCGATTAAAGGACGTTATGTCTGTATATGGTGGAGAACTATGCTATAGCTAAAGGGGCTAGCTAGCGTTGTAATGTAGCTAACTACACGCTGTTAGCTTGCCTATCTATTGATGTTGTTTACTGCAAGCTAGCGTACGTGTGATGTGTTGATCTAGGTTACTAACCAGCAAGCTTGATTTGCATTGCCAAGTGGGTTTACATGTCTAACAGCGTCTGAATGTTTGTTCTTGCCAATTGCTTTGTGATACTTTTCCATGCGTACACCCATTTATAGGAGTAGTTCATTCATTGGGGTCTTTTGGAATTTAAATATGCAGTGATAGGATTGTGACCCGATAGTGGTTTTAAAGGACTGGCCGTGAATGCTCTAAACTGTACTTGATGTAGCCTATCTTTGTTATAATGTAGTCAACCATACTTCTTCTAAGAGTTGAGCTGTAAGTTAATGATTATGAGTCCCCTTGTATATTTGCTTCTCATCATGTCACATTCCTGTCAGTAATTTTAGTGCAGGAAATTGAAATTAAAATAGCCTATTCTATATATTGTTGGTTCTTTCAATGACATTAGCCATGTTGTTGATATTCCATAAATGTTCAGGTAAAGCATAACTACAGACATATATAGACATAATGAAATTGCAAAGTCTGAGGTTTATCTCACTATTTTTCCAAGAATATCTCAACTACTATTTTGCAAACTGAAAGTCCTACCAGGCCTTATTCAGGTCTGCTGGGAAACAAATTTGTACTTTTCTGTAATGTGTTTTTGCTTCCTGTTTTGTTGTTCAAATTAATAAGCGTTGCAGCAGCTAGTTTAACTATTCTGGAAAAAGTACCAAAAGGAATTAGTTTAATGAGGTAATGTGCATGGTTGGAAGGAATATGAAAAATGTTTCCTCTGTACTAGCCTTTCTCTGTCATGAAGCTGTGCAGTCAAGTTCTCCAACTTTCTTGTTGTCTGTGTTCCCTGTCTCTCAATCTCTTTCTGCAGCTCTAGAGAGCAGCATAGATCGGCTCTCTAGTTGTGCTTTAGATACATTGTAAACCTGAACCTGAACAGCTGAAGTTATATGGGATTTTAGTAAAAGTAAACATTTCAAGTGTGGACTATAATCTTTGGTAACATTGTCAAGGCAAACTAAATGTAAAATGTATTAGGCCTAACAATTTAAGGAAGCATTATATTGGCTTCTGATCATGTCACAGGTTTACCCCTGCTTATTGTAAGAGAATGTTTTGGTCAGGTAGATGTTTAACATTGACTGGATTTTTCATGTTGGCTATTGTTTTGTGATAGTTTTCCCTGCTGTCTTACATTTATAGGTCTGGATTATGTTGTGTAATTTATTTGGCTCTTTTGGAATTGAAAGGCTGTGATCTGATAGTGGTGTTAAAGAACTCACCGTGAATGCTATAAACTTTACTTGATATTGCCTATTTCTGTCATAATTTAGTCTGGTAGCTGTAAGTGAATGAGAAGGCGTCCCCTTGTACTGTCCCCTGTACAGACCCAGCGTGGGAGAGTTGTTTCACAATTCGATGGTTTTCTTTATAATCGTTATTACATAGGAATATGATGGAAGGAAAAGGATGATTTTTCTCGTTGAGTACTATTATTAGGCTCAATCCCTGTTTTGCTATTGAGGTGTCCACAGATCAGTTAATTGTCCTGGCCCTGGTAGTGATCGATTTCTTTCTGTAGGAAGATGTTCTGATTGTGACAGAGATACTTTAAACTGGAGATATTTGTTGCCTATAAAAATACATTTTTGTCAATGAACATAAAGTCCTCTTCATCTTCAGTGAAATGAAAAACGTTCCTTCTGTACTAGCCTTTGTTTCAAGAAGCTGTGCAGTCAGGTTGTCCAACTCTGTCTTGCTATTGTCTGTGTCTCCACTGTTTCTCTTTTTGTAGCTCTAAAGAGCAGCACAGACCAGCATTTAGCTGTGTGTTTGATTATTGATTAGAATGATGTTGGTTGAATTGTGAAAATATTAATTGTACTTGTGTTTCTCTGTTTGATATTAACATGTCTTCTGGCCTGCTGTGGATTTCACATTCATACCAGGTAAGGAGCCAACTGAAATATGTTTATTAATATAGAATGTGTGAGTAGTTATTATACAGGTGTATTGCTTTTAATCTCAGCACACTGCTGGTCTTGTTCCCACCTTTTTGTCTGCGTCTGCTCTTATATCAAGGCTATAGTGTCTCCTGTACCCAGTATAAAGTGATTTTGATTTAGAATCAGTGGCTGTATCCCTGTATTGCTATTGAGGTGTGCACAGACCAGTACATTGTCCTGGGGCTGGAAGTGATTGATCTCTTTCTGTAGGAAGGTGTTGTCATTGTGATAGGGAGACTTTAAAGTGGGGATATTTGTTGGCTATAAAGACACATTATTGTCAGTGAAGATAACTTTATCTTTAGTCAAATGAAAATCGCTCCTTCTGTACTAGCTTTTCTATCATGAAGCTGTTGTCAGCAGACTACTGGTCTTGTTCCCACCTTTTTTCTGTGCTGCTCTTATGTCAAGGCTAAAGTGGCTCCTGTACCCAGTATGGAGTGATTTTGATTTAGAAGCAGTTGTGAATTTGAAATTCAGTTGTATTCTTTGCTGAACTATATAAGATGTTGCTGAAAGTAAATAATTTAAGACAACTTAAATGTCCTAACCAATTAAGCAAAAATCATTACAGACATGACTGTAAAAATGTATTATGTAGGCCTATCCATTTAAGCAGGCATTACATTGGCTTCTGATAATGTCTCATGCTTGTCAGTAATTTTACTGCAGCAATGACAAGTATGGCTATTGTGTGTGCTGAATATTGATAAATGATAGTTGACCCCAAAATTAGCTTACAGTGTTGTTCTAAAATGATTTCATATTTGACAAGATGTTTTTCATAGATTCCAGTCCTTATTTTGCCTTAAAATGAATTCGTATCTTTTTGAGTAATCAGCAGGAAACTTTTAGTTTTTGGGTGAGCCATCATTTCAAGTGAATGAATTTTTGAATGAAGATATATCTAATTTTTTCTTTTTGTCTTCCATTTGTCTTTGCTGCTTTGGCGATGGCGTACAATATCAGGTGAGAATATTCAGTTCCATTGTACATTGTTTTTTTGTATGTACTAATTAATGTCCCCTGTCCCCAGGATTCAGTGGGGGAAAAGCCTGAAATCTGTGACAGTTTCCTACTTCAGTAACTGGGAAAATGCATTTGATGCAATTTCCTGTGGACTGATTAGCACGGGCAGTGGCTAGTTGCAAAACTAGAATGGAGAAGTAAGACGCCTCCTTCCCTCCACTAGTCTGGGGGTCCACCTTGGGCAAGTGGTAGTACCCCCTAGCCCCCCTACCTGGGGTTACAGGTAAAATCCTGATGAAAGAACAACTAAAAGGAAGAGAGACCCGGCCCGGAGGAAGCCCGGGGCCCTCGTCTGGAGCCAGGCCCAGACGGAGGGCCCGCATGCGAGCGCCTGGTGGCCGGGTTTACCACGGAGCCCGGCCGGGCCCAGCCCGAATAAGCAACGTGGAAGCACCATCTCCTCCTCCATCGTCCCGTGGACCCACCACCCGCGGGAGGAATTGTCGGGGTCGGGTGCGCTGCCAACTAGGTGGCGGTGAAGGCGGGGGGCACCTACGGACCGGACCCGGGCGGCAAAGGCTGGCTCTGGGGACATGGAACGTGACCTCGCTGGGGGGGAAGGAGCCGGAGCTTGTGAGGGAGGTGGAGCGATACCAATTACACCTGGTGGGGCTAACCTCCACGCACAGCACCGGCGCCGGAACCAAACTCCTGGATAGGGGTTGGACCCTGTTCTTCTCCGGAGTTGCTCACGGTATGAGGCGTAAGGCAGGTGTGGCTATACTAGCTAGCCCCCAGCTGAGCGCCTCTGTGCTGGAGTTCACCCCAGTGGACGAGAGGGTCGCCTCCCTGCGCCTTAGGACTGTGGGGGGGGGGACTCTGACTGTGGTTTGTGCTTATGCACCGAACAGCAGTTCAGAGTACTCAGCCTTCCTGCAGACCCTGAGTGGAGTCCTTTTGGGGGCTCCTGCAGGGGACTCCAGTGTCCTACTGGGGGACTTCAATGCGCACGTAGGCAATGATGGAGAAACTTGGAGGGGCGTGATTGGGAGGCATGGCCACCACGATCTGAACCCGAGTGGTGTTTTGTTGTTGGACTGCTGTGCTAGTCACGGTTTGTCCATAACAAACACCATGTTCGAACACAAGGATGCCCACAAGTACACCTGGCATCAGAACACCTTAGGCCGAAGGTCGATGATCGATTTCGTTATCGTATCATCTGATCTGAGGCCATGCGTTTTGGACACTCGGGTAAAGAGAGGGGCAGAGCTGTCCACTGATCACCATCTGGTGGTGAGCTGGTTTCGATGGCGGGGGAAACTTCTGGACAGACCTGGAAAACCCAAGCGTGTAGTGAGGGTGAACTGGGAACGTCTGGAGGAAGAGCCTGTCCGGAGAGATTTCAATTGCCACCTCCGGCAGAGCTTCTCAGGCATCCCTGTGGAGGTTGGGGACATCGAGCATGAGTGGTCGGTGTTCAAAGCCTCCATTGCTGACGCTGCGGCTGGGAGCTGTGGCCTGAGGGCCATAGGTACCTCAAGGGGCGGTAACCCTCGGACACCGTGGTGGACAGCGGTGGTGAGGGAAGCCGTCCGACTGAAGAAGGAGGCCTTCCGGGATATGTTAGCCCGGGAGACCCCAGAAACAGTTGCAGGGTATCGACTGGCCCGGAGGGCTGCGGCTTCGGCCGTGACCAAGGCAAAGCAGCGGGTGTGGGAGGAGTTCGGAGAAACCATGGAGAAGGACTTTCGGTCGGCACCAAAGTGTTTCTGGAAGACCATCAGACACCTCAGGAAGGGAAAGCGGGGGACCATCCAAGCTGTATACAGCAAGGAGGGGACACTGCTGACCTCAACTGAGGAGGTTGTTGAGCGTTGGAAGGAGCACTTTGAGGAACTCCTGAACCCGACTAATCCACCCTCTACGAACGAGGCAGAGCCGGAAGATGATGGGGGGTCGTCAATGTCCTTGGAGGAGGTCACTGAGGTAGTCAAACAACTCCACAGTGGCAGAGCCCCAGGGACTGATGAGATCCGTCCAGAAATGCTGAAGGCGCTGGGTGTAGAGGGGCTGTCTTGGTTGACACGCCTCTCTAACATTGCGTGGAAGTCTGGGTCAGTGCCGAAGGAGTGGCAGACTGGGGTGGTGGTCCCCATATTCAAAAAAGGGGACCAGAGGGTGTGTGCGAATTATAGAGGCATCACATTACTCAGCCTCCCAGGGAAAGTTTACTCCAAGGTGCTGGAAAGGAGGGTCCGGCCGATAGTCGAACCTCAGATCGAAGAGGAACAATGCGGATTTCGTCCTGGTCGTGGAACTACCGACCAGCTCTTCACTCTCGCAAGGATCTTGGAGGGGGCTTGGGAGTTTGCCCAACCTGTCTACATGTGTTTTGTGGACTTGGAGAAGGCTTACGACCGGGTCCCTCGAGAGGTCTTGTGGAGGGTTATGCGGGAGTATGGGGTGAGGGGGTCCCTACTTAGGGCCATCCAATCCCTGTACACCCAGAGCGAGAGCTGTGTCCGGGTCCTCGGCAGTAAGTCGTCTTCCTTTCCGGTGGGTGTTGGCCTCCGCCAGGGCTGCGCTTTGTCACCAATCCTGTTTGTGATTTTCATGGACAGGATATCGAGGCGTAGCCGGGGGGAGGAGGGTTTGCAGTTCGGTGAGCTGGGGATCACGTCACTGCTTTTTGCAGATGATGTGGTCCTGATGGCATCAGCTGCCTGCGACCTCCAGCACTCTCTGGATAGGTTCGCAACTGAGTGTGAAGCGGCTGGGATGAGAATAAGCACTTCTAAATCTGAGGCCATGGTTCTCAGCAGGAAACCGGTGGCCTGTCCGCTCCGAGTAGGAAATGAGTCCTTACCCCAAGTGAAGGAGTTCAAGTATCTGGGGGTCTTGTTCACGAGTGAGGGAACCATGGAGAGGGAGTTTGGCCGGAGAATTGGAGCAGCTGGTGCGGTTCTGCAGTCGCTTTACCGCACTGTTGTGACGAAAAGAGAGCTGAGCCAAAAGGCAAAGCTCTCGATCTACCGGTCTATCTTCGTCCCCACCCTCACCTATGGTCATGAAGGATGGGTCATGACCGAAAGAACGAGATCACGGATACAAGCGGCCGAAATGAGTTTTCTCCGGAGGGTGGCTGGGGTCTCCCTGAGAGATCGGGTGAGAAGTTCAGTCATCCGGGAGAGACTCGGAGTAGAGCCGCTGCTCCTTTGCGTCGAAAGGAGCCAGTTGAGGTGGTTCGGGCATCTAGTGAGGATGCCTCCTGGGCGCCTCCCTAGGGAGGTGTTCCAGGCGTGTCCGGCTGGGAGGAGGCCGCGGGGTAGACCCAGGACTAGGTGGCGGGACTACATCTCCGCACTGGCCTGTGAGCGGCTAAAGATTCCCCAGGCAGAGCTGGTTGATGCTGCTAGGGAAAGGGATGTCTGGGGCCCCCTGCTGGAGCTGCTGCCTCCGCGACCCGACCCTGGATAAACGGATGAAGATGATGATGATGATGATGATGATTAGCACGGAGTCCTTGCAGTGCCAAACCAATAATATTGTTATTGCCTGTCATCAATTAGGACGTCGGCCATGTTTGAGCTAATAAATGTATCTAGATCTATTTAGCTACTTATTTACATTCATAATTCCTAACATGTTCTGTCATCATTGAAAATATTGACTTCCCTTAGTAGAAATGCCCACTAGATGGCACAGGTGGCGATTGCACCTGTGTTGGCTGATGGGCAGGTGTCTATTAGTATAATATCCTCCTATAAAAGCTGTAATTTGGAAACAGCTGGATAGTTTCACATTTTCTCTTATATCAGCTGTTCTCTTTGATTATTTGTGCATGAATTGTACTTGTTTCTCTGTTTGGTATTAACATGTCTTCTGGCCTTCTGTGAATTTCACATTCATACCAGGTAAGGAGCCAACTGAAATATGTTTATTAATATAGAATGTGTGAAGTTATTATACAGGTGTATTGATTTTAATCTCAGCACACTGCTGGTCTTGTTCCCACCTTTTTGTCTGCGTCTGTTATATCAAGGCTATAGTGGCTCCTGTAACCAGAACCTGTACACAACTTAAATGTCCTAACCAATTAAGCAAAAATCATTACAGACATGACTGTGTAGAAGCATTCACCATTTGTGATACATTAACACAGTTGCTAATTTCATAGTTCATATTTGTGCAATAACTGAGACACTTATTTTATCTTTTTTAATTCCAGATTTGGAATTTCTTGCTGTTTTGAAGGTAAGTAATAACAATAATAATAATTGTAGTGTGACTTACTGTTGTGTATCAAAGACAGCAAGCAAGATTGAGAGAACAAAGTCATCACGGATGTCAGGACAGCACTCTGCACGGATGTCAGGACAGCATTCTCCAGTGATGTCAGGACAGCAGAGTCACTTCACATCTTTTGCTACAGGCTGAAAACTCAACTTTTCAAGAAGTACTACCCTGACCCTTGGGTAGCCAAGTCCTACATTTTTGTGAAGTATGTTATCCATGGTGTCTTTGAACCACTCCCCTCTGGCAGGAGACTACGGTCCATCGGGAACGGGTCTACTCGCCATAAGAACAGCTTCTTTCCCACGGCCATCAGAGTTGTTAACAAGGGTCATGTCCTCCACAATGCCCCCCTGCCCGACTCTATACTCTTTGAACTACTTGCACATGACCTCTGAGTGTCCCACAAACGTCAATCGCACACAATTATAAGTAAAATTGGTATTACTGTTTTGTGAATGTTTGGTGAAATATCACATATCTAGACAATGAAGTCTTATTTGCCCATGCCCTAGCCCCTGCCCCTGCCATCAGCTTTTGTTATGTTTTGTGAAATCGTTGATGTATGTAATTTCTTTGTTTCAAGTGCTTTGAGCTGCATTTTTGTAAGAAAGGTGGTATACAAATAAAATTGTATTACTATTAGTGTTATTGGTGTTTTGTGAATGTGTTTGGTGAATCATAACATGTCTAGATAATGAAGTCTTATCGCCCCTGTCCCAGTCCCTAGCTTCAATCCCGAGCCCCAGCCCCTAGCCATCAGCTTTTGTTATTTTTTGTGAAATCGTTGATGTATGTAATTTCTTTGTTTCAAGTGCTTTGAGCTGCATTTTTGTGAGAAAGGTGGTATACAAATAAAGTTTTATTACTATTAGTGTTATTGCTGTTTTGTGAATGTGTTTGGTGAATCATAACATGTCTAGATAATGAAGTCTATCGCCCCTGTCCCAGTCGCGGCCCCAGCCCTTTCCCGTCTCTAGGTTTTATTATTTTTTAAATGGTCGCTGCATGTAATTTCTTTGTTTTGAGTGCTTTGAGTTGTATTTTTTCTATTAAAGGTGGTATACAAATAAAGTTAATTACTATTATTATTATTATTACTATAATAGAAGTCTTATTGCTGTTTTGTCTGTGTTTTGTGAAATATCACATTTACAATGAAGTCTTATTTCCACTGTTCTAGCCCCAGCCCCTTGTCCTAGCCCCTGTCCCATTCTTGACCCCTATCCCAGCCCCAGCCATTAGTTTTTGTTATTTTTTTGTTAATTTCATGTGTTTGTTTTTCAGAAATTGTTGATTCATAGAATGTCTTTGTTTTAAGTGCATTTTTTGTATGTATGACATTGGTCAACCAGTTGTGTACTGTATATAGGATGTTAGGAAAAGTAAACAGTTCAGGTGTGCTCTATAATCTTTGGTTACTTAGTCAGGGTGGACTAAATGTAAAATGTATTATGTAGGCCTATCCATTTAAGCAGGCATTACATTGGCTTCTGATAATGTCTCATGCTTGTCAGTAATTTTACTGCAGCAATGACAAGTATGGCTATTGTGTGTGCTGAATACTGATAAATGATAGTTGACCCCAAAATGATAATGAGCTTACAGTGTTGTTCTAAAATGAATTCATATTTGACAAGATGTTTTTCATAGATCCCAGTCCTCATTTTGCCTGAAATGAATTTGTATCTTTTTGAGTAATCAGCGGGAAACTTTTAGTTTTTGGGTGAGCCATCATTTCAAGTGAATGAATTTTGGAATGAAGAGATATCTAATTTTTTCTTTTTGTCTTCCATTTGTCTTTGCTGCTTTGGTGATGGCGTACAATATCAGGTGAGAATATTCAGTTCCATTGTACATTGTTTTTTTGTATGTACTAATTAATGTCCCCTGTCCCCAGGATTCAGTGGGGGAAAAGCCTTAAATCCATGACAGTTTCCTACTTCAGTGACTGGGAAAATGCATTTGATGCAATTTCCTGTGGACTGATGAGCACTGAGTTTTTGCAGTGCCAAGCCAATAATGTTGTTATTGCCCGTCATCAATTAGGATGTCGGCCATGTTTGAGCTAATAAATGTATCTAGATGCATTTAGCTCCTTATTTACATTCATAATTCCTAACATGTTCTGTCATCATTGAAAATATTGACTTCCCTTACTAGAAATGTCCACTAGATGGCACAGGTGGCGATTGCACCTGTGTTGGCTGATGGGCAGGTGTCTATTAGTATAATATCTTCCTATAAAAGCTGTAATTTGGAAACAGCTGGATAGTTTCACATTTTCTCTTATATCAGCTGTTCTCTTTGATTATTTGTGCATGAACTTTGCAAGTGATTAAATCAACTTCACCTATACTGATGGTTTTGTAACAATGTTTAATCTATCCCTGGTTTTCTATAATGTTATATAGAGTGCCAGTTTGATCATGCTCTTTTCCACAAGGTCTTATTAAATTCTCAAAATGGTCTTCAATGAAAGGTCCTGGTAAAAGGTTATCAGCAAATAGTTCACATAATTGACAACCATCATTTTGTTACTATAGTTTAGTTTATTAGTACAGCAGGGATTGTTACATTTTGAGGGAGCGTTTTAGTAGTTTTTTTTGTCATGTAGCACTCATCAATACAGTTACTCAGTAGTTTAGGTAACAATAAGGGTATATTTCAATTCAGTTTGAGGCCAAAATAAAGTATTATGGTTGCCGTTTTTGTAAGAAAGTTTAATTATAGGCTGGGTATCCAGTGTGAAGGGGTTGTGATAGTGAACTAATACTGTTGGTACTGAGGGGGTAATTGTAATGGAGATAACTAATGCATATTGGTGTGTGCTTCTCTTTCTATCCAGATGCCAAAGCGAAGCAAGAAGTCCCGGGCTGCCACTAAGAGGCACGTGGAGACACGTGCCTCGGCTGAGGATTTTCAGATTCCTCATAAAACAAAGTCTGAAACAACGCACAATTGTGCTCAGGCAGAGGTTTCGTTGATTCCTCATCATGAAAAATCAACATCAGAATATCAAACTGAGGTTTTGCTGACTCCTCTTCATGAAAAGTCGCAACAAACTGCACAAAACTTCCAATATTCAAATGACAAACAGACAAACAGAACTTCCTCCATTCCTCTGAACTTCTCAGATCCATGTTCATCTTTACAATGCGTTTCCGAAATGACCATGTCTGACAGCAGTGGTACAAGTAAACATGATTGCCCTTTGAACCAGCAGATGAGTACGTTTGACATTGCTGTTCCAGTCACTGAGAGAGAGTCCCAAGACATCTGTCATCAGGCCATTCCAACTGCAACAGAACATACCGAAGATATAAGACCACGTGTACCCCTCAGCTCTTATGTGTTTGGTTCATTTTCTCAACGGCATAATAAATTTGGAGTGAATGCAGACCAACAATGTGTTGCAAACAGTTTAGTGGCAGTTATGATGAATGAGCGGAAAACCATCCTGACATGGTCTACAGAAAATATCAATGATGCATTGAATGAAGGCAATAAGCTATACAGCACGGTGAGAAGTTTAGGTAATATTTCTAATGTGTACCTGTTAGTTCATGATCTTCCAGTGGCCTACACCATGAATGGGACAATTTTCGCAATTTATTATGGTGACAGTTATGTCGGTAATGGTGAGATCATTGAAGAAGCTGCAGTAGAAATGCTTGACATACAGATGCCTTTGGACTTGGCCATTCAGAGAGCCTTGACAGACTATGATGCCTGTTTTGTAACTGTCAGGACAGCCACATGTGTCATTATTAAACAAGGTACCTATTTCAGTGTGTTTGATCCTCATTCACGCAACAGCAAAGGGCTATGTGATGCATACAGTAACCGAGCTGTAGTTATTCATCACTCAGATTGTTATGGTGTTTATCAACATGTTCGAGATCTCCTATACCAACTGACTGCTACTGCCAAGACCGAATGGGAGAAGTGTTTCGAGATTACTGGAGTGAAGGTATTTGACATGGGCCCAGAAGAAGACGGTCTTGAAAGTGGTGATGATCCCGGCGAAACTATTAAACAAAAGTCCTGTACACCCAACAGTCAGACACATGGTTACGATGCATGTAATGATTTGCATACAGAACGTGATAACCCTCTGTACAGTGACATGCTACGCGGCAGTCTAAATCGTGCAACACCTGTTACAACTGTACCTACAGATAAAGGTAGAAGTCAACAAACACATGAGGTATGTGCAAAGACGAACAAGCCAGCCACTAGTACAAACACCTCAAATGCTGTGAAGAACTGTCATGTAAAACCTTTTAATTCAAGTGACAAAGCAATGTTGAGTTGTCAGTCCAGTAATACCGAAAATGAACAGCACTTGTACAGCGATATTGTTACGGCTCGCATGCCCTCGCCTCCACAACCGCCTCCCTCTCTCCCCTCTGGGCCCGCTGCGCGCTCGGGGCGTCCTACGCGCTCTACCGCACGTCGCATCGGCCCGGGCATACAACGCTCTGACTCTCCGGAGTTTCCCCCCACTGCCGGGCGTTCCCCGTCTCCGGCCAACTCCGCGGACTCGGCAGTCTCCTCCCTCTCCGGTGACGAAGAGTCGGATCCCGACATGCCCAGCACATCGGCCCGTGCGCAAAGACAAGAACGGCGCGCTCGTCTCCGACGATGACGCGGGCGCGGCTCTACTCACCGGTTTCCATTTATCATCACCACACCTGTCCCTCGTTCTGCAATCACCTTCAACCTCTACAAGAACCTGGTCTACACTCCACTCATCGCCAGATCTTACCATAACCCACATGTGGTAAAGTATAGCCTAGCCTACAATCTCCTTACCCGTATTTTGTAGTGTTTTTTCCCGTTCCCCGTTTGTGATTACTATCACTCACCCTACCTCTCCTCCTCGTCTCTCCAGTTCCTGCCTGACCCACGCCTGTACGACAACCCTGCTCCTGCCTGACCCACGCCTGTCCGACAACCACGCTCCTGCCTGACCATCGCCTGTACGACAACCCCGCTCCTGCCTGACCATCGCCTGTACGACAACCCCGCTCCTGCCTGACCATCGCCTGTACGACTACCACGCTCCTGCCTGACCATCGGCTGTACGACTACCACGTCCCCCTTTGTGTTATCTCATTAAATCGCCCCTCCGGGCTTTACCGTCCCTTGCCTCCTCCTTTCCTGTTGCGCCTGGGTCCCTAACCAAACCCTCACAGATATGGTACGACGTAAATGCAAAGTTGAAACACCTGTTATAAGACAGACTGGTCGTACCCAAAGTGAACACCCTGGCAGTGATGTACACAGTAAACGCAAACATGGAACACCTGTTATTACAACTCTACCTACAGACGCACTTATAAGTCAGGAAATACATCAGATATGCGAAAAGAGCAAAAAGCCGGCCAGCAGTACGCCTACAAGCACCTCAAACGCCGTGAAGAACTGCAGTCGTGTAAAAGCTTTGAAATCAATTGACAAAGCAATGTCATCTCATCCAACTACCATACAAATAACCCATAGAGAAAGTGAGGCAACAGACAGTGTAATCATTTGCGATGTGAGAATTCAGAAACAGCCTTTCAAACCCTTAACGCGTCACGATCAGGATGCTCTGTGCACACGTTTACAACTTATGAATGAAAACACTGATGTTACCACAGCAACACATGTTGATGCCATGGGGTCTCCCTGTAAGATCAAGAATATAAAGCCAGATGGAAACTGTTTCTACCGTAGCCTTGCCTATAGCATATGCCGAAATGAAGAAAAGCATCTTACAATAAGACGGGCTGTCGTGCAACACCTTCAAAAGAACAGCTCCAAATTTCAAATGTATTTGAGAGATGACTACACATCTGTGCAGGACTACGTGACCAAATCAAGAATATATTACTGTGGTTCATGGGCAACCGAGATAGACATTTTTGCTGCAGCTGACTTCTTAAAAACAATCATCATGACTTGTAATGATAATAGATGGAATGCGCACAGGCCTACTACAGATTCACTCACACAGAATTGTATGTATTTAAACCACACTGGGAATCATTATGAAGTTGTAACATGTGTTAAACAGAAAGATGCAGGAAATGCTTCTGCAGGAACATGTCAACATGAGAAGACTGATGACAACTTAAGGTCATTACGTAAACGGAAGTTGAATGATGAACCAAAGAACGTGGAAGCTAAGAAAGAACGCCAACGGTACCACAATAAGAGTGATTACAAAGAGAGAAAAAATCAACATCTTAAAAATAAATATCACAAAGACAGAGACTTTCAGGAATGTAAGCGTGAGTATTTTCGAAAAAAATACAGAACAGATCCAAAGTTTCAGAAATACAAGGTTGAGTGTCTTCGGAAGAAGTACAAGACTGATGCAGTGTATCAGAAATACAAGCGCGACTTTTCTCAAAAGCAATATATAAAAAATAAAAAAAAACGCAAAGCAGACAACATCAGGAAGTACCATGAAAATGAAAATATCCGTGTAAATAAAATCAAAAGAAGTTGTGAGAGTAATTCAAAGTGGCAAAAGAGGCAAGAAGACATAGATTTTGCTATTAATCATTTTTGTCAAGAAGTCAGCCGTGGTCCAGAATATGTATGCGCTGTCTGTCACCGTTTGCTTTTCAGGAAACAGGTGGTTGAATGTAAAAGACATTGCTATCAAAGCAAAGGAGAGAAAATTGCTCCACTGGCTAATAGATGTATAACATTAAACTATTTACATGTCTGCAACGCTGAATGTGAGGAGGGATGCTATTTGTCTGACAGACCATCATGCAAGTTATGGATTTGTTATACATGCCATCGAAAAATACTTGGTGGAAAACTTCCAGAAGAGAGTGTTACCAATAACATGCATTTGGAAGAAATTCCAGTGGAACTTAAATGTCTCAACTCTTTGGAGCAACATCTTATTGCACGTCATATTCCCTTCATGAAATTGTTGTGTTTGCCTCGAGGCCGTCAGAATGCTTGCCATGGCCCATGCGTGTCCGTTCCTATTAATACCACAGATGTAACAAATATACTTCCAAGAAATGAATGTGATGACAAAATGATAAGAGTAAAACTGACACGGAAATTGACATTCAAAGGTCATTATGAATATAAGTTTGTACATACTGATCGTGTCAGAAATGCTCTGAGGTATTTGATGAGAAACAATAAGTGGTATGATGATGTCACGTTCAATGAAGACTGGGTAAACTCTTTGGATGGCAATGATCATGATGACGAAATGGAAAACATAAAACATGAAACAGTCTCAGGAAACAGCTGAAAAGATTGATGAGGAAAATACTCCAGAAGATCAAGCAGAGGAAGATTTGACATATATTAAAGACCAGAATGGGCTTTTGTCAGATACATCATTACAACCAGTTGATCTGGGTTCAGAGATAATTGATCAGAATTTTCAAGATATACTTAATGTGGCACCTGGTGAAGGCAATAGTCCAGTTAGGTTGTTGTCAGATAAAACCAATGAGGCAAAATGTTTCCCTGTATTCTATCCAACTGGTGGACCTACCTTCCATGATAACAGAGAGGTAAAAATAACTCTAGCACGATACCTGAATACACGCATACTCAATGCAGATGGTCGTTTTGCACGGAACAGACTTTATTTTTTACGCACAATACATATCAGAGGTGCATCAAGTTGTCTGTAGTGTTTCTGTCGCATTACGCAAAGGTGGTGGCAATAGTTCTCTGAAAGAAATAACACCAGACAAGTTGTTAAACTCTCAATCGCTTAGTAAAATATTACACAATGATGAAGGATACAAGTTCTTAAAGGATTAACATGGTGGTTCAATATAACACTTTCCAGGTATCTTTAGGCAACAACAAAACACGTGTTTAACTATTTCAGAATTCATCCATACAAATTATTTTAAAACATGTTTTTAGAGGTCTGAATCTGCCACTCAAAAAGTTCACTCACTCAAAACTGGGCGTGATTATTAACAACTGATTGACAGTTCTCTGAGCAAATGACCAACTGGAATCATTCCGACTGACAGGCGTGTGCCCCGTTACCATAGCTACTACCGCTCCGAGCTAGACAGCAAGAGCTAGAGCTAGCAACAGCCAGATCAATAACCAACAAACAGAAGGTGACTTGTCCAGTAATGTTTTACTAGCTGCTAACCAGGGGAAAGCACAACTATTGTCTTTATTAAAGTAACTTAGCTAGCCAACTTCACGAGGAGCGTATGGGGAATATAAAATTAGCTAACGTTAGTGTAACGAATCCCCGTATATAAAGTGGCTGGCAACTTACTGCTGGTTAAATCGCCGTTTTATTTTCCGTTTGCATGGTATTACATTCCTTAAACCTTCTGTAAACAAGCGTCCCACCGTAAGAGCTATGGCCTCATACGGGTGCATTAAACATGAAAACTTTTATTAGCGTCCTTCTAGAGCTAAATTGAACTGAACATTTTACCGTCAAAAGCGGAAATGTAAACATGTTAGCGTCGCAGGTCTTCAAAAAAAGTCTAGCGAAAAAATGGCACATATTCTAACGAGTTCTAGCTGTCACATTGAGAATGTACTGCTGACTGTCCATGTTGAAACATAATTACATTATGTCTTTATTGTCCACAAGGTAAATTCATTTTGCCTCAGTCAGACAAATAAAACCCATCACAGTACACAATAAAAATCACAAAAAGGGAAGAGGTAGGGTCTCTAAAAATAATTTTGTGCATAAATGTGCTTGTGCATGTTTGTGTCCACATAGGGGGTGTTGGCCCACCAGGGCCAGTTCATCCACTCATGGGGGGGAGCAGTGGAGGGGAGGGAGGATTGTTTGTTCAGGAGCCTTATCACAGAAGGGTTGAAACTGGCCCTGGCCCCGTTTGTTTCAAATACAGAGGCAGCATACCTCCTACCAGAGGGCAGGATCTGTAAGCAGGTGCTGAGGTTGTGAGTTGAGTCTCTCGCGATCTTACTTGCTTTCTTCACCGCCCTCTGGTCGTAGAGCTGCTAGAGGGTTGAGCACTGCACCCCGCAGAGCTCCGCCCCCAGGGTGATCACCCTCCCCTCCAAAGTTTGGCCTTGTAGGTCTCTGAGAGCCCCTCATACCAAACATCACAAGGGGGTTCAACAATTATGCCCCTCATACCAAACATCACAAGGGGGTTCAACAATTAGCCCCCTCATACCAAACATCACAATGGGGTTCGACAATTAGGCCTATTATCTAACATGGATGGTTATAAAATGAAAAAGGCAATATGCATTCTCTCAATGTATTACATTTTTCCTCAACAAGGGGGAGGAGGGGGTGGCAGGGGACCCAAGAGCAGACACAGAATGCAGGTTTAGTGGAAAAGACCACGTATGGGCTTAATCGGAGGCAGGTGATGGTCGGGCTACGACAGGGCAGTCAGACGGATAAGGTTTGGCAGGAGCGAGGATCTCAGAGGGTCACAGCAGGAACAGGCAAGTCAGACAGGACAAAGCAAGGATGTGAGACTCGGGTGAATTTTCCAGGCGGTTCAGGTTGGTGTTACATTACATTACAGTCATTTAGCAGACGCTTTTATCCAAAGCGACTAACAATAATTGCATTTAACGTAGGAAGAGCCAATGTACTACTACTTGCCAGAACACACAAGTGCATCTTCTTTCTAAAACAAGTGACTAAGAGCATAATCTAGTGCTGACGGCAAAGTGCAAGAATCACAATCTAAAGTACAGTGCAATATAATATAATAAGTGCTTAGGTGGGAGGATTGTTGTAGTACTTCTTGAAGAGATGAGTTTTGAGCCTGCGACGAAAGATGGGCAGCGACTCTGCTGTCCTGACATCAGTGGGCAGCTCATTCCACCACTGCGGGGCCAGGACAGAGAAGAGCCGTGATCGTGTCGATCGACCGCAGGAGCCTCGGAGTGACGGGGCAACCAGTCGCCCTGAGGTAGCAGAGCGTAGTGGTCGGGAGGGGATGTAGGGTTTGACCATGGCCTGGAGGTAGGAGGGGGCTGTTCCTTTCATTGCCCTGTAGGTTAGCGCCAGAGTTTTAAACTGGATGCGAGCCGCTACAGGGAGCCAGTGTAGGGAGTGTTGAGACGAGCGGGTGTCAAGGTTGGTGTTGAAACGAGCGGGTGTCAAGCAGTTGGTGTTGAGACGAGCGGGTGTCAAGCAGTTGGTGTTGAGACGAGCGGGTGTCAAGCAGTTGGTGTTGAGACCAGCGGGTGTCAAGCAGTTGGTGTTGAGACGAGCGGGTGTCAAGCAGTTGGTGTTGAGACCAGCGTGTGTCAAGCAGTTGGTGTTGAGACGAGCGGGTGTCAAGCAGTTGGTGTTGAGACCAGCGGGTGTCAAGCAGTTGGTGTTGAGACGAGCGGGTGTCAAGCAGTTGGTGTTGAGACGAGCGGGTGTCAAGCAGTTGGTGTTGAGACGAGTGGGTGTCAAGGTTGGTGTTGAGACGAGGCCATAGGCGATGGTTCAGGCAGGTCAGACTAGGATGAAGGAAAAACAAAGGGTAAGGCAGGGTTAAAAATATAGACAGGCTTATTTGAGAGAGCTAGAGATGTGTGCTGCCCACTAGATTGGTCAATGATCTGGCATCGACTTGAGCAGACCGGCTTCTTATTCTGTCAGAGATGGGTTGACCATGTTGATGGACGTACGCTGCACGCTGTGGGATGTGCCAGGCTGCTCTGAATCAGAGGCTGTGGGAGCGGGCTGACGAGGGCAGGGCTGGCGAGGCTGACTGAACGGTGACACATATCCAGCTACAGCATCAGCCTTCACAGGTTTGCCGTACTGTGCGTTCAGGTTGTCTGGTACAGGCATCTGGATCATCTGGGCTCGGTATGGCTCAGGCATTTGGAAAACCTCGTCGAAGAGCGTGGTCATTAGTGCGTCCCGATACTCTGAAAGGCACAATAACAAGGACAAAGTGTGAGTGTGTCTGTTTGTTCTATACATTAAGTCTATACATTATGTAGAGAAGACATATAGTTAAAGTGGTCAGTTGGATTTTTTTCAGCCACTAGATGGGACAGTGGTGCAGCGTATCAGATATAAACAAGTGGGCGTTTTCAATCCATACAGTGCCGTTCAGGGGGTGGGGCTCAGCGCCGGGCCGGCTTCGCTCATATTAAAAAGAATCTGCATTTGCTCCACAGGCACTACACCGTTGGCTATATTTTCTGTACAGATAGTGATGACTCCCCTGGACCTATTTATTGCATATATTGGGGGTTTTTTCTCCAAAAAGTGCAGTAAATCGAACAGAGCACCTTTAAAATAAGAATGGGAATGTATTACTCACTGTGTGTTGGCTTGGTCTTGAGGGCTTGAATGGAGTATTGTCCCTTCTTTGCCTTGGGATACTTTATCATGTAGGCCAGTTCTCCTGTGGAGCTGATTGCCTGGCTCCGGTTGGCGTTCTCGTTGAAGTGCATTGCAGCCAAGTAATGCCTGAAACCATAATAACATATTATGATATATCATATTATGATGTCACAAAATTACAGTAAATGTGGTAGTTTCTGCCCCACCCTGCCCTACAGCTCTGAAGAACCATGGCACAAGGCAGCGAGGTAGGGCGGCTGGTACTACCGTACCAATTTGAGCCGTCTGAGACAGACTTTGCAGAGGGCCCACCACCACCACCGCCAGAAAACAGGCGGTTGACCCAAGTGGTCACGGAGTGGTGAGTGAAAGATATACCGCTTGCCCATGTGGTCAAATATAACAATTCTGGTAGCAGTAAATTCTCTAAGTCTTGATCTTGAATATTCATATCAATATTTATCCATAAACAGGTGCTTATGTGGACAGTGCCAAACTATGCCCTCTGAAGAGGAAAACATCTGCTGTGCAGAACTCACACCAGTGTGTATTATTATCAAGGCCGTTGCAGTATGGCACATGACCCCGACACATTGTCAACCACATAAAGGCAGTTATGGTAGCTGTTAGATGAGTGGTGGTGACACCCTTTGATCAAATCCAATTCCCCACCAAAATAACACACCTGAATGGTTCCTCTACCATGAAAACAATTTATTTTAATATAATTTATTTTATTTTTTTTATACAAATTTTTTTTTAGGTAACGGCCAGGTGTGGAGAGCTTCCACAAGACCCGGGGTGCATTATTTTTCACCCTGGTTTGGAACCAGGCTGCCTCAACCCCTACACCCTTCAGATAGCCCAAAATGCCTTCAGAGTACAGTATGGGCCTTTGCCTGATAGGGAGAGAGCAGCGTGAGTGTTACCCAAATAAAAAAGCTTAGCCATGTTTATAGTTTGAAACAATATAACATGAGTGTTCCCAATGCTGAAAATAATTTTTACCTGAATCATAAACAGTAGGAAATGGAAAACAATCTCACTGTCCGAGACCTAAAATATATTTTCAAGATATGTATATTGAAATTGCTTGCATGAAATATGTATTTTTATTACAGGCGTGCTCGCTTTCTGGCCTACAGGCAATTTGTCTGCTGGTGCTGGGGCTATCTGGGCAGGAGAAACAGGGTAATAATACCATTGTGTGTCGTCCTGCGCCTACCACCCCTATAATTCCAGTATATGTTCAATAAAAACTTTCTTCACAGCTCAAGTTGCTGGCTTCTTACTGTAGTTTAAAAAAAAATTAGATCGGTTTGGTCCGTACATCCTACTGTACATCACTCATGCAACCTGTGCTATACAGGAGGTTTAACATACTGTACCTGCACAGCATCCCAAAGAAAGGGAAATGGACATTCTTGGGTGCGAACTTCAGGATGACCGCATGGAATGCCTCCAGTGCTGACGTCTGGTGCTGTGGACTTAGTTTTCCCACATCTTTCAGGAACCTCCTGTTCGTCAGGGCCATTTCCACTTTGTGGGCACTTGCATCACCTTAAATGGAATAGGAATATGTAACATCCCTACCCATCAATCCCCATATAATATGCCAATGAATAACCTACCCGTATTACAAGATGCAGTACTTACCAGGCTGGAACCACCTGTTTCCATGTGTTTCTGTAAGATCACGGTGAACACATTTTGGGAACAAGGGATCTTCATGTGTGTGGACATTGTGAAGATGGTTCACAAGGGAAGTCCACTTTGCCACGGTTTCCTCTCCAGAAGCTGATGCTGTAGCGGACCAGTACATGTGGTTGGTTATACTGCGTTGCCACAGCTTCACCTTTTTGCACTTTTTGGCAAGTCCCTCCAACTTCCGTGACACAGCTGTTAATATGAGTAGAAAAATAGATCAAAAGGTGAAATGTGGGATACTCAATGTTCTGAATGATCCATGAGTTAACACGTTGTGAAGTCTGCATTGACAGGACTGTTCTGATACAGGAAAAACAGTTTCATAGAACCCAGATACAGCTATCTAATAACTACCCTAGTGCATCTCATAGCTTTCCCTATACATCTCGTTCTGTTTATTTATAAGTTTAATAAAACATGCCTTTGTCTGACAAAGTATTGCTGAGTTTCATTAAAAAATGTTTAAATTTTTTTCCCCTAAAGATAATGTGGTCATACATTTTGCCACGTGCCAAACACCGTAGTAGTGCGTCACTGCAGGCTTCTGTTCTCTGAGGAACTTCTGGATCTGAGGATGTCTGTCAGTGACAAGGCAGCCCACGGTCAAACCAGACTCCTCTAGGAACTGAAGGCTTCTTTTCAGTCCCTCCTTCTCCATCCTTCCACTGCCGCCAACCTCGTTGCTCTATTGAGGAAGACAAGTTCATGAGACAAAAAACAAAACTGTGTCACACAATGCTGCTAGAACATTAGTGATTTTGGGAACCGGTGTAATGTTAGAATGGCTTGGGCACATCCACTATGGCGCAGTTACAGTACACATCAGATCTTTTGTCCCTCTATGATTGCATTCAGACTAACCTGTACCAACTGAATGTCTACAATGACATTGCTGTCCAGCTCCATCATGGAGTAGCATCCATACTTGGCTGAATGCCCAGGAGAGTCAGCCCTCATGTCACCAGCAAAGGAAACGGTCTCCTTCTGCCTCAGTGACAGCAGCAGCTCCTCCTGGTCTCTCTTCCATTTGTTGAAAATGGTTGGCTGCAGGTATGAGCGGGCGTGGGCATGGTAGGTGGCACTGCAGATTGACCGCACGCGCATTGTGCTCAGTACCTAGTAAACAGAAATTATGAGTGAACGCAGGGTATAAAATGTTATTCAAATGAACATATTTTAAATACTCTGTGGGTTAATAGATTACCTTCTTTGTTTGAAGGAAACTTGACCCAGAAAAGAGGATGGCTGCAGACAGCCGCAGGTTGCCAGCAGGTGTGGTTCCAATCAGCGGCTGACTCATCCACTTCCTGTAGTAGGTGCAGTGTGGACAACTCTGCTCAACAGACAGGAAGGTCCCCTGCACAATCTTCTTGACCTGGCACCTCATGCTGCATATCGGGCAGGTCTCAAATAAGGTCATGAGACAGTCCTCGAACACGATGTATTTTGGTGTCTCATGAACTGATGCCGGAGGTTGACTGTGGAAACAACACCCAAAATAACAATGGATTCGTGGATGAAAAGACGTTAAGCGCTCCACCCCAGGCATTAGGCATATCAAGGTATAATAGTTTTAAAAAGCTGTCTTTTAAGAAAGATTAAGTGCAAATAGGTAAATAATAACCAGACATGTACTACCAATTACTTACGATAGAACTGTGGACTCGGTCAAGACAGACTCTCCAGGGTTGTAGGTAGAGTCGTCTTCTTCTGGGACTTGGATGGAGTCATCATCATCTAGACGGGCCCGTTTGGAGGGCGGTGAATCTGCATTCTTTTGCGGTGTTGAGGTCAGGACAGGTAGGACAGGGCGAGAAATCACTCTGCTTCCAACACCAATGCTTGTTGTGGCAACACTGGCCTGTGTAGCTGTAAATGAAAATGTTGATTTAGTATATACATAGAAATTCAAGTATGTGGTTGTGCAGGGCAATATGCACATTGTTCTAGTCTGGCCCCCTGCGACCCCCTGCGGCCTCCTGAGCGGCGCCGTTGATATAGGGGTTCACTGAATATCACTGAAGTGATCTATGAAGAACTGATGAATTTTACACACTTGGCCTTTAAGATAGCACGACATATTCAGTGAGCCATAGGGCTCCATTGTAATCGCCAAGGTAGAGATCCAAGGTCGCCGGTTCAATCCCCACCTCCGACGCAAAATGTCCAAGTGTCCTTAACAAGACGCTGAACCCCAAATTGCTTGTGGGTGGCTCTCAATTGACTCCCCTGACTAAATAAAGGTTTCCATTCAATACCAAGACATTTCCAACAGCTAGTTATAGCTATGAACTATCTATTCTATGAATGAATTGAAAATCAACACATTATAAGTTAACAAACAAACATGATATAGGGTGTATGTTACACACTTGGCCTTTAAGATATCAATACATATTCAGTGAGCCATAGGGCTCCATGTCCAAGTGTCCTTAGCAAGACGCTGAACCCCAAATTGCTTGTGGGTGGCTCTCAATTGACTCCCCTGACTAAATAAAGGTTTCCATTCAATACCAAGACATTTCCACCAGCTAGTTATAGCTGGCAAATGAACTATCTATTCTATGAATGAATTGAAAATCAACACACAAGTTAAAAAAAGAAACATTTTAATAAAAACAGATATTCACAATAATAACATATATACAATATAATCCAACTCCTTCCTCTTACTTCCTCTTCATCTCCTCCAGCCACTGTTCGACCGTCTTCCCCCCAGACGTCTGAGCACAGAATGTGGTGTTCTTAAAACGGCTGTGCCCCGTTTCTTTTGTTTTAGGCAACCCACACTTTTTGCACCTGTATGTGTCATAGGCCTTGTGCGGCCTGACCTGGGTGGCCTGGGCCTCCTCCATTTTCTTCTTCCTCCAGGCTGTGGTCTTGGGGAGCTGGGGACCTGGAGGAACTGGGGGCACAGGGAGGGCCGTAGCAGGAGGCAGAGGGGTGGTGTGAGGGAGTGGGGCAGGGAGGGCCGTAGCAGGAGGCAGAGGGGTGGTGTGAAGGAGCGGGGCAGGGTCACAGGTGGGCCGGTGTATTGAAACCCTGCTCCTTTGGGGAGCCTCTCCACTCCTGTCCTCTGGCACAGTGAAGAAAGTTTCTGTATGCTGCTGCTGACGCACTCCACTATCAGCTGGTGGTAAGTGGGCGGGGGCGTCAGCAGCAGGTACCTCCACACTGGGTCTCCATGGCGTTGGGTCCAGGATGGCCCGCTCCTGGTTCCTCTGTTTTTTGTTGTGCCTGCACAAACAGAGCAATAACATTCAGTACACCAATTTATTAAATATATATTAATAACATAGTTTGAATAGTATTGGTTTATTATAAGTACGTACCACTGGCTGAGGGTCAGCTTATTGACCTGAAACAAGCGGATCTCTGTCTTGGCCTGGAGGTCTGGACTGCCGTCGACCAGGTCTTTGATCCTCCGGTAGTCCCGGAGGATGGTCGCCCAGCGGTCCAACCTCACCCCAGCAATGGTCCTGCCGGCAGGGTGGAGGAGACACAGCTCTCTGAAAATGGCCTCCACAAGGCGGCTACTGTCCGGCCACTGAGAAGGCCCTACACCTTGTCCAAGAAGGCAGCTGGATGGAGAGAAAAGGCAAATAAGTAAACAAATGGCTGCTATTGAGTAAAGAAGTAAACAAATGAGTGTTATAAAGTGTGTGACTGACAAAATACAGCTCTCTCTACATACCGCTTCAGACTGTCCACTCCTGGAGTGACAGCCGTCTTTGAGCGACTAGTCCTGAAGCGCCCCTTCACTAGTCGGTCCCGGAACCTCTCAGGGTAGGTCACCGCCTTCTTGTCATCCGGGGTCAGCTTCGCCCAGAGAGCTATGATCTCCAGCACCTTCTGCCTGGAGATCCACGCCTGGTCCCTCAGACTGAGCAGTGCGTGTCCCAGGCGGACCACATGCTGGTACCCCGGCGCTCCATCTGGTCCCAGGAAGTCCTGAGAAGAAAAGGAAATCAACAAGATGATTATTAAAAACCAAATTCAATTTTTTTCAAGGTTCAAGGTAGTTTTATTTGGCACATGTACAGTAATACAGGGTAAAACATGCAGTGAAAGGGGGGTGCTGAGTCACTGCGCATTTCCCTGCATGTCTAGTGTGATCTACAGTAAATCTTACATTGTCATCCTCTGGCGCCGCAGCACCCTCCTGCTCGGCTGGGTTGTCCCTCGCTGGACCGGGCTGTGAGGGAGGCGCTGGACCGGGCTGTGAGGGAGGCGCTAGACCAGGCTGTGAGGGAGGTGCTGGACCGGGCTGAGAGGGAGGTGCCCTGGGTAGAGGAGGCAGGAGGTCTTCCAGGACAATGGTAGGATCTACATCCTCCTCGTTGCCCAGATCGATCCCCTCGTCGTCCTCCAACTCAAAGTCCTCCTCCCTCACTCCATCAGGCACCTCTGGGTCCCTGGTGAGCTCTTCTGGTTCTTCTCCAATCTGGGAGAGGAGGTAGTCCAGTCCGATGAGCTCACCTGAAACAAAGTACAGAAAGGGTTTACTTACTGGTGTGTGTGTGTGTGTGTGTGTTCTGTGTAAGAACCTGAGAGAGAGTGCAAGGGAGAGAGAGAATACATACCAGTGTATGGAACAGGGTGCGTGAAGTCCTCAGCTATCTTACAAGCCAACAACTCTTCAGTGAGGGAGTTGATGGCCTGTTTCAGGCGGCCGTCATAGCTGTGGAGGGATGGTCCGTAGTGCCCCTCCACAGCTATCCCAGCCCGGTCCTCATTCCACCTGGTGAGCCCCTCCAGGAGGAAGGCATGGTAGTGGCCCCCCCTCAGGCGAGTTCCTTTAAAAAATGAAACAAGATTTTTTTGTAGTAATAAACTCTCACCCAACGTCCAGCCACTGGTTAAGTGAACATGAGCTTAACAACATCTGTTTAAATGTCTGAGTATATACCTGGAATGAACCGGTTCAGGTGGAGGTGAAAGGACTCCAGTGACGACGACCCCCGGGAGCAGCGGAACACAGGCAGGAGGAGCCCTCCCTTCTTCTCCCTGCCTGTCTGGGTGTACATCTGCACGCCGGGGGGATCCTGGATGCACTCCAGGTGACGCCGCTGGCTGTCCCAGATGACCTCAATCTTCCGGTGGTCCAGGAACGGAACGCCCAGGGTGTCGGTGGAGCTCCAGAAGTCCCTGAACAGCTCCTTCAGACGCCGCTCGGTCTCCTGCACCCCACGAGTGCGGCGGCGACAGTGCCTGGCCAGCTCCTTCTTGGAGATGCTGTTGGCCACCTGGGCGTCGCTGATGGGTCCCAGGGAGGAAGCCTCCAGTAGCGCGCGCTTGGCCGCCATCAGCAGGTCTACATCCTCTCTGCACCACTCGAATATGCAGCCTGACATGCGGCTCAGAAACAAGCCGTAGAGAGGATGGCAGTCCGTGGTCACTCCCCCAGCCAGCCGGCAGGTGAAGTGCCAGATGTCCAGCCGGACCGCAAGCTTGTCCCACTGGCTGAACATGGCTGCCGCTTTGCCCGGGCCATGGGCAGAGCAGCAGTCCCGGTCCACATACAGCAGCACGGGAGGTGGGACCCCCGCGTCCTGGTAGCGCTGCTGCAGGCCTGCTGTCATGGGGAGCAGTTCCACTCCCTCCGCCTCTGTCAGGACCGTTATGAGCACCTGCCCCAGCTCGTTGGCCACGTTGGTGGCCCAGGCTGCCCTCCCCTGGAGCTTGCCCGCCAGCTTCTTGGTCACCTAACAACAAACAGATGTATAACATAGGGATGACATTAATATATCTATATTTCACAGGGATACAATTCATGTTTTCATTCTGCCATTCATTGTTACCTTCTTTGTGGAGTCCATCTTCAAGATGGACCCATACACGGAGGTGATCCGGGCCTTCATCTCCTCCATCCTGGGCACCAAATCAGCAGCGCGGACGGTCAGCAGCCAACGGGGTGAGGGCACAGGGATCATGGGAATCGGAGGCAGGACGGTTCTCACCGCAGCACCCGGGACAGCAAACTTCTTGCAGGTGCTGAGGTAGAGGATGGTCTGGGCCATCCAGCGCTCGCTGTACTGCTCCCTGATCTGGTTGTACAGCCTGGTGGTGCTGTTCCCCAGAGTCCTCTCCCTCATCAGCTTCACCACCTTTATGTCACAGGCCAGACTGATGGAGAGATGGGCAGATAAGACAATCATTAGTTATAGGATAACTTGAATCAGCAGGGCTTTTTTAAATAATCTATTTTGCATAGTACATAAGTGAAAAGCTGTGTGTCCACTCACTGGTAGGTAAGAACAGCTGGAAACAGGCTCCTGCGTCCGGGCTCCAGCTGATCCAGGGTGTCGAGGGACCAGGAAGTGTACTTCTTGGTACAGCGGCGGCACTCCAGGTACTCCGTAGCCAGGAAGTACCACCCTTCCATGTCCAGGACCTTGCGCACAACTTTATAAAGGCCACAGCTTGTGAGCGCATGCTCCTTGCACGGCCGACTGCAGGACTTCAGGGCGTGGTTCTTGCAGTCTGGCTGGGTGCACACAAACTTGTAGGCCCACAAGCGGTACGGCATCCACAGGCAGAGCGGGCGGAGGAAGAACCCATCTGGAGAAGCCGGAGGTTGGTGGAAGATGTTGGGCAGCGGAGGGGGGTGATACCAGAGGGTCAGGTCGCTCTTGATGACCGCTTTCCCACTGGCATCGGCTTTGAAGAGCGCCTTGCTCACCCACTGGTGCTGCTCTTTAGGGAGGGTTTTAATCCACCCATCAGGCAGAAGAACCTGTGAAAGAGAGAACACATTAGGTTCAGCTCTCTGTGTGTGTGTGTGTGTGTGTGTGTGTGTGTGTGTGTGTGTGTGTGTGTGTGTGTGTGTGTGTGTGTGTGTGTGTGCGTGCGTTTGTGTGTGTGTGTGTGCGTGCGTGCGTGCGTGTTTGATTACCTCTTTGTGAGTGACAGGCGGAGGCTGTGGCCTGATTCTCAGTCTGTCCAAGGCTAGGGATGGAGGAGCTGGCAGGGTGGTGGCGGTTGGAGGAACAACCTGTGAAAGACATTAGGTTATTACAAATTATTATTGTTATTAATAATAATAATAATGATAATAATAACAATAAGAATGATTGATTACCTCTGGCTCAGTGATGACCTCTGGCTGAGCAACAGGCCTGTCAGCCAACAACAAGGTTGTTGGAGCTGGAGCTGGAGCTACACAGTTAATAAAACAAAGGTTAATCTACCATAATATTGCACAAGAGTTTAACTTTAACACAATACTTTAATTTGGTAATGAATTGCATTAAGTTATTACTACAATGCAGTGTGCAAAGAGTTGAATTGAAATGATTGCAGCCAAATAGCAAAGCAAATAGTGGAAGCCACACCAAGATGAGTGTTTCTCAGAGTGTTAATATGATTGGCTAGATGAGAAGACAAGACGAGCTATAGCCAGTGATTAAACCAGTGATGGAGAGAGAGCACCATACACTACCATGCAGAGCAGGAGTAAAGCAGTGACATTTCTACAACTACAACGTACAACTACCACATGATTCCACTTACCATGTCACTTACAAAATAACCTGTTTGCAATGACAGAAAGAGGAGTAAACAAAACCTCTATTCATATATTCATGATACTCTTTAGAGCGATAAAGACAAATATACACATTGACATACCGACTACATCTGGGAGATCAGACCAGAATGAGCACTCCTCCATCAGCTCTTCATCAGTGATCTCAACTGCCACTAATGTAGTTGGACCTGACTGAGTTGCTGCAAAGAGACAGAGAGGTGAGGAGAGGACACACACACACACACACACACACACACACACTCCTCCAAACTACTGTATTTGTGGTCAAAAACACACATCTACAATGTAGATCATTTTAAAACTCACAAATGTAAAATCTGAATCAAATGTATTCTTACAAGGCTGGATGGTAGGGGGTGAAACCCGCCGTCTCACAGACCTGGCCACCACAGGTGGGAGAGCTGCAAAAGATTATGGGACACTTTTACACACACATACACACACAAATACACACACCTACAATGTAGATCATTTTAAAACTCATACATTTAAAATCTGAATCAAATGTATGCTTACATGGTTGGATTGCAGCGGGGGTAAGTGTCCTTTTCACAGCCCTTTGAATGTTCTGTACACTGCAACCTTTCCCAACCAACAGGCCACGCAGGGAGGAGACTGGCACTGGTGGCTGGGTAGCGCTGGCCCGGGAGGTAGTGCGTGGCTGGGTAGCGCTGGCCCGGGAGGTAGTGCGTGGCTGGGTAGTGCTGGCCTGGGAGGTAGTGCGTGGCTGGGTAGCGCTGGCAGAGGGCTGGGAGGTAGTGCGTGGCTGGGTAGCGCTGGCCTGGGAGGTAGTGCGTGGCTGGGTAGCGCTGGCAGAGGGCTGGGAGGTAGTGCGTGGTTTGGTAGCGCTGGCAGAGGGCTGGGAGGTAGTGCGTGGCTGGTTAGCGCTGGCCTGGGAGGTAGTGCGTGGCTGGGTAGCGCTGGCAGAGGGCTGCACTGCAAAAAATGACTATCTAAATATAAGAAATAAATACTTGATTAGAGAAGACACAGACTAGAAACAAGTGCATTTATCTGCCAGTGCAGTAAGATAATTACACTTGGTAAGATTTCTTGAAATAAGAAAAAAAATCTAGGCTTTAGAAAGGTGAGAATCTCTTGAAACAAGTGGTAAAACACTAATTCCAAGCACTGTATTAAGTCAAATAAATGTAAAACTAGTTTGTTTCTTTCTTAATTTGAGTGAAAAGATCTTAAAACCAGAGCTACTAAAAAGATGTGTCTCCTTAATTTGAGTGAAAAGATCTTAAAACCAGAGCTACTAAAAGGATGTGTCTCCTTAATTTGAGTGAAAAGATCTTAATACCAGAGCTACTAAAAGGATGCCTCTCCTTAATTTGAGTGAAAAGATCTTAATACCAGAGCTACTAAAAGGATGCCTCTCCTTAATTTGAGTGAAAAGATCTTAATACCAGAGCTACTAAAAGGATGCCTCTCCTTAATTTGAGTGAAAAGATCTTAATACCAGAGCTACTAAAAGGATGCCTCTCCTTAATTTGAGTGAAAAGATCTTAATACCAGAGCTACTAAAAGGATGCCTCTCCTTAATTTGAGTGAAAAGATCTTAATATCAGAGCTACTAAACAAGATGATTCTCCTTAATTCAAGAGTTGTCATTAGCGTTTCTGTCTTAAAATAAGACACGTCATTTACATTAAATGAATTCAAGCACACATAATTAACATTGTCCACAATTATTTATTACTGTAATAAAATCTCTAATCTTTGCTCATGTTTTTCTGTCTTAACACACTTTGCACAGATAAAACAGGGGCAAAAAGTATCTGAACTATCTCAATTAAGTCCAAAACAAATTGAACATATACATTTTTCTCTATACTGTTCAACAGAAAAGGTATTATTTTCAACAATATCAGCGAGGGATATAGAGAGAGAAGGAGAGAGAGAGAGAGAGAGAGAGAGAGAGAGAGACTCAAATTCTATGACTGTACATGACTCCCCTAGTACCCAGCTCTAATTCCCAGTAAAAGCTTTCCACTCTGCCATGGCTCGTTTGTATGAGGTGGTGGCATCTCCCTCATGGATAGCATCCTGTAATATTTCTGTCTGAAGGACAGAGAGGAGGGTTGCCACACACTTTGGATATGTAAGACGCATGGTGTAGTAGTAAGCCAGCAGATAAAGCAGACCTTCACAGAGGTCTTCCTTGGCAAAGGTGGTGATGGGAGTGGTTCCAATGGCAACAACACAGCAGGACCCATCAAAGAGCAAAACAGGGCTGGAGAGAGGTCTCTTCTGGAGGTAGACGGTGGGATCTTCTGTTGGCTAAAGCAAAATAAGAAACAGATTTTTAGGATACAACAGAAAAACAATCCGACCCTGTTAGACACCATTATCAGGCCTGTGATTGGCAAAGGACAAAAAAGCAGGAAAATATACTGAGTGAATGAGAAGGTGTGTCCAAACTTTTGATTGGTGCTGTAAATATAAAACCTGTGCAGACATACTAGCAGTGTGAATGTGTTAAGTGTTGAATGTGACAACGTGAACAAACTCTCACCTGAAGGACATGAAGCAATGCCTCACTGGCATGTCCCAGCTTCTTAGGCGGTGCGGTTGGTGAGGGAAAGAGTGTGGGGAGTACCTTGACTATTGCTATGGTGTATTCCACTAGAAAACAACAAATCAACTTTAAGTTCAAAGTTGCCCTTCCTAAATATGACTATTATCAGGTTCACGTTGAGGTGACAGAAAATTATTTTTGTCACCATGAATAGTATTATCATTCTGGGTTTATTTAATCAGTGTTACATATTGGCAACATACACAATCCTATTCACACCCATATCTGAGGAATCAGCAAAGTGTATCAGAGACACAGCTAAATTAAGTACCTGCATCCAGGGTCATGGTTGGCTTCATTACTTTCTTCGAAACACCGTAAAACTGCACCAGGGCACAGAAGTCATCCCATCTCTTCTTTACTTGCTCTATGAACTTGGGGTTTCCCTTATCCAGGATCCGCCTCAGCTCACCCATCACCTACAACACAAGTAAAGACACTTTTTCATATAAACTCCTGACAATGTGCGGAGAATCAGGTCCAGACATTCTCAGGAGTTGCCCTTTCATACATGGACGACTCCTCGATAGTGGGCTGCATCAGGGCAGACGAGGAGGAGGAGTACAGGGACATGATCAGGAGATTCGTCAGCTGGGCCAGGGAGAACCAGCTCCAACTCAACCCCAGCAAAACCAAGGAGCTGGTGGTGGACTTCAGAAGGAACAAGAGTCCCCCAACCCCTATTACCATTCAGGGGGTGGATATCGAGATGGTTGACTATTACAAGTTCCTGGGAGTGCACCTAAATAACAAACTGGACTGGACGGGCAACACTGAGGCCCTCTATAGGAAAGGGCAGAGCAGACTGTTCTTCCTTAGGAGGCTCAGGTCCTTTGACGTGTGTAGCAGGCTGCTGCGGATGTTCTACCAGTCTGTGGTAGCCAGCACACTGTTATTTGCTGTGGCCTGCTGGGGGGGGGGGCAACACTAGGTCTAGTGAGACAAACAGACTGAACAAGCTGGTGAGGGCTCTGTGGTGGGGCAACAACTGGACAGCCTGGAGGCCGTGGTGGAGAGGAGGATGAGGGACAAACTGAAGTCCATCCTGGCCAACCCCTCTCATCCCCTCCACGACGAGCTGTGGCAGATGAGGAGCACCTTTAGCCACAGGCTCATCCCACCCAGGTGCAAAACAAAGCGTTTCAGGCGCTCCTTTGTGCCAGCGGCCATCAGACTCTATAACAGTGCCTGAGGTTTTCTCCTGTGTTCCCGAGTGTTGTAGATGGCTGCAGGCATGCATGCATGTAGGTATATATGTATGTATGTAGGTATGTATGTATGCATGGATGTGTGTGTGTGTGTGTGGGTGTGTGTGTGTATGTATGTATGTGTATATATATATATATATATATATATATATATATATATATATATATATATATATATATATATCCGTATATATATATATATATATATCCTACAGGATACTTACGCATAGTGTATGTATATATTTTTTGTTACCTATTGTGATTTAGTATGTATATTCTGTCTATCCTGCTGTCCTTTACTTTCTTTTTCCCACTGCCCTGTACTTTCTAATGCTGAAACCCCCAAATTTCCCCCCACGGGGATCAATAAAGTACATCTACATCTAATCTAATGTAGCACACAACAGGAGATTGTCCATGGCATACGTGTTCTCACATACTGAAAATGTTTGGTTTAGGCGAAGGGATGGCACCTAGGTAGAGCGTGCAGGAGGCAGGACATGACGCAAAATGTATACTCTTACTATTAAGTGATGGCGAAATGAGACTTTCATTTCATTTTACAAAGTGTACATTAGTGACACCTGCTGGCGAGGTGCATTTAGAGCAGCCAGTATAGATCACGTGTCAACTAGTCTCGCATAGACAGAACTATCTCCACATTTAGTTTACTGTGCCAGCACTGGAGAAAGGTCTGGCTGGACTCATTACCATTTGGGGATAGGGGAAAAACAAAGCTGTATTTCTTTAAACCAATCACAATCGTCTGATTTGGGCAGGGAGATTCTCCTGCCTCCTAATGACAAGGCTTACAAAATTTTTTTGATATAATAAATCCAGTGCATGTGTGAAAGGGGCTGAAACCTTAAAACCATAAGTGTTAAGCCTGCAACAATGCTTGCTTCGTGTATAAGCCGAAATAACAAGTTAATAACTTACATTAGGAAGATCCTTGAAACACGGATATGCATCCAGGATCTTGGTTGGCCGGTCCTCTTCTTTCAGGACATCACTGTCGATGAAGGCTCTTCTGGCTTGAAACTCAAGGTCAAGGATTTGGGAGACAGCATCTTGGTTGGGTTTTGGTTTCTTGTACATCTCCTGCAGTGTCTTGTAATGTCTGGCCTGTGTGGTCGGACTAGTGTCTGCTGAAATGGAGAACACATCAGTAATAGTACGTAATTTGCATGTGTGCCTATTTTTTATATATTGTATTTTGTATATTTTGCATTTAGCATATTGCACGGTTTCTTAGAAGCATAAATCAGGCTTAAGCCTACTTTATCATAGTGACAGCTCTCTGTAGTAGTTCTGGGGCCTAGACTGTAACTTGCTGTTTTTATTCTTGCGTTATATAATTTCTCTTAGATCTGTTGATGACATCAACACAGCTCTTTTCTGCTCCACTGTCAGTGAGGCAGGCTACTTAAGTCACTGTAAAAGACCAGTAAAAGACCTTATGAGTTCTTGTGCAAAGATGCGAGAAGTACAACCATCTCTCCATCTCTCAACCCATCACCCTGGAAATCTGACGACAGCATGTCAACTCATATGGCTAGACGGTAGACAGAGCATGGCCAAAGCACGCCTGGAAATCAAACAACAACACGTCAGACTCCTCAGAACTTCTGTTATCATTGGAGTATCGTAAGTGTCTTGACTCCAGGACACTCTGGCATGGACGGAGGGCTGCAGGGATGAAGTCAACTTGTCAGACCAGAGTGTGATGGCTATGATGACTAAAGTTAAGCGGCAGAGTATCTCAAAGTGTCATGACTCCAGGACTCTGGGCTGGATAGTAGGGATGCAAAGATGGCCTTCAAATTCTCCCATCTCTGCACAGGAACACCTAAGGTCTTTAAGAATGACTATTGTACCCTATACCTCACTGATTGTAGAGCAGAACAGGGCTGTCCTAACAGAAATTATATAACACAAGAATACAGTTTAATCAGGAAGAATCACATCCCTGGGAGAGGAGTGAATGGGGGGGGATTGTTGTTTCTGTCTATCAGCAAAAAGAGTGCAGTAAAATGTATAATAAAAATGGTTTCGCTTAAGAATCGTGACCTAAGCAAGGAAATCAACTCTCATTTTATCCAGAATCGCGCAGCCCTAGCAGAGACATAGCCCACATAACGCATAATTATTAATTAATTATAAATAAATATAACTGTTAATTTCAATTCATTTTCAATGTGAGCTGGAAAGAGGGATTCGTCACCGTAAATCAGAGGCGTTCTTTTTTTGCGCTGACCTAAACAACCCAACGGACAGAAATCTATCCGTTAGTAATTCTGCCCGTTTTCTGATGTACCTGTGTGGCCGCAGATGAATCGTGATGTTGGATGTAGAGTACAGGACAGTTGTAATAGTATTAGTTTGAACTACCTGGATATTGTGAATTCCTTTTGTCCTTTCATTAGTACTTCTGGCTACTTAATAATTTGTGTTGGCACAGTTGGAACTAGGGTTGCACCCCCCACATACACACAGACACACACACACAGTAATGTTATGTATGTTATACATTCAGCAACATATGCTCTTTATGCTTTTTTAGAAAGCCAAATTAATGAAAACAAATGAGAAACCATCTGTCACATCACAATATATTAAGGGCCAATCAGAATTGACAAATATCGACGTCTGTAATATATCATAATATCCAAAATTATCATATTGCCTAGCCTTCATGCCCATATTGCCAAAATTCCATTTCCACTTACGTGAACTGGGGCCATCATCACTGCTCCCAGATGTTTGATGTAAAATAATTGTTGATCCACCACTTGAGTCTGCATCATAATCTTCTCCCGCGTCACTTGAGAAGTCAATGTGACGCCTTTTCTTTGCATGACCCCTCTCTGGTGTGGGCCCCTGTCTCTTCTGGGGGGACTTCACATTCTGCAGCCTCTTGTGAAGATAACCATAAATGCTTTCCTGTGGTAAATACAATTTCACTCATTGAGACTTTTTTGATAGACTAATTGAGACACTTTTTTATGTCACAGATAAACAATGTCAGTCAAAAAGTAATACTTCATAAGCTAAGTGTAAGAAATGATATAGCCTACCACAAATTGTAATCACTTACATGTTTCATAGTTTTGTCTTTATCCTGTAGCATGGGATAATACTCAACTAGCCTCCGAGCCATTGCAGTGACTTCATGCTTGGAAGGGTAACGGACCTCCTCTCCTTGCTCACTTGCTCTCAAGATGGAAATCATGCTGGTGACCGTGTTCCTCACCAGCCTGCATCTCAGATCTTTGGACATGACACATTCCCCCTCTCTGCCAGTGCGGGCCATCTCAAAGTAGTGCTTACGAACTTGCTCCAACTCGCTGTCTGTATAGACCACATATTCTGGAGGACTGGGAAGCTGTAGGGTCTTCTTTGGGCTTTTCTTCACCAAAGGAGTGGATGTCTGGGGGCAGACTGGAGGAGTTCCTCTAGGTGAAGACAGAGTTCCTGTTTCACCAGGGCCAGCATGGTCTGGTAAGGTGGGATTCCCATCCTAAAAAAGCAGACCGAAAAAGAATTTGTAAGAGTTAAATAACAGACCCAATTAGAAACAACACGTCTTGTGCTAGGTGCTTTCAGAGCAAAGTAGGTAACTAGTTACCTCTGGGCGAATAAGAGCCCACACTTGTTTCCTCCTGAGAAAGTGTTCCGGCCCAGGAAAAAGGTCTCTCAAATCATCACGACTGAGGGTGCGGAGCAAGGCCTCATCAATGTTGGCAGCTATAAAGACAGCCCAATCATTAACAAACCTTTTACTATTAAAAATGACCCTTTTCAGCTTATACATTTACCAGTCTTTAACTTGACAGCGTAAATGTTTTGTGCCTTCTTGTCATTTTATCTCTTGTTCATGATTAAATGTAAATAGAAATACTATTTAGACATTTGGTGTTTTGAAATTGTAAAATAGTTTTAATTAATTTTGTTTTTGAGATCAATGTAAGCATGTACAGTAATTTAATCAGTTAACATTAGCTAACAATTCACATTAATGTGTAGCTTTTTAACACATGAGTCATGACATACCATTTAAAATCAATACTGTAGTATCATCCAGTCCATCCATGGTTTTCACCTTCCTGGTTGTTGTTTTTGCTCCTTTAGGCAGGAAAAAAATCATGTTAGCCACCCACCAGAAACTCCCCTTTACCTGAAGGGTTGAGAAATTGTAGGAGTTTGCGACTAGGAACTCAGAATTGACTATTAGATTATTATTAGATTAGCTAGATGTTTCCTAGTAGGAGGTCACAACGCAAACACAGCATATCTTTTTGCATTTGAGTTCTTAGCTGTCTGAAAGCTGTAACCTTTGTTTCATTGCTAACTATGATATAGATATGACATGACCAACGGCAGTATTCTAGCTAACGTTAGCCACGAGCATAATTTGCTAATTCAAAGCGCTTCGCCATCATGCCATGATTAATTTACATTATCCCGGTCCTAATAACACCCGCAAAATAGCTAGGTAGCTGGCAATCGATAGCATTATGGGGAAGACTGAGCTAGCAAGTTATGCATGTGACCTAGCTTAGATGAACCAATCTTCCCAAGAACAATATAGCTAGCTAGCCACCTAGCTAGCGCTAGATATGACACATGACCAACGGCAGTATTCTAGCTAGCTAGCTATTTCGGATACCCGCAAAATAGCTAGGTAACGTTAGCTAGCTCGCATGGCTTGGTCTATCGGCTATGTTGGTGGCCAAATGATTGCCTCGTATTGGTTTGTTGACAGTTCAATAAACGTTTTAATGAAAAAGTATACTTTACCTTGACGGAATCCAATCCAAAGTGGCTGTTAGCTCTTATTCCAACCGAAGATTCTGTGGTTCACCCTCGTTGCTTCACATGTGCTTTGCACTAAACCCTTGGCTTCCAATCGTTAACTTTCATTCTTGACAGACGTGACTGCACGTCTGCTTGGCGCTAAAGGTGCGAGTGGGGGGAAGTATGTGCATGACAAATCAGTCTACGTGTAAATAGTGATAATAAAATAAACCATCTGTGGATATTATAACTATACAATATATGTACATTGTTAAACCTGTTTTGACATTTTTTAATTGCATTACGATGTAAATTAAATTGAATCTTAGAATGATCCACCCATAATTCCTAATTTGGTATTGCCCAAACCAATGCCCGCCAGAATGGTAGGACGTGACTATTCCAGTGAAAGTAAGGGCAGTTTACATATACTAGCAAGACTTGCAATTATTGGAGATTTTCATTAGGCTAAATTACATCAACTTTCATCTGAACTTTCTGGCTTTTGGGGGGGGGGGGAAAAACATCATGGCCTGTTGGAGGTGTGTGATTTGCTTCGTTTTTGTTGCCTTAACACTGAAGTCTCTCTTGAGCCATATTAACACCGCTCATAGTCGCAATCCAGATTTCCATGTTATATGCGGAATTGATGGTTGTACCGAAGAATACAGAGTCTTCAACTCCTTCTACTACCATATCAGACGCACACATACTCTGTATCTTGCAACTGGGCAGCCACCCACTGGATGGATGACATCTGAGCCTAGGGTTGGAGGTGAACATTTTGATATACCAATTTTTTCGAACTCTGCCACCCAAACAAGAGGGATGCAAAGGACCATCAGTGAGGTCAACAACACACCTGTTGCCCCAAATGAAATGCCACAGCAGGAGCTTGATGATTTCCAGATTCAACGTCCTGATCATCAGGTAAGATGTAATGTTGGCTATCTTGCATGATAATGCTGTAGTTTCTTCAATTTTGTATTTATTTATTATTATTCCAGGGCTGTCTAGCTAGAATTACTGATATGAGGTGCTAGCTAGCTAATAGCCATGAAGACACCATGTAGAATAATGTGATAAACTTAGAGAAGAGAAGCTAGCTCCTCTGAGCATTGTTGTGTGCCCTAGCTACTCAACTCTAATTGTATATTACCATAACATGTCTACAGGAAGGAGCTGGTGCATCAAGTGAGAATCTTACCAGACGTGCCGCTGCATTTGTCATCAATGTCCAGGAAAAATGCCATCTGTCCCAGGTATTGCACTGCCATAACTCTAATTAGGGGTCCTATGCAGGTGCCCATTCAAAACATGCACACAGGTGGAGGGAGGGAGATGGAGGAGAGGTTGAGGGGAGGGAGGGAGATGGAGGAGAGGTGGAGGGGATGGAGGGAGGGAGATGGAGGAGAGGTGGAGGGGATGGAGGGAGGGAGATGGAGGAGAGGTGGAGGGGGGGTGGAGGAGAGGTGGAGGCAAGGGAGGGAGATGATGGAGGGAGGGAGATGGAGGAGAGGGGGAGGAGAGGTGGAGGGGAGGGAGGGAGATGGAGGGAGAGAGGGAGATGGAGGGGAGGTGGAGGAGGGAGGTGGAGGAGAGGGGGAGGGAGGGAGGTGGAGGGAATGAGATGGAGGAGAGATGGAGGGACCTAGATGGAGGAGAGGTGGAGGGATGGAGGTGGAGGGAGCTAGATGGAGGAGAGGTGGAGGGAGCTAGATGGAGGAGAGGTGGAGGGAGGGACATGGAGGAGAGGTGGAGGGAGGGAGATGGAGAGGTGGTGGGAGGGAGGTGGAGGAGAGGGAGGGAGGGAGATAGAGGAGAGGTGGTGGGAGGGAGGTGGAGGAGAGGGAGGGAGATAGAGGACAAAGTGGGTGGAGGGAAGTGGCATAACCGTAGGACTCATTGCCACTTGCGGCTTTAATTGTATGTTAACACCCCTTCCAATGCACCAGACTGAATAACATTTTTTATAATATTAAAAATCAATAGTATTTTGTTTGTGTGTGTGTAATTTGGTGTACTCAATTGGTGTAATCAATCAACCCATTCCCATTGCTTGAGCTTCTATTATTACCCTTTAAGTGTTACCTGATGTTAGCCTGGCATAGCCATCCTGGTCACATGAGCTCACATTCTGTTTCTCTCCACGGTGAGAAACAGAATGTGAGCCCACGTGATAAGGATGGCTATGCCAGCCTAACCTGATGTAATTCTGACCCTTGCACAATAAACTCCCTGTGGTTCTTATGTTAGTTCTTGGTGATGGACAAACAGGATGTGTCTTTATACTTTTTTGTTATGTTTCAGAGGGGCGTCAACAGTATTATCTCTGGAGTCCAGCAGTATCAAACTGCTCTTCTGAGTACCTTGAGGGACACAATGAAGAAGACCTTCGAAAGAAATTCAGACAGTATGGAGCAGCTCCAAGAGGAGGCACTGGCGACATTGGACGATTTTCAGGATCCTTTCTCCGTAATAGCCACTACATACATGAGGGACAGCACCATTAAGAAGCTTTTTAACCCAGTTAAACCAGAGGAGATAGTGATATCACAAAGGGTTTGTAGAGTAAAGAAAGGACAATCAAGGGTTCTTGCAATCAAAAACAAAAGCTTTTACTATATACCCCTAATTAAGAGTCTTGAACAGTTGTTGTCTAATTCCAGAATTTTTCATATGATCAACACCACACCACAGACCTGCCATAAAGATGGATTTGTGTATGACATTGTTGATGGGAGCCTTTTCAAGTCCCACCCACTGTTCTCAGTGAAACCTTCTGCTTTGCAGTTGATTTTGTATAGTGACGAAATAGAGATATGCAATCCCCTGGGGTCACACGCTTCGGTAAATAAATTACTGATGGTTTATTACACTTTAGGAAACATAGACCCCAAGTTTAGGTCAAAGCTTGCTGCAATCAGACTGCTTGCAATAGCAAAAGCTAACGATATTGACGAGTGTGGTGTTGATGTTGTATTAGAAAGAATTGATAAAGACTTACAGTTGCTTTATAATGGTGTCAAAATCCAAACACAGAATGGTGGAATGGATTTATTTGGTGCTGTAGTTTCAGTATGCGGTGACACACTTGCACAACATGAGCTTGCTGGTTTCAAGGAAGGAGTTGGTTTCGCCTACAGCAAGTGTAGGCATTGTGAATGTACATTTGAGAAAATGCAAAGGAATTTTGATGAACACAATTTTACTAAAAGGACACTGGAAAAACACATTAGACAGTGCCTTGACATAGAAAGGGCTAGCACAGACTTCTTGAAATCATCCCTCAAAACCACCTATGGAATAAACAGAAAAAGCAAGTTAGTTGATTTTCCAGCCTTTGACCTCATTCAGCAAACTCCACAGGATATAATGCACATCATTCTTGAGGGTGTTGCACCCATGGAAATTAAGTGTGTGTTAAAATACCTTGTTTTGTCTGGGCAGATGGAGTTGGACATGTTCAATTCGGCCATACAGAATTTTCCTTTTTCACCAATAGATGTACGTGACAAACCCTGTCCCATCAGTGTCAGTACCTTGGCATCTAAGGATAGCAAACTTAAACAGTCCTCTGGACAAATGCTGATATTGTTGAAAATAATACCTTTTCTGTTGAACAGTATAGAGAAAAATGTATATGTTCAATTTGTTTTGGACTTAATTGAGATAGTTCAGATACTTTTTGCCCCTGTTTTATCGGTGCAAAGTGTGTTAAGACTGAAAAACATGATTGAACAGCATCTGAAACAGTTTAAGAATCTTTTTCCTGAGAATAACGTAATTCCTAAGCAACATTACCTGCTGCATCTCCCTACTCAAATTCTTTCTCTGGGCCCTTTGATAAGGCATATGTGCATGAGATTTGAGTCAAAGCACTGTTTTTTCAAACAGTGGTCTTCTAAATTGAACTTCAAAAATGTCTGTAAGTCACTTGTAGACCATAATCAGCTGTTTGAATGTTGTCAAAATTATATGGGCACTGAACATCCCATTTTTGTACACGAGAAGGAATTGGGTCCTGTGTCAGAAGTGACAAATATAGAGTACATTAGAGCAAAGATTAGAGATTTTCTGGGGATTGATGGCATACGACATGCTGTCACAGTAAAGTGGCTCATTCTCAACGGTAACAAGTACTTCAGTGAAAGGTCTCTGATAATAACCAATGCAAATGAAACAGTACCTGTCTTTGGACTTATAAAAAACATTTATGTGGTAGACAGTGCATTTTATTGTTTTGAATATCAGCTTTATGAGACTCTGGGTTTCAATAGGGATCTTTTAGCATATGAAGTTGCTGTACCTAATCTTGCCCAGGCAACAGAGTTGATAGATGCTGAAAAGCTAGTTGATCATACATCATATTTTCCTACCAGTTTTAACAACAGTGTGTATGTTTTGATAAAATATAACCTTGATGATGTCATTGCACTTAAAAATGGAAATTAATAAACATACGCCCCTTTGAAACAACAAAAAGTATGAAGACACATCATGTTTGTCCATCACCAAGAACTAGCATAACCCTTCTGAAGTGCCAAAATGGTCATTGTCCATAGAACCACAGGGAGTTTATTGTGCAAGGGTCAGAATGTATTTCTTTGGGCCCTTTGATAAGGTTTGGAAGAAGTATGGTGAGTTGATACTGCTGATACCTATTTGTTAACTGCTTTGATTTGTGTTGTTACTGCTTTAAATAAATGTGTTTATGTTAACACAACCCCATTTGGAATAATGTAATGTGACATTGATAATTAAGCAGTTGTTACTGGGCAGTCTTGAAATGAGTTGTCACAGCTAAAAACGGTCTTAAAAGACACAAGAATGTGGCCTCAAACAGTGTCTGATAGTAATTAAGCTTGTTATGAATGCAAAATAACTAATTTTAAGGTTTACTAACTAAGTAAGACAAAAAAGACCATTATTCTTAAAACAATCTTAATAATCTTACACAATCTGCTCTTGCATAGTATATTATTCTCAAAATAAGATCAGTAAGACTTCATGGCTAAATATAAGATTCCAAGTCTTAGTTAGATCAGAGTTTTTGCAGTGTGGGAGGTAGTGCGTGGTTTGGTAGCGCTGGCAGAGGGCTGGGAGGTAGTGCGTGGCTGGGTAGCGCTGGCCTGGGAGGTAGTGCATGGCTGGGTAGCGCTGGCAGAGGGCTGGGAGGTAGTGCGTGGCTGGGTAGCGCTGGCAGAGGGCTGGGAGCTGGTGGGAGTGGTAGTGGGGACCTCAGAGCGACCCTCAGCTGTTACAATAGAAAGGGCTGCATGTCATTCAAATATAGCATTTACAAAAAGCTACGTACATTATGAATAATTTTATAATAATATCAATCATAATTACCTGGAGTACGGCTCAGCTGCTCATCCATACGGAGGACAAAGGTCTTCAGCGCTGCTACCTGTGACCCAGGCGTCACATCCGTCCCCCTAAGCCACGCCAAGTAGCTGTATAGATACAAGGGACATTACAATATGTGACAAACAGCATGCAAACATTCAGGATCATATTCAATCCACACATGATATTCTGAGGATTGAACAGAGCTGACTTTACCTCATGACTTCCTTGTTCCTGTCCCTGTATAAGTCCCCAAAGAGGGACCCCTTGTAGCGCCCAAAGCCCACAACCTGCTGCTCCTCCAGGTCTGCAGATATGGGCCCAGCACTGGCCCCCTGCTCACGCTGCAGTCGCTGCCTGACCACCAAGGCATCCACCTCGGGGAAGAGAGAGGCGTAGCTGTCCAGAAGGTCCTTGTTGTCCATCTGAGGAGTGTGGCTTTGGTCGCGCTCTCTCTCCCGACGGTGGAATGACAAGATCATGACAAGGTAGCCAGTGTCATTGGAGACTAGCCACTTCAAGGATCGCCCCTGGTACTTGCCGAACTGGAGGGCACTCTCACTGTCCACCAGCCGCTGGTCCTGGGGATCACCACCTTTTGTAACTACCCTCTCAATGGCCTTCTGTCTGACCTCCTTGGCAGTCAGGACCTTGAAAGCAGACGAGCGGGGCAGCTTGCCTATGGTGACGGCAGCTTCAGAGGGCCTCAAGGTCAGATCCCCGTTACGCTGCCGTCGAAACGTTGGATTGAAATCCATTCTTTACAAAAAAGGAAAAAGACAGAGTTAATATACAACAGCTAGGCCTACGGTTGATTTTTCTTTTACTGTCTCTACAGAAAACAGGGCTCTACCACCCCCTCCCCCCCAGACACACCTTTACAGAAAACAGGGCTCTACCACCCCCTCCCCCCCAGACACACCTTTACAGAAAACAGGGCTCTACCACCCCCTCCCCCCCAGACACACCTTTACAGAAAACAGGGCTCTCACAGGACTCTAGCCCCCTCCCCCACACACCCTCTGCTGACGAATACACAGTCCCAGTAGTCCTTAACCTTGGCACAAAACAGGTCTACCACCCCCTCACCCCAGACACACCCACACCCTCTCCACAACTCCCTCTCTTACAGAGTGTACCAGAAACTAAACCAAGTGTCATGGAATTTAACACACAGTCTCAAGACTATTCAGATTCATGTCTTTTCTATTCATCAAGTCCCCTGAAAACCCCTAGGTTTCAATCTCCCTTTATAATTATAAACACCCAACCCTCCCTTTTGTAATTGTAAACAGACTCCTCTGCCTCGCTCTTCATCCCTTCTTTGTTCAAGTCAGAAAGGCCACACCTTGTCCTTCCTGCCCTGACTCAGACCTTTGTCTATATTCAAAGTATATTCAAAGTGAGTTTTCATCCCCCGCCCACTGGGTGATATCCGACTCAGCCAATCAAATGACACCTATACTACCTCGTTGGTTTAAAACCGCAGAAAAGTAGCTACAGAGAGTGATTGGTGTTTGCAATCCGCGTTTCTTGGAGAAACGTTTTCCCATTTGATCCCGGGTGGTTTGGTAGACCTAACGATAAGTTAGCTTTGATCAAATTGGTAAACCTAACGAGCGTTAGCTTTGACCAAGAACTGTACAGTAATTTGGTAGGATCTAGACGGAAGGTCTAGCCTGGACCAGGTAAGGGTGCAGTTCGAGCTTTAGTCTGTCTTGTATGTGTTGTTTTAAGCGCTATATAAATAAGCGTTTGTCCCTTTGTTCCTGGGTGACTTGGTAAACCTAACGAGCGTTAGTTTTCACCAAGTGGCTGTACATATTTGGTAGGATCTAGACGGAAGGTTTAGCCTGGACCAAATTGCTAGTGCAGCCGAGCATGTTTGTTGTAAACGTGGGCCTTTGTTTCGTCGTGTCTTGTGTGTTCACTGTTTGAGCCTCGGCTCTTGATTGTATGTTTGTTACGCGCGCCATGGATCCAGGTAAAGTATTGTAAAGTATTTTTTGTACACTTTTTAGACTGTTAAAATTCTGCTAGATTTCCAGTAGGCTAGCTGGTTGCCTAGGAGACGCAGGAAAACTCCCACTCGCGGTGTTCCGCCATTGAGCCAGAGAACAAAGAACTTCCTGACTGGGTGAGTCGAATCTAATGTTTTTTTTGTTTTCTTTCGAAATTATATTCCTTTGGTTATTTCCCGCCTGTGTTTAACTATACTTTTCTTTTCACCGTTAGTTTTGAATTATAGGCTGTAGGGTATTGTGTTAATTATGAATACCAATACTAGTTCGCTGTCTGGGCCAGCTAAGATTGTTGCGCAAAGGCTTTGGGATGATGCTTGTGTACAGTATTTGATCTGGGCGAAGCATTCTGATTTCCCCCTGTCTGGTACACTCAATATTAGTGAGTTAGCAACTGTTAGGGCTCAGTTACAGGCGTTTGAAATGACTAGGTTAGGAAGGGAGCCTGGAAATGCGATAGATTGGAATGCATTCAGGAAGTGGGAAATACTCGCACACGAGTGTTTTTTCAAGTCAGAAAGAAGCGTAGCTGACGAAGTTAATCAGAGAGATGAATATTCAGAGTCCCTCCCCCCTCCTAGTCATTCCGTTTTGAACTCTATCACGCCGACTCGGCACTCAGAGCTCACACATCCTTCCCAAACTATGACTGGTTCACCCGCAGCTGCTGCCCCGCCTCCCAACTCTGTTTTTCCGTCTGCTCCCAACCAACAACGACCACAGGATCGTCACACGAACAAGAATCAAGGGTATAGAAACAGAATAAACTACAGAATGAAACCGAGGGAGGGAAACGAAAACGGAGACAAAACTGACGCGTGTTTTCATTGTAAGAAAACTGGTCACTGGATCAGAGACTGTCACAGTTACCGCAAGCGAAATGAGAGAAAGAATCCTGCAACCTGGGGTTCGGCGCCACCTGCTGGAAGTTCCCTTGAACAACCCACAAGGTAGATTTTAACTAGCCAATATAGACTCATTTTTTTTAAGGGTAAATAAACAGGACGAGACAGATGTAGCTGAGGACGTAAGACAACTGTCGTTCCGGGAGTGATGGGTGAATGCCGAACCAGGAGACGGGCACAGGACACCGGAGGTGGAGATGGAGATTACTGGCCTGTTTCCCTACAGATGGGCGATCTGGGGTTCGTGAGATGCAGACCAACGCCATGTCACCAACTCACTGTGAGCGACAGATAAGTATGAAACAGGAGCAGTGCCCAAATACTCTGTCCTCAAATGCAGAAGAGGGAGGTTTTAGATATACAAATTTTAGCTATACAAATGAAGCTTTGATTGGAGTTTTTTTTTTGATTAGTTAATTGTAAATGAAGCCAGTTCATTTTTAGTGTCATTTTCTTTGCCCCATCTCTATTTTTATCCTGACTTCAGGAAATTTTTGCTTTCACCCTTAGGGGGTGTTGTTTTGTTGAGACGAGAATATGGTTATTTTATTTTCATAAAATCGCGAGAGAAATGCTAGAGCCAAATCCAATTGCCTTGATCATGACTGGGGACTGGGCGTGTTAAAGTCATTCTAACACTGCCCTTGATGTCACTATAGGCTACTGCAGACTGGCTCTAAATGACACTTGAACAGTCAACCTGTTTAAGTTTTCCTGACTGAATAAACAACATTTTTTCCCCAAAGCAGGAGCTTGCGCTTAACCATGTTTCTGAGTATCTCCTACAGACTGCTGATAACCGTTCCTGACCAAAGAAGGGAACAGGGAGACCAGACCAGAGGACTCTCCTTTTGCTCTTCTGTTTTGTCTCTGTTTGTCTCTCTCATCTGTGGATCCACAGACGGAGCACTTCATCAGCCTGTAGTGGGGGAGCGGGAGCGCCGAGGTGGCCCTCCAGAAGCACGACCCGGGCCGACCATACGTGGAGCAGTACAGGGATGGACCGGGTTCAGTTCAAGAGCCTGTACGTGCTGCTGGCGCCCTGGCTGTGTGGTGTCCCACCGCACCTTCACCCTGCTGAACCAGGACAGGGACTCCCTCCTCACCCTCCGAGAGCTCGCTGCAAAAGCTGCGGCTGTCTCTGCTTCCTCCCCTGTGTTTTCTATACTCTCTGTACCATCCACAGACCCTGACAAGATTCCTCCACTGTCCCTGGCAGACATTTCTGACCTACAAGCATCTGCTCCACCTGCGGAGAAAAAGAAATGAAGGAATAAGTGCACATTCCACCACCAAACTAACCTGTATCTAGGGCCTAATGACAAACCTGTACTACCTCGTTCATGTTTTCATTATGCTTTCAAACTAGCCCACGGGCCAGATCATGTTTCAAAAAACAGGGGTGGCGGAGGATGTTAACAGATGTCTCCAACAGAGTGAGGACCGCCATTTCCTGAGGCTAAGGAGAGGTTCCTGCATCACATCTCTCCTGGGGATTGGGTCCTGGTCCACGACCACAGACGAAGGAGCTGGAACTCGCCGAGGTGGCCCGGGCCGTACCAGGTTCTACTCACCACGCAGACAGCGATCTGAGAGGACTTCGTGGATCCATGCAAGCCATTGCCGACGGGTCCAAGCAGCAGAGGACGGTCCACCAGGGGATCGCCAAGGATGCAGCTGAACCAGAAAGCTCAGAGGCCAAAGCCATGAGCTGCCACAACTGTCCTCTCCTCTGACGAGGAATCGGAGGAAAAATGACCTTGCTGGTCACCTCCTCACAAGATGCACCACACACGCACACACACCTGCACACACTGCAACTAACATTGAACATAACTGATTTCAAACAACGCGACATTGAAGTTGCGATCTAGAAGAGAAGACGCCTTGCATTTCCCCAATGACATTCTATTACCCAAAAGAGAAGGGTCACCTAAATGACTGTTGGATACACTGTGAACAAGAGTGACCTTGACAGTCACCGCCACACTCTCCTCTCCTCTGATGAGCAATCGGACTGCACCTCTGATCGCACACACTGGAACCTACATTAAACATTCAGAGACGCACACATGGAATCTATGTTCCATAGGACATCACATGCGATTATTCACAAGAGTGAATGAACTTTGAAATAATCTGGAAAATATCATATTTGTTTACAAGAGTTGCAATGGTTGAAACATGAGTTGATAAATAAGTTTGGGTTTTTCCTCTAAATTGACCAAGAGGTTTTTTGCCCCTCTTACACTGGTAACCATTTTATCTTTTTTTTTGCCTTGTTAAATCAAGTTTTTTTTTTGGTGAATGGTTGTCCACTCTTAGACTATAAATAGTATATAATCATGTCATCTTTTTTATCTTGTTTCCTGTCAAATTTCTGAAACAAGGAGTTTTAAAGCGTAATTTGCATTTTTTTTCTTGCTCCACCTAGTGGAGAGATTACTTCCTTTCCACATGTATAGCATAGAGTTTTTGAAATTTGTGTTTATAATTGATTTTTTTTTTTTTTTTTTGATTATGCTTATTTTATATCTGATGTATATTTTGTGGCTGTTTTCAGCCACAGATGAGGGAGTTGTCATGGAATTTAACACACAGTCTCAAGACTATTCAGATTCATGTCTTTTCTATTCATCAAGTCCCCTGAAAACCCCTAGGTTTCAATCTCCCTTTATAATTATAAACACCCAACCCTCCCTTTTGTAATTGTAAACAGACTCCTCTGCCTCGCTCTTCATCCCTTCTTTGTTCAAGTCAGAAAGGCCACACCTTGTCCTTCCTGCCCTGACTCAGACCTTTGTCTATATTCAAAGTATATTCAAAGTGAGTTTTCATCCCCCGCCCACTGGGTGATATCCGACTCAGCCAATCAAATGACACCTATACTACCTCGTTGGTTTGAAGCAATATAAGGAGCAGTTTTGGCGATCTGACTTTCACTTCTCTGATAGAATCACTCTGTGTTTTTACTATTGAAGTCCGTTTGCAACCGTATTGTTTCTTAATAAACCTGACTGAACATCTTTTTAAGCGAACCCAGGCTTTGGCAAATACTTTCATTTTTAAGCAACTACACAAGACACCAGCACTTTCACCAACTAGCCATAGCTATGAAGTAACTGTATGAAAGAAAGTAAAAATGATTTCTTATTTTATTTTAAAAAGCTTCACGTTTTATTCTGACTGAACTAGGAACGAGTCCCAGAGTCCCAAACACTGCTGTAGGCTAGCTCACTGTAGCGTTACAGCCAACTAGAGTTGGATCGACCGTGCGCTCACTGTAGATTACTGTAGCCTACCCTTTCACCAAAAATAATTCATTGATGCCTTTCTTAGCTCATCGGCAACTTTTGGCGTTGTAACGTCGCCAGCATTATCGGCCACCGAGCCTCACTGTATGCCTCACTGTAGCTAATACTGTAAGTCAACATGCGGCAAAATAACGATCGACAGTGCGGTCGCTGTAGGTAAGGCTACTGTGGCCTACTATTTCACCAGAAAATAATTAATTGAGACTTACTTTTCCACGCCAACGACGTCGTGTCTCTCAAAATGTGTCTCCGTCCGTGTCCCGACTGTAAATCCGTCCCCGGTGTCCCATCTCGTCGTCTTTGCTTTCGCCGTTCGAATGCAGCGCCAGCGCGCGAGGAGCTCACTTAAAGGCGGGACCAGACGCGCCGATTGGCCGAGCAAACATTGGAACCATTAGAACAGCCAATGGCGCTCTGCGGCCAACATTGGGACAGCCAATGAGGGCACGGCAACATTGGAACCAGAACATTGGAATCGGCCGAGAAGATCGGGACGCAGTTACTGCACGGGCTCCCTGTTTCTTTTAGAATTGATTTTAAGGTTCTTTTAAGCTTTCTCGTGGCTTCCTGTTTATTATAGTGTTTCACGCCAAATTTGACTTGTCTGTTTTAACTGCTCTTATTAACATAACAAACCATAAATCACCACCACATTTTTTCACAGCTTAAAAAGGCATTAAACAAAATGTGGTGATGAGTTATGGATTTTGCGTTAATATTAGAGCAATTAAAATAAGCTTAATCTTTTCACACCATGAAATATTCAGAATGACAATCTTTAGGCTGTAAACTCATTAAACCTTTTTTTTTTAAATTTAATTTAACTTTTTGTGCAGCTTTTCAATTTATGAAACTATAAGTCACAATAGTGGTCTAATTCATTTTATAATCTACTGTATAATCTTTTTTTCTTATTTTTTATTGTATTTTATTTTCGATATATTCATTAATAGTTATATTTAACATTAGATATTATATGTGACTTTTTCTTCTGATGTAGCTAATTCTTAGAAAAACTACTTTCTATGTTCAGGTCATCATGAAGTAAGACACAACTGCTCAATGATGACTTATGCTTATGTATAAATATACTTTTCATGCTTTATACTCATTTAGATATTATTCATACTGTTTAAAAATTATTTTGTGTGTATATATATATTTATATAAATATTTTTTTCTCATTAATAGTACTATTATGCCTGCTTTCACACCGCAAGCACACATTTTCTTCAGAGGGGTCAATAAACAGAATTTAAACAACTGGCAAGCTAAAGGCTCAGTTAAAAGCTTAAACTACTCTATAAGTATATACGTTCTTCTTTAGGTAATGCAGCTTCCAATTCTGACAGTTTGAAATTTCAGCTAAGTTTCCAGATTTTTCAGCTTCCTGGCACAGTGGAGATACAGATGCATTGGAGGTTTCACAAAACAAAGTTTCAACTTTCCAACAAGTTTCACTTTGTTTTTTTTATTTTCAGCTAAGCTTCCAGGTTTTCCAGCCTACAAGCTTTTTAGAAATACATTCCATCATTTATTCCATGTTTCAGCTTTGACAGTATTACAGTTGATCTTCCAGCTTTTGTAGCAATGTATTTAAGTTCTTAGCTTATTTAGGTAATGCACTTCAGCTTCCAATTCTGCCAGTTTCACAGTTCAGCTAAGATTCAAGGTTTTTCAGCTTCCAGGCTTTTCAGCTTTCAGGATTTTCAGGTGTGATGCATTTGACATTTCAGATTTTTAACATTCATGCATTTTCAGCAATGCTTTTGCTATTCCGTTCAGCTGCTCAGGATTCACACGCATTTTCTGCAGGAAATGCAATTTTCTAGTTTTGAATGTTATTGTAATGCCCTCTGGTCATAATAGAATATCGCTACTGGAGCTGTTTAATCCAAAAATGCGCAATGCTTCCTGCAGTTGCATACAACATGACATTAAATGAAGACATAGGCTACTTTCTCATAAAACGGGGGTGTTGTAACATATTTATAATAATTTATAATAATATCATTAGGTGACATTGGCTGCAACCTGCCCTCCAGGACCTGCACACCTCCAGAGCCCTGAAGCGCAGGACCAAGTACCAATACCGAGTCCCAGTATTGGAAATGTAGGCTAGTTTGTGATCGGGCTACAAGAAAAGGGGGCAAATTATAAAACCGATTAGTAATAGCATCGTTATTTTGCAAATGCAAAACAGCATAAAGTACAACAATAGGCTGTTTATCAGTAAGTCTACATTATATCGAATGAGGTTTGAGCGAGAGATAATCGTTTGTCTATCTATTGTATTGGCCTATAAAACAACGCACGCTCACAACAGTTATGTTAGGCTATCGCTTTGGAAATCTTACAGCACAGTTTGCACCTGGTTAATTCTGTTTAATGCCAGGGGAGGTGTTACGGGAAAGGATATGTGGTGTTGTTTTTGGGTTTGTTTTTCCTTCCTGTCTCCCCCAGGTGTTGGCCAGCGGTGGTGCATGTGGTTCCTGGTCCCGCCTTGTCCTGTCAATCATCGTTGCCCTCAGTGTGTGCAGTCCTTGTGTCCCTCATTGATTTCCCACCTGTGTTTAATTATCTACCTTCCTTGTTGTCCAATCATGTGTCTCCCTGTCTCCTATAAGAGTGTCCTGTGTTCTGTGTAGGAGGGGGAGGAGAGGGGTTGTTATGTTTGTTTTGTGCCTGTTACATTTGGTTTGTTTTACCTAGTTTGATTGTTGGTTCGTGCCCCCCTAGTCTTTTGTCGTATTGGCCAAGGGAGAAGGGCTAAGTAAGACACCCTGGGGTCTACATTTTGCACCATGTAGGTAACCATTGTCTATACACATTAGGTAAGACGCGTGCGGTGCACTTGTTGTAGCAGGTAGGTTAGGTTCCGGGCAAGTCTATTTAGTTAGAGTGTGTGTGGAGTAGGTAGGTTAGAAAGGGTAGGGAAGTTTAGGGCTGTGTTTGTGGTGTTGCACCGCCGCATGGTCTTTCTCCCTGCCCCCCTCTCCTACCCTTTCTTAGTGTCCGGAGGAGTGTGAGGTTGTTTATTTTCTCCCCCCCCTTGTCTTGTCCATTGCTTGTTGCTTGTCTGGGTTTTGTGTAGAAATAAATCCTTTTTTTATGCTACCTTGGATTGGGACATTGTATTGTGTATTGAATGCCCCACACCCAGAGTATAGTGTTGTTCCATCTACCAGCTGTGTTATACACAGACTGTTATATTCTTATTCACCATACCCCTTTAGTAATACCATCGTAATAGGAATGTAACAAGTGGGGGCTCGTCCGGGATACGTCAATCTTTCCTGAGAGTTTGTGTGTAGGGCCCTAGCTGGTTAATCGTATTGTGGGTGTGGTGGTTCAGTTTTTGTGTACGTTAGTCGGTCTTTTATTTAAATGGCGACCTCAGTAGTAGTGCAGTTCATTGAGTCTCCTTCTGTGGAGCTGTTGGACTTGTGTCTTGTGGCTGACTTGAAGGCTCTAGCTGAGCGTTATGACATAGCTACGCCCAAGAATGTTGTGAAGGCTGAGTTGAGGTGCATTGTGGGGGAAGCGCTGGTGGACCGGGGGGTCTTGCCAGTGCTTGTGTTGGCTACTCCTGATCCTGAGGGGCCTGCAGAGCAGCCAGAAATCCCTGTGGTTGGGGAGGACCGAAGGGAGGATGATCCCACCTCCCCAGTGAAGGAGGAGGCCTACCCTGAGGTGAGAGAGATTCCCCCACCCCGTTCTATGCCTCGGTTTGATCCTAGTCCCCATTCTGTTTCTCCTCCTGGTTCACCACGGTCGGGTATAAATGCTCGACTGCGCCTCCAGGTAGCGCGACTCGAGGCCGAGAAGCAGGAGAGAGAGCGTGAACGGCAGGCGGAGATTAACTGCTGGCTTGAGATACGGAGGATGGAGTTGGACGCAGAGATTCAGTTGCGCCGACTGGAGATGGAGGAGAAAATGGCTCTCCTAAAGGCCAACCAGTACTCTGCCTCTCAGTCTCTTGGCGCCCCGCAGACTTCACCTCTGATTTCTGCCGAGGTGAGGGATCGCCCTGGTAGATTTGATGTTTGTAAGAATATTGCCTTAGTGCCCCCTTTCAGAGAATCTGAGGTTGACTCCTACTTTAGTGTTTTTGAGCGTATAGCTGGCTCTTTGCACTGGCCCAAGGACATGTGGCCCTTGCTTTTACAGTGCAAATTGGTAGGCAAAGCCCAGGACGCGGTGTCTGCTTTGTCTCTTTCAGATGGTTTGGACTATGATTGTGTGAAATCTGCTGTGCTTAATGCCTATGAACTTGTCCCAGAGGCATACAGGCAAAAATTCAGAAACCATTGAAAAGGTGTCAGTAAAACCTACGTGGAGTTTGCCAGAGAAAAGGAGCTCATGTTTGATAGATGGTGTGCTGCTTGTAAGTGCGAGGACTTTAAGTCTCTACGGGAATTGATTATGGTGGAGGAGTTCAAGAACAGCCTCCCTGAGAAATTAGTAGTTTACCTAAATGAACACAAGGTGGCAAAAGTGTCTCAAGCGGCCGTGCTTGCAGATGAGTTCGTACTCACCCATAAAACTACTTTCACGGCAGCAGTACCCCGCTCTGAGATGCGGAAAGTGTCCCCAGCACGTGAGCACCGGCCCTCTACTGTGCCAGGCTCAAAGGGCAAGGAAGAGCGTGTGTGTTTTTTCTGCCACCGGCCTGGGCATTTGATAGCGGAGTGTAGAAAAATGCAGCAGCGACAGGGACAGTCATCTGCCTCGTCTCCTCATGCCAAACCGGTGGTGTTGGTGCACCCTGCGCCTATTGATTCTAAACTGTCCTCTAATCTATCCTCTGTTGAGCCCTGTTTGAAGGCTGAGTCTAGCTATGATCCTTTTGTGTCTTCTGGATCGGTCTCCCTAACAGGTAATGATGAAACCTATGTGCCCGTTTGCATTCTCAGAGACACCGGAGCTGCCCAGTCTGTGATCCTCTCCAGTGTGTTGCCTTGGTCCGATGATTCGTACTGTGGCTACAGTGTGTTGTTGCAGGGCATTGAGATGGGTCATGTGCCGGTGCCATTGCATTTTGTTAATGTGCGTTCGGATTTGGTTAGTGGCAGATTCAAAGTTGCAGTACAGCCTTCTCTACCTGTGGAAGGTATCACCCTAATCATGGGGAATGATCTTGCGGGTGGGTTAGTAGTACCAGTGTTGGAGGCGGTTATACCCCCAGCGCAGCCTGCTGTCCTCGATAGCCTGGGAAAGGAGTTTCCCACTGCTTACACCTCCTGTGTGGTTACACGTGCCCAAGCCAGGAAGTTGGGTAATGTGTGTGATTTGGAGGAGTCTCTGTTTAGCTCCATACTTGGTGCAGATGTGAGTACAGATGTGAACGACTTGCCTCCCCAGAGCCCAGTGAAGGAGCCTGAGGTTGATAAGTCTGATGTGGCTAAGGCTTTCAGTGAGGTTTGCATCCCAGTAACTACAGATAACCTGAAAGCTGCTCAAAGGCAGGACTCGAGCTTAGCCAAGTGTTTCTCTTCTGTTGTGACTAGTGAGCAAGCTGCTCACCGGACCGTAGCCTATGTGCTAGTGGACGGACTCCTAACCCGTAGGTGGAGGTCCAGAAGAGAGATGGACAGTGACTGGAGTTCTGTGTGTCAGATTGTGGTTCCTAAACCCTTTAGATCCCATGTGTTATCATTAGCCCATGAAATTCCCTGGTCGGGTCATCTGGGTGTGACTAAAACTTATGATCGCATCTTACGACACTTCTTTTGGCCGGGTTTGAAGGGTGATGTGGCTGACTATTGCAGAACCTGTCATACCTGCCAGCTCATGGGGAAACCTAACCAAGTTATTCCCCCCGCTCCTCTTTATCCCATTCCAGTGTTGGGGGAGCCGTTTGAGCGAGTGTTGGTGGATTGTGTGGGCCCTCTGCCTAAATCTAAATCAGGTAATCAGTTTTTGTTAACCATTATGTGTGCAGCTACTCGCTACCCTGAGGCCATTCCTGGGCGCAAAATCACTGCCAAGGTCGTAGCCGCAGCCTTAACAAAGTTCTTTGCTACCTTTGGTTTACCCAAAGTGGTTCAAACTGATCAGGGTACCAATTTTATGTCTCGTTTATTCACCCAGGTTTTGAAAACCCTCCAGATCACTCACAAGGTGTCCAGCGCATACCACCCTGAGAGTCAGGGCGCACTGGAACGCTGGCACCAAACCTTGAAGGCCATGTTGCGCAAGTATTGTTTTGATACAGGCAAGGATTGGGATGAGGGAATCCTGTACGTTTTATTCGCCATCCGTGAAACGGTACAAGAATCCTTGAAGTTTAGTCCAGCGGAGTTAGTGTTTGGCCATGTTGTCCGTGGTCCGCTGAAGGTACTGAAAGACTAAATGTTGACTACCAACCCTGCTCCTAAAAATGTGTGACTACGTGAGTCGCATGATGCTTGTGCCTTAGTGAAAGAGGCCCTGAGCCATTCACAAGAGACTATGAAGTCTCAGTTCGATCGGAAAGCGGTAGAGCACTCTCTTGACCCAGGTGACCAAGTTCTAGTGTTGTTGACGGTGCCTGGTTCCTCGTTGTCCGCTCGGTTTACTGGACCGTACTGTATTGAAAGGAAGCTGAGTGAGACAGATTATGTCATCCGAACGCCTGATCGGAGACGTCAATCCCGGGTGTGTCACATCAATATGCTTAAACTGTACAGGGTGAGGGAGACGAAGCCCCCTGAGGTCCAGAGTGTCCCGGTGCTAAGTGTTACTGTATCTGACTCAGCAGACGAAGATGGTTTTGTGTTACGCAACCAGGCGCAGCAGTGTGCCCGCCTGGGAAATTCAGAAATGCTGGGCTCTTTACGAGCGCATTTAGGTCACTTAGACAGGGCGTGTCAAGATGATGTTCTGCAGTTAGTGGAGGCGTTTCCCAGTCTGTTCTCCGATGTGCCCACCTGCACATCTTTGTTGCAACATGACATTGAGGTGCAAGACGCACGGCCAATTAAGCAGCATGCTTATAGAGTAAATCAGAGTAAGCGAAAGGTCATGCAACAAGAAGTGGCCTATTTGCTTGAGAATGGGTTGGCGGTGCCCAGTACAAGCCCTTGGAGTTCCCCATGTCTACTCATTCCAAAGCCTGATGGTACTAGCCGTTTCTGCACAGACTATCGCAAGGTCAACGCGGTCACTGTGCGGGACTCATTCCCGTTGCCCCGCCTTGATGATTGTGTAGACACTGTTGGTGCCGCTGCATGTGTCAGTAAACTTGACTTATTAAAGGGGTACTGGCAAGTCCCGTTGACTCCCCGTGCCTCTGAAATATCCGCCTTGTTCACGCCTGACAATTTTTTGCAATACACTGGAATGCCGTTCGGCATGTGTAACGCACCTGCAACCTTTCAGAGGCTGGTGAATACCGTGTTAGCTGGAGTGTCCAACTGTACAGCCTACCTAGATGATCTGGTAGTGTATTCCTCTAACTGGTCTGACCATCTCTCCACCCTGAAGGTTGTGTTCCAGCGGTTGGCCACGGCCAATCTAACTTTGAACTTAGCCAAGTGTGAGTTTGGAAAAGCTACCATCACCTACTTAGGTAAGGAGGTGGGGAGGGGCCAAGTGCGCCCCCTGTCTGAAAAGGTAGCTGCCATTGCTGCCTATCCTGCTCCCACTACTCGCCGGGAGTTGAGGCGGTTTTTAGGGATGGCAGGCTACTATCGCGGATTCTGCCATAACTTTTCTGTGGTGGTTGCTCCTCTCACCAATATACTGAGTCCTGCCATACCCTTTACATGGTCTGAGAGCTGCCAAGTGGCATTTGAGTCTGTTAAATTTTTGCTTTGCAGTTCTCCTGTACTTTCTGCCCCTAACTTTGATAAAGGTTTCAAACTGGAGGTGGATGCCAGCGCTGTGGGAGCTGGAGCTGTGCTGCTCCAGGAGGATGACAGTGGACTTGATCACCCCATTTGTTATTTCTCCCGGAAGTTCAATAGGGCCCAGTCCAGGTACTCCACGATAGAACAAGAGACACTGGCATTGTTATTAGCTCTCCAGTACTTTGAGGTTTATGTGGGCTCCAGTACATTCCCCATTGATGTGTACACTGACCACAACCCCTTAGTCTTCTTAAATCAAATGTACAATCATAACCAGCGCCTTATGAGGTGGGCCCTGCTTGTCCAAGGCGTCCCCTTGGTCATTCGCCACAAGAAAGGGTCCGGAAATGTGGTGGCTGACGCCCTTTCTCGGGCCTAGTCAGATATGGGCCTATGGTTTGCCTGGGTTGACAGTCGGTCTGAGTGGTTCGGTGTAGGGGGGGGGTATCAAGGTGGAAGTATACATTATTATTGCTTGGTAGGTTTTTGAATTTGGGGGGGGGTATTTAGTTATGATGATTTGACTTGGGACTAGACCTTATCACAAATCCAGCAGGTTTGTTCTTTATGGGTGGGGGTGTTACGGGAAAGGATGTGTGGTGTTGTTTTTGGGTTTGTAAGTAAGTAAGTAAGTAAGTGAGTAAGCTTTATTTATATAGCACTCTTCACAGCACGGATGCACAGAGTGCTTTACAGTAATAAATTAAAATGGCAATACAACACGAGACAAGATTAAAACGACACAGAACAGATAAAACAACAACATTGCGAGCAGCAAGGCGTTATAGATGGCCGAAGGCCTGCCTGAACATGTGTGTCTTAAGAAGTTTTTTGAACATGAGTTCAGTGGATGGCTCTCTCAGGGCCTGGGGAAGAGCGTTCCAGAGTCTTGGCGCCACCGCCTCAAATGCTCTGTCACACTGAGTTTTTAGTCTGGTCCGGGGCACCGCCAGGAAACCCTGGTCGGATGACCTCAAAGACCGACTCAGAGAGTGAGGGTGTAAAAGTTCTGTGATGTAGGCCGGGGTCTGTCCGTGGAGAGCTCGGTGGGTAAACACCAGGACTTTGAACTCGATCCGGAGGTGAACTGGGAGCCAGTGCAGGGAGGCCAGGATGGGGGTGATGTGGCATGTCTTCTTTGACCTGGTGAGTAGTCTTGCAGCAGCGTTTTGGACTAGCTGAAGTTGTCCCACAGAGGATTTGTTGAGGCAGGTAAACAGTGAATTACAGTAGTCAAGTCGTGATGAAATAAATGCATGGACAGACATTTCTAATTCAGCATGTGATACAATGGACCGGAGTTTGGCAATATTTCTGAGGTGGAAAAAACAGGAACGCGTTAGGGATTTGACATGTTTGTCCAAGTGCATAGACTGATCAAAGAAGACACCCAGGTTTCTAACAGAGGGCCTAACATTTCCCTTGAGGGACCCCATGTGGTTTACCACTGTAGCGGCAGTCTTATCATTTGCAACGATCAGCACTTCAGTCTTGGAGGCGTTCAATTGCAGGAAATTATCCGCCATCCATTTGTCAATGGCCGACAGACAGTCATGAAGGATGCTGAGTCCCTCAACTTTACCGGGTTTAAAAGAGAACTGGAGTTGGATGTCGTCAGCATATAGATGATATTTGACACCCTTGAATGTGCTGATGAGAAGACCGAGGGGGAGCATATATAGGGCAAACAGAGTTGGTGCCAGCACGGATCCCTGTGGCACACCACACGACAAGGGATGGGGGTCCGATTTAAAGAGACCAACAGCCACAGAGAAACTTCTCTCTCTGAGGTAGGAGGCAAACCAACTAAGAGCACTCCCTGTGATGCCCACCCACTCCCTGAGCCTATCCAGCAGGATGCCGTGGTCCACCGTGTCGAACGCTGCGCTGAGGTCTAGCAGGACCAGGACGGAGCATTCGCCGGCGTCAGACGACATCATGACGTCATTGGAGACCCTGAGGAGGGCAGTTTCCGTGGAATGTTGCTTGCGGAACCCGGATTGAAATTTGTCTGAGATGTTATGGTTGGTTAGATAGGTGGTGAGTTGGTTTGCCACCACTTTCTCCAGCACCTTCGAGACAAAGGACAGCTTAGAGATGGGCCTGTAGTTGCTTGGCAGGGAGGGGTCCAGATTGGGCTTCTTGAGCAGCGGCTGAACAACCGCCTGCTTAAAAAGGGCTGGAACCGTACCTGAGGCTAGGGACCTATTTATGATGGTGAGAAGACTGGGGCCCACAGAGGTCATAACTTCCTTCAGCATCGACGTTGGTAAAATGTCTAGGGGGCTTGAGGAAGGTTTCATGGAGCACACCAAGCCTGTTAGGTCCTTTAGGGAGATACTAGAGAAGCTGCTCAGAGCTGAATCCCTGACTTGACAGAGAGGGATGGAGGAGGGGGAGGAGGGAGGGGCGATGTTAGCCCTCACATCAGCAACTTTGTTTATAAAAAACTGGAGAAAAAGATTGCAGTCTTCATTAGAAAGGATAGGTGCAGATGGGAGAGGGGGGCTAACAATTCTATTTATAGTACTAAACAACACTCTAGGGTTGTGCTTGGTGGAGGATATAAGTTTGGCAAAATATGCAGCTCTAGTAGTCTTAACCAGTTCGTTAAAATCGACTAAAAGCTCTTTGAGATAGAGACGATGCACTTGGAGGTTGGTAGCTTTCCACAGCCTCTCTGTTTTGCGGCATTTGCGGCGGAGATCACGAATCTCATCATTCAGCCACGGGGATGAGTTGACAGGGCAAACTTTGCGAGTCACAATTGGTGCTACGTCATCTAAAACTGCCGTGCAGCGCGAGTTAAAAACATGGAGCAGGCGGTCTACGTCATCGTCAGGCGACGTTAAAATATTACAGTCAAAGCTGGCAGTGAAATTATCTACAGCTAAGCTGTTCACAATGCGTGAGCTTTTCATGCGCTTCTCTGGCACAAAATCGTTGTCAAAAGACAGACTAAACAGTATACATTTGTGGTCAGTCACTAGCATCTCTTCAGCGCAAACGTCACTGACTTTAAGACCTAACGTAAACACAAGGTCCAAAGTATTGCCCTTGATGTGCGTAGGACCAGTAACATGTTGGCTAAAGTGAAACGACTCAGTAACATTGAGGAAGTTCACAGCAAATGTATCCGAGCTATTATTTATATGAACGTTGAAATCGCCCATCATAAGGATTCTGTCCAGGCGAATGATGGAGGCTAGGAAGTCACCGAATTCTGCTAAAAATGAACTATTTCTGCCTGGGGGGCGATATATTAAAACACAGTAGAAGGGATTCAGGCGTCCGATTTTATTCGTAAGAACTTCAAAGGATGAGTAAGATCCAGAGCTCACCGTCCGTGAGGAAAAACAGTCACTGTAGACCATAGCCAGTCCTCCTCCTCGGCCTGAAGATCTGGGGGCGCAGGAAAAAGCGCAGCTGGGGGGGCAGAGTTCAATTAGCGGGGCAAATTCATCGGCTTTTTGCCAGGTTTCCGAAATCAGCAGACAGTCCAGGTCTTTAGATGTAAAGAGGTCATTCAAGTAGAACGATTTGTTCGCTATGGATCGAGCATTTAGTAGTCCGAAGGAAATGGCGTCGGAGCCGGCTCTACCGAACGTTGAGGCTCGAGGCAGCGGCCGCAGGCACCCAGGCCGGTTCCTGGCTCGCCTACACGCAGGCACTGAAGCCACACTCGTGTGTTGTTGGAGGCGAGTTTCTGGATCGTTGGCGCAGGACCGTGGACACGCAGGCACCCAAGCCACACTCGTGTGCGGTCGCCGATGGATCACAAGGTCGAAGGCCGGTGGACGCGAGGGAAACGCCGGCAGGATGGGTCGGAGGCAGGATAGCCTCAGGCCGGGGCCTACGGCTGTGGAGATGTAATGGCGCAGGGACAGCGGGCTGCCCCGAGCTAGCATACGAAGCTTCATCGCAGCTCCAGCTCGTCGACCCCGTCTCCTGGCACGTCTCAACCGGGGGCAGCACCAGGACGGAGTCCAGATTGTCCCGGGGACCTCGGAACGCAAAGTCCGGTGGGAGCTCCATTGTTCAGAGTGGTGAGACAATGAACTCGCCACCGAGGCACGGATGGCCAGCAAGGTATGTCGATCGTAAATAATCAACGGTGTTGCACTGCTCACAGACAGCGATAGACATACAAACAGGACGAACAGAACGAGCAACCAGCTTGGATGACAGGCAGCCGACATAGGCGTGGCCATCTTGCTGAACACACGTGAGATACGTGAGGCCATCTTGGAATCAAGATGTCTTGTTTTTCCTTCCTGTCTCCCCCAGGTGTTGGCCAGCGGTGGTGCATGTGGTTCCTGGTCCCGCCTTGTCCTGTCAATCATCGTTGCCCTCAGTGTGTGCAGTCCTTGTGTCCCTCATTGATTTCCCACCTGTGTTCAATTATCTACCTTCCTTGTTGTCCAATCATGTGTCTCCCTGTCTCCTATAAGAGTGTCCTGTGTAGGAGTGGGAGGAGAGGGGTTGTTATGTTTGTTTTGTGCCTGTTACATTTGGTTTGTTTTACCTAGTTTGATTGTTGGTTCGTGCCCCCCTAGTCTTTTGTCGTCTTGGCCAAGGGAGAAGGGCTAGGTAAGACACCCTGGGGTCTACATTTTGCACCATGTAGGTAACCATTGTCTATACACATTAGGTAAGACGCGTGCGGTGCACTTGTTGTAGCAGGTAGGTTGGGTTCCGGGCAAGTCTATTTAGTTAGAGTGTGTGTGGAGTAGGTAGGTTAGAAAGGGTAGGGAAGTTTAGGGCTGTGTTTGTGGTGTTGCACCGCCGCATGGTCTTTCTCCCTGCCCCCCTCTCCTACCCTTTGTTAGTGTCCGGAGGAGTGTGAGGTTGTTTATTTTCTCCCCCCCCTTGTCTTGTCCATTGCTTGTTGCTTGTCTGGGTTTTGTGTAGAAATAAATCCTTTTTTTATGCTACCTTGGATTGGGACATTGTATTGTGTATTGAATGCCCCACACCCAGAGTATATTGTTCCATCTACCAGCTGTGTTATACACAGACTGTTATATTCTTATTCACCATACCCCTTTAGTAATACCATCGTAATAGGAATGTAACAGAAGGGTAGATAGTATGGTGCACTGTGTTTCTGCCATTGCACAGGAGGGCTAACGTTATACCAAAAGCGAATGCATTGAGAGCTAACGTTGGCATGCTAGGATAACTAACACAGCTAGCTGACATTCCAAACATTAGGCTAGCTAACATCAACATGCTGGATAAAGACAGATAGCTAGCTGGATCAGACGGCTTTTTAAAAACTTGCCAATTACAGCTAACGTTATGGTTCATTTATCTAACATTAGCTAGGTTGGCTACTAATCAGACACGGAGATCATGGTAAAAACTTCCCAATTTGTATGACAACCACAAATACAATTAGGCCTATAAAATGTACAAATTATATTAAAATAAGAGGTGGTCATCATTGAGACGGCAACTATTCAGTTGTGACCGCCGCTGGTAATTTGGTCCTCAACTAGGTCATTATTCAGTTTTTTACAGATTATGAAAGTGCAGATTGTAAGCTTTCAAATGAGGTCTCATACATTGAAATCTGAACATAGTTGAAGAAGATATGCTTATTTGAATGCTAGTACTGCCAAATCTACTAAGCTGAGAAATCCTCCTCCAAAGTTCTCCAACATTTTCACACCTCTGACTGCCAGGTAATGGGCGTGAACAATAGCCTGGTAACCCACCCCCAGCCACTCCCCCCCTGGACGATCTGTCATTATCTGTCAGAGTGGCTGTCAACTTGGGGTATTAACTGAGAGTGGCTGCCAAGTGGGGTGCTCTCTCACTGATGACCCCACACTCTTTGAGTCAGTATTAATCTTGCTCTCAACAGCATTCACAACACAATATAAGATGAAGTTCAAATGTAACATTCTTTATTGTCACATACATGATATAAAGTACAAGCATAAGTAGTAAAGTGTACAAAAAAAGGCAACAGTCTAAGTGTTAAAGTGTACAGTCAGTTGTCTGTTTTATAGACAAGGTGCATAGTGTTCATTGTGATCAAGTGTACAACAAAGTAATAACAGTCCCCAGCTCAATACTCAAGGTAATAACAACAGTACTCAGCTCAGTATTCAATATTCTGACAATGCAGTCTGTGCAAGTGTGGGCAAGTCTGTGCAAGAGAACAAGCAACGCTTCAGTATACAAACAGGAAAAGGCTGTGGCCTTTCTCCTGCAGTGCTGTCCGTCCTGATGATCTGCAGTGAATCTACAAGCAGACAGTCTTGTTCAGAGCAGAACTCTCTGATCTTGTCAAAGAGATACGTCTGTCTGGCCATGTCCAGTCCGGGTGGGGCTTGCACAAGAAGACCTTCTCTGGGGGGCAGGACATCAGGCTTGCGCAGCAGCTGAAACTCGACTGCCGGTGCATCACAGTGTTCTCTGGGACAACCATGCCAGGTCTCTCAGCATCAAAACTGCAATAGAATAGAAGGAAGAAAGTACATTAAACTATTGCCCACAGTACTGGCACTCCATATAGATAAAATAGTACCAGAATGTGTTGATTAAATAGACTAGCTAATGCATGATAATTACCTGAAGTGCTGGTAACTCGTAATCTGTGGGAGTGCCCGGAAGTAGGGTTTCAGGTGAAGCTTGTGCATGGTCCGCCAAGCACAGTACCACAGCACAAAATTGTTCTTGTTTTGTCCACGGCAGTTGTCACAATGTAGGTCCACGTGTGTTTCTCCAACTCCATAGTTGTTGAAGAAATGATGCACGTAGTTGATGACTGCATTGCTGCTTCGGCATCCCCTCACAGCAGACACCAAAAATGCCACACATGCGCGGAGTCAAAAAGTACATGGGTCCTGGCTGAAGAAGGTCAGAAAGGAAGTGGACCTTGGACAAAGGAAAAAATAGGAAGAAAAGGAAAAGATGAGATGCATTGAAAATCAAAAACACACCTGTAACCCTAACCCTACCACATCACAACACACTCATCATAGGATGAACGTATTCTCACCTGTTGTGCAAAATCAAAGCTGTAGTGCATAGTGATCTTCTTGCTGGCTGGTATGGAGGGGCCAAGGGAGAGCTGCAAATCCTCACAGGCCTGGAGCTTGTTTTTGCTCATCCTGTAACCAAAACAAAAAACAAAGGTGTCAGACTACCGTACCTCTCATGCTCTATCATTCTGTTTCTCTCTATAATATAGCGACCTAGCTAGATATTAGCTGCCTCACTGGCTAGTTTAGGAACAAAGGGCTTGCCCACTAGCTAGCCATGTCCCTGTGCTAGGCAGCTGGCTGGATATTAGCTGCCTCGCTAGCTAGTTTAGGAACAAAGGGCTTGCCCACTAGCTAGCCATGTCCCTGTGCTAGACAGCTGGCTAGATATTAGCTGCCTTGCTGGCTAGTTTAGGAACAAAGGGATAGCTCACTAGCTATAGCCATGTCCCTGTACTAGGCAGCTGGCTAGTTTAGGAACGAAGGGACAGCTCAGCTAACTAGTATGTTAGCTAACGTTAGCTAGCTAGCCTTTGTTGGTTAGTGCTAGTGCCTTTGTTATGCTAGCTAGACTTAGTCACTTGTTTAGAAAGGAGCTACTGCTAAACGACTAACGTTAATGCAATGTAAACAGCACAGATAGTATAAAGATAGCTTACCCCAAAGCAAAGCAGAATGCTTGGCGGCAGACAACAGTGGTGTGAATCTGGTACGTCGTTCGACGCAACTTTCACTTGGTAACAACTTGCTTTGTTGATACAGTCATCTCTGTATCACAGGTCATCAAGAATAAAACTCTGTGTACGAACGAGTCCTGCTCTGCTGGAGTTTTAGCTGCTCTTAAAACTCTTTCCATGTCCTGGATGCCATCCCCGTCTTCTCTTTAGCAAAAGCTGTAGCATCCATGGTTAAACTTGGGACTGAATGTAAACAAAGCTGGCGTGTTGGGGAAGGGTGGGGGGGCGGAGAACCCGGAAGCAATAGCCAATGAAACCAAATCATGCTAATCGATCTGCCCGCCCCCAAACCCGACTCGAAAATCGGCTAAAAACGAGCTTAGTTTGCAGACTAATTATACGTATTTCGTGAACCTAAAACGCTAAGTTAATAGTAAGTTAATTAAACGTTAATAAACGTCTGTTATAGTAAGTGGGTTCTTCACAACAATACTTTTTTATTTTTATTTTGCCCCCTAGCGCATTTCGGGGTTTGCCGAGTTGTGGACCAAATCACCAGCCGCTGTCACAATTGTTCTCAAGATGAGGAGAAAGGGTTCAGAGCTGCCTTACCATGTTGGATAGATGGTGAAACGGTGCAAAGACAGCAGGTGCGCGAGCCAGACAGATTTCTGTTGGAGGCGGGTGTAGGGGAGTGGAGGCCGGTTTTTCAAACTTGAGGGTGACGTCAACAATGGGACAAACGTCACGAATTTGGAGCATTTTCAACCCGAGTCAAATTGGACTGAAAATGTTAAGCTTTGTTTCTTCGAAACTGCAAAACGGATATATTTAATGTTTTTATTGTATTTCTTCAATGTCCTCTTGTGCAAATAGCACTTACAAACTCAAAACAAGTGAAAATGACCATGTTATACCTTTAAGCCTGGGGATTGGGTCCTGATCCGCGACCACAGATGGAGGAGCTGGAACTCGCCTAGACGGCTCGAGCCAGTACCAGGTTCTACTCACCACGCAGATGGCTGTCAGAGTAGCTGAGAGGACTTCGAGGGTCCAAGCCATTTTCCTGGCGTTCCAGATCAAGAAGATGATCCACCTAGGGATCGTAACCACCAGGATGCTGAAGAAGATGCAACTGAACCAACGTTCTCAAGAGCTAAAGCAATGGGCCACCACACTGTCTTTTCCTCTGAGGAGGAGCTATTGAAAGGAGTGACCTTGCCGGTCACCTCTTTCCCATGGTCATTGCTATGGCAACGTGGACCAGCTCCACAGCCATGATCACATAAAATACACCACACACACCATGACACTGAAAAGTAACTCAATTCATTTTTCTTCTGAAACTGAAGTAATTGAACGTATGAAGAGACATGATGACCACACCACAGCAATATTTGTTTGTCCTGTTGAACACTGCACTCCACTTGACTGTTGGGTCTATACGATGGACGATACTACATTTTGTTTATATAAGATTCGAAAGCAACAATCAAGTTCCAGGTTCTACGGTTGTAACTGTGACTGAAGTTAATTTAGAGAAGGAATCTCCTTATTGGTCTGTGAGATATTATGCGGTCATTGAAAATTCATAATTATGGAGTTGACTTTTGTAGATCTGTTCCAGACTATTTGATTTGATTTTTGATTTGATTCACTTTATTTATCCCGAAGGAAATTAAAATGCCACGTAGCTCATAAAACAGCCATAAAAACAACACAAGACAACAATACACATATAGAAACATACAAGATAAGGACAAACCAAAAACATCAGACATGTACGTTGTTAAAAACAATGGATGTGTTGTACCCCAAGTGATCTCCAGTTAAAAGCCATAGTGTCATAATGGTGCGTTATTAATAAGTGCAGTCCCTGTGGCCACGCCCAGATTGTGTAGAGTTGAATAGTCTAATGGCTGTTGGGAGGAAGGACTTCCTCAAGCGTTCTGTTCTGCAGTGCATGGTGGTGAGTCTGTTACTGAAAGTGAGAGTGCTCCTGTGTGCCATCAGTGACTGGTGTAGTGGGTGCTGTGGGTTGTCCATGATTGATAGAACCTTCTTCAGGGTCCTCCTCTCAGCCACCTCCACCAGTGAGTCCAACTGCAGACCGAGGACCGAGCCGGCTTTTTTGATCACCTTAGTGAGCCGGCCCGCCTCCTTGTCCTTGATGGCTCCTCCCCAGCAAACAACGCCGTACAAGAGGGCGCCGGCCACCACGGAGCTGTAAAACATCTGCAGCATTTTGCTGCAGACATTAAAGGACCGCAGTCTCCTCAGGAAGAACAGGCGGCTCTGGCTCTTCTTGTAGAGAGCCTCTGTGTTGGTGGACCAGTCAAGTTTGTCATTCAGGTGTACCCCAAGATACCTGTATTGATGAATCTCGTTGTCTTTTATTATTGTCCTTATTTCAGTTCTGCGTTGTGTTTTGTTTCAATAAAAGACGGCCCCCAATCTCACACAATACCACACAGTCCAGTGTCTCCTTTTCAGGTGTATTCCAAATGAATCTCTCCAACACGGGTTTTGAGCCTCAGCAAAAGCGGTTTATTGCAGAAGGTTATACATACAAAAGACGATGGCATGGCCTAATGTACAGTTGACCTCTCTGTATGCTGTCTGTGCCCAAATCAAAGCATTGGTCTCGTTGCAACGTTCTTATGTGGTTTGAGTGTCCCCCCCTTCCTCGTCTCTTCTCCGATAAGACTGTCTCTGGTCTCTTCTGTTGCCTTGTTTTGTCCCATTAACCTACGCCGCCTCGGCGCCCAGGCCTTTATCTCTAACCACAACAATGGTGTTTGGACAGAGTGTACCAGCCATGGAATGTCTTTATCTCATACGTCTATGGAAGAGGGACACCGTTGCTTACCGAAAACTCAAGCCGACAGCCATACTCAGAGGTCAATCATCATAATTAGGAACAGTGGCGATTTTAGCATGGCATTTCTGGAGGGGCAGTTTTATATTATGTCACCATCACAAGAACTGAAGGTAGCCAATTAGTCTACGGTAGGTACATCAGAGCAGAGGCTACAACACACAAAGATAACGACACATTAACACACGCAGAGTAGGCTAATTAGGTGTACAAAAAAAGGCAACAGTCTAAGTGTTAAAGTGTACAGTCAGTTGTCTGTTTTATAGACAAGGTGCATAGTGTTCATTGTGATCAAGTGTACAACAAAGTAATAACAGTCCCCAGCTCAATACTTAAGGTAATAACAACAGTACTCAGCTCAGTATTCAATATTCTAACAATGCAGTCTGTGCAAGTGTGGGCAAGTCTGTGCAAGAGAACAAGCAACGCTTCAGTATACAAACAGGAAAAGGCTGTGGCCTTTCTCCTGCAGTACTGTCCGTCCTGATGATCTGCAGTGAATCTACAAGCGGACAGTCTTGTTCTGAGCTGCTGTGGAGTTTGGCGGGGGACATGTGACGTCTCGTCCCTCATCAGAACAGAACTCTCTGATCTTGTCAAAGAGATACGTCTGTCTGGCCATGTCCAGTCCGTGTGGGGCTTGCACAAGAAGACCTTCTCTGGGGGGCAGGACATCAGGCTTGCGCAGCAGCTGAAACTCGACTGCCGGTGCATCACGGTGTTCTCTGGCCACAACCATGCCAGGTCTCTCAGCATCAAAACTGCAATAGAATAGAAGGAAGAAAGTACATTAAACTATTGCCCACAGTACTGGCACTCCATATAGATAAAATAGTACCAGAATGTGTTGATTAAATAGACTAGCTAATGCATGATAGGATGAACGTATTCTCACCTGTTGTGCAAAATCAAAGCTGTAGTGCATAGTGATCTTCTTGCTGGCTGGTATGAAGGGAGAGCTGCAATTCCTTACAAGCTGGAGCTTGTTTTTGCTCATCCTGTAACCAAAACAAAGAAAAAGGTGTCAGACTACCATGCCTCTCATGCTCTCTCATTCCGTTTCTCTCTATAATATAGCTACCTAGCTCGATATTAGCTGCCTCGCTGGCTAGTTTAGGAACAAAGGGCTAGCTCACTAGCTAGCCATGTCCCTGTGCTAGGCAGCTGGCTAGATATTAGCTGCCTTGCTGGCTAGTTTAGGAACAAAGGGATAGCTCACTAGCTATAGCCATGTCCCTGTGCTAGGTAGCTGGCTAGTTTAGGAACGAAGGGACAGCTCAGCTAACTAGCATGTTAGCTAACGTTAGCTAGCTAGCCTTTGTTAGTTAGTGCTAGTGCCTTTGTTATGCTAGCTAGACTTAGTCACTTGTTTAGAAAGGAGCTACTGCTAAACGACTAACGTTAATGTAATGTAAACAGCACAGATAGTATAAAGATCAGCTTACCCCAAAGCAAAGCAGAATGCTTGGCGGTGGTGTGAATCTGGTACGTCGTTCGACGTTTCGCTTGGTAGCAACTTGGTAGCAACAAGTTGATACAGTCATCTCTGTATCACAGGTCATCAAGAATAAAACTCCGTATACGAACGAGTCCTGCTCTGCTGGAGTTTTAGCTGCTCTTAAAACTCTTTCCATGCCCTGGATGCCATCCCCGTATTCTCTTTAGCAAAAGCTGTAGCATCCATGGTTAAACTTGGCACTGAATGTAAACAAAGCCGGCGTGTTGTTTGGGAAGGGTGGGGGGCGGAGAACCCGGAAGCAATAGCCAATGAAACCAAATCATGTTAATCGATCTGCCCGCCCCCAAACCCGACTCGAAATCAGCTAAAAACTAGCTTAGTTTGCAGACTAATTAAACGTATTTCGTGAACCTAAAACTGTTGTCTGTTATAGTAAGTAGGTTCTTCACAACTTCAACTTTGGTAATACACAAAAAAACAAAAAAAACAAAAAAAAGTTTTTTTAGTTATTTTGCCCCCTAGCGCATTTCGGGGTTTGCCGAGTTGCGGACCAAATCACCAGCCGCTGTCACATATTTATACATGCTATTTTCACCACTGAATCACTATTTTGTATTAATTATAAATTAGATTTTTCCGAAACACAGTTGTAGGCTAAGATGCATCTTGCACAACAGCGCCACCTGGTAGGGCACTGCCCCACCTGCCCCTAATGTAAAATCGCCACTGATTAGGAAATAGCTAACAGGATCATATTAAAAGGCATTTCTCTGAAAATCACCAATATTCAACAATCCCTCCTAAGATTATACGTGAACACGCAGAATCATAATGATCAAGAGAAATGTTGACTTCCAAAACCTAACCCTGAACAGCCATTATGCAGAAAGAAAAAGAATAACTGAGCAGAAAAGCGTGCTTAAGATAAACAGATGAACAGTTACATAATATCCCAATCGTTGCTTCCCCTAGCAAGATTACAATTTCAAAGGAAAACAAAATAACTATCTATTAGGTTACTTCATGTATGAACCTAACATCCATACAGGTACACCCTACATAGAATAGCTTCACGTGTCCCTTAGAACCTTCTTACAGAAAACATGCTGGCACTGGATCTCATCTCCAGTCTACTGACGTGCAAACGGGACCTCCCTCCCGAACATGCCCTGCTAAGGATACAGCGAGATGTGTGAACAAGTGTCGCTAGCTGCTGTAAGAAAGATATGAGCAGGTTGCCCTGCAACCAACCAAACAGATCTGTGAAATGAGACACCTCGCCTATGTGTAGCAAATTAGTCATGGCTCTGATCTGTTCAATCTGATTCTGCAACGGGAGTTGATTATCCGCAATGGTGAAACAGCATGTCCGCCTTAATTTCTTACACTGCCTTCCGCATGCTAGACATCTCCTCATTAATCAAACCCTAAGCATCAGTTGTTCTGTTGGACAACATCCCCAAATGCCACTGCAAGTTTCTTAATGTCCGTCACTAATAATTCGACCCCCATGTTATGGGTGAAAAAGAAAAGCAAACTATCTTTCTAGACCCCATGTGAGTGAGTATGCCATCCACAACCCCTCACCCTAGTCTCTCTCCTAGTACGGCGGATTTCAGAATGTTGAATCGGTCTTTCTCCCACTATCCCTTTAACCTCCTACCGCTGAGTCCCGCAATCCTGATGGGTAACCACCCCTGGCAAGGTAACCCCAAACACACAGGAACCCGTCCAGTTCCTTGGTAGGACCGTCTCTTCCCAAACCCAGTAGACCCCCCTAGGGTGCGCAAGTTCCATCTACCACATTTCAGAGCAGTACAAAGCCTAGTATGCAGACACTGGCTGTGCCCCACATTCCCTGCTCCTCTCTCTCTCTGTAGACAAAAACAACCCTGGGTTTTCTGCGGAAGATACACTAGTGAACTGGTCTGAGCCCACTTTTGCGGTCCTAACCCCACGTTCTCTGTAGGTCCCTCCAGAGTGGAATCTAACACCATCATCTGAACAATCTCTCTTTCTAATTCAGCGTCTGCTACTTCCCTGGAACAGTTGATGTATCGTAGCATTAAAGAAGAGTTAAAGGGGTGTGCCATTTGAGGCACTCCGCTCGCTTGGGAGTCTGGGATCTGCATATACACAAACATGATGACACATTCTTGACTGACGTAGCTACCTCCTAAGCCCAATTTCGAAGCAAGGTTTTCCACGGCTGACTGTGTTGGTCTAACCATGGAAAACCACAGGATGATGACACAAACCCTTCCTGATAGCAACTTGAAACCTACTCTGTTAGTTCGAAATCGAAGTGTCTTCTCCCTGAGAGATGATCTTTAATTGCTGTGTGTATCTCTGCTGTGAAAGGAAAATTACTCCAGATCCGAGTGCCCCCGACCCAGACATAAATGACCTTTTTAACAAAATACATGTCCCAATACCCCTGTCTCCGTTTTAATGAGTATATCTCAAGTGCAACCTGGAGTTTTTATTCACAGAATGACAATGACCCACACCCTCCACGTCCTGTCCCTGACAAGCTGTGAATGGAAGATGTGGTTATTGTGTGGTGTGAAAGTTCAAATGTCCCATCTTGGTCTGTCGACGTCTCCACCCGGAGTAGTGTAGTCTTCCCTGTTGAGCTCCAGCACACGTTGATCACCCGTGTCCCAAGTCAACCCGGAAGTCCTTCTCTCCAACTCCACCTGTTAGCACAGAAAAACACAAGAAAACTGCGACAGTATCATTCATTCCACGACTCTGATTGTGATAGCATATCTCTCACTCACTCTCTCTCACTCAGACCAGATCTAGAGATTATGGTTTCACAAAATCCTTAGTTTCATTATCCTATTTCTAGAAGAGCCCCCCCCCCTACTCCAGACTGTGACCTTCCAGGAAGGTCCGTTTTAAGCCTGCCTGCGGTCTTAACACTCATTCTCCTGTCCCTTTAGCAGCGCTACAGTCATCCGAGCAGTGGGCACAGGTATCGTCGTAATTCTCTAAGTTGTCGTCTTCATCCTGAGTCGACCCCCACCGCTAGAAGGATGGTTCTTTAGCTCAAGGACTCTGCTCGAACAACAGCTGCCACGACTGTCCCTAGTTTTGGGGTGCTAAGCCTGGACGCTATTCTACCCCGATGTTTTTAAGTCTGGAGTGGTTGGCTCTGCAATTTATCCCATTCAATACTACAAGGGTGTACTCAGTCTAATCTGTGTCTGGTGGTGCTACCACCTTGCATTGACTAGCTTGGCTCCAGTTGGGTTTCCCTACTACCTTTACTGCTGTGTGGGTGATGAGCCAGGTCTGATAAGGTCCATCCCACTTTGCCTCTAAAGTCTCCCCCTGAAACTTCTTTATCATTACGTACTGGCCTGGGATTAGAGCCTGTCCCCCCCTTGGGGATCTCGCTCCATACTGCCAGCACCTGTTTGTGGGCCCTGGCCACAGCCATGCTTAATTACTCACAGTAACCACTCAACGCCTTACTAGTGAGATGAACATCTGCCTGCCACAGATGACCTCGAAAGGCTAAGGCCCATCTCCTGATTGTGTTGCTCGAATGGAGCAAAGCACGAGACTCAAAGCGTCAGGCCAAATCACGCCCTCCTGATGACTTTGTGAGTCTCCCCTTGATGACACGGTTCATTCTTTCAGTCTGAGTCCACTACTCTGAGGATGATAAGAACAGTGAAGTGAATCTGTGTTGGCAGATAAGGGAGCAACCGTTGTGGTGCAACCAATATCTGACCTTGTCGCCACACTCGTCTGAGTCCATTTCTGCCCCATTCTCCATCCATGTCCACCCCTCCCCCCCTCTCAGTCTCTACCTGCATCACCTTGTGGTCAGTGACAGTATCAATCTGATACGGGGGTGCAGGTTGGGCTGAGGACAAATGCGCTTGTATGGTATCTCTGTCACGAGCTGTCTGTTCTGCTGTCAACCAGAGTGTTAACCCGACTCAAACTCCATGAGAGTGTCCTTAATCACTGTCACCTTTTGGAAGGCTGATGGCCTCCATGAGCTCCCTAACCAACTCTCCATTCTTAATGGGCGTCCCTAAATGCTGACAGGAAACCTCTCTGTTTCCAAAGCTCTCCAAAGTCATGCCATGTGCATACCGACTGACTACATGGATGTTTGCAGTCTTGCCCTTTAAGTGGAAAGTGATGGGAGGCATTTTGCATAGGTGATTACGCAACGCCTGATGACAGGTGTTTGGGAAGTTGTGTAAACCCAATTGGCGTTCAAGTGAACTGATATTGATCTCCATCAATATTAAAAGCTGTCCCTGGTTGCACCTCTTCTGCAAGAGGGACGCTAAGCCTTGTGTCATGTTGATGACTGAAACCCATTGGTGTTCAGGTTTCAAGGCACTGAAAATGGTGGATCAGTCTCCACCAGGGGCTCTATCTTATCCCCATAATCATTGGCCAGTCTGTAGTTCACACAGAGGCGCCATTCACCTGAAGGTTTCAACACAGGCCACGCTGGGCTTTTGGAGGCCCTGTGAGTTTCTTCAGAAACCTTCTATCACTTCTGTTTTTTGCCCAGATTGGCAACTTTGCTAAGTCAGGTTTGTTTACCCAACTCCATTTAACTTTCCCTTGTGGGAACTGAGGGGATGAATCTATTTGTTAACACATCAAGGCCCAGTAGGGGTAATCCTACCGGTCCCACACACACACAGAGGTCGTGAGAGACACAGATCCCAATTCCAGCCGGAATGGCCTGGTTTTTCTCACCCAAAAATAGGCTCCCCCCCCATCACCAATGCATGCATGCCTTGCTCTCTCACCACCCCTCGCATCGAGGAGGAACTCTACATGTTTTGGCTTCCGTTCAAGTTGGTTGTTACACCCAGGCCTTCTGGCTTTTGTAACAGAGCGGCCTTGGCCACGGAGCGGCATCAGCTTCTGAATAATGGGGGAGCCGTGTGAGGGTGAAAGCTGTTCTCTGAGCTTCTGCTCCCACAAAGATGACAGCGTTCTCGTTTGTCATCCCTAGCTCTGAATGGGATCTGTGGAGCTCTGGCTTTCTCCTCTACTCTCTTGACCTTGGTGGTGATTGCTTTAGTTAGAGTGTCACCGACCAACGGGTGACTGGCCTGAGCCATGTTCACATCACCTACATCGCATGGATATTTTACACTAGCCGACCAGCATTCTAGATTGCCATCTGCACCGACAGTAACACCCCCCGGTCGTACGGGGCGCCAGTTCGAAACAGCTGGTGGGAGTGTTTTATCTACAGTACGATCCCTCCTCTCTCTCCTGAGCTTGTGAGGAGGGGGTGAAAAAACTTGGGCTCCTACTTTAACCTCTCGTCATTTCCAAATCAAAGCATTGGTCTCGTTGCAACGTTCTTATGTGGTTTGAGTGTCCCCCCCTTCCTCGTCTCTTCTCCGATAAGACTGTCTCTGGTCTCTTCTGTGGCCTTGTTTTGTCCCATTAACCTACGCCGCCTCGGCGCCCAGGCCTTTATCTCTAACCACAACAATGGTGTTTGGACAGAGTGTACCAGCCATGGAATGTCTTTATCTCATAAGTCTATGGAAGAGGGACACCGTTGCTTACCGAAAACTTAAGCCGACAGCCATACTCAGAGGTCAATCATCATAATTAGGAAATAGCTAACAGGATCATATTAAAAGGCATTTCTCTGAAAATCACCAATATTCAACAGGGTACCGTGTGTAACTGCTGTGCACCTAACTACATCAACTAAGTAAATTGCACATGAAAAAGAGACATCCTATTGAATCTATTAGTATAGTCAGAGAGTTAGAGATTTTGCATCTAAAATGTACTACTATAACTATTGGATTTGGAAAAAATATACCTCTTAGTACTGTACCTCTGCACCCATATTTTACCAAATTCCTTTAACCCAAGCAGATAATCACATTATGATGGCAAGGTTTAGCTACTCATATTTCCTCCACTCCTGGACAGTCCTTTGCTTGTAATTTTCATGTAAATAGTAGATAGACTGAGTAACTCCTATACAGATATAGAAGAGACTAACCTAAACAGGGTTGACACTAGAGGTTAATGAGAACCATAATCTCACCTTGTTCTATTCAAGGTTACACAGTTTTCTGAAATAGCCGGACCAAGATTAATTCACAATATTCAAGCCAAGTAGAAAATCATGCACTGAGTACTAGGAACTTGTACAGGTGTATCCACTACAGTTCCTTGAAAAATTATATTATCATTTCTGGATTAAAATGTAAAATTGTCGATTGCATCATTAAAGCCTAACAAAATTGCACTCAGGAATCTGAACTTCTCAAACTCCATGAGAGTGTCCTTAATCACTGTCACCTTTTGGAAGGCTGATGGCCTCCATGAGCTCCCTAACCAACTCTCCATTCTTAATGGGCATCCCTAAATGCTGACAGGAAACCTCTCTGTTTCCAAAGCTCTCCAAAGTCATGCCATGTGCATACCGACTGACTACATGGATGTTTGCAGTCTTGCCCTTTAAGTGGAAAGTGATGGGAGGCATTTTGCATAGGTGATTACGCAACGCCTGATGACAGGTGTTTGGGAAGTTGTGTAAACCCAATTGGCGTTCAAGTGAACTGATATTGATCTCCATCAATATTAAAAGCTGTCCCTGGTTGCACCTCTTCTGCAAGAGGGACGCTAAGCCTTGTGTCATGTTGATGACTGAAACCCATTGGTGTTCAGGTTTCAAGGCACTGAAAATGGTGGATCAGTCTCCACCAGGGGCTCTATCTTATCCCCATAATCATTGGCCAGTCTGTAGTTCACACAGAGGCGCCATTCACCTGAAGGTTTCAACACAGGCCACGCTGGGCTTTTGGAGGCCCTGTGAGTTTCTTCAGAAACCTTCTATCACTTCTGTTTTTTGCCCAGATTGGCAACTCTGCTAAGTCAGGTTTGTTAACCCAACTCCATTTAACTTTCCCTTGTGGGAACTGAGGGGATGAATCTATTTGTTAACACATCAAGGCCCAGTAGGGGTAATCCTACCGGTCCCACACACACAGAGGTCGTGAGAGACACAGATCCCAATTCCAGCCGGAATGGCCTGGCAAAAGCGAGGTAGACAATTCAAAGGGACCTCTTCAATATGTCACAGCATGTATTGATATTTTCAGATAAAACACACAGATTAGGACAAATTAATGATCTAAGCTTATTTATGAGATGTTATATCCAGGTTCAGAGAGCCACTCCAAGAGGAGTATTTTTGGTCTGTAAGGAAAATGGCTTATTCAACTTTAAATAGCAACAGTGTAATATGGATGTTATCTTGCTCATTTAATTCCCATGATTAGGAAGGTTGATCACGCTGAAATGCAGGTAATTCATCAACAATCAAACTATAGACACCGTAGAACTATCTAAAAATGTAAATGTGTTTGTATATTATCTCCTAACTCTGGCTTGTGTAAAACTCAGCTTGAAGCCTACAGTAACTCTCAACTGTCTTGCAAAGACACATGAACGCATCATACAAAGTAATTTCAGTCTTAGCTAAAGAAGTAAATGAAATGAAAAAGGTTGTGTTATAATAGATTTAGATTAGATATAATTCTAGCTAGTAAAGGAGACGTGCGATAGTAGGTTCAAAATGCTGTTTGTTTATTTCAGATCCAAATGCTACATTAACAGAGTTCCATGAAACAAAAAAGAAAGACATTCAGATTTGAAATACTGTTCATAGATAAAATGCTTGGGGAATTGTTGATAATGCCTTTTCAAATCCTGGATATTCTCAAATCTGTGTATCAATTTTATGGTTATTATTTTGATCATTATTATTTTTGGGATTTGTTAAATATATTGGAAAGTGTTTAACTGCTGTTACAGATATGCCCAATTGCTGCAGCCCTGTTGAGGAAAAGTTTAATTAGATGTTCATTCAATTCGAGACCTTAAAGGAAAATGCTCGTTTTTGACAACCTGGACCTTATTTACGACATATTATAAGAAGTTTGACTCACCCAGATCACTTTTGTGTTGTTCGGAGGCCTGTAGAAGAAATTTAAAATCCAGCGCGAGCCAGTATATCCATGTAATGGCGGCGCACGGGGCATAGGGAATGCAGTTTCTCAAAATCCATTTTCGGCCGCTAAACGGTTGTTTTCATCAATCACATTGCATGAATCGACAGTTGATATTCCTCTACGCGAGCCATTCTTTCGGTTTTCAAATACGTGGTCTGTAGCCTCTGTAATATGATCTTTACAAGCCTCTCCCCCACTTGCTCCAGCACGCATGCGCACAGGCCAGCGCGCAGCCTGCTATTCTCCGGCTCACATTCTCTGCGCTACGATCGTAGTTGGTGCCGAGAATATTGTCGTCGTCATTCGTCAGCAACAATCCGATCGTAGCGCAGAGAATGTGAGGGAGCATAGCCAGTGTAAAGATCATATTACAGAGGCTACAGACCACGTATTTGAAAACCGAAAGAATGGCTCGCGTAGAGGAATATCAACTGTCGATTCATGCAATGTGATTGATGAAAACAACCGTTTAGCGGCCGAAAATGGATTTTGAGAAACTGCATTCCCTATGCCCCGTGCGCCGCCATTACATGGATATACTGGCTCGCGCTGGATTTTAAATTTCTTCTACAGGCCTCCGAACAACACAAAAGTGATCTGGGTGAGTCAAACTTCTTATAATATGTCGTAAATAAGGTCCAGGTTGTCAAAAACGAGCATTTTCCTTTAATGAAGTCTGTGCCATTGAAATTGAGATTTTAGAATATTTTGATACATAATCTGATGTGTTTCTAATTAGAATTTAAGGGTTTTCCTCTAAAACAAAAATATTGTTTTTCCCACTCACTAATGAATATGTGAAATGTGTATAAGATTAGTAATCATGTCATCTTTTTACCTTGCTTCTGTAAAATTTTGAAGCAAGGAGTTTTCATGCATGGTTGCATGTGGAGAGAAGATAATCTTGAGGTTGTAAAATTTTCTGTCATCTTTATTATGCTCCACCTAGGGGTGAAGATAGATAACTTCCTTTCCATATAAGAAGCATTAAGTTTTAAAAAATGTATTTGAGATTATTTTATTATATTACTTAGTTTGATTATCCACATTGTTGAGACTTTCATTTTTATTATAGTTGTGGATGTTTAATCCACAAAACGGGGGAAATTGTTAATGAAATCAGTGTCACTAATGTTACCCACACCATTTGTTCCTTTCTGTTTTCCTACCTGACTCTTCTTCTAACTTTGTAGTTCGTTCCCCTAGAATCAGTCTGTTAAAACTACAATTTGTTTCTGTGTGACATCACTTCCCTGTCCTCTTCATCCTGAAACTGCATGTCACTTCCTTTCTCACGTTATAAGATATCACTCCCGAGTCCCAGTCCCTCACTCTGATCGAAGGAAACACTTTGTTTCACATGAATTGTTTTCAGAGTCCGCTTTGCAAAACGTAACATCAGAATAAACCTATTGTCTCTGTTTGAACCCATCTTGACCGACCACTCAGCGTGTTCTTGAAATCTAAACTAAACCAAGTAAGATTTTCATTCATAATGTGTGTGCGTGTGTGTGTACTGTATGTGTGCCACTCCTCCGAGTATGAGGTGGATCACCATGATTGGCGCCTGCAAGCTGGTGGAGGTGTGTCTGTCTGGACATGGATCAAGCTGGTGGGGTTGTGTCTTTCTGGACCTGGACCCAGTTCACTGGTTCACTGTGTTGGCTGCAATCAGGAGAGAGGCAAACCGAGAGTCTGGCCTCTGTATCAGCACCTCTGGACGGTCAAACTCCACCACCTGGGAGACGTATAGAAACACAGTCAAACTCCATCGCCTGGGAGACATATAGAGACAGAGTAATCAGAAGCATCAGGCCTGGTTCAGCTTGTCTCCGTCATCTGTATGCCAAGAGAGAAAGGTTCTGGAAAATACTGCTACAGCAGGTCCATAATCCACCTCTGGAGAGCTACTGTAGTGGATTTGTACTACTGAATTGTGTGTGTGTTTCGGGGGGAGGGGGGTGGGGAAGGGGGGTGTATGTGTGTGTGTGTGTATGTGTGAGTGCGTATGTGTGTGCCATCATGTGTTAGTATTTGCATGTTTACTGTACCTTGCCGTTGTCCATGACCAGGATGCGGTGGGCCTCCAGCACGGTGTTGATGCGGTGGGCGATAGTCAGCATGGTACAGTGCTGGAAGGCATCTCTCATGGTGTGCTGGATCAGAGCATCAGTCTCAGAGTCTATGGACGCTGTCGCTTCATCTAACAAGATAATCTGACAGAGAAGGGCATATAAAGACACAAAAATCGTATAGCCTCTTATAATAACATTGCTATTACAGTCATAGGTTCATTACGTAATGAATCCGGGTCTGGGCGTTGGGCTGTTTAAATGACCGGCGCGGAGGTAGTGAATTTCCAGAGGTGTAGCCGGTCATTTAAACAGCACAACGCCCGGCCCAGAGTTAATTATCCCACTTATACAACGGCATTTCAACAGAAAACATAATTCTGAAAACAAAAATACATCTATTGCTCATATTAGCATTGAAAAGTTTAATAATGAATCGTTAGTTATACCATTTCCATAGCAACCAGTAACTTTTATAGTCCCTCCACCCAAATCTACATGTAATGTTATGACGTTATCACTCACCTAGACCAAACGAACACTGTTAGTGAAATCAACATAACAACACAGAGCAAGCCGTCTCATTTGATTATTAGTAATTGTTGTTATATTTTTTCAGGCAAGAAAGTAACCATGTAGATTCCCAATATGTGGTCAGTTTCAAAATAACAGCTGTTGACTTTTTCTGAGTTCTCCGAGTGCGCTTGCATGAACACCATTAATTATTTGATCACGCCCGCAGTCCCTACTATTATTATTGTTTTGGCCGATTATTCTTTTCCCAAGATAGATCTAGCTAAGCAGACTGGTATCTCGCCATGAATGAGACCAAACGAACCCTGTCACATCACGTCGCGCAATTCAACTCGCAATAACAGCAACAGCACGACGTGGAAAAACGTTCTTGATTTGGGGACAGTACATAAACAATTTGTTGGCTATTAGATCTGACAACTGGACAGTTGATATGGTGCACAGCAAATATGCAGTAGCCTACACTTCGTTCATGGCTAGCTAGCAATATCAGGTATGGCATTACTATAGTTTGGTTTGCTATGGTTCTTGTGGTTGCGTGTAAATCTTGAACTGGGGTCGTAGGTTCGAGCCCCACGCTGGACGCAGCTAAGTCTTCACTGTACATGGTAGCCGTATCATGTGCATAGGACAAATACACAAGATTATTATTAATAATATTATTAGGTCAACAGAGAAGTTCTGAAAGACCCACCTTGGAGTTTCTGAGCAGGGCTCGGGCCATACACATGAGCTGCCTCTCTCCCACAGAGAAATTCTCTCCGTTCTCCACCACCTCTGACTGCAGCTTCTGTGGCAGCGCTGATATCTGAGAGAGGAGGACCATCACCATCTATTCACTGTCATGATCATGTGTATCATGTACTAACTATTCGATTCAATTGGCTTTATTGGCATGATGTAACACTTTACATATTGCCAAAGAAGCATTTGGACATTGAAAACAACAATTAGAAAGGGCAAAGAAACGCTACTAAAAGGCTACTACCGTAATTTCCGGACTATAAAGCGCACCTGAATATAAGCCGCACCAGCTACATTTAGGGAAAAAAACAAATGTGTACATATACAAGCCGCACTGGACTATAAGCCGCAGGTGTTTTAATATTTAATTACCATATGTAAGGGTTCGTGTACAGAGGGGATTATCGGGAAAGAGATGAGAGATGGGAAAGTTGCATATTTGCATAACTTATTCAAGTGTTACCATTTAGTGCAATAGTACGGAACATTTACTGTGCTGTGTAAACTGTACTGTATCACATAGCGTTTCAGACACACAAACTTTCACATGTTTAACAGCATTCGAAACGTGTACACTCACTGTGCAGAAATAATACCGTAAACGGTGCGCTCCCAGCGCACGTCCCGGCTTTCTTTTTTTTCTTCCTTTTTAAAAGTTTGTTTTCCCTAATGAGGGTTTGTGCATGAAAACTTCCTTTGCGCAAACTGTCGCTCTCGTAATGTCTGTCTTTCTCTCGTTCTGTCTCTCGTACTGCATTTGGTTCCACATTTGCTTTCGGTGTTCGCGCGAACCTGCCTGTCTCACACACTTTTCTGGCCTCCGACCTTTCCTGCTGGAGCCCGCCGCTTAAAGGTGGGGGACGTGGACCGGCCATATAGATAGGTTTAGAAGGTCCCCTAGTGGCCGTTAGCTGTAAAAATCCATAGATTAGCCGCACCGTTGTATAGGCCGCAGGGTTCAAAGCATGGGGGAAAAGTTGCGGCTTATAGTCCGGAAAATACGGTACAAGAAACAAATGAGACAAATGAACAGTTGTCGAAATAGCAGCAACAGCAAGAAACAGTAAGTAAATAATTAAAAAAGATAAAAAATACAGAAGAAAACACTGTCAGATGTAACGATAATGATGTGTGACTGGTGATTTTCACTCACTGTCCCTCGGTCTATGGCAGGCAGCAACATAGACTGCTGCTAACTTACTTGTACTAACTAATACATCACTCTATGACTATATTCCGCCAAACTAGACAGATATAATGACACACAAGGCTTCATTCACTGTGTGGATTCTGAACATACCGTGTTTTTCATGTAGGTCTTCTCCAGCACTGCCCAGATCTCCTCATCACTGTAGCTGTTGAACGGATCCAGGTTATACCTACAGCAGAATAGTTATTGAAAATAATATTAAATTCCCCTGGGAAGGTGGAGCAGGGATTTTGAATGAGAGACAATACATAATAAAAGATGTAAAAGTTGACGTAAGAGGTGAACAAAGACTATGGTATCTATGCGTTCATAGAGGCGAACTAGGCAATTACCTACAGTGGCACTGGCACTAGACTATCTGCGTAAGTGTATGGCATATTGGCGTTTGTGTATTGTTGTTGCTGGCTGGCCTACATTGCACATAATTGCTTTTCAACTTGAACTGAACGGCACCGTATATAAGAGAGGGGCACGTCATCTTGATGGACGTTTGAGACATGGCCGTTGGGAATAAGCCTACCGTTAATCCTCTAATAGTGGCCTGTATTCAATTATAGGCCGGGTCTCTTATAATGGCCGGGGGCACGGTCAACACGGGCAAATACAGGCTGGCTCCCTATACAGGCCGGGTCAAAAAGTGAGGGGAAAAAAAGCTCGGGGCTTTATGGTAGTTTTGGTTGCTATATCCATCCAGTATCCATCAGATACTGGAGAAAGCAGAAGGATGAACTGCATTTAGCTGAAAAGAAAAGAACACTGCTAGCTGGTGGTGGGCGGAAGAATGTTAGCTTGGAGCTAGAAGCTAAACTTTCAGACTGGATCTACTCAATGCGGGACAAACACAACCGAGTCTCGAGGAAAATTATAGCGTATAAGGTGGTTTTAACGCCCGCACTCGGGAGAGGCGTTCGTAACGCCCATACGCAGTGACAAGACTGATTTCTGGGCTTGTGCTTGCGACATTTTAAACTGCAACGGAAATGTAAACGACTCTCCTACAATTACATATAAAAGACAGTCTACCTTCATATTTTCTGCTTGTTATGTCCACAAATCATCACTATGAATTCTGTGAAGAGTCGCCCTGAAAATATTGCTTGGCGATGGCTCGTCATTGTATGAGAATTCCATATTACTGTACCAATGTTACTGTACATAGGAGTTGGTGGAATGGGAGGTAACGGAGCCCCCCTCCAGGATTCCAAATTGCAGCACTATGGTCAAAATGAGCAACCCAGTTTAAAACCGACACAACGCCGCTAGATTTGAAAAACGGAATTGTTTAGAGGACACTTTGAGCTACAAAGTAAGCTAAATTGTTATCTCCAAACGTTGTCTGGTTTTATACATTTACAGTTTTTGTGACTTTGTCGCCTCAGAGTGAGTGTTAACGTAGCCCCTTTAACTACAAAACAAAGCGAAGGAGATCTAAGCTTCAGTAGTTGGTGTTTGTGAATGTGAATGAATGTGCTGTGAATGTGATGATGTTATATTGTTAATAGCTTTCACCCAGTCCAACCCTCGTGTTTCTGCAACCCTCCTAAGTCAAGATATGGCTGTTTAGGCGTTCAAGCCGGAAAACTTTCGTTTTCACCTCTACCGCGAACAGCACTGCATCAGAGTGTATAATATAAGTGAATCGAATATGGAAACAAGTGTGTCTCTAGCCCACTCAGGGGCTGAGTTGTGGGGTCCGTGGCGTGGACAGTGGCATGGTGGCAAGACTCCGCACCCTCGCGTCATATTGGGTTGGGGGCTGTGGACCCCTCTCTGGGCTACCCACCTGCCCCCACCGGTGAAGACAAGTGTGTCTCTAGCCCACTCAGGGGCTGAGTTGTGGGATCTGTGGCATGGATAGTGGCGTGATGGTGAGACTCCGCCCCCTCGGGTCAGAGCTGGTCATGGACAGTGTACCTCTCTCCGGGCCACCCACCTGCCCCCACCATTGAAGATCCTCTGTCTCTAGCCCACTCAAGGGCTGAGTTGTGGGGTCCGTGGCGTGGTGGCGAGACTCCACCCCCTCACGTCATATTGGGTCGGGGGCAGTGGAGCCCTCTCCGGGCTACCCACCTGCCCCAACTGGTGAAGACAAGTGTGTCTCTAGCCCACTCAGGGGCTGAGTTGTGTGGTCCGTGGCGTGGACAGAGGCGTGGTGGCAAGACTCTGCCCCCTTGCGTCATATTGGGTCGGGGGCAGTGGAGCCCTCTCCGGGCTACCCCCCTGCCCCGACTGGTGAAGACCAGTGTGTCTCTAGCCCACTCAGGGGCTGAGTTGTTGGGTACGTGGCGTGGACAGTGGCGTGGTGGCAAGACTCTGCCCCCTTGCGTCACCGGTGAAGACCGTGTTTCTCTAGCCCTCTCAGGGGCTGATTTGTGGGGTCCATGGCATGGACAGTGGCGTGGTGGCAAGACTAGCTAGCTAGCTACCTTTCGTGAAGCAAGAGCCTGGAGATAAACTTCACTAAAAAACAAAATGAGCCTACCAACCTAGCTGACCAGCATGCACCTTTAAACTGTTAATAAAAGTATAATGATGGCTGATATATCAGAAAATATAGCTACCTTTGGCTGTTAACGTTCAGGACAGGGCTGTTAGAGTAGGCTGACAGCTTGACAAGTAGCCTAGTTGCATTTGACTGACGTCACCAGAAGTCTTTCAAGCTACGAGCGCCAAACTTGATAAAAATAGAATATTATACTCGATAATAATATTGACAACAACGCTAATCATGGTTCTTATATTTATTAGCTAACATTACTTACCATATAAACGTTATACGTATATATCATGCGACAGTTTCACTTAGGCTTCACGCGTATTTGAGACATGTATTGAGTACTTTTTAGTATATTGTGGGTTGTCTATTGAGATAACAGATATTGGAAATTACGAGGAACAATCTAAACTTATGGAACATGTTATCAGAACACACAAACACCCACTACAGCCTCCGTAGTAAATCTATGAAAATAGGGTATTTTTAGCATTAGGTCTTCCAGTACCTTACCACTCGATAGGGGCGGTGTCTGATATTAGACCACATTTTGACGAGAGATTATTTCCGCTCGGCTGGGTCTATATTCGGGCTGTATTTCAAACCGAAGGGCTCATCCCATGGATGTATCACTAAGCCCTACACCCTACGGAGTCCCTAAGCCCTACACCCTACGGAGTGTCTTCCCTTCGTAGTGAACACTGTTAGGGCATAGTAGAGTGTCAAAATAACGCTCATTTGGAATTCCCTTCAAAGTCATTTTCAGGGCTGTTCAGGGATGTCGCATGTGTCAACAGCCTGTAACAAGCTATGGCTAACCATAACCATTGTTACTGAATACTGTAAATCCTATCTTAACAGAAGCTAAGCTTTCGGAGTGGGAAAGTGATGTGTCCAGATCCCAAACTATTATAAGCCCAAAACGGCGGGGTCATCAGAGAATTTCACGAAGTAAATTAATGTGCTTCACCTGTTTAAGCAGCTGAAGTTGACACAGCTGTAGGCGATTGGCTATTGCTAGTTTTGCGTCCGATTCCCGATGTCCCATTCATATCTCAGCCAAACACAATGTTACGATAATTGCTATCTGTTTTGCTGCGAGTTTGAGTTTGTGTCCGTTCCTGCGCAAGAAACAGATTTGATGGAAGCTGCTGTCGTGAGATAACTGACTATTCACAGCCTGCTAGCATACAGCACTAAGGTTGACAAAACCACACTTGCACATCATTAGAATTCCAGCCATTTATATGGGATTTAACATTCAACTAAACATGGAACCTGAATACTACCTGATATTTAACCTGCTCCCATCATCGGGTTGTTACATGATTTTGGGCGCATCTGCTTGCGTCCATGAATATCCTACGCAATGACGTTCCAGTGTCCGAAAACTGTTAAATCATTCCCTACAGAGTAGGCTATGTAGTTCACTATGGGTAACACTACAGTACAATACATTTAGCTACATTTCAATCGATCGGGTCTACAAACCATCTCTGCTACGCTTCCTTAAAAGTGACAGCAAAAAAGAGGAAGTGTTTTGCTACAGTAACTCTGGTTCTTGTCGAGGGTCAAAATCTCCTAAGTCCCAATAGCAGCTTCAATAATGTGTTGCCTTCGTCTTGCTTATTGTCTATGTCAGCTACACAATATACAATACGATGTAGGACAATACACAATATAATACAAATAATGTAGCCAACTAACTAGTCACAGTTACTGCCAGTCGAATTGAGTTTTCTGCTCAACGACGCCTCCTGGCGGCTATTGTGCTACATGGAACAAGGAGGCGGTCTGGAGTGGTCCGAACAGAACGCTAAAACTGCGCCGCCTCTGTCGCTGCTGCTCTCCGCTCAACATGCGGCGCGAACGCATACTTCTCATGACTGTATGAATGCTATCCTATCACCACCACAGATATACTCAAAACATATATTTTTGACGCATCGTAACGTTACGTCTGATCAGCTGTTTTGTGCAAAATACTTAGAGCAGGGGTCTCAAACTCGCGGCCCGCCACACCACTCCATCCAGCCCGCGACATGATGTCAGAAATATAATGTAATCCGGTGTAGTATATTTTGACCAGTATAATCACAAGTTATATTATAGTGAATTTCAAATGCACAGACACATACTAAAGGGATGGAAAACTACAGACAGGCCTAGGTTATCTTTAAGACGGGACACTGGGGATTTTCCAGTGTGTTGCTGTGGCAGACTGGCACCACCTATATTTTACTAAGTGCTTCTTATCTAAACTATATGACATTAAGTGCCTTTTCGAAAAATCCATATTCACTATTGCCACCTATATGACTTTTATTTAATTTAGTGGCTTTTAGTAAAACCTATATATTCACTAGGCGTCAAGTTTCTGACTATAGGATTAGGTGTCTCACAGCAGAGCACTGGTTTTCATAGTCAACCCACAAACACACATACCGTCACACAAACAGGGCACACAGGATCTGTTTAACTGAGTCATTAAACTGTCTTTAGACAAGGTAACGAAGAACAGGACAATTTTGGGTAACACCTCTTTTTGTATAACCAAGAGAGATCTCTCTGTGTCAGGTTAGTTCATCCTAGACCATTGGCAAGTGAACTCATCACAACTGCAGTGTGATTTTTATTGCCAGAGATTCAATAAAAGTATTGAAACTGGCATTGACGGATCTGAGTCTTCTTCCTTACAACCAGAAAATAAATAGACTACACTGGCCCGCAAAATAATTTATTGTAAACGGCGCCAGCAGGCAGGCATACAATGCGAAATTCAAGTCGCACAAACGTGGGGCGAAATTCTGTTATTGTGCGCAGCGCGCGAGGTGAATGCTGCATAGGTGCAATCAATCCGCACTTGACTATGAACAATGAACGGAATGCAGCTAGTCCACCGACAGGCTGTTTTCATGGTTAACTAACGTTAGGAACACAGACAGTTATAAGAAATGTGGACATTGCAGTATTTTTTTGTGGAGTTCAATAGAAATTCTACCTGCCTGAAAAAAAGTCGCCGTTCTAAAGGAATATAATGTCAAGAGCCATTACTAAACATGGAGAACAGTGTCATAGGGAGATGAGAGGAAAAAACAAGCCACACAGCTGACAGGGCTAAAATCTCAGTCTTTCAAGATACAGTAAGTGTTTAGCAAGAAAAAGAGTAGTAGCCTACAAATGTAGGCTATTCAAGTGTCTGGTAAGAAATGGAAACAAACTTGAACTTTAATAAATGCAAGTACAGGTCCAGGGCAGGCTTACAGTAGTGATGCATCTTCAAGATGATCTTGCAGCTAAAACAGAATAAAGTAGCCTACAAATGTAGGCTATTCAAGATCAAATAAAAGTAAGGAAAAAAGATTTGCAGCACTAACTGTTAAAATATATTATAATTAATGAAAACTGGTTTGAATTTGTATGATGAAAATGTTAGTTATGCAATAGTCTTGCAACATTTAGAGATTGAGTTGTGAGTCTAGAAAGTGCAATATTTCAGAAAAATTCATTTTTCATTTCCATAACTTATAGTTAGTAGTAGAAGTTGATATTGAAGTGGCCCTCCTATGAGTTGAAGATACCAGCAGTGGCCCCAAGCCAATTTGAGTTTGAGACCCCTGATTTAGAGGCCACTAGCCTAATAAAAGTCACTAGCTATAGATAAAAACATCCAATATTTGATATGACAATTAGCTTGCTAGCTAGCTCATCAGTAATCAATCAATCAATCAACCTTTATTTATCCAGGCAAGTAGTTAGAAGAACTTCTTATTTACAACAACAGTCTGGCAGGAGGCAAGATAAAAGACTGACAGGAGGCAAGATACCTCCTGCATGTGGGGGAAAAATGGTTCCATTCTTAAACCCAGTCATGCCAGGCTCTTGGCTAGTCTAATGTGACACCTAGATGGCAATAATAGCGAAAATAATGAAGATATGTTTTGAGTTTATCTATGGTGGTGATAGGATAGCATTCATATACAGAGAGAGGATGAGTAGTTGTTTTGTTGTATATTGTATAATATATTGGTTTAGTGGGTGATTATTGGTTATAAATTATGCTAGCTAACATAGCTATCTTACTCCAGCCAGTCAGCTAGCGTCAAAATCACTAGGACAACATAATGAATGAACGCCTCACGCTACATTTCATCATCCAATCAGGTAGCGCTTGGTTCATGAATATTAATGAGCTACAGTACAAAAAAAGTTTGAGTGATGCCCTTTGGTCTGACGCCGTATCGTGCAAGGCTTTTGTTGAGTGATGCCGTTTGGTCTGAGGCCGTATCGTGCAAGGCTTTTTTGAGTGATGCTGCTTTGTCTGAGGCTGTATCGTGCAAGGCTTTTTCGAGTGATGCCGTTTGGTCTGAGGCCGTATCGTCTGAGGAACAATGGCGTTTAGTGTGAGTCACGAGAACTGATACATTTTTGTTTTTTTGTTTGAGGAGTGATGCCGTTTAGGGTGAGACATACGGTGGCCGACGCGTGCAAATCACAACGGCAAATCCGGAGCACAACGACAAGTTCAAAAAACACAACCACAAAGTTCAAACACAACACCAAAGTTGAAAAACACAACAGCAAGTCAGAAAACACAACCGCAAGTCGGAAACACAACTGCAAGACAGAATACACAACAGCAAGAGAGAAAACACAATCGCAAATTGGAAACCACGATTGCAACTCCCCAAAACACAACGACAATAGCCAGAAATCACATTAGAAATGTGTCAACCGGAAAGGGATTTACTACTTGTTGAATCTGATTGGGCAGCTATAGTGTCAATAGCAGTGGGAAATGTGCGGGTATCTCGGGGAATCTACGCTGACGGTAAATCCCAACAGAAGAAGAAGAATTGGGAATTGGCCGCGTCTTGCGTTCGGTGGTCGTTCGACCGAGATCCCAAAATTGGTGAGAAAATAAATTTTTCTATATATAATATTGCGAATGGTTGAAATGGTAACATGGTCAGTAACATTTTACGTTACTGAATACCCTATGAACGACGTGAAATGTAGCTGAACTCCTGTAGCTAGATAACTAGCTAGCTAATTAGCTAACGTTAGCTCATGGCAGAGTTAACGTTACTATTAAACTGAATATAAGCCACGAATATAATCCCAAATAAAGTGATTGATCTGTTTGTTTCTGATAAGGTTGAGTAATTATAACCTGCTAGGGTTAGGCAGAGGGGCAATAGAGACAGTGGTCCTAGAGGGTTAGGGCTAGTAGAGACAGTGGTCCTAGAGGGTTAGGGCTAGAGACAGTAGTCCTAGAGGGTTAGGGCTAGTAGAGACAGTGGTCCTAGAAGGTTAGGGATAGTAGAGACAGTGGTCCTAGAGGGTTAGGGCTAGTAGAGACAGTGGTCCTAGAAGGTTAGGGATAGTAGAGACAGTGGTCCTAGAGGGTTAGGGCTAGTAGAGACAGTGGTCCTGGAAGGTTAGGGCTAGTAGAGACAGTGGTCCTAGAAGGTTAGGGCTAGTAGAGACAGTGGTCCTAGAGGGTTAGGGCTAGTAGAGACAGTGGTCCTAGAGGGTTAGGGCTAGAGACAGTAGTCCTAGAGGGTTAGGGCTAGTAGAGACAGTGGTCCTAGAGGGTTAGGGCTAGTAGAGACAGTGGTCCTAGAGGGTTAGGGCTAGTAGAGACAGTGGTCCTAGAGGGTTAGGGCTAGCGACAGTAGTCCTAGAGGGTTAGGGCTAGTAGAGACAGTGGTCCTAGAGGGTTAGGGCTAGAGACAGTAGTCCTAGAGGGTTAGGGCTAGTAGAGACAGTGGTCCTAGAGGGTTAGGGCTAGAGACAGTAGTCCTAGAGGGTTAGGGCTAGTAGAGACAGTAGTCCTAGAGGGTTAGGGCTAGAGACAGTAGTCCTAGAGGGTTAGGGCTAGTAGAGACAGTGGTCCTAGAAGGTTAGGGATAGTAGAGACAGTGGTCCTAGAGGGTTAGGGCTAGTAGAGACAGTGGTCCTGGAAGGTTAGGGCTAGTAGAGACAGTGGTTCTAGAAGGTTAGGGCTAGAGACAGTGGTCCTAGAGGGTTAGGGTGAGGGAGACAGTGGTCCTAGAGGGTTAGGGCTAGAGACAGTGGTCCTAGAGGGTTAGGGCTAGAGACAGTGGTCCTAGAAGGTTAGGGATAGTAGAGACAGTGGTCCTAGAGGGTTAGGGTGAGGGAGACAGTGGTCCTAGAAGGTTAGGGATAGAGACAGTGGTCCTAGAAGGTTAGGGATAGAGACAGTGGTCCTAGAGGGTTAGGGCTAGAGACAGTGGTCCTAGAGGGTTAGGGCTAGAGACAGTGGTCCTACAGGGTTAGGGCTAGTAGAGACAGTGGTCCTAGAAGGTTAGGGATAGAGACAGTGGTCCTAGAGGGTTAGGGCTAGGGCTCAGTGATGCTGAGTTTTTTATTGCTCTGCATTTTACACAAGCAGGGGTCAGGGAAGATGAGTACTACTTGGCAGGGAAGATGATTGCTGTGTCTGTAGTGCATGGAGGACCTGGTCCACAGTTCCTGTCAAGGGATCTTGTCAGCCACATCGTAGGGCAGTCCACTTTGAATGCAACCGTGAAAGACATTACTGATGAAGAATTAGGGAAAGTTCTTCATGAGGTAGGAAGGTCATTAGAAGAAAGGATATTGTTCAGAAGATAAATTCAAATAAGGCAGCTATTTAATGTGTAATAGATATCAGTTAATTAAAGGTGCAGGGTTAGGCACAGGTGGGGACAGGTAGGTAGGGGGAGGGGTTAGGGTAAAAAAAAGAAGAAAAAACTTGAAGTGTTCACAAAAATTCTTTAAATGTTTGTCAAGTAGTGAAGGCACAGTATGTTGTTTTGACTTAAAGCTTTCCACATTTTTAGATTCAGATTCTTTGGAGTCTCTGCAAAACCTCCTTGTGCAGAACAGCACCATGTTGGAAACTGCTGGGTTTCTCCGTCATGTGAAGTCAGTTGAAGAGAAGCATTCAGTAGTGCGAGAGTACCTGAGGTGGTACATCATCCACAGAAACCATGGTGCCATTGATAGGTAATGTTTTGTTAATAAAAACATATTTCTCCCATTACTACAGACGGAACCATGTGTACATGTAGCTCTTTTCACAGTGCAGTTTCAATTATGTTAACATTTACTCAGTTTGCCGACACATTTTTGTTTTTCAGATTCAAAGCTGGACTTGCCAGCCTGCATTTCTTGACGGCACTACAGCAGCATCCCAGTGTGCTGACCTCCGTCCTTTGCCACACAGACAAGAAGCTTTCTGGTGAAGAACTGGAAAATCTGTTCATACCAGATCATAGTCCGAAGGGAAGCAACAGGAGGCTCCAGGAGGACAAAACCCTGAGCTTCTGGGGTGACTATCTTCAGGACTGTGAAGGTTAGTTAACCCCCCCCCCCCATCTCTAATCTTTTCTACATATGTACAGGGCCCTCCACGGTTATTGGCACCCCTGGTAAAGATAAGCAAAAAACCCTGCGAGGGTGCCAATAATTGTGGAGGGTACTGTAGCATTATGGAAAGCCACAGTATTGTTATGGATGCCCTTTGTGAGATCAGTACACCCCAAACAATGCAATACATTTTTATCTTATTGCTCCTTGTAGGACATGAGACTGCTGTGACCCTAGAGGAGGTGTTGATGTTCGCTACAGGACTGTCGTCGTTACCACCTGCCGGAATTGCACCATGCCCATGTATTCAGTTCCTAGACTCTCCATATCCGATGGCGAACACTTGCGCCAATACAATGAAGCTGCCACGTTTGGATACATACACTGATTTTAAGAACAATATGGACTTTGGAATTCAGAATTCCCCTGGCTTTGGGTGCCATTAACCATGGACAGCTTTCTTTCTTTCCTTTAGACTAGGGCTGTCTACTTTTCATTTTTTGATTCATAACCTATCCAGGTTATGAATGAGTTATGACTGTTTCATGCCACAGCTATAGATGTTATGAATGCGTTATGAACAAACAGTTAATGTAAAGCGTTAGCCTTTTTATTTTATTTTTTAACAAGGACAGCAGAAGTACATGTAGGAAAAGAAAACTATGGCCATTACTATAATCTTGTTGCAGTCCAGCACTATATTTACACTATTACTCCATTGGGGCCATCACAGTTGGGAATGTTTTTTCTTACTCTCTTTAAGGTTTAAACATCAGGAAGTAAAAAAACAAGTGATCTCATTCTCGTTTTGTCTTGTGTTTTATTTATCCTTTGAATTGTTTATGCTTTTATGTTTACGGGCACTATGTTTATAGGCACTCCTGAGGCCTTTGTTTTTTGTTAGTCACTGTTTGGCCCCTGCAGCACAGCCACCGTTCAAGGAGGAACACAGGTCGGAACTTGGGGACTGTGGGTTCCTGAGACTTCTGGTCCTGAGTTTGCTGGGCGGCAGAGGACTTCCCTTTGCCTTTACCCTGAGGGGACACGCACAACACCCAGTACATTTACACCTATGTGACGCCCACAGAGAAATGGGATTCAAAACAAAGACAGACATGTCATTATTATTATTTCTTACTGTATAAGGAAACTCACCCAAAATTAAATGCGTCCGGGGGCAGGTAGACGCTGTCTCCCACCCTGAACTGCACTCCCTTCAGGCAGGCCAGGGCGTAGAGGGCCTTAGAGTCATGGTCCTCATTCTCCAAGGGCTCAAACACACAAGGCCTCTTCCGCTCCTCCTTCTCCTGAGTTCTACTGCAGCTGGCACAGAACCTGAACACACCATACAAAACTTACTTCTCTTTAATCATCTTAATGTACTTTCAGAAGACAGAAGGCTGATTAACACACAAAAAGACAGCCACTTGAACTTATAGTTGTCTGAGGGCGTGAAGGTGGGAGGGGTTTCAAAGTGGGCAAATTCTCCCTTGTACCACAGCTGGTAGAAGAAGCTCTTCCCATCATCCTCAATCACCTTGATGTCATGATCCATCCTGTCCTGAATCAATGTCTTGACTGACAACCAGGAAGATTCTTATCCATCATCAGGTTGAGTGTAACCGTTTTGTATTCTTACCTCCATGAACCTGTTGTTAGACGGGGCCTTGTACATCACATTACCCTTGCCCTCTGCTGCATGTCCTCGCACTCGTCCCCCAGGAGGAGCTCCAGAGGGTCCGACGACACTCCCAGACTCTCCCAGGACTGTCGGTGACGCACAGGAACCATGCATTGTTTGCATCTTTCTGTTCAGACAAAATGAAACAGTAAATATAAACGTAAAATAAGATGTATAGAATGATTGGTACTTGCAGTTCTTCTGTTTCTAACCTTTGATTAAACCTGATATGGACCACTGTCTCTATCCATCTCCCTCACCCTAACCCTCTAGGACCACTGTCTCTATCCATCTCCCTCACCCTAACTCTCTCTCCACTGTCTCTAGCCCTAACCCTCTAGGACCACTGTCTCTAGCCCTCACCCTAACCCTCTAGGAGCACTGTCTCTAGCCCTAACCCTCTAGGACTACTGTCTCTACTAGCCCTAACCCTCTAGGACCACTGTCTCTACTAGCCCTAACCCTCTAGGACCACTGTCTCCCTCACCCTAACCCTCTAGGACCACTGTCTCTAGCCCTAACCCTCTAGGACCACTGTCTCCCTCACCCTAACCCTCTAGGACCACTGTCTCCCTCACCCTAACCCTCTAGGACCACTGTCTCTAGCCCTAACCCTCTAGGACCACTGTCTCTACTATCCCTAACCCTCTAGGACCACTGTCTCTAGCCCTAACCTTCTAGGACCACTGTCTCTACTATCCCTAACCCTCTAGGACCACTGTCTCTAGCCCTAACCCTCTAGGACCACTGTCTCTACTAGCCCTAACCCTCTAGGACCACTGTCTCTAGCCCTAACCTTCTAGGACCACTGTCTCTACTAGCCCTAACCTTCTAGGACCACTGTCTCTACTAGCCCTAACCTTCCAGGACCACTGTCTCTACTAGCCCTAACCCTCTAGGACCACTGTCTCTACTATCCCTAACCTTCTAGGACCACTGTCTCTACTAGCCCTAACCCTCTAGGACTACTGTCTCTAGCCCTAACCCTCTAGGACCACTGTCTCCCTCACCCTAACCCTCTAGGACTACTGTCTCTATTGCCCCTCTGCCTAACCCTAGCAGGTTATAATTACTCAACCTTATCAGAAACAAACAGATCAATCACTTTATTTGGGATTATATTCGTGGCTTATATTCAGTTTAATAGTAACGTTAACTCTGCCATGAGCTAACGTTAGCTAATTAGCTAGCTAGTTATCTAGCTACAGGAGTTCAGCTACATTTCACGTCGTTCATAGGGTATTCAGTAACGTAAAATGTTACTGACCATGTTACCATTTCAACCATTCGCAATATTATATATAGAAAAATGTATTTTCTCACCAATTTTGGGATCTCGGTCGAACGACCACCGAACGCAAGACGCGGCCAATTCCCAATTCTTCTTCTTCTGTTGGGATTTACCGTCAGCGTAGATTCCCCGAGATACCCGCACATTTCCCACTGCTATTGACACTATAGCTGCCCAATCAGATTCAACAAGTAGTAAATCCCTTTCCGGTTGACACATTTCTAATGTGATTTCTGGCTATTGTCGTTGTGTTTTGGGGAGTTGCAATCGTGGTTTCCAATTTGCGATTGTGTTTTCTCTCTTGCTGTTGTGTATTCTGTCTTGCAGTTGTGATTCCGACTTGCGGTTGTGTTTTCTGACTTGATATTGTGTTTTTCAACGTTGGTGTTGTGTTTGAACTTTGTGGTTGTGTTTTTTGAACTTGCCGTTGTGTTCCGGATTTGCCGTTGTGATTTGCACGCGTCGGCCACCGTAGAGACATGAGAACTGACAACTTTTAATTTGAGGAATGATGCCTTTTAGTGTGAGACACCAGAACTGACAACCTTTTGTCTGAGGACTGATGCCTTTTTGTGAGACACGAGAACTGACAACGTTTTGTCTGAGGACTGATGCCTTTTTCGTCTGAGGTTTGAGAATGTCCTAATAGGACACTGTACAGGAAATCGCGGTTCAAGGCCCCAGTGGGGACGATTTTGGGAAACCATACCCACACCATCTGCTAGCCTGTGGGTTTATTCCTATGTTTACTTTTGGCCTTTCCAACCCTCTCCCTCTCTCCTTTCACTCTCATTTCCCCTTTTTTGGAAGTAAAGGAGAGATTCCATAGGAACAACAGATAAGGGTTCGATCCCCGGTTGAGGACGAACCTGTTTGATTCCGAACTTTAGCCACAACCTTTCTTCCTCTCCTCTCTGCCCCCTTTTTTCAGACGGACGGGAGAGATCCCATGGGAACAAAACGTGTTTTTGTTTTTCTTAAGGAAATGTACAGTCTGTTTTGCAGATAAATTAACTGTGTCAAACCGATTGCAGAAACTGGGTGACCAATGAAGTGACCAATTACAAGTTGTATACTAGAGTGCTTGCTTACTGTCATGTTTCTCTGTGTATGCAACTCTGTTTTGTTTTCTGCTCCTCCTGTTCTCGGTCCCACTCCCAGATTCCTGAGTGGATCCAGTTATAATTAATATAATTCAAAGCATTTTAATAAATATGAAATATTGTGATTTGTCATTTGTGTTTGTCACTGGATGTTATAGAAGTTATGTAAAAAGGTGGTTACCTGGTGGTGCTGTGTCATTTATTGAATTAATGTGCAGTAATTGAACATTTGAAATACTCCTGTTTTGAAAATATACCTACAGTATAGGTGTCTCAGTAATTACTCATTATATATTATGCTATACTTTGCATGTATTTACCAGGTAAATGTTTAGTAATTGGGGGACTGTGAAAGGAAGAGTTACCAAAAAAATGTTCAGAGTAAGTTAATTTAGCAATCGAATGGGCCTAGGATAGGCCAATGGGCCTAGGATATCGACAATAAACTACCGGTGGAATGGTGGTGGAGTAATAGCGGAAGCATTTCGGACCTCTGTCCCTGACGCTAATAATCCGCCAGAGGTCCGCTTGCCATTCGATGTGCAAATGGCCAGGAACCCGCCAGCGCCGGAGGTCTGCCAGCTCGTCCATCGGGGACCCGCTTTAGGTCCGCTAGCCTTGTGTTATATTCTGCCGGAGGTCCGCCAACTCATCCATCGGGGACCCACTGTAGGTCCGCTAGCCTTGTGTTATCTGGGTTTATCCCTTACCTTTGTCCAGAAACAGAAGTTGAACCAATTGCAGCAAAATAGTTAACCTTAGAGGAATCATCAGTGTAACTGCTTTACACTGTTACAATGTTATGGAAGCTGCTGCTAGTTGTTGTGAGCTCATGATCTAACTGGCTATCCCGCTCTTATTGTGCTGGATTAGAATTGGATGCATTGGAACTGGTGTGTCCAGGCGACAAGACCTATCTTAATTTATCAGATATTATTTCATGTAATTTCAATTCAGAGCTTTTTCAGTGGCATGCCTAGCTTCCGTTCGACCAGTCCTGAACAAAAACAAGCCAGCCACGCACATAAGACAGGCTGGACCTGCCCTGGTTAACACTTACACTCAGCCTTCATCAAACAGTAGGTCTGTTGTGTACGGCAGCGTTGGTTCTGTCTCATGACCAGCATGAGTCATTTAGCTGACACTCAGTTACTCTGCATGCTTGTTGACACTGTCTGGTTCTTGTGCAAATGAAAGTTTCCCTGAAAATGTCAAGAATGAAAGTGCGCTTACTCTCTCTCACATTGAGCATAGCGTTTGTGAACTGTCTGGGTCTCATTGCTTTCTCCCTTCACTAGAGGCGTTGAGTGCTGAGCAGACAAAGGCTGGATATCCAAATGTGGTGACAAGATTCCCTGACACCACTGCTTTGTCTGAATGGGCAAATCGACGGCGGGTTGTCTGTAATGCGGACGCATCTGACTCACTTCCTTATTCTATAATTAAGTGCTTCTCGGCAGGAATGCCATTCACCCTCGTACTGAATCGGGGCATGGAACTTCCTGTGGGGATTTTTCATGTCTCTTTCGAGGATGGACTGCCTTGGACCAGGACACCAGAGTTTCTTTGCTGTCCGGTGGTGGTCAGGGCCAAGTTGAATTACAGCAGGTTGTTTTATCTGCTACCACGATCTCCGGCACAGCCTCTCTCTAACCACTTAACAATCTGGCAAGAAGTACCGGAAGCACTTTATAGTAACCATCCGTAATAAGCGTTAATTAATAGGTAATAAGGACCTTATAAGTCCTTATAAGATGCTTATAAAACATTATTATGTGTTAATAAGACTATATGGTAACACTTTATAATAATGATCAGTTATAAGGCATTTATAAAACATTTGTTAATAATGAACTAATCATTAACAGATCATTTATAAACATGTGTAAATGATTCATAAATTATTAGTAAATTTACTAGTTAAACATTCACAAATGATCTGTAGATGATTTATAAAACATTTAATAATGATGAGCTAATCATTAACAGATCATTTATAAACGTGTAAATGATTCATAAATTATTTGTAAATATATTACTTAAAGATTCACAAATGATCTGTAGATAATTTATAACACACTATCAACATTACTTGTACATGGTGTGTTCAACATTAATAAATGTTAGTTAATATGTAGTAAAACATTTGTAAATTATTTTAAGAATGCCTTATTTATTTGTTTTTCATGTTATCAAATGATTTGTTAAACATTTCCTAAAAGTCTACAAATCATTTGTAGACATTATTGCAGCCCCAAAGACCGTTATAAACTACTAGTTTATAATGAACTAACCAATAACAAATCATTTATACATGTTTATAAATGAGTCATATATTATTTATAAATACACTAGTTTAACATTCAAAAATGATCTGTAGATGATTTATAACACATCAACAATACTTGTAAATGATTTGTTTAACATTAAATAACATTTGTTAATTTGTAGTAACTCATTTTTAATTGCTTTTAATTTTACACCAATTACTAGACGTCTTTGTTTTTCATGTTTAACAAATGATTTGTAAAGGTTTTTGCATGCGCTAATCTAAAGTGTAAACTATTAATGTCTATAAAACATCTATAAATCATCTGTAGAGGTTTTTGCATGCGCTAATCTAAATGTAAACTATTAATGACTATAAAACATCTATAAATCATTTGTAGAGGTTTTTGCATGCGTCAATCTAAAGTTGAAACTATTTATCATTTACAATGTATTATGGACTTTTTCTTCACCTGTTATAAATGCTGTGTAAATGTTGTAGACAGCTTTGTTCCTTTGTGACATCAAAATATAACTACAGAATGATGAAAATAGAATTTTTACAAATGTCCATAAGACATTTGTAAATGATGAATAGTTTCAACTTTAGATTGTTAGATTGTTTGGTTAGATTGTTTAGATTTGATTTAAATCCTTTATTATGCACTTATTTACAGTATCTTTCATGCAGCTACCCCAAAAGAGCTGTCTTTGTGTGTTTTTGTGTTTCACCACTAAAATATTGCTTTACTATGTAATGTTTTATTCACATTGTATCAACCTTGACCACATGTAGTGCTCATTCCAGATGGGGGAGCTACGTGAAACATACTGTTAATAAGTGCATAATAAAGGATTTATTAACCTTAATAATGCATTGTCTCACTTTAGATCCACTACTGCAAAATTGCATAGTTAACTGTTAATAAGTGCATAATAAAGGATTTATTAACCTTAATAATGCATCATCTCGCTTTAGATCCACTACTGCAAAATTGCATAGTTAACTGTTAATAAGTGCATAATAAAGGATTTATTAACCTTAATAATGCATTGTCTCACTTTAGATCCACTACTGCAAAATTGCATAATAAGTGTATAATTAACTGCTAATAAAAGCATAATAAGTGCATAACAGCAGTCTATAAACAGTTAACAAGCTTCTTATAAATACTTATAAATGTCTTATAATCTAACAATAAACGTGTTTATTATGCTGTTATTAAACACTTGTATAGTCTTATGTACGCATAATGTCTTATATGCATGTTATAAGGATTTATAAGGTCCTTATTACCTATTAACTAACGTCTATAATCTATCTATAAGCCTGTTTATTATGCTATTATTAAACATTAATATAGTCTTATTAACACATAATAATGTCTTATTAGCATCTTATAAGGACGTATACGGCCCTTATTACCTATTAATTAACGCTTATTACGGATGGTTACTATAAAGCGCTTCCGAAGTACCTCCTGGACAGCTGGTTACAGCAAGTTCTGACAGAGGGGTATTCTATTCAGTTTCGCTGCCCCCCTCTGCCCTTCACAGGCATTGAGACGGTGATGCCGCGTCACGATCAAGCTGCAGCTCTGTCAGCAGAGATTGCTGAGATTTTATCGGAGGGAGCCGTGACTGTGGTCCCGTTGGAGCAGAGTAACGAGGGATATTATTCGCGCTACTTATTCGTGCCAAAGAAGACGAGGCATGAGACCAATTTTGGACCTCCACCGTTCAACAAGGCAGTGGCTTAATTCAAGTTTTACATGCTTACGGTGTGGCAAATGCTGGAAGCGTTTCTTCCTGGTGATTTTTGCACCAGCATAGACCTGAAAGATGCTTACTTCCACATGCCGATAACTCTTCGGCATCAGATGTATTTGTGTTTTGTCTTCCAGGGAGTAGTGTACAAATATATCAGACTCCCGTTTGGATATGTGCTCGCCCCCAGGACCTTCTCAATTTGTGTGGAGACGGCGTTGACACGACTGCACCGGCAGGGTATCAGGATCCTCTCATACCTGGATGACCTGCTGGTTCTGGCTCCGTCACCTCTTCTGGCTTTGACACACACCGCCACGATGGTGAGACATCTCACGACCTAGGGTTTGCTGTAAATTGGGAAAAGAGTGCTCTGTGGCCGGCCCGTCAGAGTTTACTTAGGTATCAATCTGGACACGGGCACCATGAGAGCGTGTCTGTCCGATCCAAGGAGGGAAACGCTAGAGAAGAGTCTCAACATTTTCCGTCCATGTCTGAAGGTCTCTGTTCTATCGATCCAATAGGCAGAGTGTTGGTTAAATTCACTGTCTTCACAGACTTTTCTCTAGAAGGCTGGGGCCGTACTTGTCTGTCCCAGGCCGTAGGTGGTTTGTGGGCCGCCTAGCAACCGATTGGTGGTGATGCTGTGGCGATGGGCACATGTCAATCTCCGGTCTCTGACGGACTCATGACACCTGAATTTCGGGGCGGACTTGATGTCTTGAGGCGGGCCTCATCCGGATGAGTGAAGCCTACATCCTCAGATTTTGGCTCAACTCTGGGCTCGGTTCGGCAGGGCCGAGGTGGATCTCTTTGCTTTGAAAGAGAACGCATAGTGGCCCTTCTGGTTCTCTCTGAGTCAGCAGGACTAGCCTCCACTGGGGGCGGACCTGCTCGCGCATGCCCCCAGGCCGAAGGCGCTGCTCTATGCCTTCTCGCCAGTGGGGCTAATCCTACCATTTTTAGCCAGGGTACTGTCAGAGGGTTAGCTAGGGTACGGTCAGAGGGTCTATCAGTGATATAGATAGCGCTGGACCATCATTGGGCGAGATGGTATGCGGAGGTGATGGCCTTGACATCTGTGGAACCGTGGTTCATCCCTCAGTGGCCGAACGCGCTGTCCCAGGTAGAGGGCTCAATTTGCGGGCCATTGGTTCTGGGGCGGCCGCTGGTGGCCTGGCTCTTGAACGGCGGAGATTCTCTGATAGATGACTCTCCGGCTGTGATCAGTATGATTCAGAGTGTGCACGCGGCGTCCACTGCCATGGTTTAATCTGGCAAGTGGGCCGCTTTTGCGGGCTGGTGTGAAGAGAGGGACATCGCTCCCGAGTCCTGCTCGGTTGAGATGATCTTGGAATTTCTTCAACACCTGATGGATCATGGAGACGGTTTAAAGGAAAATGCTCGTTTTTGACAACCTGGACCTTATTTACGACATATTATAAGAAGTTTGACTCACCCAGATCACTTTTGTGTTGTTCGGAGGCCTGTAGAAGAAATTTAAAATCCAGCGCGAGCCAGTATATCCATGTAATGGCGGCGCACGGGGCATAGGGAATGCAGTTTATCAAAATCCATTTTCGGCCGCTAAACGGTTGTTTTCATCAATCAGATTGCATGAATCGACAGTAGAGATTCCTCTACGCGAGCCATTCTTTCGGTTTTCAAATACGTGGTCTGTAGCCTCTGTAATATGATCTTTACACTGGCTATTCTCCCTCACATTCTCTGCGCTACGATCGGATTGTTGCTGACGAATGACGACGACAATATTCTCGGCACCAACTACGATCGTAGCGCAGAGAATGTGAGGGAGAATATCCAGTCTGCGCGCTGGCCTGTGCGCATGCGTGCTGGAGCAAGTGGGGGAGAGGCGTGTAAAGATCATATTACAGAGGCTACAGACCACGTATTTGAAAACCGAAAGAATGGCTCGCGTAGAGGAATCTCTACTGTCGATTCATGCAATATGATTGATGAAAACAACCGTTTAGCGGCCGAAAATGGATTTTGATAAACTGCATTCCCTATGCCCCGTGCGCCGCCATTACATGGATATACTGGCTCGCGCTGGATTTTTAATTTCTTCTACAGGCCTCCGAACAACACAAAAGTGATCTGGGTGAGTCAAACTTCTTATAATATGTCGTAAATAAGGTCCAGGTTGTCAAAAACGAGCATTTTCCTTTAATGGTATCCACTATCAAAGTGTATGCATGTGCTATTTCCGCGTGTTATGAAGGGTTCGCCAAAACCACATTTTTTGGACATCCCCTCATTAAGCGCTTCCTGACCAGCGTGCGCCGTCTTCTCCCAGTGTATAAAGCTACAGTGCCGCCTTGGGATTTGCTCTTGGTTCTTAACGCACTATGTGATGCGTCGTTTGAACCAATGGAGCAGGTCTCCCTCAAGTGGCTCTCTATCAAGACTGCGCTGCTCCTTGCATTGACATGGGACAAGCAGGTCAGTGATTTAAGAGCGCTGACAGTTTCTGGGAGCCAAGCTGTTTTGCATGTGGATCCATCTTTTGTTCCGAAAGTGGTCCAGGGCACATTCAATGCACAGGATTTGGAGCTGAGAGCCTTCTATCCTCCACCTCATGCTAGCGAAGAAAAGGCTCACTAACACTTGTTGTGTCCTGTGCGTGCGCTGACTTGTTATATTCAGCACATGACTGCAATCCGAACTACCCCCCAGTTGCTGGTTAGTCACAGGCCGCCCGGGGAAGGTGGGTTCACCGTTGTCTAAACAGCGTCTCTCCCACTGAATTTGTGAGGGCATCTCCAAGTCTTATGAGACTGCGGGTCGCCCTCTGCCTGGGGCTATTCGGGCACAGTCTATGAGGAGTGTGGCCACGTTGGTTGCCCTGTTCAATGGTGTGTCTGTAGAGGACACTTGTGTGGTGGCGACTTGGTCACCACCGTCTCCTTTTGTCCGTTATTATCTTTTATCCATGTCATCTGTCTCTGGCGTCGTCTGTGCTGGGCACAGCCGCCAGCGGGAGTCAGCGTTAGACATGATATTCCAGGGCGGGACCATCTGGTGAGTGGCGGTCCGCTCCTGTCCTTTGGAGAGGCTAGGGCAGACTATGTTACGGTGTAACAGCTTCTGGTCCGGCACTCCCTTCCCTCCTCTCTGGGCGCAGACCTGGCTGAACTGAAATGCTCAGGCGATGTGGAACCGCAGAAAAGTGGGCAGCGCTGGCTGGGGATCCCTGAGGGCCGTCACCGGCTCCACGGTGAGTCACTATGAAGTCATCTTCTTTCTTTCTATGACTTGCAGTCTTAAGTGAGCTGACAATTTCAGGGAGCAGATGTGCAGGCAAAGCTCGTTTATACAGTGGTGCACCGGACCTGGTTGGACACAGGTGCATGTATGTTTTTTTTTCTTCAGTCAATTGTAGCTGGCTAGGTTTCACAAGCCAATAAGAGCTAGCCCTGTGGGGCTCCGCTCCACTCATACAACTAGGGTTACAATATGTAACAATGGTTTGTTGTTTTTGTGAAGACAATAGTGTTAGTTAGATATTGCTCCGCCTCCCTGTTTATAGCGAGAGCCATATCGGTCCAAACAAAGGAATGGGTTCAACTGTAGTTGTACTTCAAAAATGATGGTATGAAAACTCAAATGAGCCCCCGACAGTCCTCATATTTGATTTGATTTGCATGCACTATGGAGTGACTTTTCTTTGAATGCTAGCCAGTTCGACTGCATTGCGCTAGCATTAACATGCCTTGAACGCCCAAATTAGAGACAGCATGGAATCAGCTGATATAATCTCCATCAGTCAACAACATTATGGGTAAGTCAAAAATGAGCCCCTACCTGCATGTCCAACATTCTAAACTATCCTTTTAAGTCTGTCTGAGTGAGCATGTACCTGACAGTGCCTACGAAGAGGACAGGGTCCTGGGGGATGATGGATAGCTTGCTGCGGAGGTCCTCCAGGCCGATGGTGCTGGTGTCCACCCCATCTATATAGATGGTCCCCGCAGCAGGCTCCACCAGCCTGAACAGAGCCACTCCCAGTGAGGACTTCCCTGAGGGGGGGGTGGTAACACATACAAGTTACGCTATAGACACACAAAGATAGAATTGACACATGCTCCATCTTGATTAAGATGTCCTTTCACACTGTTAACATTTAAATTGCATTGATGGCTGTATCATGGGCCACCTTAGAACCCATTAAACGTTGGAGCAGATCCGAATCATGGGCCAGATCCATGAATGAAAACAAAACTTAGAATGAAGCCCACTCCCTGTATGGGGGTGCTAGAGACATGGGGTTTGGACTGGGGTGTGTGGTGGGGGGAAACTCAGTGGAGGGGATTAGCATGGCCAATAGAACATTCAATTTTGGTATGCACAGAGCCAAGAAATGTATTCAGCGGTGGAGGTCTGTGCTATCTGAGCACCATTTATAGTTGCAAAATTATTTTTGGTCTGTAAAACCTCAGACTCAAGAGTCAGTCTCTAAACATCATGCTCAACTAGAGACTGAAGACACTCATCCAGATTTCTTCACTAAAAGTGGGTGGAAACAATTTGAGAGATTGAAAAAAACCTGCATTGCAGAACCAATCCAGCGTCTTTAGGGTGGCCCTTCCTAATGGGGCGGTGAATGTTTTGTTTTGATTCCCCACTCCAGTTTGTTTAGAGGACATCATTTCCAGTAAAGCAGGTCTTTCACCCTATTGAAAATGTACAGTAGGGAGTGGTTCTGATTGGTAGCGTTCGTTTTCAGCGCTGTTCTAGTGAAGAATTTCAATGGAGTAAATGGACTGCACTTATATAGCACTTTTCCACCTTAGCGGCACTCAAAGCACTTTACAATGGCCTCTCATTCACCCATTCACACACACATTCATACACCAATGGCGGTAGCTGCCATGCAAGGTGCTAACCTATTCATTGGGAGCAATTTTTGGTTAGGTGTCTTGCTCAAGGACACTTCGACATGTGGACAGTCGGAGCTGGGATTCGAACCACTGACCCTTCGATCATTGAACGACCCACTCTACCAACTGAGCTACAGCCGACCCTTGCTGTAACCCTGGAGATGTCTCCAGACTTTCAGAGGTGGAGATCCTGAAAGTCTGGGATAGCAAGACTAGTAAAACTTTTTTGCTCTTGGTTCAACTCTGCCCATGAAATTCATGACATAGATGCACCTAAGGTGCTTCCCACTCCTGTCGCCTAATGGGACTGGCTCTGTAGGGAGATAAAAATAGTACAGATGTTCCAGCATAAAAACAGGACGAGTAAAAGCCTTACCGGAGCCTGTTCTTCCCACAATGCCGAGCTTCTCCCCAGCCTGGATGTTGATCTGGAGTCCGTTGAGGACTATGGGTGTGTTTTCTCTGTACCTCATCTTATAGTCCTGGAAGCTGATGGCTCCTGTGTTAGGCCAGCCCTCAGGGATGTGGGCATCTTTCACCTTCCTGGGTGCCTCCGACACACAACCCTGGAGCGAGAAATACAGATTTACAACGCCAAAAAAATAGTCACAAAGAAGATTTATTCTATTATTTTTCATGCATCTGGGTTTGAGAAGTGGTAAGTCACAGACATGTGAACCACACGTAGTACTGTATGTGGCATTCCCTGGTAGGGATTGAATATGAACAAATAAACACACATACATTGATAATGATAATAATAAAATATGTAATCCTGAAAGAAGCTTGGGAAGCATTTACCACAGTACTGCTAAAATGACAGCAGTGTACCAAAGTGAAATTTGTGTTTTAAGGGAAGCCACACAAAATACCAACTTCTTTTAAAAACAAGAAATTCATATTTTGGTCCATGATTTAATAAAGGTTATTTTGCTAATTCACAGAGTGCCTCAGATTCTCTTCAGACTACCAACCTACACCATGGACAGTTACTGTTGTTTTATTCCAATGTTTTATATTGTGTTTTTACAAACAAATAAACACTTACTGCCCAGATAAATTGCTTTAAACATTATTTTCTTTGGTGGCGGCTTAAGACTTTTGCACAGTACTGTATGTATGTACATATTTCCTATTCTATTCTTTGTATTTTTATGCTTATTGCTGCCAGGCATACTGTATCTGCATTTCCAACTGTAATTACTGTAATTCTTTCCACTGCTGAAACACCAAATTTCCCCCTAGGGCGATCATTAAAGTAATATTAAAGTATCTACTGTATCTTAGCTGAATTGAACAGATATTGTCCGGTTTCCCGAACGAGTTAAGAAGCACTTAACTCCAAAGAACGTCTTAACTCCCATACAAAGGGTTGCTTAAGAAGGGTTCCTTAAGAAGGTTCTTTATCGGGGAAACCCGGCCATTATCCGCATAGATGAGTTAGTTGTCCCCCCCCCCCCACCTCCAAGGGGAGTTGCTTCGGGATTTAACAGGATTTATTGTCCTGTTGTTTCACTGTTCTGTCCTGTTTTGCACTTGTCCATATTTGTGAAAAGAGAATTACTGTATGCACTTTAAATGCCGAAGCAAATTCCTATATGTTACTGTATTAAAATGGCGAATAAAGGATATCTGAATCTGAATCTAGATGAAGGTCTCACCGTGATGTACTCCTGCAGTCTCTCTACTGAGTTCAACCTGGCCTCCAACTCTGTAGACAGTAGAACCACGTACTGCAGCATCCCTGTCAACTACAGATCAGAGAACACATTTAACCATGTGAAACAAGTATGAACCTGTCTGCCAGTTCCACCAGGCGGCCAATAGACGGCGTGTTTTACACTCAAATTACACTGGTGAAATTAGTAATTTGAAGTATAGGAGCAGTCGATGACAATGTAACCCCCCATGATGCAATTTGTTTGGGGGTGTGATGCTTACATGTATTTAATTATATTGTGTTGATGATCTACAGTCCAAACCAGGACAGCCTCAAAATACCTGCATGGTGTAGGAGAGAGCCAGACCACTCCTGGAGGGGCTGTTGGTGCTACTATCGCTGAGCACCACGAACAGAGCCACTATCAGTGTCACCGTGGCCGACAGGAAGTCCGTCCAGAATGCCAGCCACCGCAGGCCGCAGTTGAACAACAGGAAGTGGTTGGAGTTTGTGTCATTCATCTGTTTGAATCTGGACAACCACATTGGGACCAAAAGAAAAAACTCTTTTAAATGTTTAATGCATTGTACCATCATGAACAATAAGCTATAACGCACTCAACTCACAACAGTCTTTTAACAGTTCAAAGAAAGATAGTTCAGGAGAGCATCGGGTGTAATGAAAATCCTCAGGTGCTCAGGAAGGGGTATAAATCTTGTAGAAAGAAGTGGATATCCAGGCACGCATGTAGGACTTTTGAAGTTAAAAAGCCTTTATTAATGGCGCTAAATCATGTTTAAAAACCACAGGCCTTCATCAGGGTGTCAAACATGCGTGCCTGGATATCCACTTCTTTCTACAGTCTTTTAACAACTGGGTGCTCGATCCACTAATCTACAAACTAGACATCATCCTGTTTTAATTAATTATGTGTACACATAGATACAGATACAGTACATAGATACAGTACACATCATCTGGGGGAAAGAACAGTCAAATCAGTTAAAAATGGTGCAATCCGATGAGCGTAATCTGTCGCCATTTTATCTTAGTTGACTATTTGGCAAGGTTCTGTGGCCAGCCGCCAGGGTAGAGGAAGGTTGTGGTCTTACTGCTGGATGTACTGCTCTGTACGGGTAAAGGAAGGTTGTGGTCTTACTGCTGGATGTACTGCTCTGTACGGGTAGAGGAAGGTTGTGGTCTTACTGCTGGATGTACTGCTCTGTACGGGTAGAGGAAGGTTGTGGTCTTACTGCTGGATGTACTGCTCCGTACGGGTAGAGGAAGGTTGTGGTCTTACTGCTGGATGTACTGCTCTGTACGGGTAGAGGAAGGTTGTGGTCTTACTGCTGGATGTACTGCTCTGTACGGGTAGAGGAAGGGTGTGGTCTTACTGCTGGATGTACTGCTCTGTACGGGTAGAGGAAGGTTGTGGTCCTACTGCTGGATGTACTGCTCTGTACGGGTAGAGGAAGGTTGTGGTCTTACTGCTGGATGTACTGCTCTTTCTTGTCATAGGCGTGGATGGTGCTGAGGCCCTGGATGATGGAGGTAGTGAGGGAGATCCAGGGGGAACGACTGACGTTCTCCATCCTCTTCATCTGGCGAATACTCCTCTGAAACACACTGGAGGCGCGCACGCACACACACGCACACACACAGACACACACATGCACGCAGACACACACACAAACGCGCTCACACACACACACACACACACAAACACACATGCACATACACACACACAGACGCACAGACACACATACATACACACACACACACACACACACACAGGATTGTCAGAATTCAGTGATCAACCCAGAAGATGACGATGATGATGACGATGATATAATTGTAATTATGGTCGTATGATGATAATGATACTGATGATGAAGATGATGAAGATGTGGCTAATTCACTATAGGATGAGGGTGAAGATGGTGCCAAGCACGGCCACGGCGATGAGGAGGGGAGGGAAGACGACGGAGATGGTACAGATGCTGTAGGTGACCAAGACGCAGGAATTTATTAAGTTCTCGATGCTGTAGGGCAGCATGGCATCAACCTCATCCTGGTCCTTGGAGAAGAGGTTGACCATGCGGCCCGTGGGGGTGGTGTCGAAGAAACTCATGGGGCTGGCCAGGATCTGGAATGGAGGAAGAGAGGTAGAGATGGTTACACGCCTGCTCAATGCCCAGACTCTTACAGTACTTTGGTGAGGAGGTTGGCATTAGCTGGATACAGGCAGAGGCAAAGCAGAGGATAGGCAGAGCTGTTACAGGACATGCAAGTCAGAATGGATTAAAACATTATTTTATTTTATCATGTTTTTTATTTTAATCTTTTTTTTTTATCATATAAGAGTTTTTTTGCTGACTCTGTCCTGCTGACTATAGTCTATGTTTCCCATTTCTTAAGCTATTACTAGTGCCAGGACACGTGGTCAGACTCTAGGAATAGAAAGAAGACCAGGTGCAAACAGTAAAAGCCAACTAGGCACTAATGCACATAATGTGTAATGGCATAAGACTAAACTTAGCATCCGGCCACACCATGACTATAAAAGATGGCACAAACTCAATGCTAAGTTGTCCGATCAGACTACCCTGAATCTATGGTGCATGTCTGTGACTGACCCAGGATCCTGTCTGCTGTTGTACTCAATAAACCTCGAGTCTGATCTACAATTCTGTTCCGGCTTACTACTTCCTCTCGGCCATTGCATCTTCAATACCAAACCTCCATCATTTATCAGAGGTAAATTCCAGACAGATGTGGTGAAGCTGGTGTATCAATTGGTCTTGTAGTTAATGAACACATGATGCATCAACATTAAACTTCTTGGGTTTGTTGTATACAAATCAAATGACTTACAAACAAACAAACAAACAAACAAGCCAAATCTTTGTTGCATTTCTGCTTGTTCTTTCCAGGCTTCATATGTGAACGTATCTTTAGCATTAGCTTTGGTTAGCCCAGCATGTCTTACCCTCCTGAACATGGTGTCGTGGAGCTTGGAGGAGGCGTGCAGGGTGACCTTGGTGAAGGAGTACCCCTTAACCACACTCAGCACCATCATGGCCACCACTATCAGGCCGTAAATCGTCTGGTAGAATTCCAGCTTCGGGTTCATGGAGATGTTCCCCTGGTCTAGGACGGACACGTTCGCTGTCTAACACGGAACATGCTCCAAATATGATTATTTTTGCATTATCTTTGGAACATTCAAGCGTCTTTCACCTCTGAATGCTAACAGCAAAACTATACACAAGTATCTAAGTGCTCACCCCAGATCCTTGCTCTAGCCAGTAGCTGAGCCACCAGCTGCTGAAGGCAGTGCACCCTAACAGCAGAATGAACATGAGCATGACCAATGGCAGGATGATATACCCTGTGAGAGATGAGAAGAGAGCGAGTGTGTTTCTGTGAGTGTTTGTGTTTGTGTGTGTGTGTGTGTGTGTGTGTGTGTGTGTGTGTGTGTGTGTGTGTGTGTGTGTGTGAAAGAGAGAGTGAGACAGAGAATAATGATGAGATAACAAGAGGGAGAGAGAGTAACAGAGGGAGAGACAAAGAGAGAGAGGATGGAGCAGACCTCCAGCAGCAGTGCAGTACTGGTGGTAAGTCCTCCAGGTCACAGAGCCTTCCTGAGTGCCCTCCTGTTTCACCAGCTGGTCCCTGGACTCTGGGGAAGGGACCAAACACCTTGAGACAGCCAGCCAGTGTAGTGAGTGTGAATTCGATAATTTGGGATTCTAATTGGAACCCAGAACCAAATTTTATGTCAGATGGCTATTGTTGAGATTGCGGAGAATGAGGAGAAGTGGCCAAATACCGTTTCTGTTTCGAGTTTAAAGCACAACATGGGGTTATAAACCTTACCTTTAATGTCAGATTCCAATTTCTTCACATCTGTTTGAGCCAGCTCTTCTGACATGTCAAAGGCTGTGGAGAGACGTAACAGACATCCGTGGGTGAACAAAAAAATGCATATTATTATTTAGAAATAATATTATTTCTAAACAAATAGTGTGCGTGAACTACACACAAGGCAGTATCACAACACCATGAACAACATTTCAGCCAAGTCTAGTCCAATCAAGCATACAGTACTGTATCTGTACTGTACTGTAATACTGCATGTACAGTATCATGTCAATACCTGGGTTTTCAATTCCATTGGCCTTCTCGTCATCCAGATCTCTCTGGTGCTCACTGGGCTCAGCTTGTGTGCTCCCTTCCTCCTTTAGTGATCACACAGGAAGATGAACACCACCAGCACCACAGAGTCAGTTTGACGCTTAAATACACTCGAGGGAACTTTAGGAACACACAGCACTTGCAGAGCGGTACAATTTTCCAATTAATGCTTGCTTTGATTTTAACTCCTCCTGTGCGCTAATTAGTGTAGACACTGTGCAGCAGTTGACACTGACATCAAAGCAGAGGTACAGAGAGAGATTATAGGATAACACTGTAAATCTCTTACTTTGGACTGCTCAGGCTGGTAGTTACTGATGAGCTGGGCGTAGCGGCCCTTGGCTTTCATCAGCGTCTTGTGAGTCCCCGCCTCCTGGATCTCCCCACTGTCCAGCACCAGAACCTCGTCACAGAACTGCAGGTACTGATGGGAAGAAATAGGAAGCGTCCTTGCGGTCACTCGGAATTCATCAACACTGTTTTGTCACACACACCGATTGAAGTACAGCAATGGTCTTTCAGAGGAAAATCTTTATTTATTTTTTTAAATGATTTGTAGTTTATTCAATGTTTCACTTTTATAACAAAACAAAACAATATATACACACAACACAAGAAACCACTAAGACATAACAAAAATGTACAAAGTAAAATGAAAAATGAAATAAAAATAAATGAAAAAACAATGCCGTGGAGTGCCTTACTGGTCAAAGTAGCAATACAATATTAACATAAGGATCACAACACGCGCCGACACTACATTTATTCCCCGTCTCTAATATTCAGTATATAACTTCCCCATTTGTGGTAATATTTGTCCAATCTGTCAATCTTGCTATACATTATCTGCTCATATGCAGTGACTTTACCCAGCTACACACACCATTCCAGAAAAGAGGGACTCCCCAGTGCCTCCCACCCCCTCATTAATATCTGTCTCCCAACCATCACTACAGCGGGTGACCTGTGTAGGGTCTCCCAGTATATAAAGTCTTGGGCAATATGGATAATCCCCCTGCGTCCATTCTATGATACATTTATTCACTTGCTTCCAGTAACTTTGAAATGCCGGGCATTCCCAGAAAACATGCAATAGGGTGCCCAAGAGTCTGGATCCGCACACCTCCAGCACTCAGCTGTATCCTTAAGGCCTAACCTATTCAGCAGTGAGGGTGTTCAATAGAAGCGGTTGATAATTTTAAATTGAATTAGCCTAATTCTAATGTCCTAGGACATTTTCACTGAGTTTCTGAAAATTTAAAAGCCAAGTTCAGTTCCCTCTCCCATGTGGTTTTCAAAGCAGTAGTTACAGTTACATTTTCCATAAAGATCTTGGAGTAATAAAATGAGACCTCATGCACTGTACCCAACACCTTAGTAGTGTATTCCAGCAACTCGGATTAGGCGGATTCCTAGTTGATCCAAATACTCTAGATAGTAAGTGCCTCAATTGCAAATATTGCCAGAAAGTAGATCTAGGGAGGCCAAATTCTGTGACTAGTTCCTCAAACAATTTGAGCGAGTCATCTGCATACAAGTCGCCCAGTGTGAGAATCCCTTTGCTTACCCCTTCCTTCCACAGAAAGGGAGCTTTATAAATCAGTAACTTAAGGTTCTGCCAAATGCTTGATTCTGAGTTGAGATATGGATCTTTTTTGAAAACCTGACAGATGTTTCTTGTAAATGTGATATGACAGGATGTGCTTGTTCCTGGGGGGACTTTTTGGTGGACAAACAAGCGAGGGGGAGAGGGGAGAGCACCACTTTCTCAATCTGATGCCAGGGGAGAGCCCAGTTAGCCAGGGGCCTCATTTATCATTGAGGTACGCCTTCTTTTACACGGTCTTTTCCGTGATTTTAGGCGTACGCCCTCTTCCCCCCCCACAGCGCGATCTATCAAGCAAAAAGGGCGGATATTAAGTCCCCTTTCTACGCGCTTTTGTAGGACACCTCTCAACTTGTCGTACCGATTTAGACGGGTTTTTACACCCTTTTTGAACACAGGGGGAACTGGCGACGCAGGTGGTGCGTCGGTGAATTACAATGTTTGATGGAGAGAAGAAGAGCGAGAGTTTATGAACGCACAATCATGTAGGCTAATAGCCCAATTCAGCACAAACATATATCGCAATGCAAGATCGTGTCCTCTAACCGGCTCATTAATGGTCCGATATGGATTTGTTCCCCAAACTTAACCTATGCGCACACCTAATGCAGGCACTCCATCAAACGGCAATAATTGACCAATTAGATTGTCATTAATATGTGATCATGTGGACCTGTTTGCTGTTTGGTAAGCATATAAATGACAGTCCTCCTGTGCGTTATGCGAGCATAAATGAATCCGGCGCTACTCGGCCTACTGGCCGAGATAGAACTCCAAAGAGGTGACGGCGATGGCGACTGCACCCACATAAGGGCACCATCAGTGAAAGAATACGTCTATGTGAATCGCAAAAATGTGCACACTATAAATACCCAAATCATATGTGACGCCGACATGCTCATCTCAAGTGTAGTGGCACGGTGGCCTGGCTCCACGCATGACTCATTCATCCTGGCACACAGCAGAGTAGGGGCTAGACTGGAGGCAGGCGCTGCGCGTGACGGCTGGCTTGTTGGTGTGTGCATAGCCAAGATACATATTCTTTTTCTTTTTAACTTTAATCTTTATTAGCATTTTCCATCCATACAACGACAATACAATAAAACATAAAAACTTACAATAACAGCTTATGGGTACTTCCATCCATGCAGCTTTTTTCTCTTACTCAAATATTACAATTTCAATATTAGTGGTATCATCACACTTCCTTCTATAATCCATCCTTTTTTTCCCATCTCCCTTCAAACTTTCCTTCCTGCATCCTCAATGCATGCGTGAACTTCTCCCTAACATAAATCTCCTCCACAACACCCAGCCACTGATCTTGGGGGTTCCACCTTATACCAAGCGCTCATTATTGTCTTTTTACTAGCAACCAATAATACTTTCACTAGGTATCTGTCCCCTCCTTGTACATCATCCTGTGTTATGTTTGCCAAGATATATATTCAAAGCTGATAAGAATGAGAACCAGTCAAGACCCCACCACAAAATGAGGACCCAAGCCCTCACCCCCTCCCCGTCATGAGGGTTACCAGCGGGGCCAAAGGGCCCGCACTGAGGTCATGCGCCAGCTATGAAGACACAAACAAGTAAGGTTCACATTGTTACCATTTTATTGTCTGTTGGTGGGTGACTGTGTGAGGTGTGTGAGTGCGTTTGTGAGTGAATGTGTGAGGTCCGTGAGTGTGGTAGTGAGTGACTGTGTGAGGTCCGTGACAGCATGTGTGAGGGAATGAAGTGCAGTGAGGATGTCCTTTTGGCTCTGGTGGTGTAATGTGGTGACCTCCACCAACTGCTGCACAACTGCCCCAATCCCTTCTGCCACGTCCCTCTGGGCCTCTAGGGTCATGAGCCTCCAGCACAGTGTCTGAGAGGATGCCCAGCCCTCAGGGACCCTTGAGGCAGGGACGCTGGCAGCCGGAGGTGGAGGCGTGGGCGGTGGAGACGGAGGCGCTGGAGATAGCACTGGAGGTGGAGGCCGGCGCGCTGGAGGTGGAGGCACTGGAGGTCGTGGCGCTGGAGGTGGAGGCTACAACTGGCAGGGGCACGACCGTCAGGTCAAGGACCACTGCAGACTCCCCCTCCTCTGAGTCCCACCCCACGTCAGGGTCTGGAGAAACAATTTCAGTCATTTTCTTTGAGTTTGTCTGTGAACTTGATTATGCATTAAACATTTCATTGTGTATCCATATTCATTTGATATGTTTTTCTGTTGGCAGCCAAATAAATGCTTAAGTGTGATATACCGGGTGATTAGATGAGAGTCTTAATTTCCCAGAGGGGAAAATGTTTAATGTGGTCTAACATAATGAAGTGATCATCTGTGTTATCGTTCCCTGTTTTTGGTCCTAAATCAATCATAGCCTACCACAGAATGTTTGGAATGTTTGCTTTCCTCACAGCCACATAATACAGAATGTCCGTGTAGCCTACGCCAAATACAGGATGCACGAAACATACAGTAGGCTACCTAAACTGTAGGAGAAATCAGACAAAGGTAGGCTAGTACAAATACCTTCCGAAGATGATTTTTTTTCCTCGCGTGGACCTCACCAACAAGCACATGCACCTCTGTCTCCGAAAAGTTTATCTTCTTTCCGCGTTTTTCCATAAACGTAATTGTCTTGCCTTTACTCCACGCTATATTATGTCGGTTCCTTCCAGGTATCCACGTTGTGCGCTGTCATAGTTTTGACCATATATGGTTGAATTTGGGCGCGGAGAGGGCGGGAACACGAGGCGCGTGCACGTCCGCTGTCTTCTACGACACCGTCAGATTTATCATTGAGGAATCGGCGAAGCAGCGTGTACGCCATGTTTGATAGATCCGAAAAGCGTGTAAATATTCTCTTCGTACACGGCAGTCCGCCCTTTTCTCGTTTTCGTCGTACGCCCTCTTTTACACCTGAATTTACACGCTCTTTGATAAATGAGGCCCCAGGTGTCTAGTGCTGAAGGCATAATGGTAGAATAACAAGTTAGGAATTCCCAATCCACCTCTGTCCACTGGGAGCTGTAGCTCCTCCAGTCGCATCTGCATAGATGGCCTTTGCTATGTTTCACCCGTTTCAACTGAAACGGGCCCAGCCCTCGCTAATTCGATACTATAATTCGATAGTCACCCCTTTCCTCTCACTAAGAACATGACTGACGGTGTCAAAAATATGAAATGGTAAATTCTCAAACTAAAGCAAATACACACAATTAAAAATAATCTCTATAAGCAATTATTTCGGGTTAAATAATCCTACCAGGCCAAAAGTTAATTTGTCGGAATTTTGGAAGAATAAGCAAAGAAAACAGTCTAAATTGAGCACAATTTAATCTACAGTATAAGGTTAAAACGTTTTTATTTTTTTTACAGTAGATCCGACAGGTCTAGTTCAATAATTCGTTTGAGTATTTTGAATATGTGACAGCCACTGGTAATTTGGTCCTCAACTAGGCAAAGGTCATTTTTCAGTTTTTTACAGATTATGAAAGGACAGATTGTAAGCTTTCAAATGAGGTCTCATACATTGAAATCTGAACATAGTTGAAGAAGATATGCTGGTAATAGCCTGGTAACCCCACCCCCAGCCACTCCCCCACTGGATGATCTGTCATTATCTGTCAGAGTGGCTGTCAAGTTGGGGTATTAACTGAGAGTGGCTGCCAAGTGGGGTGCTCTCTCACTGATGACCCCACACTCTTTGAGTCAGTATTAATCTTGTTCTCAACTGCATTCACAACACAATATAAGATGAAGTTAAAATGTAATGTTCTTTATTGTCACATACATGATATAAAGTGCAAGCATAAGTAGTAAAGTGTACAAAAAAAGGCAACAGTCTAAGTGTTAAAGTGTACAGTCAGTTGTCTGTTGTATAGACAAGGTGCATAGTGTTCATTGTGATCAAGTGTACAACAAAGTAATAACAGTCCCCAGCTCAATACTCAAGGTAATAACAACAGCACTCGGCTCAGTATTCAATATTCTAACAATGCAGTCTGTGGAAGTGTGCGCAAGTCTGTGCAAGAGAACAAGCAATGCTTCAGTATACAAACAGGAAAAATCTGTCGCCTTTCTCCTGCGGTGCTGTCCGTCCTGATGATCTGCAGTGAATCTGCAAGCGGACAGTCTTGTTCTGAGCTGCTGTGGAGTTTGGCGGGGGACATGTGACGTCTCGTCCCTCATCAGAGCAGAACTCTCTGATCTTGTCAAAGAGATACGTCTGTCTGGCCATGTCCAGTCAGGGTGGGGCTTGCACAGGAAGGACATCAGGCTTGCGCAGCAGCTGAAACTCGACTGCTGGTGCATCACAGTGTTCTCTGGCCACAACCATGCCAGGTCTCTCAGCATCAAAACTGCAATAGAATAGAAGGAAGAAAGTACATTAAACTATTGCCCACAGTACTGGCACTCCATATAGATAAAATAGTACCAGAATGTGTTGATTAAATAGACTAGCTAATGCATGATAATTACCTGAAGTGCTGGTAACTCGTAATCTGTGGGAGTGCGCGGAAGTAGGGTTTCAGATGCTCTTGCCAGTTGTAGCTTTCAACAAGCACGGTGCCATCTTCCAGTCCAACAAGATGGGGGATGTTGACTTGTTTCACAGGAGAGCTGTCCCTGACGACTCCAGCAATGGCAGACAGAGTGTCCACTCTGGTCTTCCTGAAGCTCTGCTTGACCAGGCCGAAGTACCAGTCAGGGCCAAACTTGGTGTGGCCTGCAATCAGGAAGTGGACGTCCAGCTTCAGGTGAAGCTTGTGCATGGTCCGCCAAGCACAGTACCACAGCACAAAATTGTTCTTGTTTTGTCCATGGCAGTTGTCACAATGAAGGTCCACATGTGTTTCTCCAACTCCATAGTTGTTGAAGAAATGATGCACGTAGTTGATGACTGCATTGCTGCCCTTGCTTGAGGCCATCCCTTCGTCGATCAGGTAGTTCACTTGCTTCGGTATCCCCTCACAGCAGACACCAAAAATGCCACACTTGGGCGGAGTCAAGAAGTACATGGGTCCTGGCTGAAGAGGGTCAGAAGGGAAGTGGACCTAAGAGACAAAGGAAAAAATAGGAAGAAAATGAAAAGATGAGATGCATTGAAAAGCAAAGACACACATGTAACCCTAACCATACCACATCACAACACACTCATCATAGGATGAACGTATTCTCACCTGTTGTGCAAAATCAAAGGTGTAGTGCATAGTGATCTTCTTGCTGGCTGGTGTGGAGGGGCCAAGGGAGAGCTGCAAATCCTCACAGGTCTTGGCACATGCAGCTTTCATGTCATTGTAGAGTGACCGCTCCTGTAGAACAAGGTTGAGATGCTGCTCCTGCTTCTTCAGCTTGGCTGATTTCACGTTGTCAGGCAGGTTGGCACTTCGGTAAACTTGATAGTTGTTGCTCTGACACTGCCAGCAGAGATCAGTCCAGGGTTTGGTGCTTGCTATGTGAGGGAGCAATGACTTCCACAGCCGTCTGAAGGTGTCCAGAGCAACAACACGGTGTTCTGAAAATAAATAATATTTTATTAGTATGATATTGAATTAAATATGTATGTATTTATCCATGGGGCTTACAACTTTTACATACCAAGCTTTTCCACAGCATCTTTGTAGAGACGCCACACTGAAGCTTTGGAGACATTGGATGGCAGCAACTTTGCAGTTAAATCCCTGTGACCATGGTGTCTGCCAGGCAAGACAATGGCATGGTCTTCAGCGTAGTTGCCGATGAACGTCACAGCTCGTTCGATGTCCTCTTTCTTAAGGAAGTAGCGGTTTGTACGTGGACCTTTCTTCCTTTCTCGTGCTTGTCCACCATTCTTCTGGTAGGCTTGGGCTATGGCCTGGAGCTTGTTTTTGCTCATCCTGTAACCAAAACAAAAAACAAAGGTGTCAGACTACCATACCTCTCATGCTCTCTCATTCTGTTTCTCTCTATAATATAGCTACCTAGCTAGATATTAGCTGCCTCGCTGGCTAGTTTAGGAACAAAGGGATAGCTCAGCTAACTAGCGTGTTAGCTAATGTTAGCAACTAGCCTTTGTTAGTTAGTGCTAGTGCCTTTGTTATGCTAGCTAGACTCAGTCACTTGTTTAGAAAGGAGCTACTGCTAAACGACTAACGTTAATGTAATGTAAACAGCACAGATAGTATAAAGATAGCTTACCCTATAGCAAAGCAGAATGCTTGGCGGCAGACAACAGTGGTGTGAATCTGGTATGTCGTTCGACGCAACTTTCGCTTGGTAGCAACTTGCTTTGTTGATACAGTCATCTCTGTATCACAGTTCATCAAGAATAAAACTGTGTACGAACGAGTCCTGCTCTGCTGGAGTTTTAGCTGCCATGTTCAGTTTCGACCGGTAAACCAATTCAGGGTTCACTTTGCGAAGGCAAGAGGTAGGAGCCACAGCAGAATTCTCCTTTCGTCTTACTTGGCACTTGCAATCAAAGTTTTTGATCCTGTCCATTTCTTCTGCTTCATAGTCGGTGTTCACGGTTACAATATCGACTGCTCTTAAAACTCTTTCCATGTCCTGGATGCCATTCCCGTCTTCTCCATCTTCGTCGACTTCCAGCTCGAGATCAGAAACATTGTCCTCATCTTCACTACCACATTCCGAGTTTGTACCATCGTCGACATCCATGTAGTCCTTTAGGTACGAATCCATAAGTTCTCCATTGTCGATGCGTCGAGCGGCGTTGACCAGATCTTTGTTCAGAGCTTTAGCAAAAGCTGTAGCATCCATGGTTAAACTTGGGACTGAATGTAAACAAAGACGGCATGCTGTTCTTATGGGCAGGGTGGGGGGCGGAAAACCCGGAAGCAATAGCCAATGAAACCAAAACATGCTAATCGATCTGCCCGCCCCCAAGCCCAGCTCGAAATCAGCTAAAAACGAGCTTAGTTTGCAGACTAATTATACGTATTTTGTGAACCTAAAACTGTTGTCTGTTATAGTAAGTGGGTTCTTCACAACTTCAACTTTGGTAATACAAAAAAAAACATATTTTGCAAATCGCCCTAAATGGAGAAAAAAGAGTGAAATCACCCTTTTTTTGGCTTTCACAAATAGGATAAAGGTTTCACAAATCTGAAACTGCATTATAATGAGCCCCTGATGTCTACTTGATAATATAGTACAGGTTTGACAGGTGTAAGTCATGTGGTTTTTGGCCTGGACCTGGTCTAATATGGTCTAAATGGAGATAAAAGAGTGAAATCGCCCTTTTTCTGGCTTTCACAAATAGGACAAAGGTTTCACAAATCTGAAACTGCATTATAATGAGCCCCTGATGTCTAATTGATAATCTAGCACAGGTTTGACAGGTGTAAATCATGTGGTTTTTGATCTGGACCTGGTCTAATGTGGTCTAAATGGAGAAAAAAGAGTGAAATCACCCTTTTTCTTGCTTTCACAAATAGGATAAAGGTTTCACAAATCTGAAACTGCATCATAATGAGCCCCTGATGTCGACTTGATAATACAGTACAGGTTTGACAGGTGTAAATCATGTGGTTTTTGATCTGGACCTGGTCTAATGTGGTCTAAATCAAGAAAAAAAGAGTGAAATCAACCTTTTTTTGGCTTTCACAAATAGGATAAAGGTTTCACAAATCTGAAATCGCCATTTTTCTTGCTTTCACAAATAGGACAAAGGTTTCACAAATCTGAAACTGCATCATAATGAGCCCCTGATGTCTACTTGATAATCTAGCACAGGTTTGACAGGTGTAAGTCATGTGGTGTTTGATCTGGACATGGTCTAATGTGGTCTAAATGGAGAAAAAAGAGTGAAATCGCCCTTTTTCTGGATTTCACAAATAGGATAAAGGTTTCACAAATCTGAAACTGCATCATAATGAGCCCCTGATGTCTACTTGATAATCTAGCACAGGTTTGACAGGTGTAAGTCATGTGGTTTTTGATCTGGACCTGGTCTAATATGGTCTAAATGGAGAAAAAAATAGTGAAATCGCCCTTTTTCTTGCTTTCACAAATAGGACAAAGGTTTCACAAATCTGAAACTGCATCATAATGAGCTATTTTTAAGGTGGAGTGGAAAATTCCCATCAGTAAACTGCGAGTCATTAGCCAACTTCATCGTGCCGCGAATCGGACCCGAAATTCGGCCTTGTGTTCGACCGTGAATGTCAAACAAATATCGCGAATATCAAACGTCATGCTATCTTTACCGTGGTTTTCTATTACCGTATCGCCTCGCGGCACCCGTCTGCTTTCAGCTAGCTACCTGGCTTGTCCTAGCTGCATGCACTGTGCAGTGCAGCTATGTTGGGAAAAAGAAAAGCGCTTTCTCTCAGTGAAAAACAGAGTCTCCTCGAACGATATGACAAGTTGCCGAAAACTAGTCAGTGAGATGCTGCAGAGAAGCTTGCTGTTCCCCAGGCTACCTTATGTAGTCTCCTCAAGCAGCGAGAATCTTCATGGAGTGGTTGAAGGAGTGGGATTGCAAATTGAGCCAAGAGAGGAAGAAGATTATGCCGCTTGTTGAGTTCCTGCCGAAGAACACAACGTAAATTCTCCAGCCATGTGACCAGGGGATCATCAGAACAGCTAAAGATTACTTTCGCAAGGAGATGGCGCGCACTGTATTGCATCGAATTGTATTTATTTTTGTGTTGACCGACCGACCGAACGAGCTGGATACAGGTGAGCCACAGTCTTTTTCAACAAAAAACAATTCGGCGATCTAGCGGTCAGGGACATTGAACAAACGTCGCGATAGGGGCATCAGTGGATTTGACTCGACCCACAGAATCTAACAAGCCCAAACATTACATGTTTTGAGTTGTATTCGGTTATAATAATCATCCGCTTATAGTGATCAATTTGACCCAGCCGGACGTGATCACCATAGGCGTAGTTTTAGGTATGAACGCTATGGACATGTCCATACCAAAGCCACGGAAACACGAATTGTCCCTACCAAAAATAATACAGAGTGAAAACTGTAGTTTTTAATTACCATTCACAACTTGCGAAAGCAAAACGGTTGGGAATTAAAGGAGTAGTAAAGGGAAAATGCATGTTTAGCCCTGTTTTAAGGTTACTAATGATCATATACAATGGTTCAGATCAAAACGTTGACAAAGCTAGCATTTTCGAGAAAGTTGATAATTGCTCTACCACCGTTTTGGTCATACAATGGATGTGGATGGGCATCTTGAAAAATCATTCAAAAACATGTTAAACTCTTGATTTCAAAGACTTTGCTGCGAGGATTTTGGAGGATGCCCAAAATTCCAGAGGTCCATCACCAAAGCAGACTCTTCTGCTAGTGCTAAACATCGGTAAGTGACAGGATTAATATTTATAATACAATTATTGTTGTGGGTGAAAAGCGGCCAATCGTCAGCATGTATTGCTTTTGCTATTCTCATCCTCGATATTAGGCGATAGCCAAGTTAGTGCAGCACATTGTCGCCGCCACCAATTTAGCCTCTTTTTCACGAGACCAATACCAATTTATATTTTATCTTGTGTTCCAGATTTTCAACCTTGCGGCCTGGCCTACCGTGAAAGTGCGCGTGATTGTGGACCAAGATGGATCCATGCTGAATGTTAGCCTACAGATTTGTTGGGAAAGATGGCTGGTGTTCAAATTTGCTTTCAAGGCACAGAGTCACAGTGATTTGCCTATAATGCACATAGTGCCTACCTTTAAAGGAGAATGCTCGTTTTTGACAACCTGGACCTTATTTACGGCATATTATAAGACGTTTGGCTCACCGAGATTTGGTGTAATTCAGAGGCCTGTAGAAGAAATGTAAAATCCAGCGCGAGCCAAGTATATCCATGTAATGGCGGCGGACGGGGCACTGAGAATGCAGCTTCTAAAAAATCTATTTTCTGCCGCAAAACGGTTGTTTTCATCAATCTGTCTTTATGAATCGCTAGTTGTGCTTACATAGAGCGAGGGCTTGTTGTGGTTTTTCACATGCTTCTATAATATGATCTTTAGAAACGTCTTTAGAAACGAAATAGCTTCCCCACTTGCTCCAGCACGCATGCGCACAGCGCACAGACTGGCTATTCTCCGTTACTCTGTAGGCTACACTCGCGGCTCACATTCTCTACTCTACGATCGGCTTGTTGGTGCCTGGAATATTGTGTGCAATATGCCTGACTATTTATCAGATTTTGAGGATATAGAAGATGACTTACAATACGATGGACGCCGATCGTAGCGTAGAGAATGTGAGCCGCGAGTGTAGCCTACAGACGGAGAATAGCCAGTTTGCGCGCTGTGCGCATGCGTGCTGGAGCAAGTGGGGAAGCTATTTCGTTTTTAAAGACGTTTCTAAAGATCATATTACAGAGGCATGTGAAAAACCACAACAAGCCCTCGCTCTATGCAAGCACAACTAGCGATTCATAAAGACAGATTGATAAAAACAACCGTTTCGCGGCAGAAAATAGATTTTTTTAGAAGCTGCATTCTCAGTGCCCCGTCCGTATAGTATATGGATATACTTGGCTCGCGCTGGATTTTAAATTTCTTCTACAGGCCTCCGAATTACACCAAAGTTATCTCGGTGAGTCAAATGTCTTATAATATGCCGTAAATAAGGTCCAGGTTGTCAAAAACGAGCATTCTCCTTTAACTAGCCTACGCATTTCACTTTTTTATGAGGTCTAATGGTCTATGATGAGGACGGGATAGCTCTACATTCATAGCAGTGTGATCAATAACCTAACATCGTATGGTTTGTCCTTTCTTTTAGCACTTTGTTGGGTGTATATATAAGAATACAATAAGAGCATACAGTCGTTTCCTTTGTTCTGATGTTTACATTTGTTCAATTTCTGGAAATGCGAAATTCATCCGAATCTGAATTTTGGAGGTTTACAGCGTGAAGGGATGGCTGTTGTATGTTCAGTGAAATTAGTACTGTTTACAAGTTACCGTTGTTTCGAAATGCAGAGGCGAAAGGACCTATGGTGTTTACAGGACGACTTCAGAGCTTGGTAAGCATAAACCATCTAATTCCTGAACTTGAAATCCACGTATATCATACTTTTTAGAGTTTTTTGAGTGTGCACATAGCTAGCAACAAGCCAGGGTGCACGCGCCAACGTTACTGACACAGAACTCAGTACTGCACAGAACAGAAATATTTTAACCTGTACTAGTCAGATACATGCCAAGGAAGCCAGCAATAGGGCTAAACATGAAATTCATAAGTGTCCTTATCCTTTAAGAGGAGGGAAACTTTAAATAAATAAAAAGGTGCTATTGTCTGGGGCTAATGATAATAGTAATAATAATAGTCCTGATTAATATAAAATAATAATAATAAGACCAGCTGTATTGTACGGTATCAACTGAGAGGGGGGGGGGGGTCGGCATCAAAGGCCTATACTAAACCATCACATCCCCCTTACTAACCAAAATGGCTCAGCTCTTCATAGCAATAATAAAAAATAACAGTGAAAAACGAAATTATAATAATAACCAAAGCTTCAACGAACCCCCAGTTCTGGAGCAGTAGGCCTACGCATTGTCCCGAGCATTTGTCCACCGTTAGCCTGGTATGACCATCTAGCGAGCTCACTGCTTCGCTCCGCAATATCGGTCTGGCCTTCGCCCCATAGAGAGCGATTACGTGGGCGGGGGTAATTGCCTTCACAGACAAACACCTTCAGCCAATCAGCGTTCAGCAAACATTTGCCAAATCCAGTCGGAAGAATGGCAAAAACGTCTTTTCCACCGAGAAACTGCAGTTATAGCTGGGTTTATTCTTCTAACGTTAACATTCCCACTCGTTGCTTTGGGAGCCGCCATGTTTGTTTAGCGAGCGGCAGCGACACGAACCAATCAGGGGCTGCTTTCCACTGTGGGGCGGGACAGCAGTTAAAACGCAGTCCCTGATTGGCCCAGTATTGTCTGGATTTTGGCATAATCGCTCTGGAGGAGGCGAAGGCCAGACCGCTCTGCGTTAGTGAAACAGAATGTGAGCTCGCGAGAACGGGATGGTCGTACCAGGCTAGTCCACCGTAGCCTACTTTATCAATAGCCTGAAATCAGCCTCTCCATACCTGGCTGCTGGGTGTAGGTCCCGACGAGAAAGGGAGAAAAGAAAAACGCGCTTCAGCGCCTACATATGAATTCCATAGCTTTCTCTGGGTCATCGAAGCTACGTGATGGTGTCATAGAAATTATCAGCTCCTTTTGTAATTCACCACCTCCCTCAACCTTTCACATAGCTGTGCTAACCTAATTCATGACAGGATGACCTCCAGTAGTTCAACACACCTAGACGTTGTCTACTCCAGAATAACCATCCTTTGTCCCTTTGTCCCTTCAAGAAATTACCGCCTTTTCTCATGTCACGTGTCGGTATTCTCGACCACTGTTGATGACGCCTGCCATTTTAATATGACGTACAATGGGTTAGCCAATCACATCCTGGAAGCGCCATACCTGTGTTTTGCTTGAATATAAGGCCGCGCAAGACCAGGCTGCGGCACTTCACTTGGATAAACCACTCACGTGCGTTGTCCTGAAGTCCTTGCGCTAGTATAATTTCTCAATAAACCAGACTTTACCTTTTTGAGCGAATCTTGGTAAATCCTTTTTGACTAGATCAGTTAAAATCCATTACAGTTGGCGACGCGGATGAAAAGGGAGAACTGCCTGTGTTGCTTCGGGATCCGAGTGGATGAACTGGTCGACAGACGTGTCGGATCCATAGTGGGTATTTGGAAAAACAATTTTCTCTTGTGCCAGAGTGCAAGGTGAGATTATTTCCCCAGTTCTTTCACTGGCTTCCTGAACTCACAGGTACGTTTTGAACGAACCCTCTTATGGTTTTGAGTTGTATTTGCCTTGTTTTCATTTCGGATTGTGTTGTTGGTCTGGCGTATTGTTGGAAACAAACCCCCCAGGGGGGGGAGTAGGTGGTGGCGATCTAAGGTGTTGTTTTTAACAGTGGCAGTTTATGATTAGTGATATTGCATTGTTTTCTAACTTCGTCCTTGCTTCGCATGTCTGGTTCAGCCCATAAGAGGTGAAATTTTGGACTTGCATTACCCCTCGGGTTTGATGTTCCATTGTTAGCACAGGGTGATACCTGTTGGGTTCAGCCCAAAAGAGGTGTAATTTTGTTCTCGTAAGGCATTACCCCCTCAGGGTGGATGATTCTATGTTCCATTATTAGCACAGGGTGAAACCTGTTGACCGGTCGTGTGGATTCAGCCCCTAAGAGGTGTAATTTTGGACGGGTGATTCATTTACATGGTGGATGTATTGTTTGCCAACTGAAGGTAAGAAGTTAGTGTACTTCTGTGATAACTTTTGGGTTTTTGGTTCGCTGTTCCATTGTTAGCACAGGGCGTAACCCCAACGAATGTAGCTACGGGAGGGGGGGGTTGGTGAGTTAGTCTACTAACGTGCTCCAACCGTTTTGTTTAAACGTAGGCCTTTGTTTGTCCTTTGTGTTCCGTGTTCCTGAACGGCGTTGTTCGTTTTGTTGTTTACTGTTTGAGCTTCGGCTCTTGTCTTGTATGTTTGGTTAAGTGTACCTATTATCCAGGTAGGTATTGTTTACATTTTCGACACTGTTTCGACTGCCAAAAATCGTAACTGCTAGGTTTACGGTAGCTGGTCGTCTGGGAGACGGAAGGAAACAACACCACCACTCCGCTCTCCGCCATCGAGTCAGAGGGAGAACAAAGGACCGGATGCTGGGTGAGTTACGTAGGTGTTTAATGTGTCTTTGTTTTCTTTCAAAATTGTATTATTTTGTTCTATTTCCTGCTGTGCGTTTGAGTTTTGAGCTTTTCATTGCTATTTTAGATTGTATTCTTGTGCATTATGGGTTCCGCTACTAGCTCACCGCTTGATATCATACAATTTGTCTGGTCCAGCTAAAAGTGTTGCCCTAAAGTATTCTGATAATGCCTGTTGGCAGATTCCGCTATGGAATAAGCGTAGCAGTTTTCCGTCTCCATCTGGTACGCTTAGCGTTAAAGCCTTGGCCAATGTTAGGGCTCAACTAGAAGCGTTTGAGAAAACTAAGCTGGGGAGAAAAAGTGGTAATGCTATCGATTGGGCTGCGTGTAAAATTTGGGAGTCAGTAGCGCGGGAAGGGTTTTTGAGGTCAGAAAAAAAAGACAAAGAAACTGCAGCCAACGGCGTCTCCGCCGCTTCCCCCATCGAGTCACTCCGACATAGATTTTTCCCCCTCGACTCGTTGCCCTGTGCTCACACCACCCAACCAGGCTGTTGTTCTTCCCCCTTTCATTGCTCCCGCCATTATTAGCCATGTCCCTTCTCTCTCTGCCGTATCCTTCCCAGTATTGCCTCTGCGCCAACCGATCCTTCTTCCCCGCCCATGCAGGCGCCTCCGCAATACGAATTAAGCACGCCCCTTTCTCCCGACCGACCTGTAATTTCAGGTCCACCCTCTTCTCCCGTCCATTCTATCGCATCTTCTACGAGATATTATACTAAACAAGAACAGATAAGGAAGGAAGAATTGGCTAGAGCCATATCTGAGGCTAAGTTTAATTTGGAACAACTACAACTGGCTAGCGATAGTCTGGAGGGACCACAAACTCAAGCCCCTATGGTACGCTGCCCAAATCCTAATCCCCGCCCGTCTCAAACAGATGATGCAGCTGGCTACGTGGCCTGGACCCCCGAGATCAGGGTTTATAGACCATGGCGTTCTGATGAACTGCGTGATGCAGCTAAAACCTTGCCCGATCCGACCAAAGACATTAACGAGTTCGAGAATCTTTTTAAGGGGTGACACGGTAGGTGAAAACATGGTTTTTCAACGCCCTGGTCAAATTTGAGATTTTGTGCTAGTTTGCTTCCATAAAATGTCTTCTTTCATACTAGTGGAAATAAAACATCAAAAATACGCATTTAGATGTTTATTTTACTTCATTAGGTCTGTTTGCGTCTGTATTCTTCCTAAAATCACCAAAAGTAAGCATTTTTTCGCAACGTCTCGCAGCGTTTCTTTTGTCTGGAACGGGTCATCCCAGGTATCATTGGATTGGTCTCTCTCTCTCGAGCGCAATGTTATCGCAACCAAACCTGATAGTTTAATTTGTATCAGCAACCAATCATGGAAATACAAAGGCGGGTTTGATGCTAAGCGTGAAATCTCATTGGCTGTTGTTGATTTCTGAGAACGTGATTGGTTCAGCGCGTCATGTGACAAGTTTCCACTTCCTGATATCTAATCCAAACAATGCCATCTGTGAAGCGTTCTAAACGTAATAAGCAACAACGACAACAGTGTTTGCCCGCGAGGTTGAACAGAAAACAAGAGAAACTAAATGGAAAGGATTTCATTTATGAGACAAAAAGTGCCTATTAGCCGGTGCTAGCATGTCCACTGAGCAGCAGGGAGATGAGGCTAGCGTTAGCATGTCCAGTGAGCAGCAGAGAGATGCGGCGCGTTTAAATGAGCTGATAACTGGGTTGATTTGTCCTAATTGTGCAGGAACTGGTCTTAAAATTAACATAGATCCTCAGAATAGTAGGTTCTGTAGTACTTTGCTCTTAGAGTGCAGTCTTTGTGAGAAATGGCTATCGCAAAAGTGTCTACACATCGACTCGGCTTCATGATACAACTAGGAATGATGTTGCATTTGATGTCAATGTGAGGATGGTCCTCTTAGCGCACGAGTTAGGGTTGGGGTATGCAGCTCTCCAAAATAGTGTTAGGGATCCCAGGGCTTCATCTGAAAACGTATCAGAAACATGACAAGAGGGTGACAGGTAGGCTATTGAAACGTATTCCCTCTCTCTCTCTCTCTCTAGCCAATATCAGAAGCCTATACATACACAGTAGTCTCCCTCTCTCTACCTGTGGCATTTCTACATGCATCCATAAACTGACCAAATAAACTGTTTTAATTTCAGTTGCTGAAATAGAGAGAGGTCTCGAGTCCTTGCACAGAAGCAGAGAGCAGATTAGGCAGGCATATGCAGATGTGGACCCAGAGGTAGGTAAGCTGTCTGCCAATAAATGCAAAATGTTACAACATTATTACAGTTATTGAGAATTATTACAATAATTCTCAATAACCAGCGTTCAGTGGACAACATGAAGGCGGCAATATGGGGTAGTCTGCTTCACTGTATGTCCACTGATGACAACCCATGCGCACCAGGAACATTGTGGTTTAAGGACAGTTTTGTGGACTGCAGCTGAGTGGGTTCTACAAACCAGCTGCTTAGAACAGTTTTGTGGACTGCAGCTGAGTGGGTTCTACAAACCAGCTGCCTAGAACAGTTTTGTTGATAGCTAGTGTGGTGCCATCTGAGGAGTGACTCTGTAGACCTATGACGGCGTAGCTTGATGTCTCCTATGGTGTTGCTTTTGACGATGGTTATATCACTTGTTTGTTTGGCAATCTATACAGTAGGACTCCACTTATCCGAACCCAACGGGACCGAAGGTCGTTCGTATCTCTGAAATGTCCGGATGACTGAAACTTCTGTTAAAATGCATCAAATTCAATAAGTGGTACTTGTTTCATATAGACTCATAATAGACCAATAAATACCCTTAATTACTTGTGAAAATGCATCAAAATTGCAATCAAATAGCCAACTAAACTCATACAGCCTAGCCTATAATAGACCTACAGTAGCCTATAATAAAATAACAGAATTTCCACTTTAGTGCATGCTTTGATCAAATGCAGTAGCCTACTTTATTCTCAAATGAGGCGTACGCTGCATCGATAGGCTAATGTATTCGCAGAACAACATGGTATAGCCTAAAAACAACCCAACATTAGAACAATTAGAGCAAATGATAATCAATAAATAAATAAATGAAATGACAGACAAGTTGTTGTGTCTTAGGCTATTGTAGCCTAAAAGAAAGTCTCTAAAACAACCGATGTAGGCTAACGTGGCCTAGGCTGTAGGCTATTATTTAACAAATACAGTAGGTCTAGTAGGCTAATCTACATGCCCACAACACGTCTGTGTTCCTGAAGTCCATTAACTGGGAACGAAAAATGACTCGATGCTCATCTGCTTCAGGTTGCTGACGCGCTTTCTGGCTACCAAGGAATGCAGCTCTCGCGCAGCAGACTCGTTTACGTTTTGCGCTCGACATTAGAGTAACAAATAAATGAAACGTGACAGTAGGCTACAGCCTACAGGCAACATGTAGGTCTACATACAGTTCTGTTTTTATTCACAGTAGGGTACAGTACTGTAATGAAAATCCCACCAGTAACCAGATAGCAGGCTAAAAAAAACAAAAACGTTTTTTTAAGCCTGTCCGGTAGACCGGGAGGTTCGGATCTCTGAAGTTCGGATGAGTGGGGTCCTACTGTATTTAGCTTCTATTGGTGTTTACCCTGCATTGTTTACCACATCTTGTCCTGTGTATTTATGAATCAGCTTACTCTTCATGTTCATTCATTCATTCATTCATTCATTCATGTTTTCTCCATGTAAAACGATTAAAAAAACACAAAAAGTTAGATAATCTGTTTTCTCATGCATGTCCTCGTCAAATGTGTCTATCTTTGTCCATGATCTGTTTAACAAAATAATACAAGCTTTCTAAAAGAGAATGTTCTCTTCCCTACTAACATTGTCTCTTCTCTAGTCTCGTCTTACTAATATCCCACTCGTGGGCTGTACCTTGACGTGGTGAGTGGGCTTCCAACTAAATAGGTCTTGCTTCTGCTTCTGCTATACAAAATGTCTACTCCTGGACTATTTTGAATCCACAACATGCTGTGTTATTCAGTTTTCAGTTTCTATGTGCTTTCAGATGTTGTGTAATGTTGTTACTAATGATGTGATTGGATACTGTTTTTGTAAATATTGGTTTCCAATGCAAATGTATGTTTTTTTACAATACAAATTTTCAAAGCCCATTTTCTCAAAATGAGTTATTTCTTATCTTTGGGACATCAAAACCACCACTCGAGTAGCACCTACATACACCTAACTTTCCAGTTTTGTTCCAATCCATATTCTGAAGGGTTTGGCCAAGGGGGATATTTTAAATTTCATTCATAGCCTGATTAATATAACAGTTTATCCCTAAAACATGGCGAAAATTGGTCTTTTTATGACTGTTGACAGTATTTTCTGATTTCTGAAGTGAAGAAAAGAGATCAAAAATCCCCCTTGGACAAAGTTTTGAATAGGGATATGTGAACAAAATGAAACAATAATTTTGAATCTGGCTTGAACCAATTAAAAAAATTGATGTCCCGAAATTATGCAAATTAGCGCATATCTAGCGCTATATATATATATAATGCCTAATTTGCATATTAATCCATAAGATTTCAGAAAACTTGTAATACAAAAAAGATGCTCCTTAATTTACCTAACAAACTGGGGGAGTTTGATGGTGATACCTATTAAGGATTTTTTTTTTCCTATTCACCTGGGGTGTCTCCCCTTAACAGTTTAGTTCGAATGTATGAGCCTCACCCGGAGGAAATGGCCATGATCATGCGACAAGTACTTGGGTTAAAATAGGTGGATGTAAAAGATCCGTTTGATATAACGTTGCCTTTTTCTCATGCCGATTTTAGTGGCCAAAACGCTGCGCTGAACAGAATCAAAACTCGCTTCCCTAAGAAGATGGACTGGGACCGTATCACATATTGTAAACGACGAGTTGATGAGAGTTTTGAAACTTTTTGGGAACGGTTGGAATTAACCTTTGCCGCATACAGTGGCAGGGACAAAGCGAATGCTGAAAGTTAGGTTGACGTGCCACACCTGGGAGTCAACTTCTCTCGAGGAAGTTGTTGACCATTTCCGCTATGCGGAGCGTCTTTGAAAAGAGGGAGTTGAAAGAAATGAAGCTAGGTGCAGCCAAATTACAAGCTGCTCAGTTGAGACAGCTAGAGAATCAAGATGAAGGCGTAGACTGGAACCAACAACGACCAAAGGGAAAAAATAGAAGCAATAGAAAACATAGTAATAAGAATAGAAAACTTCACAAACTGAAGAGGAGTAAGGGAGACAGAAATGATGACGCATGTTTTCATTGTGGTGAACCGGATCACTGGATTAAAGACTCACATTTACCGCAAGCAAAAGGAGAGGGAAAATCCTGCAACCTGGGGTTTTGGCGCCACCTGCTGGAGTGAACAACCCACAACAACAGTCATGACTAGGCCAGGAACAGGCAGAGAGTCTAGCCGAGGGACCGTCAGACAGTACAGCTGTGCAGGATGAAGAGAAGGTTGTTCATATTTGTCAATACCTTAATCTGCATACAGCACTGCCTAACAACCCAATTATATATTTTTTATGTTTATGTTAAATATCTCATGGTTATAGTTTTCAGGTGCACATTCATCAGTTTGGAGTGTTTTCCGAGTGTTTTTTTTTTTACAGAATGTTTTTTTTTTTTACAGACAACTGTCGTTCCGGGAGTGACGGATGAATGCCAAACCTGTCAGAACCAGGAGACGGGCACTGGACCGGAGGTGGAGATGGAGGTTACCGGCCTGCTTCCCTACAGATGGGCGACACCTGTGGTTCGTGGGATGCAGGACTAACGCCATGTCACCCAACTCAATGTGAGCGACAGATAAGTTTGACATAGGGAAGATTGTAAAACCCAAGAGACCATTTCGTCCGAAGCGTGCCCAATACTCTGTACTCAGACATGGAAGAGAAGTAGAAGTAGCGGGGTGAACCTACCCGTAAAAGATGGAACAATCAGGACCATGGCATTCAGGCCTGTGTGGAATAGCTGTCAAAGTAGCTGAGAGGATTTTGTGGGTCCATGCGAGCCATTGTCGGCAGATCCAAAGCAGCAGAGGACGGTCCATGCTGCCGAACCAGAGATCTCAGGGGCAAAGCAGTGGGCCGCCACACTGTCCTCTCCTCTGATGAGCAATCGGAGAGTGATCTTGCCGGTCACCTCCTTCTCATGGTCGTTGTTATGACAACGTGAACAAGCTCAACAGCAATGACTGCACCACATACACACGCACACACTGGAACCAACATTGAACATTCAGTGGACAAGCTCAACAGCAATGACTGCATCAAAACACACACACACACACGCACACACTGGAACCAACATTGAACATTCAGAGACAAAAACATGGAATCTGCGATCCAGAAGAGGAAATGACATTCGATTGTTCACAACAGGAGTGAATGAACTTTGAAATTATCTTGAAGAAATATCATATTTGTTTTAGAAGAGTTACAATAGTTGAAACATGAGCTGATAAATGAGTTTGAAGCGTATTTCTTTGGGTTTTTCCTCTAAATTGACCAAGAGGTTTTTTGCCTTTTTCAGAACTTCGACTGTTTTAGACTAGTAATCATGTCATCTTTTTTACCTTGTTTCCTGTCAAATTTCTGAACCAAGGAGTTTTGGTGCGTGATTTGCATGTGGAAAGAAAACAATCTTATTTTTGTTAAATATTTCATAATAAAATTCTCAGACCTTTTTACTCTGCTCCACCTAGTGGACAAGAAGAGATTACTTCCTTTCCACATGTATAGCATAGCTATGGAGGTAGATTTATATCATAAATACACACGTACGAAAGTATAATACGCAACCGTGTTTTGCTATCCATCCGCACACATCTCTCGAGTCGTGTGTCGTAAAAAGAATTAATGCGTGCGTGAACAGATCCACGCGCAAAACCCCCTTGTCATACGTGCATAAACAGATCCACACGCAAGCGTGTTTTGCTATCGACCCGCAAATATCTCTCCATTCGTGAACCGTGTTTTGCTATACACCCGTAAACATCTTTCGATTCGTGCTCAACACCCCTCTTCGTACATATGCAAAGAGAATCCGCACGCAAACACCCCAAACGCTTTGCTTGCAAACTGGCATGTAGGCTAGTAATCAGCAAATTTAGGCCTATCCAAACAACTAACAATTAAAAAGCAAACAATCATTGAGTGAAGATTTCTTTAATTATATTTCCAGGCGAAAGAGACAGAGAAAAACAACCCCTTGTCAATGGACAGACCGGGTGGAAATCTGTCGGCAGCGTTATCTCAACAGACAGCAGTCGGAACTGGAGAGGGCACCGCGTTAGCACAATGTACCCTAACACAGGGGGGTGCTGATTGCTAATCAAGCTTAAAGATCAACTATTATCTGGAATGTAATGCTGACTTTCTAGTCAGCTAATATGCTAACGTTAACATGCTATTGCCCATTCAAAATACTCCCAAAGCTAGTTCAACGTCATGATCCTATTCAATGCCGACAGCTCTGGTAAACAGGTTTAGCTGACGTTAGTTAGCCTAACGTAAAGATAGAAAGAACCAGCTCACAACACAACGTAACTCACAAATCAATACATGTCTTTCCCAGTGACAGTAGGCTACCGATCATCTGGTTGATGTTAAGATGGCAAACGTAATGTCATTCACACCAGATAGCGGCTAGCAAAAGTTATTCAGCAGACCGGCGTACCCTTGCTAACTTTTCAAACAACCTCCACTTCCAGCCTAGAATGATTGGCAGTCACCGGCCAATCAGATAGCGCCTTATAATCAGCTAATTAATATTACGAGTTACGAATCGAGACGGCCAAACAGGGAAATGTTTCTCTAAAAAATACATACGTAAATCCAAGCAGAGCAAGCGTGTCTTGCCAGTTTGCAAGCAAAGCGTTTGGGGTGTTTGCGTGCGGATTCTCTTTGCATATGTACGAAGAGGGGTGTTGAGCACGAATCGAAAGATGTTTACGGGTGTATAGCAAAACACGGTTCACGAATTGAGAGATATTTGCTGGTCGATAGCAAAACACGCTTGCGTGTGGATCTGTTTATGCACGTATGACAAGGGGGTTTTGTGCGTGGATCTGTTCACGCACGCATGAATTCTTTTTACGACACACGACCCGAGAGAGATGTGTGCGGATGGATAGCAAAACACGGTTGCGTATTATACTTTCGTACGTGTGTATTTATGATATAAATCTACCTCCATACATAGCTGAATGTTTACACTTTGTGTTTGGATTTTATATTTGATATTTCTATATTTTTATGTGCCTGGTTAGGCACAAACGGGGGAATTGTCATAGAAATAGTTTCATCACCTCCTTTTGTAATTCACCACCTCCCTCAACCTTTCACATAGCTGTGCTAACCTAATTCATGACAGGATGACCTCCAGGAGGTCAACACACCTAGACGTTGTCTACTCCAGAATAACCATCCTTTGTCCCTTCAAGAAATTACCGCCTTTTCTCATGTCACGTGTCGGTATTCTCGACCACTGTTGATGATGCCTGCCATTTTAATATGACGTACAATGGGTTAGCCAATCACATCCTGGAAGCGCCATACCTGTGTTTTGCTTGAATATAAGGCCTCGCAAGACCAGGCTGCGGCACTTCACTTGGATAAACCACTCACGTGCGTTGTCCTGAAGTCCTTGCGCTCGTATGTTTTCTCAATAAACCAGACTTGACCTTTTTGAGCGAATCTTGGCAAATCCTTTTTGACTAGATCAGTTAAAGGGTTCTACATATGCTAAACTCAATCGAAAATGTATTTTTCACCCTCATTTCGTTTTTTGAGAGTCTAACTGATATGCCCAGTCCCAATTCCTAACACTCGCTGCTCTCTCTGTATTGCCCGTGAGCGCTTTCCCCCCCTCCCCCCTCCTATCAATTGCTTCATTTTCCGGAAGTGGGGGCCCTGACGTCACGTTTTTTGAGAATTTGCATACTTCGCCCCTGATTAGCATATTTAGCTTGTTGCGTAGGCCACCTTATCATTTACCTAGCCTCGCGTCTCCAGTCTCTCCTACGTGGATGGACATTAAATTTGGTAAACGGTGCCATGTCCTTGGCTGTTCTCTAACAAACAAGCCTCTCCACTCCCTCCCACGCGATGAAAGAAAGGATAAGTGGTTGAATTTTATTTATAATTGTAATATTCCCGAAACCCTTCCTAAATCAGTCTTAGTGTGCGCTGCGCACTTTACTCGCGAATCGTTCATAAATCTCGGCCAGTTTGAACAAGGACTTGCAAAGTTCCTGCTTCTAAGGAATGATGCTATACCAACTGTTCGTGAAGACGCTGAAACTGAAAGTACAAAAATTCCAAACTCCATGAGTTGTGCTTTGTGTGTGTGGATGGTGGCTGTTGTAGCCGGCGCGCTAACGTTAGTATTATTCTAACAGGCACTTAGATTGTTTACAGTTGGCTCGCCTATTTGCTATTTTGGTAATAACGTTAGGCCTATGTGACTGCTATTTTAGCCTCCTGGTTTAACTAAAAAGGCTCGGGTACATTAGCCAACAAGTTGCTGGTAAGCTATAGACCTTTTTCTGTGCAACGTCATCATCCTGTTTCGAAATTGCACACGCATCGCTGTAATGACACCTGTCAATAGAATCGATGCATTTGATTGATGCACCTGTTGGCAACCCTAACCCTAACGGCTGGTGGTTGTCGTTTTCTGGATCGCTAGGCGGGTCAAAATCGTAAGGAACCAAATTAGCTGCCATCTTTTCAAAACAGCAAAGTGGGCGGTAACATTACCTGGCGGAAACTAATTTAAATAAATAATTAGCATACTCTGAATCAAGTCAATTCAGCCTGGGGTGGGGGGGAAATACTAAAATAGCCCTGATAAATAAATACATGTTTATTCATACCAAAGGACATTATAGAACACATTTTCGGGACCAAAGGTAGAGATAGAAGGTAGGTTAAATTAGCATATGTGGAACCCTTTAAAATCCATTACAATGGTCCATTCCCAACGTCGATCCTCAGGAGCGCCGGGTATAGCACGGAGAAGGTCATCTTCTTCTCGTGTAGAGCCCTCTTGCAGTGTATGAACCTCTCTCGTCTGTATGCGTTTCCCTGGAATAATCCTGAAACAGCATCACCCGCTCTCCTTCCCAGGTGAGCTGCTTCTTCCTTCTGGCAGCCTGGAGCAGCGCTTCCTTGACTTGGAACCGTAGAAATCTCACTATGATCGTCGTAGGTCTCCCGGGGCAACCTTCGCCAGCGGTATCCCGGGGGCGCCATCTGATACGGTGCGCCCGCTCGATCTCATACTCCTCCGCAGGGGGAACAATGCCAAAGGTGGTCGGCAGCATGCGGTTCAGGAAGGCGATCACATCCTTCCCCTCTTTCCCCTCGGGAACGCCAACAATGCGCAGGTTGTTTTGCCGTGAACTGTCCTCCGCCTCGGCCACTCGATCCTTTAATTCATTCAGCTGCGCCAGGGTGACGGTTCCATCCAAGTCTTCCAGGGCGCTGACCCTCATCTCGACTTCGGTCATTCTGGCTAGCATTGCCGTCAGCTTCTCTTCAACAGACGCTGTGGTTTTTCTGATCGCCCATGTCTCCTTAATTTTCATCAGCATGTCTAATAGCGTTGCGTTGGAGATCTCTGGTACTGGAGAGGCTCCACGTTCGCCATTATCGCTCGCTGGGCCTGTAGCATGCGGTTGACGAATTGATCTCAAACTCCTTGCGTCTTGCATTGTTGCGTTATCTTTCGAATGTTCAGACATCCCACCCTCCTTTAATCAACTGTTTATGCAAATAATGTGTGTAGCTGGTCTAATAAGAATGAGTTTTAAGAATAATTATGCTTATATGCTATATAATGTTGCACCGAGCACAGAGTTCAAGCAGCCATCTTCTTTCCACGTGACCGAGGAAAATCTTTATTGACATACATTAGGCAATTACCACTCTGCATAGAAAATATAGCTAGGAAGCCTTTTGGTTAGTACTCTGTATTCAATCAGCGTACCAAACTAAAAAATCCAGTGGAGAGAAAACTGAAAGGACATTCAAATTGAACTAGGGCTGCGAGCAGCAGTGAGCGGGCCCTTGCGACCCACGCGTGTCGGGGTGCGGCGCTGTTAAAGTGTGTGCTATTTTGGTGTCCAGTACTGACCAGTAGGTGGCGCTCTAAGCGCGACTCAATACTGATGCATAGATGTGTTCAGGACAGTACCTTGATGAAGCGTGAGAAATGTTGGGTAAATCGGACAATGTATGTAGGAGTTGTGAATGAAATTCAAGTCTCACCAACGTGTTTTGTTTTCCTACTTGACTGTTGTTCTAACTTTGTAGTTCGTTCCTCTAGAATCAGTCTGTTAAAACAACAAATTGTTCCTGTGTGACATCACTTCCCTGTCCTCTTCATCCTGAAACTATGTCACTTCCTTTTTCACATTATAAACCATCGCTTTCATTCCCCAATCACTCTTGCCTGGATTCACTTCCTGTGCTTGAGTCCTTTTTGCAAATCATAACATATAATAAACTTCTTGTCTTTGTTTGAAACTAGCTTGACCGACCACTCAGCGTGTTCTTTGAAATCTAAACTAAACCAAGTAAGATTTATAATTTACAATTTGGTGACTTGAATGTGTTTTGGGGCAACTGCTTGGTTTCGGCATGTTTGGGCCAACCACACGGACGCGTGGTGGTCTTTCTCGAGGACACGGGACCTCCCACACGGGATGCTATCGTAGCTGGTAGGATGTTACCCCGAGGCCCTGGTCGGTCTGGAACTTGCTGACATCTGGTACGTCGTTTGAATCTAGTTTATAGTGGTCCCTTTATTCGTTCAGCTGTGATAACTTAGACAATAGGTTTTATTCACGCCGGTTGTTGTACACGTGTGTCCTGGTTGTTGCTTAAGCCGCCTTTTGAGCCGCATGCCCGCTTAAAAACCTGTATATAACTTAAACAGGGTTGGGTTTTTGTTAGCGAAGCATTTACAACGTTACAGTGCTAAATGGTGAAGTACTAAACAGCATTCATACTCTCGAAAAGCCTTCTCTTTTTAATTTTTGGTTTGGGATCCGCGTTGTGGGGGTTGCCGCGACTCAATGGAGCTTTGTTATCCGAGGCTCATTGTTTTTGTTTTTCTACTCCTGTTGTGAAGAGCACAACATGGAGATGGCTGTTACACTTCGAGAACTTTAAAGCCCCGGGTGATTTGCTATTTGTTAAGTAAGTCGTGAAGGCTTATGCTCATGCTGGCTACTGTTCTTGATCTACTGTTCTTGATCTGCTCTGACTAGCTATCCTCTATGCTAGCTTTTTGTTCTTTTGTTCTGCTCCAAGCTAGCTATCTTCTCTGTTAGCTATGTTTTTTGTTCTATTGTTTCAATGCTAACTTCCACATGCTAGCTAGTTCATCCACATGTTAGCTAGTCCACATGTTAGTCCTTTCTTCTAACTTTGTGCACACGTGTTTGACTTCCGGTTTTGCTGCTTGTGAAAAAAAAAAAAGGAGAGACTTCCTGTTTTCCCTCGTGGTCCACCATTTTGAGGGTCCACCATTTTGTTCTGCTACTTTCTTGGCTAGTCTCCTGAGTCTGCCATTTTGTTGAACAAGGGAAGAAAAAATATATATAACAGGAAATCTCTATTTTGTACTCATGGGGTTTTATTTTCTTTATTTTAACAATGGAATGCAGTGTTGTTTCTGTGAGCAGATTGCATTATGAGCTAAATATAGTGATTTTCCCCAGTTCATGTACGTTATCTGTTAAGTTGTTAGGTATAAGTTAAGAGGACAGCTTGATCATTTTGAATTTACTAGAATAGAGTAGAAATCAAAGACATATGATTGGTTTTATCTTGCTGCATGGGAAAGCTGCTCATTAGATCTGGAACTAGTGGCGTCAGAAATGCCTTCATCAAAGAAAGTCTGTTACTCTGCTGCAGCTCACACCACCTCAGGCGTCACAGTTCACATCTCCCCCTTGTGTTTATTCTCCTGTTGACCATATGCTTGCCATATCCATTGTGTCACCTCCCTTTAGAGCCCCCTTCCCTCAAACCTCTTTGGTTCTCAAGCTTTACCCCCTCCAGGTTATGACACCCCTTCCTCCCTGACCTCTTCCAAGCCGTACTCTCCTGCTGTGTTTCGCCCCCAAATGGTGGCCCTTACTCGCACCTTCTCCACTGCTTCACTTGCTCTCTCCATTCCTGCTCCTAACTCACAAGATGACCGTCCAGGTTATGCTAGAACTGCTGGCTCTGTTGATCATCTGTTTACTGAGTTTGGTAAGCTGCTCTTGCCATTGATCAGATTTGCAGAGCGTTCTGGTCTACTCAATGGACAATGTGAGGCCAAGGGCGGAGGAGACTCTGCCAGACTGCAGGCAGCACACTTGCACTGAGCAGCTACAGAGAGTTGGGCAAACACAACACCGAAAGAGCAAAGCTGACTACAGATGTACACTACAACATAGAAAGTTTGATAGATCTTCTAGCCGTTATTATTTCGATAAAAGCAGAAGGGCATTTCCAGAGGGAGTGTACAGACTATACGCTAGAATGCAGAAGTCTTCTTTCAGTGCTCCACAGGGTGGTGGATTCTGACTAGATGGGACAGATAGGGAGATCTAGGATGAGTGAGGGTGTACGTGACAGGGGTAAAATCATTAATATTTGCCAATATCTTAATCTGCATACAGCACTGTCTAACAACCTAATTGTAATAGTTTTTTTAAGATCTCATTGTTATAGCTGATTTCTGAGGCACATTCATTGGTTCTTAGTTTTACAGACAACTGTCGTTCCTGGACTGCTGGATAAATGCCACACCGGTTGGAACCGCAAGTATTCTAATAATTTGAGACGACTGCCAATTAAAGTTGTGTTAGATGATGCTAACCTCACACTCAATTCACTGTATAATTATTGTCATGTTAACCTAATACGCTCAGATATGCTTTGCAAACTAGATTTTCAGAGGTGTTGTGACTCCAACGGAATTAATATCATCCAGTCTAAGAAGGTAAAACCACCACACTGCATCTTGGTTCATAGCCTTTAACTAATTGGACATATTCTTGAAATATTGAGAAAAAAAAGAAAAAAAAAGACATCACTCCAATTTATCAAAACTGTTTTCTATGATTTATTTTGTTATGTTTATGTACCTCCGGCACATAATTTCTAAGAAGACCTGGTGTTAACCACAAGGGTGATGAGAAATTGAAAGGTCTTTTATTTTGTCTGTCTTTTCTTTTGTCTGTCTTTTATTTTGTCTGTCTTTTATTGTATGTAAACTGACCATGCAGCTCCATCTGTGCGTCTGACGGCCCACAGAGACAGCTGTATGGTAAAACAAATATTTCACGTATTATTTCTGAAGTTTGTTAACAGAGTAGAGACAGGCACGGGACGAGAGATGGAGGCTACTCCAGGAATTGGATACTCACACCAGGTGACTCTCCAGCAACAGGGGTAACCTGCTTCCCATACAGATGGGCTGACACCTTGGTTCGTGGGATGCATGGTCAAACGCCTCACCTCCACGTTGCCCGACTGACTGTAGGTAAGAGATAGGTATGACCTAGACTATATTTAAGGAAAGTAACCAAGCGGTTGTCGGACCCAAGGAACCATCACATCAGAAGCATGCTCAAAACTCTCTGTCCTCAAACGCAGAAATGTGGTTGTTGAAATTAAGAGCTCAACTTGCAACACCCCTAGTGTTCTCTTGAGAAAGGTTTAGATAAATTATATTTGTTCAGACTTTGAGAATCACATATGAAGCTATTCATTTACTGTTATTTGGTTTGAGTAATGCATTTTTTCTATCTGTTCACCCTGACTTCAGGGAAGTTTTGCGTTCACCCTAAGGGGGCATTGTTTTACATAATGTGTTAGGTCTCCCCTGTTTAAATGATCAACTTCTTGTTACAAACAAGGAGTCATGGTTTGATGACACGAAAGTGTTGTTTTATTTTAGGAAATGGCCACAGAATTTCTAAGACCTAAATCCAATTGGTGCGTGAGCAGGTTGATTACCTTGGTCACGTAATAATAATAAAATAATGCGCTGCTTGGGACTGTAGGCTACTGCAGAGCCTATCCCTGATTTTGCAGACATAACCCTCATTGGACAAAAGCTAGCTTCCCTTGACAAAATTACATGGACTGACGAGCCCGACTGGCTCAAACGACGCTTAAACAGAGACTGACCAATGGACCCTGTTTAAGTATTTCTGACTCCAAAAAGACTTGACTCTGTTAATAGGACTCGTGTCCTACTTGAAATCAGTGGCAGCTACCACTGGCGCTATGTTTAAGACCTAGTAGCGCTGCGCACGCTGTTTTGTTCATGTCCCGCATGCTGTCTTTTCTTCTTTTACAGGGAGAAACATCACACCTGCACACAGCAAGGCTGCTGCTTTATCAGAATGTACTGTTGACCGTGCATTTCAAAGATGCACTGTTCTTAACTCTGCTTCCTCCTCCAGAAGGCGGAGAGACATGACTGTGTCGACCTAGTGGAGGAAATTAATAAGCCACGCTCAAACCTCTCAGATATTCTCCTCTCTCACCCTGATTTTGAATGAATGCTCATTTCATAATTAGCATAACCTATACTGTATCTTTCATGCTTTCAGTATGTTTTCAAATTAGCACACTGACCAGATCATGTTTCAAAAAAACAGGGGTAGTAAAGGATGTTAACAGATATTGCTTTACACCAGAGTTCACTGTTTTATGCAGAACAGGGAGACCACACGAGACCAGAGGACTGGCTCTACATGAGGTTATTCATTCAGTTATTTATGTAAAAGGGACAGTGGATTTTATCACGTTAACTGGTAAACTTAATGAGTAATATTTTTTATGATCTAGTATAGTAGTGGGCAAAGGCCAAGCTCCTGTTGAAACCTCTGATCCTGTGTCCATAGGGAGTATCGTTGCTAACTCCGCTGCTAAAGCTGCGGCGCTCTCCTCTTGCTCTCCTGTTTTGTCTATGCTGTCTCTCATCTGTGGATTCACAGGTCACTCCTCCCATGTCTCTCAAAGACATTGCCGACCTGCAAGACTCTGCTCCCCGTATGAAATCCTCACTAAGGGAAGGCGACCATTCCGGACGCCAGAGAGGGCTTCCTGCATCATCTCCAACCAGGCCAGTGGGTTGTGATCTCTGACCGCCACTCCAGCAACACACAATCATAATCCAACCACACTCCTCCTCACACACCCACTCACACCCTCCCTGAAAAGGAACTCAGACCAGTTCTCTCCTGAAACTGAAGCAATTGAACGAAGGAAAAGACAAGAACACACCCCAGTATTCGTTTGTCCTATTTGAACGTTGCATTCCACTTGACTGTTGGGTCTATACGGTAGACGAAGATGGATGGAAGATACTACATTCTGCATATGTAAGATTTGAAATCAACAAACGATTTCCAGATTCTACTGTTGTAACTGTGACTGAAGTTTGGTTAAGAGTGGGTATACAGGTATTGAAAATTCATAATTATGGAGTTGACATTTGTAGATCTGTTCCAGACTATCCTCAGGGTACCGTGTTTAACTGTGTTTAACTGCTCTGCACCTAACTACATCAACCAAGTAAATTGCACATGAAAAGACATGTGGAGCTAATGGAGCTATTAGTAGGCTATAGTCCGATTTTGCATCTAAAATGAACTACTCTAACTATTGGATTTGAAAATTATACACTACACTATAGACTACACCGTATTTTCATTTTCAGTAACATTATCAGTGAACATCATCATAACTATTTTACCTCAACATAACTGTGTCTATACCCACTCACATGGATCGAACTCTCCTACAGTATTTTGTCATTGCCGATACCCCTTACCTGTAGCTGGTGTGTGACCAGGATGACAGACTTCCTCTTCAGCTCCTTCTTGATGCACTCCTCAAAGATGTGCTTCCCCACGTGGGCGTCCACAGCAGACAGGGGGTCATCCAGGAGGTAGATGTCTCTGTTGGAGTAGACGGCTCTGGCCAGGCTGATCCTCTGCTTCTGGCCTCCAGACAGGTTCAGGCCTCGCTCACCAACCTACGGAAAGACGGCAGGACAAAATATGGATATCAGAATTATTATTTCAAATGTCACCGCTCTTTGTCTCCTACTTCAATGGAGCTTATTTATCATAATAAAGTTAAGAATCCCTACTTCAGTTTCATCTCCATAGGGCAGAATGGCCAGATCTGGTAGCAGACTGCAGGTACCGAGGACCTTATTATACCTGTTTGGAAGACAAAAAAAAGCATGTCAATTTGAATGCTCAAAATAAGGGTTATCATTCCTACATTACATGTTTTTACATTACAGTCATTTAGCAGACGCTTATATCCAAAGCGACTAACAATAATTGCATTTAACATAGGAAAAGCCAATGTACTACTACTTGCCAGAACTCACAAGTGCATCTTCTTTCTAAAACAAGTGACTAAGAGCATAATCTAGTGCTGAAGGCAAAGTGCAAGAATAGCAATCTAAAGGACAGTGCAATACAATACAATAAATACAATAAGTGCTTAGGAGGGAGGATTGTTGTAGTACTTCTTGAAGAGGTGAGTTTTGAGCCTGTGACGAAAGATGGGCAGCGACTCTGCTGTCCTGACATCAGTGGGCAGTTCATTCCACCACTGCGGGGCCAGGACAGAGAAGAGCTGTGACTGTGTCGATCAACCGCAGGGGCTTCAGAGTGACGGGGCAACCAGTCGCCCCGAGGTAGCAGAGCGTAGCGGTCGGGAGGGGGTGTAGGGTTTGACCATGGCCTGGAGGTTGGAGGGGGCTGTTCCTTTCATTGCCCTGTAGGTTAGCGCCAGAGTTTTAAACTGGATGCGAGCCGCTACAGGGAGCCAGTGTAGGGAACGGAGAAGGGAAGTTGTGTGGGAGAACTTGGGGTGGTTCAACACCAGGCGAGCAGCAGCTTTCTGGACAAGTTCCAGAGGTTTAATGGGTGATGCCAGGGCCCCAGCGAGGAGGGAGTTGCAGTAGTCCAGGCGGGAGATGACCAGGGCCTGGATGAGTACCTGCGCCATTTCAATTCCTAGTAGAATTCTTCTCATGGCGCTATGAGTCACTGCAATCAGTACCCGATTGATGCTGATTTGCAATGTCCTAGACTGTAAATCTACTGTAACAGAGACAAAGATCTGTCAGAGGAGTTATGGCCATGAGGTGAAGTGAGGGAAGAACCGTTGGCTCAGTCTATTACATTACAAGCATGGCCGTTTAGCATAGAGGGGGGCATGCCTGATGCTCACTCTTCAACCCATGGGATCTTCTTTCCCCTAAATAGACTAAACTACTGTAGTTAAGAAGTCTGGCTTCGCCATCCTGATCATGAATGTGAGCTCACTCTTCTGTTTCTGTCCACAGATCAGTCTGGCCACGCTCCCATTCAGAGTTCCTCCCAGCAGATATTTGCTGAGCAAATCACAACCGTTTATCTAATATGGGGCGGGTTTGATACGACTGTACCCACTTGATACGATGACTAGCCCACGTTTCGTTACTCTGAGTGGTTATAGATCTATCCAACTGCGTCCAGAGGCATTTTTGTCTGCGACCGTTGATAACGGCCCTTGGAAATCGAAAATATACTCAGCAGCTCCAGACCTTTGCATTTTTGCGAATTTGGTCTGGTTAAGCCAGGCTAGTTAACAAGGTGACTTAATGAAAAAGCTACATTCGTCATTGACAGGGAAGGAGGTTAATGTTATTGAGATATGGTAAAAGACGGTAAAAGATCATTCAGCATGTTTGTTTTACATTATAATAATAAGCTACAGTATTTCTGTCATTACTGTCATATAGCAAGACAGTATAAATATTTGTAACTCTGAACTCAATGTCAACGTGGTACTGTATACTGTGAGTAGCTTATATATCATAGAACGATGCGATCCGTTCATTACCTGGCCTGGTCAAATGGTTCCCCCATCAGGATGTTGTCACGCACGGTGCCGTGGAAGATCCAGGCCTGCTGGGAAACGTAGGCGAACGCCCCGTCAGCCGTGACAGACCCGTGCTGCAGGTGCATCTGAATGGAGACCAGGATATTCACGTTTACCTACTGTACCCTCAAACATAACTGCTACTGGTACAAAAAGTATTCATTAATCCATCTAATTATTGGACATTTTGACTTGGGAATGGCCTAACGTTTTTTTGTTTTGTGTTTGTTTTTTTGGCTCTGACTTAGCATTAGGCTAAGTTACTCACCAACATCCTTGCGCCTATGGGGTCATGGGTGGATGGGATGATCCTGGGGTTTATTTTGTTAATGTTTTGTGCATGTGTGTTATATGTCTTGTTTGTCTGTTCTGCCTTTGTCAACTTTGGCTATTATTAATGAACTAAGTACCATACCATACCATACCATTTTATTTATAGAGCACATTTAAAAACAACAAAGTTGACCAAAGTGCTGTACAAGTCAAACAACAATAATACACAAAGAACACATAGTAAAACATATGCAGTATGTCACATGAAAAAGGACAAGTCTCTTAGGCCATGTCAGGAAAACGCCAAAGAATATAAGTGAGTTTTGAGGCGTGATTTAAACACCTGCAGAGTGGGGGCCTGTCTAACATGCAGGGGTAGCTCGTTCCAGAGCTTAGGGGCGGCCACTGCGAAAGCCCGATCCCCCCTGAGCTTCAGCCTGGATTTGGGGACAACCAGGAGAAGCTGATCAGAGGACCTGAGGGACCTTGAAGGAGCATAGGGTTCCAGCAGTTCTGAGAGGTAGATGGGTGCCAAGCCATTTAGGCACTTAAAAGTAAACAGCAAGATTTTAAAATCAATCCTAAAACGCACAGGAAGCCAGTGGAGCGAAGCCAGTACCGTAGTAAGTAGTAAGTAGGCCCATTATGGATAATAATATGCTTTTCTGGATCTGCTCTGACCTGTTTTGTCTGATTAGTGACAGCACTTTTTGTATCAGTGTTTATATATGGATAATGTTAAAGGACTAAAAATAATTCACCTCAACATTCGAAGCCTTTTGCCAAAAAATGATTCTTTATGAGCATGGGTACAACAACACAAACATAAAGTTTAACTCTATCAGAAACATGGCTCACCAGCAGAATATTTGACAATGAGATCAAGCTTGATAACTATGTTTTATATAGAGCTGACCGAGTTAAGCCTACTAGGGGCGGAGGTGTTGCTACCTATGCCTCAGCTCAACTGATCTCTGAGCCAACTACTCCACAGATTGAGCCTTGCCATTTCGAGTGTATATTTATCAAACTGACTCTGCACGAGAACAAGTATATAACTATTGGAAACATCTACAGAGACCTCCTGCTGAATCTTTTAACTCGATCATTTCCACTATTAAATCTATTACCTGTAAGGGTGAACTTATCATACTGGGTGACTTTAATAAGCTGATACTGGACTGGACTGCAAATTATTATACAACAGAGAAAATCTTAAATGGTAACTTAAACCTAACCCAGCTAATTAAAGAGCCAACACGGGTAACACCTACAAGTCAAACTCTGCTTGACTGGATATTAGTCTCTCATCCTTATAGGTTTTCTGAATCAGGAGTAATGTCAGATTGCCTTAGCGACCACTTAATAGTTTACTGTATCTGGAAAATCAAAATACCAAAATTGCCCCCCAAACTAATCCAAATTAGACAATATAAGAAAATGAACATTGATTAATTTATTAGAGATTTAATCGAGATAAATTGGGACAGGTATGAGCTAATACCGAACGTTCAAGATGCTTGGGACTTTCTATACTCAAAGTTTACTGAGGTGATAAATACACATGCACTGCTGAAAACCATCAAAGTTAAAGGAAGACATCTCCCCTGGGTAACCTCCGATCTAATTGCCACTTTCAGGGAGAGAGATAATGCATGGGCTGCATTCCGCAAATCAAAAGACCCTGCTGATTGGGAAAGGTATAGATTGCTCAGAAATAGGAGTAAAACCCTAACAAGAAATACCAAATCTCAGTATTACTCTAAATCGCTTGAACGGGATTTTAAAAACCCCAAGCAATTTTGAAATAAAATCAAAACTTTAACTAACTCATCCAATGAACCTGTATTAAACATGATAAGATCCAATAATACTATACTGCAAGAGCCAATTTTAGTAGCTGAAGCATTTAATCAGTATTTTTCTTCAATTTGCTGACATTGGTCCTGATTCTCCCTTTGTTGACACCTTCAGTAATGTACCGGTGAGGGACAGTTCTTTCTCTTTCAGGAGAATTACACCTGGTGAAGTCTATGGGGCAATTAATGCTCTTAAATCAGATAGTGGCCCGGGGATAGATGGTGTTCATTCAACATTTTTAAAACTCTCATCCCACATTCTCTCCTACCCTCTCTGCAATCTTTTTAATTTGTCTCTTACCACATCTGAAATACCTGTAATATGGAAATCTTACGTATCACCCCTATCCACAAAGGGGGAGATGTTTGTCATAGAAATTGTAGTTTCACTCTACCTCCCTCAACCTTTCACATGCAAAGCCCCTAGCTGTGCTAACCTCATTTATAACAGGATGACATCTCCAGGAGGTCAACACACCCCAGACTTTCAGTCTGGCCTACAGTAACCTTTCTTTGTTCCATTGTCCCCACCTGAAACCTATTCAAAGTGTACCGCACTTTCTAATATCATGTGTCTGAACTCTTGACCACTGTTGATGATGTCCGTCACTTTATTATGACGTGTACAGATGGGTTAGCCAACCACATCTCTGGAAGCGTCATACCTGTGTATTGCTTGAATATAAGACCACGCAACACCTTTCTGTTTCACTTCTGTTGGGTGAACCACGCACATGCGTTATCCTGAAGTCCTTGCGCTTGTATGTTTTCTTAATAAATCAGACCTCTTTGAGCGAACCTTGGCAAATCCTTTACTTTCGATCAGATTTATTTCCACTACATATTCTGGAACTCAACAATTACAGGCCAATCTCCATCATCTGCTCAACAACTAAAGTGTTCGAAAATTGTATCTACAATCAACTGTCACCCTACATTTATAGGTTTAACATACTATCTCCTTTTCAATCTGGCTTCCGATCCAATCATTCCACAACTACTGCCCTGCTAAAACTTGTGATATATTTACTGCAATTAATAACGGCAGTCTGACAGGTGCTATTTTCATTGATTTAACTAAAGCCTTTGATCTGGTCGACCACTATCCGCTTTTAGATAAATCACAAGCAATCAGTCTCTCACGTAATGCTCTGTTATGGTTCAACGCATATCTACACAATAGGAAACAGTGTGTAATCGTCATACGTTCTTAATGAATTGACCTTACTCTCTGTTCTTAATGTCACCAACACTACCAATTGATCCTCTCTAATTGTTGTCCTCTTAGTTCTGAAGTAATCTCTTGTTTTGTGTGCGTAATTGTTTACCTCTTGCGTGTATGCCTTAGTTAGTTTGCTGTTCTTGTCTGTTAGTTATTGTCTTATATACTACTGTGGTCGTTGAGTGTTAAATGTTACCTATTGTCACTGTATTGTATGGACCCCCGCGAAAATGAGATGACTCATCTCAAGGGGTTATTCCAAATAAAATTTCACATACCCACCTGTTCCAAAATGCTCAATATCAGCGATGTCTTCCCACTCCCGATATTGCCACAAACTCCCAGTAAGCTCCCCTGGTGAAAGGACACACAAACACAATTATCCCTCTTTTGTTTAAACAAGTTGACCCCAGCGCCAGTCCAGGCCATCATAAGTCATTTACCCCTGAACACACACCTTTGGCAGTGTAAAGGAGATGTTTCTCAGGGTGGACTTGGCTACTGGCGCCATGCCTGACATTTGCATCCCATTGTGGGGAGTGGGCTCTGCATGGCCCTCCTTGAGGCCATTGGCTGTGTTGGCTGACTGGCTCTCAGGTTTGGACCAGGAGAATGAAGCCTTCTGCATGACTAATGCTGAGTCTGTGCCCTTTTTCCGGATGAGGTAGGATTCTGGATTCTGAACTAGTAGGAGTTTCTGTGAGAACATTCAAACACATACCAAAACACAGACATATTAACTTATGTTGTAGTGTTCTAAATTTGTTGGCAATCGAATATACTGTATATTTGCATGCACATAAAAGTCCTGTATTGCTTTCATAACATGTGCAGTTTGTCATCTATTCAGTGTAAAGTATTGCATTTGCAGTTACTTAAAGATAACATAATACAGCATGGTCTATGTTTCTGTGCTAATGTACATGTGTGCCTTGGATAACTCAGCATGCGGTTATGTGTTTGTCAATGAAAAACACAAGAGTCTCACCTTTAGCCTAGCACATGACACCTTGGCCTCAGCCACGGCTTTCGCAGAGATGGGGAGAATGCTAAGACTATACCTCATGGAACTGAAGATGGCAGTGATGGTGAAAGCCTGGCTCGCTCACACACACACACACACACACACACACACAACAGGAATGACTGTGAACACTAACGGACTACACACCATTTACATTTTAGTAATTTGACAGACTCTCATCCAACAATCAACACAGAATCCTATGAAATGGCAAATGGATGGATGTACATGTACAGTATAGTGTAGCCTAAAGATGTAGAAGGTATATTTCAGAGAGTATACTGACTTCCGAGGAGCTGAGGGGCAGGCCCAGTAAGGTGTGGACTAAGATGGTCAGGATGATGGCCAGGGTGGGGGCGACAGTGCTGATGGAGGTGTTGGCACTCTGGATGTAGCCAGCCTTCTCCAACAGCTGCCTCTCATTCCGTCTGATGTCTGAGCGGTTACAGAAAAAATACCATGTACACAAAAATATTATAATGAAAATAATATTTACATAATAATAAAACATATTTTTTCATATTATAAGATGTACATAAAACTCAAAACGAACAATTGTAAATGTAACTGACAGTGTAACTCTCAAACAGCTTCAAGTAACAAGCTTCTGAAAGAATGCACAACATGATGGCGTTTAAAATTTTACAATCTTAATAGCCTATATTCTTACACAAGACGTACCCAAGATCTTTTTCTCAAAGGCGTTTTCCCAAGCGTACATCTTGATGAGTTTGATGCAGGTGAGAACCTCATTCATGGAGCGCACGCGGCTGTCTGTTACTGTCACAGCTTTCCTCCTGAAGACGTTGACCAACCTGGCTATAGCAAACTGCAGTAAAACATACAAGGCAGCCAAGTTGATACAGAATTCAAGATAATCATAGTATGTACAACATCTCAACGATTTTATAAGTTACACGTTGGGTTCCACAGGATCAGTGAGGAAAAAAACGCATTTGTTCATGTGAGCTAGAGCAGAAAACTGGCTACTGCTCTGGCTTAAATATTTGGGTTATGGCCATATGCATCAATTGCTGGACAACAATCTAACTGTTAAGAATACTACAATAGACTTTCCTGAATGTGGTGATGTGTGGACAGACCTGTAGGGGGATGAACACCAGGTACACTACCATCCCTATGAGGGCGGAGTAGCTCAGAATGTAGCAGGTGTAGATGATGCAAATGATGAGCTGAACTGGTATACACAACACGACGGAACAATACAGCACAGCCTCAAATATCCGGTAGCTGTCGCTGGTCAGCACGTTTATCATCTGTATGGGGACAGAGAGAGAGAGAGGTAGGGCGGGGTACCAGTATTTGTTGATGGGCAAAAGGAAGAGAACACACACAAGATCAGTCTATGCCAATTCAGATAATCGCTGTCAGAAAAATCCTGTCATCTGACTGGTAACAAAATCAATCAATCAATCAATCAGACCAGGCCTTTCATCATACTCTTGTACTGTAAAGAATGTACTGTAGTCGCTGTAGCTGCTGGTTACAGTTAGCCTTGTGAGACCATCCTCATATCGCAGGCTCACATTCTGTTTCTCTTGCAGGTCAGTCTGGATACTCTCCATAGAGGGCTCAGTCAAAAAATGACCGGGCCAATCAGCGTTCTATGAGGGAAAACTAACAGTTATGCTAGGCGAGTTTACAGTAGGTGTGACGACAGCGAGGAGCGGTTGAAGTTAGCTAGACGGTGACAGACAGATGGTTTATCCAATCACCTGCCAAGTACTGTATTTTTTTAAAGTCCCTGCCCTTTTCCAAACAGTTTCCAACAGAGAGTTCCCAGATTTATACAAAGCAAACTATCTGCCGTGTCAGGTTAGGCTACAGTACCTCGCCCACTGAGATGCTGTTGACCACACGTAGGGAGATGATCTTCTGGAAGGCCAGTGTAGAGAAGGCACTCTTCAATCTGATGGCCGTGCGCAGTCTGATGGCCCAAGCCAGAGTGCTGAAGAAGCTTTTAGCGAACTCTGAGAAGAACAGGGCCACACACAGACCCACTCCGTGCACCAGAGTGGAGACCTTAGGATCCTCAACATAGTTCAGGATCTTATAGACCAGAACCGCCTGGATGTTAATATAGAGCATGCATCAGCAACAACTTTACTGTTCAGAGGTTACATCAAAAACTGGCAATCAACTGCACCAGTGAGAAATCTGTGTATATGTATATGTGTACATTGAGATTAATTAATTAATCAATCAATTGATTAATTAATCAATCAATCATCAATCAAACGATTATGGGACTTACAGAGCTAATAAAAACAAAAAATGTGTAGAGGACAGTGAGAGACAAAACAACCAGCAGTCTGGTTCTTTGGAAACGCATGATGACTCGAGCTAGAGAGGCCCTCTCTAAACCCACCCTGGACACTTCCTCCTCCCAGAGCCTCTGGAACCTAGAGGAGAAGGTAAGACATTCCATTCAGATCAATTTCAATACCCTGTTGCTGGAAAACACTGTTACACTACAAACACAAACAATCTGTGTGTGTGTGTGTGTGTGTGTGTGTGTGTGTGTGTGTGTGTGTGTGTGTGTGTGTGTGTGTGTGTGTGTGTGTGTGCGCGTGTCCCTCTCTCAACCAACATAGGCTTTGGCTCAGAGGACTGTTTTGATTACTTTGAAACAAACTGGGTCACAAGTCATTCACACACTAATAAAGGAAGTCCCACTTTTTGCCATTAACATCAGCTCCGTCGTGGGGAGACAGTGAGATAGAGCTCCTGTCCAGTCTGTTTCTGAACATGTTCCACATCATGGGCGTCAGCCAGGCAAAGATGGAGAAGGAGAAGAACCCAGCGTCATCCAGAGGGTTGGACCTGAGAGCACACACACACACACGCCACACACACATACACACACACACACACACACAGGAGCAACAAGAGAGCTCATATTACGCCTATTTTAGCCTCACTGCACTAGCTCCCCCTGAAGCTCAGAGTACATTTTAAAGTGCTACTCCTCACTTTTAAAGCCCTTCATGGACAATCACCTGGCTATATCGATGACCTCCTGTTTCACCACTCAACCAATCGGGCCCTCCAATCTTCCAATAAACTCTTACTGTCTGTCCCCAGGACCCGTTTTGTGACTCATATCAGATCCATATCATCATTTCACCTGTTCAAAACTGCATTGGCATCATATGTTGAGACCAACTGCACATGCATATGTTCTTAATGAATTGACCTTTCTCTCTGTTCTTAATGTCACCAACACAACCAATTGATCCTCTCTAATTGTTGTCCTCTTAGTCTGAAGTAATCTCTTGTTTTGTGTGCGTTCAGGACAAATCTGTCCTGAGCAAGGTAGAAACCGAAACGTTGACCGATTAAAAAGCAGAGAAAAAGTGTGCGCGGGAGTATGTTATTCTTCATTTGACACTTTTAAGGGGATTTACTCCCAGCACCACAACAGTGTGAGAGTGTGCATGTTGGTATTTTCACTAGAATTGTGGTGTTTGCCATCTGGAGCGTGCAACTGCTGCATACCAGTAGCCTATAGTAAAGTAGGCCTACACAATATGTAACATTGCAGCAACATCCATAGCCTACATTAGGCAACATACATATGACAAATGTTTTGTCACCTCGAAAAATAATGAGCTTTCAAAACCCATTGTAAGAATAGGCGTTTCTGCTTTGGTGAGTGGCTTTGAAATGTTTCTTTGACACTTTTAAATATGAGCGCCATCGTAGCGACCTCCGGCCCCTAATTATAATTCACAAATCACTATGGAGCTGTGGTAGCAGATATTACGTCATCAGCGCACTCACAGTTCCTGAGAAGGGCTAACATTTCAAAAACTTTTATTTTGAAGTTTAATGTCACTTCCCATTCACCCTCTCCCCCTCCCGTGCTTGACTGATTCCATTGACATGTGTTTGATTTCATAAAAAGAATGAAAAAGCAATCAAGCAGTAGGCTAATAGGCTGCACCTTTCAGAAAAGGATAGGCCTACACGAAAAATGACCAAAGGGAAAAGGCAATCAAGCATCGCTATCGCTCTTCATGAAAGCAAAAAAGCAAAAACGGTTACAGGATCAAACGGAATGAATTCAAGCAGTGAGGAGGAAAGGGTTACACGACAATATGAGAAAACAATTGAGCATCCTATTCTCTTGTCATGAAAGCAAAAGGGACATAACGGTAAAAGGATAAAACAATCGAGCATCCTATTCTCTTGTCATGAAAGCAAAAAGGAAATAATGGTAAAAGGATAAAACAACCGAGCATCCTATTCTCTTTTCATGAAAGCAAAAAAGTAAACAACGGTAAAGGATGAAACGGATTATCACGTGTTCAGTTTACCAATTTTTACCGTAAGAAGAGAAAGCGAAAAAGCAGTAAATTTGCTGTTCCGTTTTACTGAGTCAAGAGAAATAACGATTGGACGGAGGGTACACGGACCCATTTCTTCTTAAGCTGTACTTACGCCGTTTCTAAGAAAATTCTGAGATTCACCAATGGTTTCTCATCTGGGATTTGTTCTTAGCTAAGAACAGAATATACGAACACTGAATAGCAGTCGCAAGTAGGCCATTTGAGTGCGGAAATGTAGACTATGCAAAATTGGTGATTGCGGTTACCTCAATTCTACAGTTGGATGATATATGATTGAAATGCAATTATATTTGCATAATTCCCAATAACGTGTCCTAATCAAAACCATAATTTCCATTGTAAAGGTGTGCGTCAGAATATCTGATATGTCATAGTTTAAATCATTTCGCTCCGAATTGCTTGTTATTCGTGTTGATCTTGAAGATGTAGATAACATATTTAGATTGTGTGTTAATAATTTGTGATTTTGGTGTAAATTAATGAGTGTTGTGTTTTGTTTTAATTCTTTGACCGTTCTGCAAAAGCACCGTGAGATTTTGCTGTATTGGCCTACATATAATACCAACAAATCCATGACCATTTCATCAATTGGTGATTGCGGTCACCTCAGTTCTACAGTTGGATGTGTGTTAGTGCGCTAGATGGAGAGTCTGCTGCGGAGAAGGGGTGGTAGTCTGTGTCCCTGGTGTCTGTATCCATATCGCCAGCGGCGCGCACACCCAACAGTGCTGTTGTCCCTATTATGGCACCAACGCGCTGGTCGAACTCGGACAACGGTGGGCACGCCGGCCCCCCTCCAGTAGCCTGCATATCTCTCCTCAAGATTAAACATTCACGATTCCTTTATTTGTCACATGCAGCCTAATGTCCAGTCACAGTGAAATGTTGCTGCCGGCTCCAAGGTTATGGTCATTACAGATGAAACTCTAATACTCAATTTACAAATGACACAATAAGGACCATTTCTATACAGTATGTAGATAAGATCAGATAAGTAGGGTACATAGTCTACATTATTGTAGACTGTAGGCTTGTATATTGTATTCTATCACGTTGACATTTTGCACTGTTCTGCCTCGCTATGTTTATGCACCAAGGCAAATTCCTCGTAGTAGGAGGCCTACTTGGCTGAATTAAAATCAGATTTTGATTGCCCACGCTGGATTCGAAATGCAGTCCTCTGACTTGCTAACGCACCTGACACAACCCCACCTAAAACATTATGCTATCGAAAATCTGGCGAGTCGTGTGCGCAAATGACGTATTCATTCAGAGAAGTGACATCTGCGCACGACCCTGGAGTTGCATATCCTTATATGGGGCTGGTGGGGAGTTTACCTATGCTAATTCATGTGAGCGGCCACAAGCTTTGAACTTGAGAAACCATGAGATTCACAGGCAGGTGCGAACTCTTCCAGCGGTTTACGAACACGTCGTGAATCAGACGGGAGCTTTCCTTAGAAACGTTCTTAGAAAGAAATTTAAGAACAGAACTTAAGAATTTAAGAACAGAACTTAAGAAGATATTGGTGAATGAGGCCCATTTAAGAAGACACTTAAGAAAATGTGCAGGAATGAGGTCCATTGGTCCTCCTTCCTGAATATTTTCTTAAGTGTCTTCTTAAATGTCTTCTTAAGAACTTCGTAAGACCAACCCTAAGAAAGATCCCCGCCGGATTCATGAATGGGTGGAAATGTGTTCCTAAACCGCCAAAGTTGCTGTGCTCCCCTTCTTAAGTTGAATGCGCGTTCTCGTACACCTGAATTTGCATAAATAAACGCCCCACCAGCTCCTTACTACAGGGTCGTGTGCACACAAAATCCATAGACAGCGCGGAAAAAGTTTAGACGTTCCCAATTGACATGCTTGATGTTCAAGGTCACGTGCAAATTCGACGTTTTATTCGTCACATGCAACATACCAGTAAAATTAGCAGTGAGATGTTTCTCCGCTGGCTCTTATAACGTGCACACTAAGTTTAAGCAAGGTGAAACAATCCAATACAAAATAACAAAAGAAAACAAGACGGTATATATGGACTTTTAATACAATATGCAAAATATATAGCCTACATGAAAGGGATGGGATGTGCTGAGAGCAGATTGAATTGTAGCCTACAGTTTAGTTAAATGCATGAGTAGGCTACTTATGGATCTTGATAGGCCCTTATGTAGGACCATATGATATATTTTAGTTATGGATATTCACATATTTACAGAATGTAGATGTGTCCATTCTGGCAACTATGGAATATAAGTTGCTGAGTCTGAGTATAGCGACTGAGTTTAGTGCTTATTTATTAATTCACTGCCATTTGCAGTGTTTGTGTAGTGTGAATGAAATTCAAGTCTCACCATTGTGTTTTGTTTTCCTACTTGACTGTTGTTCTAACTTTGTAGTTTGTTCCTCTAGAATCAGTCTGTTAAAACTACAAATTGTTCTTGTGTGACATCACTTCCCTGTCCTCTTCATCCTGAAACTGTCACTTCCGTTTTTCACATTATAAACTATCACTTTCTTTCCCCAGTCACTCACTCTTGCCTAGATTCACTTCCTGTGCTAGGGTCCGACTTGCAAATCGTAACATATAATAAACTTATTGTCTTTGTTTGAAACCAGCTTAACCGACCACTCAGCGTGTTCTTTGAAATCTAAACTAAACCAAGTAAGATTTTTAATTGCTTTTATTTATTTTAGGACACCGCAATGCCTTGTAGAATCATGAATGTGAAACGTAATTGGAAATGATACAAATATCCTCGTATTTATGATTATGATTATTATTCAAGCCTAGGAAGTCTGTAGAATTGATGTGAACACATTCACCTCGGATTTCTCATAAATTCAGCCCTTGCGAACGGGCGCACTCCAATCTGTCCTACCTACGACTGCATTTTCATGTAAAGCAGTCTGTTATTTTTTGTGTAATCCTAGTCCAAAAAAAGAATGGAGGTGACTGTCCATCCGGGCCGTGTTTGGGTGGCTCATGGACCTGCTTTGTGATTCAAGGGCCATGAGCAAGCAACCAAAGAAAGCCACACATTTCCGAAATACTACTGCTGTTGTGTCACGGAATGTCGTTTTAGGATTTTATTTTAGGTGATAATGTACTTTATGTACAATTTTCAAATTGGCTCTATGTCGTTTTCGGAGCTAACCAGCCATCAAGATGACCGGGTGGTCAACGTTCATGCTACACTGACAACAACAGCCTCAGCCATCTCGGCAAATCATTTAGAAACTTGCCACTTTCCGCACTAATTTCAGTGTCGTAGTCCATTTTAGGTAGGCTAACATTTGGTGGACAATCGGTCTCAGAGCAAAAGAAAAGCACCAATGTAGCCTAATATTTTCTTCTTTAATAATGAATCAAAAACCATTGTATTATTTTTGTTTAATGTTGTTTAAATTATAGACTTTTCTTTATAACAAGTAGCCTAACAAAAGTCGCTATGGCATGCTGATGTCTCTAGTTAGCTAACAACATTGTTTTAAGACTAATTTGTGCATGGCAGTCCCGCATTAAGACGCATTCCATGTTGCATTTCCCCCCTTTGATAGCATGAGTGACACTCTAAATTTAACTTAAGTCCACCAGCGAAGTTGGTGCACTTGTTACCGCTCCATGTAGACCGGCAGATTAGACTAGAGGACCTACTTATGATGTATCGGTCTTGAAGGGGTGTCTCATTTCATAGGGGAAGATTTCAACTCATTAGCCCAGGGGTGTCCAAACTGCTTCCCACTGTCCATTTTTAATTGGCCCGCAGCAAATTAAAAAAATATAATGGAATATGGCCCAAACATGAAACGTGTGCTTGACTGTACTGCACTACTTAGTAAGTGTAGCAAGCTTGAACAAGGCAGCTTCTCCACAAAGATTTATCCCCCCAAAATTGAGCAGCGGTGACCAAAAATGGCGGAACCAAAGAAACGTAAGATAGCGAGCGAGTGTAGAAAATTTCTGACACGGTGTCAAAATGAGTGCTTTTTTAATAGAAGTGAAAGGGAAGTGTGTATGCTTGATTTGCAACGAAACTGTTGCAGTGATGAAAGAGTATAATGTCCGACGACACTATGAAACCAAACATCAAACCTACGAGCAGAAAGGTAAGCAAATGGCAGCTAGCCTGCTAGCTCAACAACAGTATTTTGTCTGTGCTAACAAAGCACAAGAAAATGCCACAATAGCTAGCTACGAGGTAGCTCAACTCATTGCCCGACACGGGAAACCTTTCTCAGATGGTGACTTTATTAAACAGTGCCTCACTAAAGTTGCAGGAATAATGGTCCTCATTCCTGAACATGTGACACAAGTGTCTTCTTAAATGTCTTCTTACGAACTTCGTAAGAGCAACCCTAATGCTGTGTTCACACCGGGAGAAAATTTGCGCCGCCCAGTTCGCCCAATCTCGCCGCGGGATCAATGGGAACTTTTGCGAATGTCGCCGTGCGACGGACAGGATTCGCCGCGCGGTGACCCATTAATCCCGCGGCGAGATTCGGCGAGCTGGGCGGCGTAAATTTTCTCGTCGCGCTGCCGAGTTCTGCGATTTGCGCTGCCCGTGCTGCCCGCCGCCCAGTTCGCGCGAATTGTATTGACTTTCTATGTAAACTCGCCGCGCCGCAGGAAACGTTTGCGCCTGGTGTGAACACAGCATAAGAAAGATCCCCGCCGGATTCATGAATGGGTGGAAATGTGTTCCTAAACCGCCAAAGTGTTCTCGGCTGTGCTCCCCTTCTTAAATTGTGACCGCCGCTGGTAATTTGGTCCTCAACTAGGCATTTTCATTTTTCAGTTTTTTACAGATTATGAAAGTGCAGATTGTAAGCTTTCAAATGAGGTCTCATACATTGAAATCTGAACATATTTGAAGAAGATATGCTTATTTGAATGCTAGTACTGCCAAATCAACTTAGCTGAGAAATCTCCCTCCAAAGTTCTCCAACATTTTCACACCTCTGACTGCCAGGTAATGGGCGTGAACAATGGCCTGGTAACCCCTCCCCCAGCCACTCCCCCACTGGACGATCTGTCATTATCTGTCAGAGTGGCTGTCAACTTGGGGTATTAACTGAGAGTGGCTGCCAAGTGAGGTGCTCTCTCACTGATGACCCCACACTCTGAGTCAGTATTAATCTTGTGTTGTGAATGCAGTTAAGAACAATATAAGATGAAGTTCAAATTAAACGTTCTTTATTGTCACATACATGATATAAAGTACAAGCATAAGTAGTTAAGTGTACAAAAAAAGGCAACTGTCTAAGTGTTAAAGTGTACAGTCAGTTGTCTGTTTTATAGACAAGGTGCATAGTGTTCATTGTGATCAAGTGTACAACAAAAGTAATAACAGTCCCCAGCTCAATACTCAAGGTAATAACAACAGTACTCAGCTCAGTATTCAATATTCTAACAATGCAGTCTGTGCAAGTGTGGGCAAGTCTGTGCAAGAGAACAAGCAACGCTTCAGTATACAAACAGGAAAACAGGAAAGGCTGTGGCCTTTCTCCTGCAGTGCTGTCCGTCCTGATGATCTGCAGTGAATCTACAAGCGGACAGTCTTGTTCTGAGCTGCTGTGGAGTTTGGCGGGGGACATGTGACGTCTCGTCCCTCATCAGAACAGAACTCTCTGATCTTGTCAAAGAGATACGTCTGTCTGGCCATGTCCAGTCCGGGTGGGGCTTGCACAAGAAGACCTTCTCTGGGGGGCAGGACATCAGGCTTGCGCAGCAGCTGAAACTCGACTGCCGGTGCATCACAGTGTTCTCTGGCCACAACCATGCCAGGTCTCTCAGCATCAAAACTGCAATAGAATAGAAGGAAGAAAGTACATTCAACTATTGCCCACAGTACTGGCACTCCATATAGATAAAATAGTACCAGAAAGTGTTGATTAAATAGACTATCTAATGCATGATAGGATGAACGTATTCTCACCTGTTGTGCAAAATCAAAGCTGTAGTGCATAGTGATCTTCTTGCTGGCTGGTATGGAGGGGCCAAGGGAGAGCTGCAAATCCTCACCTTTTTGCTCATCCTGTAACCAAAACAAAAAACAAAGGTGTCAGACTACCATAGCTCTCATGCTCTCTCATTCTGTTTCTCTCTATAATATAGCTACCTAGCTCGATATTAGCTGCCACGCTGGCTAGTTTAGGAACAAAGGGCTAGCTCAGCTAACTAGCATGTTGGCTAACGTTAGCTAGCTAGCCTTTGTTAGTTTGTTATGCTAGCTAGACTTAGTCACTTGTTTAGAAAGGAGCTACTGCTAAACGACTAACGTTAATGTAATGTAAACAGCACAGATAGTATAAAGATCAGCTTACCCCAAAGCAAAGCAGAATGCTTGGCGGTGGTGTGAATCTGGTACGTCGTTCGCGTTCGCTTGGTAGCAGCTTGCTTTGTTGATACAGTCATCTCTGCATCACAGGTCATCAAGAATAAACTCCGTGTACGAACGAGTCCTGCTCTGCTGGAGTTTTAGCTGCTCTTAAAACTCTTTCCATGTCCTGGATGCCATCCCCATCTTCTCTTTAGCAAAAGCTGTAGCATCCTTGGTAAACTTGGAATTGAATGTAAACAGCCGGCGTGTTGTTTGGGAAGGGTGGGGGCGGAGAACCCGGAAGCAATAGCCAATGAAAACAAATCATGCTAATCGATCTGCCCGCCCCCAAGCCCGGCTCGAAATCAGCTAAAAACGAGCTTAGTTTGCAGACTAATTAAACGTATTTCGTGAACCTAAAACTGTTGTCTGTTATAGTAAGTGGGTTCTTCACAACTTCAACTTTGGTAATACAAAGTAAAACAAAAAACGAAAAAAAACGTTTTTTTATGTATTTTGCCCTCTAGCGCATTTCGGGGTTTGCCGAGTTGCGGACCAAATCACCAGCCGCTGTCACAATTGAATGCGCATTCTCGTACACCTGAATTTGCATACATCCCTACTAACACAATCAGGTTGCAGCAATGTTGCAGAAACGTGCAATTTAGACTTTTGTATGGTCCACTCAACGTCAAGTTAAACGTGCATGCAACGCAAATGCGGTATCTGCACACAAGTTGCTGCAACGTGCAGGTCCAACGTGTCTGCAACGTGCCTGCAATGTGTACACAACGTTGTGATTTCCGTGATGATTCCGTATACGTTTATATATTACTTTGTTACGTTGCTGCAACGTGGTCTACACTTCCGTTGGCTACATATATAATTTGCATTACAAAACAAATCAGCTCCTTGCACAAGCTCCACTACTTCCTGAAACTCTACAGGCATATTTCTTTACCGTCCTATACTATTGGATAGCAATAGCGATGAATCCGGTGTGCAGCACACCTGATCAATCACTTCCATCCACTAGTATAGGACAGGAAAGAAATACGCCTGTAGAGTGTCAGGAAGTAGTGGAGCTTGTGCAAAGAGCCTATTAATGTCATAGTCAATGCAGCAAGCAAAATTATGGTACAAAAGTTATGACACAACACCATTCAGTCAAGAACAATTTATTTTATTAAAAAAGTACACAATGTCTGGCCTGCAACATGATAAACAAGTTTTAAAACAAAAAGGATTTAAAACAAAATAATACAAAAGTTATTTACAAAAAAAGTTATTTACAAAAAAATGGCAGGCTGTGCTCAGATGGGCTGCGGGGTGGGCGTCAGATGGGCTGGGGGGCAGCTAGGAAGGGAAGTCTTCCTCATCAGAATGCTGGGGAGTGCTGTGAATGAATTTCAAGTCTCAACAAAGTGTTCTGCTTTCCCCCTGGACTGTAATTCTAAACCTTGTAGTTCGTTCTCATAGATCAGTCTGTCAGAACTACAAATCCCTCCCTGTGTGACATCACTTCCCTGTCTTCCCCCTGAAACTGTCACTTCCTCTTCTCCTGTATAAACCCCCGACCCCTCCTCCCATGCTTCACTCTTGCCTGGATTCACTTCCGGTGCGAGGGTCCGCTTCTGCAGAATCGTAAACATAGAATAAACTATTGTACTTTGTTAAAACCAGCTTGATCGACCACTCAGCGTGTTCTTTGACAATCTAACTAAAATAAGGATAAAAATCCTTTCACAATATGGCGACGATAATGCTCTAAATGGGAACGACTGCTGGACTTCGGTGTGTTTTGGGCTGCATTCACGGACGCGTGTCGTCCTTTTCTCAAAGGACGGGGGGAATTCAATCTCGGGGACGCATCTAGTTGGTGCGGTTTTCCCCCGAGGCCCGAGTCAGCCTGGAATTTGCTGGAGTCTGGTACGTTGTTAACTGAACCTAGTTAAGAGTGGTCTTTTGTTTGTTCAGCTGTGTGATAAACTTAGACAATAGTGTTTATTCGAGCCGGTGTTGCGCACACGTGTCCTGGGTAGAAAGTCGGTTGTTGAACCGCATGCTCGCTTAAAGGCCAATATACCAGGGTTGGGTTTGTAAGTGTGCATTTCTGAGAACGGGTGTGTTTAGTACTACGCAACGTCTCACTTTCGGAAAGCCTGCTCTTTTGATTGTTTTGGGTTCCGCGTTGTGAGGGGTTGCCGCGGCGCGAGAGAGCTTTAATCTTGGGCTCATTATTTTTGTTTATTTCTGTTTACTCTTGTTGTGAAGGAGCACGACAGGAAGATGGCTGTTTCACTTCGAAAGATTATTTGGAATCCCCGGGGGGGTTAGCTAGGTAGTCGTACCTACGACGTAATCCTTATTGTTTTGTTTGTAGACTTGGATGTCTGTTTGTGCTGCGTTTTGTGTTTCATGTGAAGCTGAGGCTTCTTAAATGTTTGGTCCATTGTATGTTTGAGTCTACTCCAAGGTGGATCTGTTTTTGTTTTGGGATTTGAGGTCCTGTTTAACTGATTGAAACCCATGGTTATGCTGGGTGTTTTGGGGTTATGCTGGGTTTTGGTTTGTGTACATTTGTGATTGATTTTCGTGCTAGCTGCATTCTAGCTAGGCTACTGTTCTTGTTCTGCTCAAACTAGCTACAAACTAGCTTTCTCCTCTGTTCTATTGTTTCAATGCTAGCTGGTTCTTCCACATGTTGATTTACCCACGTGTTAGTTAGTTCTATCCTCTGTGCCCACGTGGTTAACTTCCTGGTTTGCTGCTTGTGTGAAAAAAAAAAAAAAAAAAAGAGAGACTTCCTGTTCCTCTTTTCCATTTGAGGGTCGACCATTTTGGCTTCTGATGACTGCCATCTTGGGAAAAAAATATATAACAGGATAAAAAAAAAAAAAAAAGTATCTCTCAGCACAGCAGTAATTTGGTTGACTAAACGTGTTTAGTTTTTTTTTCTGTAACTTTTTATTACATTGTTTGTTCTCATATTTTCTTTTAAAATGGGAGTTATTTTTAGTGCACTGAAGCATGTGTGTGTGAAGTGAAGGGACAGATAGACCCTCTTCCTGTTCTGACCTCTTATCCAAACAAGAGTTTTGTTGTTTCAGGCCATGTCCCTTGTTAAGCAGATGTAAACTATTTCAACCAACCCCCAATACTGGCCCTCCTTGTTGTGACACCTATCCAAACAGTTTTGTTGGTTCAGGCCACATCCGTTCCTGTCCAAACGTCCCTACCAAATGTTATCTCTATGCCTGATACCTCTCAGATAACACCCTTACAAAAAAACAAAAACAAGGATGTCTGAAATAACGCCCCCCCTAGGGTATGACTCTTCTGAGACACCTCCCTCTGGTTCCTCTTCTATTGACCATAGGGTTACTTCATGCCCTCCTGCTGTGTCTCAAATTGGTCTCTCTGTGACCCCATGTCACCATTTTGACCCTTCAGTGTCTCTGCCCCATCCCTTTGTTTCTGCTTATAACTCACAAGCTGACCGTCCAGGGTCTGCTGATTCTTTTGAATATCTGGTTAATGAGTTTGGTAAACTATGCTTGCCAATAATCCATCTGCTAAGTGAACAATGTGGAGCTGAGATAAGAAGGGACTCTGTGAGACGAGCTGCACAGCACAGGGGGGGGGGGGGTTAAAGGTAAGAGAAAAAAAAGAAAATATTCATATTTGCCAATATCTTAGTCTTATACATAGTCTGACAACCCAATTTTGAGAATTTTGTTTTGTTTAAGATTTCATGTTTTACTGATTTCAGATGCACATTCATTGGTTTTGAGTTTTACAGAGAACTGACGTTCCTGGACTACCGGATACATGCCAAACCGGTTGGAACCGCAAGTATTTTAATAATTTGAAATGACTGCCACTTAAAGTTGTTAGATGTTGCTAACTTCAAGCTCAATTCACTGTATTGTCATGTTAACTTAATATGCTCAGATACATATTCTTGAAAAAAAAAAAAGAAAAAGAAAAGACATCACTCCAATTTATCAAAACTGCGGTCTATGATTTATTTTGTTATGTTTATGTGCCTCCGGCGCATAATTTCTGAGAATTGGTGTTACCCACAAGAGTGGTGAGAAATTGAAATGTCTTTTATTTTGTCTGTCTTTTATTGTATGTAAACTGCCCATGCAGCTCTGTCTGTGAGTCTGACGGCCCACAGAGATAGCTGCATGGTAAAACAAATGTGTAGCGGTTTAGATAAATTATATTTGTTCATGGTTTGAGAACCCCATCTGAAGCTATTCATTTATTGTTTTGGTTTGAGTAATGCATTTTTTCCATTTGTTCACCCTGATTTAAGGGAATTTTTGTTTTCACCATTAGAGGGCGCTGTTTTACATAATGTGTTGGCGCTCCCCTTTTTAAATGATTATTTTGAATAACAATTTCTTGTTAGAAACAAGGACTCATGGTTTGATGATACGAATATGTTGTTTTATTTTAGGAAATGGCCATAACATTTCTAAGAACTAAATCTAATTGGTGCGTGAGCAGGTTAATTACCTTGGTCACTTAATAATGATGTTTAAGACTTGACTCTGTTAAAAGAACTGGGGTCCTACTTGAAATCAGTGGCAGCTACCACTGGTGCTGTTTTAAACCTAATAGCACTGCGCACACTGTTTTGTCAATGTCCGGCATGTTGTGTCTATTCATAATTTACATCGCACCTACACACAGCGTGGCTGCTGCTTTAATAAGAATGAACTGTTGACCGTGCATTTCAAAGATGCACTGTTCTTAACTCTGCTTCCTCCTCCAGAAGGCAGAGAGACATGACTCAACATATTGACCGAGATCAATTAAGCCACGCTCAAACCTCTCAGATATTCTCCTCTCACTCTGATTTTGAATGAATGCTCATTTCATAGTTAGCATAACCTATACTGCATATTCCATGCTTTCATTATGTTTTCAAATTAGCACACTGACCAGATCATGTTTCAAAAAAGAGGGGGAGTAAAGGATGTTATCAAGTTAACTGGTTGTTGCTAATGAAACAGACTAGTAGTAGTGAATTGAAGGTAGTGAGGAAGTTGAATTGAAGGTAGTGAGGAGGTTGTAGTTGAAGGAAATTAGAAAGTAGTTGAAAGAACGAGATGCAGAGCTGAAGAAGAAACTTAATGTGTAATATTTTAAGATGGTGGCAAAGGCCAAGCTCCTATTGAAACCTCTGATCCTGTGTCCAGTATGGCTGCTAACTCCGCTGCTAAAAGCTGCGGTGATATCCTGTTTTGTCTATGCTGTCTCATCTGTGGATTCACAGGTCTCTGCCGACCTGAGAGAGCCGACCTGCATCATTTCCAACCAGGCCAATGGGTTGTGAGCAGAGACCTGAAACCAGAGTGCCCGTTGGCTGGGCCCGTACCAGTTCCTGCTGCTAACCCAGACGTAGCAGAGAGGACTTTGCGGGTACACGCCAGCCACTGCAGGCTGGTTCCAAACCAGGACGAGGCCACCCGGCCTGAGAATTCCAACAACCAGGATGCAATATCCTGTGTCACCACCAGGGCGAAAGCTCACTCTCTGGTCTCAGATGAGGAATCAGACAAAGAGTAATGCCTCATTGCTGTCAGGATGACAACTCTGAGCGCCACTTCAGCAAAACACAATCATGGGCCACCACACTGTGGCTTCCTCTGAGGAGGAGCTATTGAAAGAAGTGACCTTGCCTGTCACCTCCATCTCAGGATCATTATGGCAACATGGACAAGCGTTTGTCCTATTTGAATGTTGCACTCCACTTGACTGTTGAGACGAAGATGTATGGAAAATACTACATTCTGCATATATAAGATTTGAAAGCAACAGAGATTTCCAGGTTATACTGTTGAAACTGTGACTGGAGTTTAGTTTAGAGTGGGTATAGAAGTATTGAAAATTCATAATTATAAAGTTGATCTTTGTAGAAGCTGTTCCAGACTATTCTCAGGGGACTGTGTTTAACTGTGTTTAACTGCTATGCACCTAACTACATCAACCAAGTATTAAAATGAAGCCTAACAGAATTGCATCCACAGGGCTGAACTTGAAAAGCGAGTTAAACAATTTGAAGTGACCTCTTCAATATATCACAGCATGTATTAATATTTTCAGATACAACACATAGATTAGGACGAAATTAGTGTTTAAGCAGATTTATGAGATGTGAAATTAAGGTTCAGAGAGCCATTCCAAATGGCGTATTTTTGAGCTATAGGGAAATAGCGTATTTAACTTTAAATTGCAACAGTGTCATATGAATGTTATCTTGCTCATGTAATGTCCAGGAGTAAGAAGATTGATCACACTCAAATGCAGGGAATTCATCAGCAATCAAACTAGACACCATAGAGCTGTCTCGAATTTTCAATTTAGTTTCAGTATATTATTTCTCTCATGAACGCATGACACATGATCGCACAATACCAAGTAATTTCAGCCTTAGCTACAGAAGTAAATTACATGGAAAAGATTGTGCTACAAAATAGACTTCCCTTAGAGATAATACTGGCTATATCTGCTGTTCGGTTAGTTCAGATCCAAATGCTACATTGAGTTCCATGAAGCAAACGATAAAGGTATTCAGATCTTAGATAATGTTCCTAAATGGAATGCTTTTGCAAGTCCTGGATATTCTCAAATATGTGTGTTTTCAGTTGTATGTTCTTCATCGTTATTATTTTTTAAATATTCTTAAGTGTATGTTTAAATGCTGTTCCAGATATGCCTAAGCTGCCTAAATAATGATAGAAAAAGTTAAATTAACTATTAATTCAATTCAAGATCTTGATGTCTGTGCCATTGACTTTGACTATTTGGAATATTTTGATACATAATCTGTTGGTTCTAATTTGAATTTAAGGGGTTTCTTCTAAACCAAATAGGGTTTTTCCCACTCAGTCATGAATATATGATGTCTTAGATTAATAATCATGGTATCTTTTTACCTTGCTTATGCCAAATTAAGGTGAGGAGTTTTGGTAAGTGATTGCATATGAGAAGAAAATGATCTTGGTGTGTTAAATAACTTGAGTTTGTTAAATCTTTATTATGCTCCACCTGGTGGAGAAATAGATTACTTCCTTTCCATATGTGTAGAATAGGGTTTTTGCCAAAGATGTTGGATTATTTTTATGATAGGCCTATTTTATAATTTGATTTCACATTGTTGATTCTTTCATTTCTATTATAGTTGTGGATATTTAATCCACAAAGTGGGGAATTGTGAATGAATTTCAAGTCTCAACAAAGTGTTCTGCTTTCCCCCTGGACTGTAATTCTAAACCTTGTAGTTCGTTCTCATAGATCAGTCTGTCAGAACTACAAATCCCTCCCTGTGTGACATCACTTCCCTGTCTTCCCCCTGAAACTGTCACTTCCTCTTCTCCTGTATAAACCCCCGACCCCTCCTCCCATGCTTCACTCTTGCCTGGATTCACTTCCGGTGCGAGGGTCCGCTTCTGCAGAATCGTAAACATAGAATAAACTATTGTACTTTGTTAAAACCAGCTTGATCGACCACTCAGCGTGTTCTTTGACAATCTAACTAAAATAAGGATAAAAATCCTTTCACAGTGCTCAGATGGACTGTTCTTGGATGGGCTGTGCTCAGGCGGACTTCTGCAGATACCTAAAGACACAATGAAATGGCCGTAAATACACAACGCACATACATGCACAAAAAAGTGGTACACAATCTTTGGAACCATGCAGTGTCACTGGGTAGGAGAAACCCAAAAAAAAGACATCACTTACCCTTCTGCATTTAGCAGGGGCATGTTTCAATGTCTCCTGCAGCTGGGCGGCCACCTCCGCCATCGTAGCCTTTGGCATGGAGACCATCACTGCACCTTTAAGTTATCAAGAAAGGTAATGGTTTCAATTCACATCGGTCATGGAACAAAGACGATGTATTAAAAAATATTCAAAATATGAACCATTTCTTACGTGTTAGAACATTGAAGAGTGTCATACTCTTCAGTGGCTTCTTCCCCTTCTTCCCGTGCACACTGTAGGCGCTCCACACCGCATGTGTGGCTACAGCTGACAGCACCCGCCGGACTGTGTCCGCCAAGTCTCTGCCACCAATGGCACCTAGGTATTGTGTCTGCAAAACAAAGACAGTCATTTACTGTACCCTTCCCTGCACTGCAAAAATAAGACAAAGTTCTGCCCTGCAGACACTCACCATCTTCCTCTGATGTTCCCGGTCCTTCAACCTGGCCTCACAGACCTGCAGCTCCTCTTCCGTTTGGGCAGGGTTCAGTACATCCAGCACTTCTCCCTGGGCTCCAGACTCCACAGGCCGCGTGCTCTGGGCCAGTTCCCTCACAGTCCGTACAAGCTCACGGAGTTGCTCCCGCATCTCTGAGAACTGCTGATGTACAGACCTCTGGAAATCTAGATAAACACAGATGTGGCTATAAGTACATTGACATAAAACTAAATGAAACTCAAAATATATCCCTGCATGCAACATGAAGTAGTCCCATACCAGCATCTGCAGAGCAGCATCGATTAGGTAGAGGGGTACATGGAGTCAATGGTGCTGGAGCCGTTTTATTGGGCGACGGCATCACAGACCTAACTGAAAAACAAAAGGGATAAAGGAAAGGGATTAGCAGGAAACTGTATGGTGTTGGCAGCATGCTTTGGCTTCTGGCATTTGAAGGAAAATAAATTAAGACATTAACAGGTAGACATCACAACACCACAGCAGTACATGCCACTCTTACCTGGTCTGGCTGGGGTGCTATACATGAAGCCTGGGCTCGCATGGTTTTCGCTCACAGGGGATGAGCTCGGAAAATCTGCAAGATGAGTAAATGGTATTCAATCTAAAAAAGCCAATCACAGAGCTAACTGAAAACCTAAAGGGATTAGCAGGAAACTTTATGGTGTTGGCTTTGGCTTCTGGCATTTGGAGGGAAACTAAATAAAGACAAGACAGGTAGACACCACAGCAGTACATGCCACTCTTACCTGGTCTGGCTGGGGTGCTGTATGATCTGGCTGGGGTGCTATACATGGGGCCTGGGCCCCGCTCGCCCACATGGGACAAGCTTGGAAAATCTGCAAGATGAGTAAAATGGTATTCAAAATAAATAAAAAATAGTCCAACTATCAGTGTGCAGTAGGCATAGACATTTCATTTCAACACAAACATGCAGTTTCAGTTTTAACAGGAACGCCTGTTTTTGACTCGAACTCCAACAATACACACCGATATTACTAATGTGGCAAACAAAGCTGCCTCCATCTTTGTTTCGAGCTAACGTTACATGGACCACGTTGTCCATGATAACCCGCTTACCTCGTGGGTGGCATCGTTCTCAGTCTCGCACTTTCCAGACAAATGGAAAATATATAAAGCATTATCTTGGCTTCGCCTTCACTGTTGCCTATGTAATATTAGCCTAAGATTCGTGATGTCCTAAGAAAGCCTGACACGAGCGAGCTCCCAATGTGAGTCTCAAATTCAGCAGTCAAACAAACAAACAATTCACATGTGCAGCGGCCATTTTAGAGTAACGTTGACTAACAAACTACCAGCTCAGACCGTTCGCTCGCTTATGTTTCTGCAAATGTTCGCGGCGAACACAAAGCCAGCAGTAACAGAAAAAAGGTTTGCAATAGTTTGTCGGATTATTTGCAATATTGTCTAAACGTTAGTCAAGTTCGGGCCTTGACTTAGCTGGCTAGCACTAGGTAGCGTGCTAGCTAGCATTAGCTAACGTTAGCTAGCTAGCATTGGGCTTCCAATTCCTGAACTTAGTTTAGCGTGCAGGTTATGAGTTACTTCTGTTTACTTAAATTATTACCGGTAAGTAAACAAATAAATAGCTAAACCAACAGTCAAATCAATGTTATTTGATGAGGAAAAAAACCCCGAGGTGACTGGTATAACTTACCAGAGAAGAAGTGCGCACCACACTGTGTTTGTTGGTCCCCAATCTGCTCTCTTTATGGCTTTAAACCACAGCTTTCGGCGGTTCCTCTGAAAAGGGTGACATATCGAGGGGATGCTGAAGAATCTGAGGCCATCATCTTGTCCTTTTCTGTTTGTACAGTTCACAGCACAGCAGCTTTGAGGCATAATTAGCTACATGAAACGGAGCTCCTGGCTACTGTGGCGAGTTCGTTTGCCTTTTTACCGAGAGGCTGTGTGCTCGCTCTGCTGTGACGTAGGCGGCGAACCCATCTATAGGGAGGGAAAGAAATCTCATCGCCCCCTAGTGTAAGCGTTCCATAATGCCGAGAGAATGAATGGGATTTCTCGACATGTCTTTTGAATTTTTTTTAATTAATGAAAAAGCATTCAATTTATAACAAACAGGGAAATATACAATCAATAACATTTCTAAGATGCGTTATTAACCTCAACATACAGTACAATATGAAGGATATAAGCGTTGCAGGGACCCATATTGCCAATGTTTCTGCAACGTTGCAGAAAAGTCTAATTAGACTTAGGAGGGTAAAGTTATTTTCGACCTTAGATGGACGTTGTCACAACATCGCCTGATGGTAACGTTGCAACTTACCTAAGTACAACTTATGTGCAACGTTGCTGCAACCCACTGTGTTAGTAGGGATACACGCCCCACCAGCTCCTTACTACAGGGTCGTGTGCACACAAAATCCCCAGACAGCGCGGAACAAGTTGAGACGTTCCCAATTGACATGCTTGATCACGTGCAAATTCAACGTTTTATTCGTCGCATGCAACATACCAGTAAAATGAGCAGTAAGATGTTTCTCCGCTGGGTCTTATAACGTGCACACTAAGCTTAAGCAAGGTGAAATAAACCAATACAAAAGAAAACAAGACGGTATATATGGACTTTCAATACAATATGCAAAATATATAGCCTACATGAAAGGGATGGGTTGTGCTGAGAGCAGATTGAATTGTAGACTACAGTTTAGTTAAATGCATGAGTAGGCTACTTATGGATCTTGATAGGCCCTATATCTATATTATGTAGGACCATATGATACATTTTAGTTATGGATATATGTTTACAGTATTTACAGAATGTAGATGTGTCCATTCTGAAGACTATGGAATATAAGATGTTGTGCTGAGTCTGAGTATAGCGACTGAGTTTAGTGCTTATTTATTAATTCACTGCCATTTGCAGTGTTTGTGTAGTGACTTTATTTATTTTAGGACACGCTATGCCTTGTAGAATCATGAATGTGAAACGTAATTGGAAATGATACAAATATCCTCGTATTTATGATTATGATTATTATTCAAGCCTAGGATGTCTGTAGAATTGATGTGAACACAATCACCTCGGATTTCTCATAAATTTCGCCCTTGCAAATGGGTGCACTCCAATCTAGCCTACCTACGACTGCATTTCCGCGTTTTTAAATCCTGTTCTTAGAAAAGAACAAATCTTAGTTAAGAAACCATTCAGGAATGCCAGAATTGTCCCGGGAACTTCGTAAGTGGAGTTAAGAAGAAATTTCTTCTTAACTTCTTCTTAACTGCGTTCAGGAATGAGGTCCAATGTGCCCGGAAAAACTGCAGGAATTTAGCAGCGTGAGCATGTCCAGAGGCACAGTTGTGCGCCGAATCGAAGACTTGTCAGCTAATGTAAAACACCAACTGTCAGATAAAGCTTGTGCTTTTCATTTTTACTTGATTGCATGTGATGCGAGCACAGATGCCAGACACCGCACAGCTGTTCATTTTTTGAGGGGAGTTGATCACTTTTGCATCACGGAGGAGCTGCTTGATCTTAGGAGTCTAAAGGGCACAACAACGGGTAAGGACATTTTTGAAGCTGTGTCAGATGCAGTTGACAAGATGGGACTTAAATGGGACAAGCTGTGTGGAGTTACAATGGATGGCACTCCAGCTATGACCGGAGAGCGCAAAGGAATGGCCGCTATGTTGTGCGCCAAGGTGCAGGAGAGTGGAGCTGAGGCTGTGAAAATGCACTGTATCATTCACCAAGAAGCCCTCTCTGTTGTGAAAACGGTAAACATAATTCGAGCACGAGGGCTTTACCACAGAGAATTTCAAGCTTTCCTATGTGACGTCAGTGCTGAATATAGGGACCAACTGTACCATTGTGAAGTGTGCTGGCTCCGTGCTGCAGCGGTTTTATGCCGTGAGGTCCAGAATTGACCGGTTTTTGAAAGAAAAGAACCGACCTCTTCATGAGCTGAGTGACCCTCTATGGTTGGCTGACCTAGCATTTTTAGTTGATCTTACTGAACATCTTAACTCGCTGAACAAGAGCCTACAAGGCAAAGACCAGCTTGTGCCACAACTTTATAGCCTGGTACGACCATCCCGTTCTCGTGAGCTCACATTCTGTCTCACTAATGCAGAACGGTCTGGCCTTCGCCTCCTCGAGAGCGATTATCCCAAAATCCAATCAGGGACTGTGTTTTAACTGCTGTTCCGTACCACAGTGGAAAGCAGCCCCTGATTGGTTTGTGTCCCTGCCGGTCACTAAACAAACATGGCAGCTCCCGAAGCAACGAGTGGTAATGTAAACGTTAGAAGAATTAACGCAGCTATAAGTGCAGTTATTGCAGAATGACAGAATTTAGTCAGCGCTTCCAAGATTTCTCTATCATTGAGAAAGAAATCAAGCTGTTCTCGACTCCCTTCCTGATGGATGCAGAAGAAGTGGAAGAGAGTCCACAGTTAGAACTTATCGAAATGCAGTGTGATGATTCCCTGAAAAATCAACATCAGCTTCTCTCCCTACCCGACTTCTACCGGAGATTGGAAAAGGAAGAAAGTTTCCTCTGATGAGACACCATGCAAAAAGAATGATGAGTCTGTTTGGCTCCACATACATATGTGAGCAAACATTTTCAGTATTAACTCTGAACAAAAGCAGACTGAGAACCAAAATGACCGACAGCCATCTCTGTGATGTCCTCTGCATCTCAACCACTAAACTTCCTCCTGACCCGCCAGCCATCCTTCAGCCCAGAGCACAGCCTCGCTGCTCCCACTGAGTGCAACACTGTTCCTATTATAGGTGAGTTAAAAACACAGCATTACACAGTATCCATGTGTAAATAAGTCCAATTAATGGATAAATTCAGTCAATTTAAGTTGATAAAATTTTCCAACAAACATCAATCTGTTAACACGCCCAATAACATATTTGCATAACAAGCTTGAGATATAACTACATTTGATTGATTTTGCTAACTTTAATATATAACCTCATATATATATATATGCTTTTACTGAGTGGCCCAGCCCTTTGTACATTTTTCCGTATGTGGCCCTTTGTGAAAAAAGTTTGGACACCCCTGCACTAGCCCTTTACACTCTGTTCTGAGGGGCAAGGGGTAGGGGTAAAAATTAGAAATGGGATTCAGCCTAAGAGCATAATCTCGTGCTAAAGCTTAAGAGGGAGGATCCTGGTAGTACTTCTTACTTGTAGTACTTCATCCCTTATTGTATTAATCTCATCTGGTTCTGCTTACCTCGAGAATTGGCGGTAGGGGATCATGTTCTGCAGGCTGTGGTGGTACTTGTGGTGTTTGGAGGCCCTCTAGTACAGACTTGATGGTGACACTCGATAGATGGTAGAATGGCACAAAGACAGCAGCTGTGCACGCCCGACAGATTTCTGTAGGGGGGGAATAAGGAGTGGGGGCGTGTTTCTCCTTTAGCAACGTCATTTGAGGAGAGTGTTTTCACCCAAGTGAAAATGGGATGATAAATTTAAACCTCAGATTTCTCCAAAACTACAAAACGGAGATATTTAATGCCTTTATTGTGTTTCTTCAATGCCCTCTTGTCCAAATAACACACAAAAACAAAAAAAGTGAAAATTGCCATGTTATACTAGCCTGAAACGGGATGCATCCCGTTCTCGCGAGCTCACATTCTGTTTCACTAACGCAGAACGGTCTGGCCTTCGCCTCCTCCAGAGCGATTATGCCAAAATCCAGACCATACCGGGCCAATCAGGGACTGTGTTTTAACTGCTGGTTAAAAGGTTTGTGTCCCTGCCGCTCGCTAAACAAGCATGGCGGCTCCCGAAGCAACGAGTGGTAACGTTAACGTTAGAAGAATAAACGCAGCTATAAGGGCAGTTATTGCAGAAATAGACTTAATCACAACACTTAAACAAGAACAAGAGTATGCACTAGTGGAGTTTCTCGGTGGAAAAGACGTTTTTGCCGTTCTTCCGACTGGATTTGGCAAAGGTTTGCTGGACGCTGATTGGCTGAAGGTGTTTGTCTGTCAAGGCAAGTACCCCTGCCCACGTAATTGCTCTCTATGGGGCGAAGGCCAGACCGATAAGTAGTGAGCTTGCTAGATCGGGATGGTCATACCAGGCTAATGTTATACCTTTAAAGGAATAATATCTTGATTGAATGTGACGCTTGACAGTAAAACAAATGTGCATATTTTTTGTATTATTCAGTCATTTAAAAGTATTTTATAATACATTTTGTAAGCCTTCATTTCCCATTATAAAAGCTCACCCAGAATGTGTGCGCGTGGTCATGAGAACTGTCAAACAACTGATGTAATCAATTGACGACCAACCATGCCACGCCCCCCACTTGTCAACCTCACCAGATGGCTGCTGTTGCTTGCCGTCCTTCTTATCTTTTCGTTTTGTGGGGTTGGCTCTAAGTTTATAATTTAATTAGGCCTTCTAGTGATGATGCTTGCATGTAAAAAACCCAAAAACAATCATATACAGACTTGAAACTTCAACACTTGTTGAACACTTGACTTGAACACTTCTTACCTTACTGTAGCTACCATGATAAGCGCTCATCTTGGGAAACTGAATTTTCACAAACTAGCTAGCACTAACGTTAGGTCCTACTAACGTTAGACTAACTCCTATAATAGGCCTTTCAAGTAGGCCTATCGAAAGATGGACAATAACATCCAATAATAATTTTGGCTATCTAGCAATAGAGTTAAGATTAAAGCATAACTATAGCTAACGTCTGAGCTGCTTGCTAACGTCATCTTATGTTGCAAACTATACCTGTACATCTAATCTATCCGTTGTCTTCTCTCTAGGGGACTGTTATTTAGAATGAGAGGTTACTGGAGGATTTTAGAGTGCTCTGAAATAAAAAAATGTGTGACCCTCCCTCTGACAGAAATAGCCTAGCCTATATTTTTCCTTGACCAAGTGATGGGAAAAAGGTTGATGCTCCCCCACAAAATAGCTTAATGAGCCGACTGATTTTTAAAACGGACAAATCTGTCCCTCATTTCGAAGGATCAGTTTGCGTTCCAGTCGCACATCACTGCGTGTCCTGGCAAGGGTCGGCTTCCTAGTAAATGACTGTCCGTCCATGGATGTGGTTCTTGGACATGCCCAAACTGATAAGGGCCGGGTTTCCCGAACGAGTTAAGAAGCACTTAACTCCAAAGTACTTCTATAAGGACAATGCTCGTTTTTGACAACCTGGTCCTTATTTATGACATATTATAAGACGTTTGACTCACCGAGATCACTTTGGTGTAGTTTGGAGGCATGTAGAAGAATTTTAAAATCCAGCGCGAGCCAGTATATCCATGTAGTGGCGGTGGTGGGGGCACCGAGAATGCAGTTTCTAAAAATCTATTTTCTGCCGTGAAACGGTTGTTTTCATCAATCTGTCTTTATGAATCGCTAGTTGTGCTTACATAGAGCGTAGGCCTGTTGTGGTTGTTCACATGCCTCTGTAATATGATCTTTACAAACGTCTTTCGAAACAAAATAGCTTCCCCACTTGCTCCAGCACGCATGCGCACAGCGCGCAATCGTTGCTCCAGCACGCTGTGCGCATGCGTGCTGGAGCAAGTGAGGAAGCTATTTCGTGTCTAAAGATGTTTCTTAAGATCATATTACAGAGGCATGTCAAACGTCTTATAATATGTCGTAAATAAGGTCCAGATTGTCAAAAACAAGCATTGTCCTTTAACTCCCATACAAATGGTTGCTTAAGAAGGGTTCCTTAAGAAGGTTCTTTATCAGGAAACACGGCCAAGGGCTGATTGGTACCTAGGACTGGAACGAAGAACTGATTAGTGCTGATAAGATATTGTAAGGCAGAGTTTACTGGTCCAGGGGAAGCAATGGCCTACCTGACTGCTCTCAACATCATTATACTTTTTGTTCCTCTTCAAATATTGTTGGATGTCCATCTGGAAAATGTAGGCTTTAGGCTACAGGATCCACCAGTTGTCATCAGCGAATGATAAGACCAAATAGGCCAGAGATGGTCAGGAGCGGTCTACACTTTTTATTGGAACGTTATCAACTCTTTGAGTCCACTTGATTGATTATCATTAGCCTAATTTATTTGTAACTGGCTATGTAGCCTTTAGCCTATTGAGGAGTAGTACTGGCACATTTTGGTCCAATTCAAACACAGGTTAACCATTTTAGTACAGTGAGTACAGTGCCAACCTTCCAAATATTAATTCGATGTTTCCTTTATTACTAGAAAGCGCAGTTTAGCTTTCAGGACGTTTTGGAATGTTGCATAAAAAAAAGAAAAAGTAATGACATTTGTAGATATTTTATTTTGATTTTTTTGGTACATTTTGCCGGCGAGACGGTCGTTTTCAAAGTTAAACACTAGCGTATGATATTTTATAATAGCTTACTCGCTGAAGAAAACATCCCTTCACATGCTGCTGTCTTTTGAGTTGACCACAGAAAGCAGCATTCACAGAGCGCGCAGCCTTGCTCTTGTTGAAAATAAAAATGTGGACACAACATTATCATGGTTTTGAAAGTGCATTTTGGAAGAAATATTTCGAAAGTTTAATATTTTTAATTTAATACTTTAATATATATAGTCTAATTTGTATTATAATTTTTTGTATCAAATGCATGGTGTGGCAGCAAGGATTTTGGCAAAACCTTACTGGCGGAAACATTGCGATGACAAGAAGTCTAATGTACAGTACCTGTACCTGTAGGCCTACTGTTTAAATATGGCAAGAATAAACTTTCTATTCTATTATATTGTATTACATTTACATTACATTAGCTTTGTAGTCTGAGTTACTGCTGCTTGCTAGCTAAGGCAAGCTACTAATCAGAGATGGAGATCATGATAAAAAACCTTCCAATTTGTAAGACAACCACAAATGCAGTTATAAAACATATGTACAAAATAACAAAATATATTAAAATGAGAAGTGGTCATTAGGAGTAGAGAGGTACTATACCTGTTTGATAGATGGTAGAGTGGTGCAAAGACAGCAGGTGTGCACGCCTAGACAGATTTCTGTAGTGGGGAATGGGGGCATGTTTCTCCTCTAGCAAGGTCATCTGAGGAGAGTGTTTTCAACCTGAGTGAAAATAGGATGATACATTTAAACCTCTGATTTCTCCAAAACTACAAAACTGAGATATTTAATGCCTTTATGTGTTTCTACAATGCCCTCGTCCAAATTTCTCATACAAACTCAAAAACGTGAAAATTGCCATGTTATATTTGCTTTAATGTCTAGCTATACCTTAGACAGGAATGAGGAACTGATTAGTGCTGATAAGATACTGTAAGGTCAAGCGATAACAAGAATTCCAATGTACCTGTACCTTTACTAATTATGAATAGCAAGAATAAACTTTCTATTCTATTCCATTTACATTACATACACTCATTTAGCAGACACTTTTATCCAAAGCAACTTACAATAATTGCATTTAACATAGGTACTACTACTCACCAGAACTCACAAGTGCATCTCCTTTCTAAACAAGTGAATCCCAATTCACCCCTTGGCCCTACTCCTTGCCCCTAACAGTTCATTTTACACGTTCACATTTAGGGGTAGGGTCGTCCAAGGGTAGAGCCAATCCTCAAGGGTGTCAAGTGTAGGGCTGTAACGATTATTACATAATCGTCAAACCGCAATTATTTTTTCTGACCGCGATTGTTTTTTTTTATCGCGGTTATGAAAAAAATGTTTAAAAATAATAATAATAATAATAATTTTTTAAATACAATAAAAATCTGTTGCAGAGTTAATATGGTAGCAACCCTAGTTCAATATAGGCTAATTCTGATTCGAGGGGCCAGTCTCTGCTCTCTGCCAACTATGGGTGTGCATGTTGATTGGGCGCACAGGGGGCGTGCCCCCACGGAGTTAGATTGTCTGTCGGGCGCTCGCTCTCTTAACGTGTGAGCTTAACGGTCGGTTAGCCTACTGGAGGTTGTTATATTTCTTTATTTTTGTAGACAGTAGACCTAGCCTACACCTGGTAGAGGGAGGGGAAGGAAAATGGAAGAGCTGGCTTCCAAACCTCACACCAATTCGACAATTTGGGACCATTTTGGTTTCAGGCCCAATCAGAGGGGCGAACCTGCAAATTTGGATGTAGCGGTTTGCCGGTTGTGTAAAAAATCTGTTGCTGTCAAAAGTGGAAACACAACCAATTTAAAACAACACCTAAAAACTCACCATCCCATCCAATTCGCCGAACAAAATAAGAGCAGCAGTGCCGCGGAAACAGCTGGTCCGGCCCGGCAACTGAGCCTGGCTGAGGCTTACAGTCGTCAAACTAAATACAAACGGGCGCACGCTCACAGACAAGGTAACCCATTACATCGCCAAAGAGATGCGTCCATTCAATACAGTGGAGAAGCCAGCATTTATGGAGATGCTGCGCGCCTTTGATTCTCAATATGAGTTACCTAGCAAGACCTACATATCCAAAACGGCAGTCCCGTCAATGTACAATAAAGTGAAGGCCGACGTTATTAGTGATCTAAAAAATGTCCCCTTCTACTCGGCAACAACGGATATGTGGTCGAGCTCAAACATGACTCCCTATATGAGTTTGACCATCCACTACATAACAACTGAGTGGGCTCTGCAGACGAGATGCTTGGAGACCAGATACGTACCTGAGAATCATACAGCTGACGTACTTGCTGAGACCCTCGAGTCTACTTTGGCAGACTGGGCATTAGATGCGCGCAAACTGTCATGTATAACTACAGATAACGGTGCTAACATTGTGGCTGCAATGCGCACAATTGGATGTCAATGGCTCAACTGCTTTGGCCACAACCTCCATCTGGCAGTAACGCACGGGCTAGACGGTACCAAGGACACCAAAGAACACACCGGCCGTGCCATGGGACTGTGTTGGAATCTCGTAAGCGCCTTCAGCATGAGTTGGAAAAAGAAGAGGGACCTGAGGAAGGCCCAGACTGATGCAGGTCTCCCCCAACACAGTCTAGTACTGTTTGAGCTCGACCACATATTTTTTAGTAAAAGGGAACGTTTTTAAAAAGAGTAAAAGGGAACGTTTTTAAATCGATAATGTCGTCCTTCACTGCAGGAGTAGGCCTATCAGTTTCTCACTTAAAATGCATTGGAGTGTGGTGTGGGGGGATTTCGTGAAACAAGTTTTTTTATTTATTATATTTTTTAAGTCCAGCAAAATATGCAGCGTAAGGCTTGCATATCACAGGTCTACGTCCATGATGTCTCTGCTCCGCTTAGCCTAATTATGGTCAGGGGCGAAATTTCCATTGGGCCAGGGGGGGGGGCATGTCACACCCACTTTTCAAAATCGTGTTTTTGTCCCCCCCACTTTTTACAGTCCGAAAACTAATATTGGCTATATAAGCAAAACGACAAAAAATTAAAGCCGCCTGCGGCGATACGGGGTCAAGCCGCAGCAACGAGCAGTTACAGTAGTTTACTCACTGTAAGGTTGGACTCACCACAGGTTCAAACTCGATTCTACTTTCCTATCAGAAAACCAGCAACATTGCTTACTGTATATGCATATATTACTTTGCTTTTTCCATAATTGGCACTATTCTATAAGGGCACTGAGAGCAGAATGGCTAATGAACAAATAGGCTAGGGTTAAATAGAATGTGATTTGAGCTTTGCGCATGCAGAAATCGGCCACGCGCGCACAAATTCACTGTCCCTACTTGTGCCCCCCAACCCCTCAAACTACCGTTTCGCCCTTGACTGAAAGGAACGCGCGGGTCTGTTGGAATTGTGGTTATGGTCGGCTCATTGTGTTAAAATAAATAGGCTTTGCCTATCTGGGAAAACAACCTTACATTGAGATACAATTTGTGGCGAATTAAACCATATAACATTAAGGCGAAGGGTCTACAGAAGAATAATAAAACATTTAAAAAAAACGCATGCAAAAAAACTAGTCAGTATTTGCCTTTCACATCCCTAATTTAATCTGCAGTTAATTATGAATGCAATGTTTATTAAAACAAATGTTTATTCGTAAATAGGTTAATGACAAACAAACTGAACATACTAGTATTTCTTAGGATGTTGCCACAAGATGGGGAACCAAGCAAAAGATGGTGGCGAGGATGCTGGAGCAACTCCCAGCAGTGAGACGGGTCCTCATTGATGACCGAAAACATGGTCACCTGAACCCATCATGGCAGGACATTTCTGTGTTAGAGTCCATAAATGCAGCGATGAAACCGGTTGCTGATCTAACAGATGCTCTGTCGGGGGAAAAATATGTCACAGTGTCCTCTGTAAAGCCTGTACTGGAGCTACTCAATGGAGAACTTCTACAGCCTGACCCAAAGGACACTGAGCTCACAGCTAATATCAAGCAAAATATGCTCCATGTGCTGAGTGAGAAGTACCGTGCTGCTCCAATTCAAGAGCTCCTCAGCAGGGCCACCCTTCTCGACCCAAGGTACCGTGGCAGTATGGAGCATGTGGAGGTCCTGGATGATCTAAAAACACAGCTGATACAGGAGGTGGTTGACACAGGAGAGGATGAGGGTGCCGGTGGTGCTGGTGGTGAAACAGCAGCAGTGGTGGTGGATGGTGCACCTGAGCCTCCACCCAAAAAGAAGGAGCTCAGCGATCTGCTCCAAAAGAGAAGAGTCAGCAGCCAGGCCCAGGCTGCTGTGCCAAAAAGAGCATGTGCTGATGCAGAGTTAACCAAGTACCTGCAAGAGGAGGTACTTGAGTCCTCAGAAGATCCTCTGATGTGGTGGCGGGACAACCATAGAAGATTCCCTTTGATGGCCAAGTTGGCCAAAAAATACATGTGCATTTGTGCAACCAGCACAAGCTCAGAGAGAATGTTCAGCACAGCTGGCACCATTGCAAGCCCAATAAGGTCCTGCCTCAAGCCAGAGAAATTGAACATGCTTGTGTTTCTGGCCCGAAATCTGCCTGACGACAATCCCACGAAAAGTACAGGTATGCCTTACTGCTCTCATCCAAAATGAAAATCAACCCTGTTTAGGTCATCATAGGCATAATTGACCCTACTTTAACATTCCCTGTACTTCCCTGTACAAAAGTATCTCCAGTAGCCTATGGCAAATGGCAGAAGATCCCATCTCAGGACCATCTGAGGATAACATGGCTGGAAGGCCAGGTTTGGCTTCTTCTGTACAACCTGATGTTGAAGGAAGATTTATTTGAGTGTCCATTTTGGGTAGGCTAACATTAGGCGGACAAGCGGTCTCAGAGCAAAAGAAAAGCCATGACAGTTCCACATTTTGACACATTCCATGTTGCATTTCCCCCCTTTGATAGCATGAGGGACACTCGAAATTTGCAAAGTTGCTGCACTTGTTACCGCTCTATGTAGACTGGCAGATTAGAACCTGCTGATGTATCAGTCTTAGAAGGGGTGTCCCATTTCATAGGGGAAGATTTCAACCCACTATCCCTTAATAATCAAGATGGATGCGGGAGTGGAGACCACCGATGAGATCGCCCACTATCCCTTAATAATCAAGATGGATGCGGGAGTGGAGACCACCGATGAGATCGCTATAGGTGTATGGAGGACCAGGATGACTGGAGACAGGAGGCACATCTGTGGACGACCTGATGATGATGAGCCCTTGACACTCTGTTCTGCGGGGCAAGGGATCTACTACTAACAGGAGGGGATCCAGGTGCTCTTCTCTTTCCAGATGCCGGACTGCCACACATGCCTGGCCACCCAGCACTAAGTGCCTGTCTCAAGAATGGTGAGCTGGCAGAATTGAGGTCAAACCCAAAACCCATGCATTGATGTGTGCCTGTCTGTCTGCCTGCCTGCCTGTCTATTGGTCTTTCCATGCCAATAAAAAGAAGGATTAATCATTTTAACTCCATTGCCCTGTTCTCTTTATGTTGGAGATACTGTATCTGTGGGTTCACTTTCAAACACTTCTGAAGATAGAAACCAGATACTGTACCAGTCTCTCCCTTTTTGATCTGATGATCATCTGTTGTGACCTTAAAGGGGTCCACATTTGCTAAACTAACATTTTAATTGTTTTTGCATATACATTTTTGATGGCAACGTTCCCGCTGAAAATGGCAAAGCAGTGGCCGTGTATGCTAGCCATTTTTTGCCCGATTGCTTTCCCAACCTGGGTCAGTACAATGCAGGATTTTCAGATGAACTCTTTCTGAATGATCAAGCACCATAAACTGTCCGTGGAAATTATGAAGAAACTGAAAAAAGCATGTACCAGTCTCTCTGTATTTACCAGGGAGAGGAAAGGACACACTCTGGTAATGTTCTTAAGATGATAAAAGGCTGATTTGGTCACATTTCGGATGTGGGCATCAAAGCATAAATTAGAGTCTAAAATGACACCCAGGTTCTTAGCTTGGTGCTTAGGGCTGAGTGCCAGTGACTTTAGTTTAGTGGTCAGTTTCTAATTGATCCAGAATTAGGCTACTAGATAGGCAGGGTTATCATACCAAAATATATTTCATATTTTCACTAAATTCGGTGGAGGGGTATAGCATGGGTCATCTAACAAACTTTTGGATTCTGGAGTGGATCCGAATCACAGGGCGGGTCCATGAGCCACCCAAACATGGCCGGCCATTCACCTCCGTTCTTTTGTTTTGAATGTGTAGTATATTTTGACCAGTATAATCACAAGTTATATAGTGAATTTCAAATGCACACACATACTGGAGGGATGGAAAACTACATAGGCCTAGGTTGTCTTTAAGACAAGACACTGGAGATTTTCCAGTGTGTTGCTGTGGCAGACTGGCACCACCTATATTTTAATAAGTGCTTCTTATCTAAACTATATGACATTAAGTGCCTTTTAGAAAAATCCATATATTCACTATTGCCACCTATATGACATTTAGTGGCTTTTAGTAAAATCCATATATTCACTATTGCCACCTATATGACATTTAGTGGCTTTTAGTAAAATCTATATATTCACTAGGCGTCAAGTTTCTGACTATAGGATTAGGTGTCTCACAGCAGAGCGCTGATTTTCAAAGTCAACTCATAAACACACACACCGTCACACAAACAGGGCACGGATCTGTTTAACTGAGTCATTAAACTGTCTAACTTTAGACAAGGTAATGAAGAACAGGACCATTTTGGGTAACACCTCTTTTTGTATAACCAAGAGCGATGCACTGTGTCAAGTTAGTTCATTATAGACCATTGGCGAGTGAACTCATCACAACTGCGCAGTGTGATTCTGATGCCAGAGATTCAATAAAAGTATTGAAACTTGCATCGACGGATCTGAGTCTTCTTCCTTACAGTCAGAAATTATCAAGAGACTACAAATGAGGGAGCGAAAAATGTCCCCCATTTGTTGTCAATAGGGGAATTGAAATGAACATACTGTATCTTGACATGGGAAGGTCACAGAGATATGGGGTTTGGACTGGCATAGAGCTCTTGACCAAACAAATGCAGCAAAATAGAAAATAGCATAACTAATACTATTAATGTTATTTTGTTATTAATTATATTAACACCAGAGTCTTAAATTGTATACAGGCAGTCAGTGGAGAGAATGGAGAAGGGAGGTTGTGGGAGAACTTGGGGTGGTTGAACACAAGCAGAGCTGCATCTTTCTGGACAAGCTCCAGAGGTCTGCTGGCCGACTCCGCGGCGCCAGCAAGGAGGGAGTGCGCTGTCTCGTCAGTGAGGAAGGAGCGAATTCTCCTAATGTTGTAGAGCAGGAATCTGCAGGAGTGTGTAACCCATGCAATCTTTGCAGAGAATCATAGTTACTTGTCCAGGGTCCAAGTGTGGGTAACCCTTCCCCTGGAGGAAAAGCAGCTCATCTCAACCAACTATTTATCCATCCATCCATCATCAAACATCATTATTTTGCTTCAGCCATGGTATGAGGAAACGGTCCAGGCATGAGGAAACGGTCACGGTCTCTGTCGAGCACTGTAGGAGGATCATTCTGCTGTTGGTTATGCTCCTCTGCCTGACCAGAGTGTCATGTCGAGGGTGGGAGAGATGATCCATGATGGCCAGCAGTTTGGACACCATTGTTTTTCTAATGCATAGCATTCACCAACCTACTACTCACTGAGGCCACCTAGGCTATCGGGCTGGAATGCTTTATTCTTTCAGCCCTCTGGTAGTTATTTTTGGGTGTGTGGGGGCGGGTAGGTGATTCTAACGTGGGCCGAATTTTGTTAGGAGCACCGTTGCCTTGATGTATTTCCTACTTTACTGTACATGCACTTGGAGTGCCAATTCCACTACTAGAACCATGACGGTCAGTTGTTATTTCAATTGTGTGGGCTAAATATGATTTTTCTTTTGTTCGATTTTTCTTTCTATCCAGTTCATCAGGAACTGATCACCATAACACTAGAGTATATTTTAACTCATCTCTCCCACTTTTCTTCATCTATCATCAAACTTTTTCAACAAAATCTGATAATTGTTTTGCTTCAGCCATGGTATGCGGAAAGGGCCTCGGCATGAGGAAACAGTCTCGGTCTCTGTCAAGCACCGTGGGAGGATCAGTCTCCTACTGATGCTGATTGTCACAGTGTCGTGTAGGGGGTGGGAGACATTGTCCATGATGGCCAGAAGTTTGGACAGCATTTGTCTCAATGCAACTACTCTCACTGAGTCCAGGCTGACCCCAGGACAGAGCCCACCCTCCGGATCAGTTTGTCCATCCTCTTGATGGCCACTGCCTTGCTGCTGCGCCAGCACACAACCACATAGATCATGTTCAGCATGCATGGTTCTACATACATTGGAAGACCTAAGCCTTCTCAGGAAGTAAAGTTGGTTCTGTCCCTTCTTGTTTATGGCCTCTGTGTGTCTGGCCCATTCCAACCTGTTGTGTCCAGGTGCACGCCTAAATACTTCTTAAGGGGCGGCTGTAGATCAGGGTTAGGGTTAGAGCGGGTCGTCCAATGATCGTAGGGTCGACAGTTTGAATCCCGGCTCCTCCTGAAGACATGTCAAAGTGTCCTTGGGCAAGACACTGCACTCCAAATTGCTCCCAATGAGCGGGCTAGCACCTTGTATGGCAGCTGCCGCCATTGGTGTGTGTGAATGGATGAACGAGAGGCCTTGCTTGTAAAGTGCTTTGGATAATTTTATCCATTGACCATTTTTACATGACTGGAACATGTAAACATCAACCCCATGATGGAAACGGGAGACATTGGAGCCTTGTTCCTCTTGAAGTCCACCACCATATCCCTGTTTTTTCCTACATTGAGCTACAAGTGAGTAGTCTTTCATATTGAAATTCTCTTGATGGTCTGGGAAGTTGCGAGACGTGTTAAGGGAGTGCATCAGTCATGAGCCTTGACAGTAGGCTACCAGCCTGCGCTGCGCTAAGCACAAAGTTGGATGAATGGATGGACTTATTGGAATCCTGGAAAATGTTTATTGCGCTCTAAAATCATGAAAGCATAAATGTAAAAAAGCAGCAACAGACGTAGTCTAGATGAGATGGTGGTTTAAATGAATGGCAACACGTAGCCTAGAGGAAAACATAAATTGAGACTGGTGATAATGCTGATAATCTACAGTAGGGCCTACCTCTGGCTGAGTTCATGGTTACAACCATTCATCTCTTAAATATGGGCCTATACAATACTTGCACAATCTACTTTGGACGTTAAATCCATCTATCAATCAAACTAGCGAATTCAATGGCCGGTCATGGCAAAGCACCCGCTAACGCAGGCTACCCCCCTCCCCACGATCCAGGGCTAGGAAACCGGTTCATCCAGTTTATTTGAATGAGTGAGTGAGTTTACAATAGTCTAGTCCAGGTTCGCTGGCGAGTGACGAGCTAGTCAGATGGCGCATGCATGTGTGGACATTGTAGGCCGATTCTGTAAAACCTAAAGAATAAAAGTAGGCTACGTTCAACATTCATTGGAGTGGTCCAGTTGGATAGGCTAGTCTAATCTAAATAAATTGAGGACCTGTATTTTCAGTGTTTGCTGGTAGCAAATGCCACAGACAGACAGGGAGGAAATCTATTCGTTTCATTGTTTCATTATTTGTGCTCTGTATGCACAAGATAGTTAATGTTCGGATATAATTGGCAGTAGGGCGGGAAAAAACCCTATCAAAGGCCAAGATTAGAAGGGATTTGAAGATTTAATTGGTCATTTTAAATGGGCCTACTTTATCTTTTGATGCCTATTTGAACGGACTGCATCGATCAATGCAATGACTCTCCATGTTTTTCAGTTTTACCCTTTTCATCAATAAAACATCATTTTTACAACCATGTCTCATTGATTGGGAAGGCATTTAGAGCTGCCAGTCTATTAGCCTACATTCGGACTCAGAGGATGACATAACTGTTTATTGAGAAACAATTGCAGGCTGGGCTAAGAAATACCACAATGCATGTAGTCTAGATATTTTACATTATGGTTAGGGTATAGCCTACACTTTATGGTAGACTTCCCTCTCGCTCGCTAAGCAGGCTACATTGTGGCTCTTTTGTTCATCGCAGAAGCCTATAGCCTAGGCTACACATTAAAAAAAAAAAAAAATGTATATAGGCCTAGAAGGAATCAGAATATGTGGAAATTTAATTTTAGCCTATTTTAATACAATTCAAATTCTGCTTAGAGGGAATTATTTTCAACGGACATTATGACCTGAGCATAATTAATAATTATCTAAGTTAATATAGGCCTATGAGAACGCAACGCTTTTTACGATAGGCTAGGCCTATGCGTCTTGTGATTGTACTGTAGCCTAGGCTACAACTTAAGGCTTATAAGGCCCTACTGAATTCCTTGTATAGCCTACTAGGCTACTCATTATTATCGAATTATCTAGTTGATATATGAATAAAACAATAAGCCGTTTTAATGGCTATGGGCTACTAGATGTAGCTATACACGAGTTGATGCGCTCTGCTCTTACGCACGGTTGAGGCGGCAGCTCAAATACACTTCGCACATATCCTCTGCTATAGCCTCTCACAGACAGCTAGGTGCACTTCATGCATTGGTAGACAGTTCTGTTCTTGCTGCAGCTTGTCTTCACCATGCAGGTATTTTGGTGGGGGTATTCTTCTGTGGACACTGCGAGGGGCGCCGCCGGTGGCTGTTTGGACGCCAGAGCGCGCAGCTCTTCAGCCAACTGGAGATGTCGCGTCTGGGGAGGCTCTGCGTCTCTCCACCAGTCCCCAGCGAGTCCAAGCTCCCCCAATGAATAAAACTTATTTATAATAGCCTACGTAGCGCGAAACTGTGCATATAATAGGCTGAAGCCAGCACGAAACTGCGCATTCCCTATAGCCGTTCATGGAACGGCTGGCGGCCGGTATAAATAAATAAAAACATACACGATATTTTGTTATTTGAATGATCTTGAATATATATATATTCAAGATCATTCAAATAACAAAATATTGTGTATATTGTGCATGTGAACGCACTCACTGTCAAACCTGCCGCTATCTATGCACAAGATAGTTAATGTCCGGATATGATTGGCAATGAGTGATCTTTACTCATGGCGACTATGTCAATTTTGTATGGATCCACAAGTCGATCAAGCTTATTTTTTCTTTGTATCGTGCTGAAGCCATATAGCCTACTGCGCTCAGACTTGGCTACATTAGCTGGTGCCCCGTCTTCAAATTTACTTCCGGGGTTTACGAGTAGCCTACCAGTTGAATGCGTTCCAGAAACAAAACGCAAAACCCCCACGTTCACCACATCTTTACTAACAAATATATTTACAATACGGTTATTTTGCGCATTTGACCTAACAGCCACCACGTCTTGACCCGACGTCAGTTACCGAGATAGATAGGCTACTGTAGGCCTATAGGTGTTCGTAATAATTAAATTACATCCAGATGGAGAAAACATGTGTTTGAGAACAAGGTAATAATAACAATTAAACGTTATTTGTATAGCACCTTTCATACAGATAAATTCAGCTCAAAGTGCTTTACAACAGAGCATTTAAATTAAAGAATGTGAAACGTAATGATGCTTCATTCGTAGACTATAGGAGAAAAACACTGTGCCCAGCCTGCTAAATCTACTCAAAGATGCCACCTGGCGGTGGTGCATCACTAAAACGAAATAACACCCGTCTGAAATCCCACGAGATTTCCAACGGGATTTCCATGCCAAATACCGCGAAGGTGAAATGCTGCAGCATGTGACATTTCTAACTTCCCACATCTGTACATATGCACAGTAGTCTCCCTCTCTCTACCTGTGGCATTTCTACATGCATCCATAAACTGACCAAATAAACTGTTTTAATTTCAGTTGCTGAAATAGAGAGAGGTCTGGAGTCCTTGCACAGAAGCAGAGAGCAGATTAGGCAGGCATATGCAGATGTGGACCCAGAGGTAGGTAAGCTGACTGCCAATAAAGGCAAAATGTTACAAAATTATTACAGTTATTGAGAATTATTACAATAATTCTCAATAACCAGCGTTCAGTGGACAACATGAAGGCGGCAATATGGGGTAGTCTGCTTCACTGATGACAACCCCATGCGCACCAGGAACATATTGTGGTTTTAGGACAGTTTTGTGGACTGCAGCTGAGTGGGTTCTACAGACCAGCTGCTTAGAACAGTTTTGTGGACTGCAGCTGAGTGGGTTCTACAAACTAGCTGCCTAGAACAGTTTTGTGGATAGCTAGTGTGGTGCCATCTGAGGAGTGACTCTGTAGACCTATGACGGCGTAGCTTGATGTCTCCTATGGTGTTGCTTTTGACGATGGTTATATCACTTGTTTGTTTGGCAATCTATATTTAGCTTCTATTGGTGTTTACCCTGCATTGTTTACCACATCTTGTCCTGTGTATTTATGAATCAGCTTACTCTTCATGTTCATTCATTCATTCATTCATTCATTCATTCATGTTTTCTCCATGTAAAACGATAAAAAAAACACAAAAAGTTAGATAATCTGTTTTCTCATGCATGTCCTCGTCAAATGTGTCTATCTTTGTCCATGATCTGTTTAACAAAATAATACAAGCTTTCTAAAAGGGAATGTTCTCTTCCCTACTAACATTGTCTCGTCTCTAGTCTCGTCTTACTAACACCCCACTCGTGGGCTGTACCTTGACGTGGTGAGTGGGCTTCCAACTAAACAGGTCTCGCTTCTCTATACAAAATGTCTACTCCTGGACTATTTTGAATCCACAACATGCTGTGTTATTCAGTTTTCAGTTTCTATGTGTTTTCAGATGTTGTGTAATGTTGTTATTAATGATGTGATTGGATATTGTGTTTGTAAATATTGGTTTACAATGCAAATGTATGGTTTTTTACAATACAAATTTTCAAAGCCCGTTTTCTCAAAATGAGTTATTTCTCATCTTTGGGACATCAAAACCACCACTTGAGTAGCACCTACATACACCTAACTTTCCAGTTTTGTTCCAATCCATATTCTGAAGGGTTTGGCCAAGGGGGATTTTTAAAATTTCATTCATAGCCTGATTTATATAACAGTTTATCCCTAAAACATGGTGAAAATTGGTCTTTTTATGACTGTTGACAGTATTTTCTGATTTCTGAAGTGAAGAAAAGAGATATCAAAAATCCCCCTTGGCCAAAGTTTTGAATAAGGATATGTGAACAAAATGAAACAAGAATTTTGAATCTGGCTTGAACCGATTAAAAAAATGAATGTCCTGAAATTATGCAAATTAGCGCATATTTAGCTAATTTGCATATTAATCCATAAGATTTCAGAAAAATTGTAATACAAAAAAGATGCTCCTTAATGTACCTAACAAATTGGGGGAGTTTGATGGTGATACCTATTAAGGATTTGTTTTTTCCTATTCACCTGGGGTGTCTCCCCTTAAGAGTGAAATATATATAGAGGGGGATTTAAAAATATGTTCAGCCAACTGACATGCCCGGGCTCTCCAGGGATCATGGCAGCAGTTATTGTAGCTAGACGAAGGCAACGTCATGCCAGGTGTGCGCAAGAACGCGTACATGGCTAATTGCAATTATGGGCGCAAATATGCTCCTTCTACCTGGAAGGAGGTAGCAGGAGGTAGCTTTGATGAGCAGGAGGGCCTCATCAAAGCTGCCACAATGAAGCTCAGCCAAATTGATGAGCTACTGCAAGAGGGGAAGTCTCTCACTCCCCCCCTCCCACTAGCACTCACCAGTGAGGATCCACCCCCTCCACCCCCCCAAGAGGGGGAGTCTCTCACTCCCCCCCTCCCACTAGCACTCACCAGCGAGGATCCACTCCCCCCCTCCCACTAGCACTCACCAGCGAGGATCCACCCCCCCAAGAGGGGGAGTCTCTCACTTGCTTCCTCTCACCGGCATCCACCAGCAAGCACCTTCACGCGCTGTATTACGCGCTCCCAACCGCCCTTACCCCCTGCCGGGCCCAGCCTGATAAAGGCACAGCACATTCAGTTACTTATTTACAAAATACAGCAAGCTCTAACTGATATGTACTGGGTCCAGGCTACAAGGCTAATGGCACTCATGACCCCTTCCAGGACAAGCCAGGACCCAACGTGATGGTATCTTCCTCAATTCCTGTCTTGATAGGTAAAAGAAAAACAATGGTGAATCTGCTAAGTAACAGGAAACACTCAACCTGCTCTACAAATTTATCAAATTTAGTATCTATTCCTCGTCAGCCACAAACTATCACAGAGAAATGTGCAGATAATACCCTCAGCACACTAAACTTAGCTTTATTAAATGTCAGATCTTTAGCAGGAAAGACATTTTTAATCAATGATTTTATCACCAACCACAATCTTGATATTATGTTTTTAACTGAAACTTGGCCAGACCAAGGTAACAGTGCAGCTGTACTTATTGAGTCAACTCCTCCCAACTTCAACTTTATGAGCGAGGCTAGAGTACATAAGAAAGGAGGTGGGGTAGCCATCTTGTTTAATGACTCCCTCCAATGTAAGCAGATGTGTTATGGAAATGTTGGTTCCTTTGAATATGTGGCTCTTCAGTTGAATTCCTCTTCTCGAGCCATATTTCTAAACATCTACAGGCCACCCAAATACTGTCCAAACTTCTTTGATGACTTTGCTGAACTGTTGTCTACTGTCTGCATTGACTTTGACTGTGTGGCTATTGTTGGTGATTTTAACATCCATGTTGACAACCCTCAGGGCAGAGGGACTAAAGAGCTAGGTTGTGTCCTTGACAACTATGGACTGACTCAGCATGTGACGGAGCCCACACACAACAAGGGGCACACTCTGGACTTGATCATCACCAAAGGTCTGAATATTTCTAAGGTTCAGGGGCCTCATTTATAAACATTGCGTAGAATCCACGTAACTAAGTTAGCTTAGCTAAGTGGGTACTAAAATATACGCACAAAAAATCTCCGATTTATAAAACGTTGCGTATCACAACCCATGTTCACTCAGGCACGCCTACGCCAGCTGCCTTTTATAAATCACAATCAACACTTAACTTGCCGCACGTGAACGCGCGTTCTGATCACACCCCAATTAACGCCCACAATTGCCTATAAATGGTCAGTGATACGCCTATACATATGCAACGACAATGGAGCCGAGTGCAAAAGGCAGAAAGAGAAAGATACATTTTACCGATGCGAGGTGGAGGTATTTGTCAACGAGGTAGAGACGCCGCAAAAGGATCTTTTCGGAACGATGATTTCACATGTGCACGACTGATAAGAGCACCTGTTAGGCCTGAGTGGTCCCATTTAGATTATAATGAATTATCTATCATGCAGGCTATATTGGCATTCGTTTAGTGCGGTAGGCCTTATTAGGTGGCTGCTTATATCCAAACTGATAAGCATTATACGCCTATAGTGTTGTTGCATGGGTAATGGGGTTTGGATCTATATTGCACGTATTCTAATGCTTCACAGGGTGGCCCATGAATAAAATGCCTAACTTATCAACGTATAAACGGGTCAATTTACAATGACATCCATAACAATGCAAACATGTAGGCCTATAGTTACTACTTAAGGCAAGTATCCCCAATTTAACTGTACGACAGATCTGAGGGTTCTTTGCAGCAGCAAATTTGTGTATTTTCCGGGATATCATGCATTTCACATACTTTCTCAAAACATTCTGTAGGCATATAGAAGCTGCGTGTTCTAATGGATGTTGCGGGATAGCCAAGCACATATTAGAACATCTGTGCCAAGTACCGGCATATCCAAGGCCCCGTGCGTCATGGCCTACTATAATCCAGCTATATCAGTGCTTGTATCGAGGTCTTGTAAATATATGGGGTCCATGGATGAGTTTCATGTGATTCTATAAAGCGTAATTATAGCTACACACATGACGATTCGGCAAATTAATAATCTAACTTGCTCCCTTGTGTTCTTACAACTTGGAGACGCATCACCTCCATGCGCTGTTTTGCGCACAGCTAATTCTACCAAAGCGGCATGTGAGCATTGGGATGACATGCGTTTTTAGGCCCACATTCCTCGTATGCCTGCTACATGACAACCATAAGACAATATGAGGATATATGATGATGTACAATATAGCCTAATGTAGCCTACAGTTGCCTCAAGTAGGACATTTCCATTCACCGCTCAACATCATTGTAATTGCGGCTTGCCTCAGTGGTCATTCGGGTTTACATAAAAGCCTAATCAAATATAGGCTATAAATACATAAATACATTAACGAATGAATAGGTGGATAATAAAACATACGAATAATTAACTAAATAAATGATTAACTGAATAAATATACTTCAACGCCGAATGCAACATTTGTTTGGTGCAGTATTGGCCTTATAGTTGTAGGCTATCGACATACGGAATCATTACTATGATAAGCCTATAGGCTCGTGTCGTGTTGTGTTATCAACGTAATGTGGCTTTTATTCATATGCTACTGCCCGTGATGCTTCTCGGGATAGCCTATACATGAATAGGCCTACAACATAACATTATATTATGACACAAATGGGTCAATTCACAGACACATCCAAAGCAATGCCGACATTATTTCGTGATTAGGCTACGGTGGCGATTGATTCTGTTTAAACTGTGTGACACATTGGAGGGTTTCTTGCAGCGACCGATGTATTTATTATTCAATATGTCATGTGTTTCGCAGACTTTCCCGAGTTTCATCCCTCTGCCATCGGAGTCGCGTTTTCCCCTTTCTCCAGAAACGTGCTTATCGTTGTTAAAGGAGGGTCGAAGTGTGCGTAGAGTTACGCACACCTTCCGCCAACTTATCGCTCAGCTCATTTTTTATAAATACCGAAACTTGCGTAGAAAGTTGCTCAGCATGGGTTACGCACGCTTTTGTACTTACGCAACGTTTATAAATGAGGCCCCAGGTGTCTGATGTTGCGCTCTCTGATCATTCCTGTGTTTTCGTTGAGAGTTCTATCTCCATGCACACAAATTCTCAATCAGAGGTTATCTCAAAACGGCACATCACTGAAAACACCAGTGAGATATTTACTCAGGCTTTCTCGTCCACACCTGCCCTCTCTATGGCCTCAGTCAACGAGCTTGTAGATAATTTCAATGTTAAAATTACAAACATTATTGACGCCGTTGCGCCCACTAAGGTGAAAGTGGTCTCTGGTAAGAGAAGATCTCCATGGAGAAACGCCATGCTGGTCAGAATAGAAAAGAGAGAGTGTCGAAAATCTGAACGCAGGTGGCGAAAAACAAATCATGTTCATTATGACATCTATAAAGAGAGACTTCGCATTTATAATATGGAGCTGAGAAATGCACGGCAGACCTTTTCTGACATCATCACCAAAAACCATAACAATGCGCGTGCTTTGTTTGCCACTGTTGATAGGCTGACAAACCCTCCTGTGTCAGTAGCCTCTGAACTTCTATCCACCAGGGCCTGCAATGAATTTGCCTCATTCTTCACTGACAAAATTCAGAAAATTAGACAAGCAGTTAGTGCCTCCATTCCAGGTACAGGACATGTGTCGTCACAGTGTCCACTTAAAATCAATACCATGACACAATTTAATCCGATCAACCATAAAACCCTGGGGGACACTATAAAATATCTGAAATCCTCCACTTGTTGCCTTGATGTTCTACCTACAGACTTCTTCAAAACTGTATCCAACTGCATGGCCTCTGATTTATTACAAATTGTAAACACATCTCTTCTTTCAGGTGTGTTCCCACAAACCCTGAAAACTGCAGTCATCAAGCCACTCTTAAAAAAGAATAATCTAGACAGCTCACAAATGAACAATTATAGGCCCATATCAAACCTCCCATTTTTAAGCAAAATAATTGAAAAGGTTGTTTTCCAACAACTGAATTACTTCCTGGTACTAAGTAATGGCTTTGATGTCTTCCAGTCAGGATTTTGACCACACCACAGCACCGAGACTGCTCTAATTAAGGTATTTAATGACATCCATTTAAACACAGATAATGGCAAAATCTCAGTCTTAGTATTACTGGATCTCAGCGCTGCGTTCGACACTGTAGACCACAACATACTACTAGGCCGACTGGAAAATTGGCTGGGAATTTCTGGTACAGTGTTAGATTGGTTTGAATCCTACTTAAAGGACAGGGACTATTTTGTGTCTATAGGCAATTACAAATCTGAGCTGACAAAAATGACCTGTGGAGTTCCCCAAGGCTCCATCCTGGGGCCTCTTCTGTTCAACATTTACATGCTCCCACTAACTCAAATTATGGAAAACAACAAAATATGTTACCATAGCTATGCAGATGACACAAATTTATATCACTATATCACCAGGAGACTATAATCCCATACAAGCGCTGAGTAAGTGCATTCAACAAATCAATGACTGGATGTGCCAGAACTTTCTCCAACTAAACAAAAATAAAACTGAAGTAATTGTCTTTGGAGCCAAAGAAGACGATTAAAAGTCAGTGCTCAACTTCAATCAGTAATGCTAAAAACCACAAACGAAGCCAGAAATCTTGGTGTAGTCATGGACTCAGACCTGAATTTCAACAGCCACATTAAGTCAATTATAAAGTCAGCCTACTTTCACCTGAAGAATATATCAAGGATCAAAGGATTTATGTCCCAGAAGGATTTGGAAAAACTTGTCCATACGTTTATCTTCAGTAGACTCGACTACTGTAACGGCATGTATACAGGTCTCTCTAAAAAATCAATCAGACTGATTCAGAACGCTGCTCCTCGAGTCCTCACTAAGACTAAGAAAGTAGAGCATATCACACCCGTTCTAAGGTCTTTACACTGGCTTCCTGTCTATCAAAGAATTGACTTTAAAATACTGCTGTTGGTTAATAAAGCACTGAATGGTCTAGGGCCAAAATATATTTCTGATCTGCTCATATGCTATGAACCATCCAGACCCCTCAGGTCATCTGGCAGAGGTCTGCTTTCTGTCCCCAGAGTTAAAACAAAACATGGAGAAGCAGCGTTCAGTTTTTATGCCCCACATATCTGGAACAAACTTCCAGAAAACTGCAGGTCTGCTGCAACTCTTGGTTCTTTTAAAACAAGCCTGAAGACTTTTCTTTTTGCCACTGCTTTCTAAGAGGAGTTATCTTTATCTGTATACTGCACTGTAACTTTTATTCCTGTATTCTATTTGTCCTGCTTTTTGTTTTAAATGTCTATAATGACTTGCTTTTTGTTTTAATGCTTTTAGTTTGTCCTGCCTTTTGTTTTAAATGTCTATAATGTCTTGCTTTTTGTTTTAATGTCTCATGTAAAGCACCTTGAATTGCCCTGTGGCTGAAATGTGCTATATAAATAAACTTGCCTTGCCTTGCCTTGCCTTGGAATACTTTACAACAGACTCTAAAGCTGGAGTACTTCCTTCAATCGCAGAGTTTAAATCCATGGCTCTTGACATTTGCACTTCGACCTGTAACTGTTTTTAATTATTATTATTGTGTATTTTGTTTGTTCTGTTGTTATTAATGTATTTGTGTGAACTCGTCAACACTGTAAATGAGAGAAACCTCAGTGCTTTACGAGTATAAATAAAGGTTTGAAATTAAATTGCACACAGTTCGCAAATTTGTGAGCGTGTTTGCCCGATCATATCATTAGAGCAAAATCTTTTGTGGATATTGTTATAGAATTTACATCTGGCCTCAAGACCTTTCTATTCCAAACACCTTAAACCTTTGTTCTCTCTCTCCTTTTGTAATTCACCACCTCCCTCAACCGTTCACATAGACAGGGTGGCCTCCAGGAGGTCCACACACCTAGAAATGTCTACTCCAGAATAACCATCCTTTGTCCTTTTGTCTCCAAGAAATTGCCGCCTTTTCTCATGTCACATGTCTGTATTCTCGGCCCCGCCTGCCATTTCACATGACGTACAATGGATTAGCCAATCACATCCTGGAAGCGCCGTACCTGTGTTTTGCTTGAAAATAAGGCAGCACAAGATCAGGAGGCTTCACTTCTTTGGATAAACCACTCTTGTTGCGTTGTCCAGGAAGTCCTTGCGCTCGTATTGTTTTCTCAATAAACCAGACTTAACCTTTTGAGCGAATCTTGGTAAATCATTTTTGACTAGATCAGTTAAAATCCATTACAATTGGCGACGGAAATGACGAAAAGGGAGGACTACCCGTGTTGATTCGGGATTCCAGTGGATGGACTGTGTCGGTCCATAGTGGGCTTGGAAAGTCAATTTTCTCTCTTGCGCCAGAGCGCACGCTGAGATTATTTCCTCAATTCTTTCACTGGCTTCCGAACTCACAGGTACGTTTGAACGAACCCTCTCATGGTTTTGAGTTGTATTTGCCTTGTTTTCGTTTCGGATTGTGTTGTGGGTCTGGCGTATTGTTGAAAGCAAACTCCCCGGGGAAGGTGGTGGCGATCTATGGCGTTGTTTTTAACAGTGGCAGTTTAGGATTGGTGATATTGCATTGTTCTCTGACTTCGTCCTTGTTTAGGCTACCGGGGTTCTCTTCAGAAGAGGTGTAATTTTGGTTTTGGGACTCGCTCCCTTACAGTTGATGTAGACTACAGTTTAGATTGTTTGTCGGCTCGGCTGTAGTTAAGAAATGAGAGTGCACTTCTAGGATAACGTTTTGGGTTGTTTTAGTTCGATGTTCCAGAATTAGCACAGAAGGGAACCTGTTGAAGTTCGCAGTGAGTGCGATTTCCAAATTGTTGAAGTTCGCAGATAGTGCGATTCCCACAGGGTTGAAGTTCGCAGTGAGTGGGATTTCCAAATAGGCCTAATTGAAGTTCGCAGATAGTGCGATTCCCAAAAGGGTTGAAGTTCGCAGTGAGTGCGATTACCAGCTAATCTCCGGAGTGTCTGTTTTTGTCCCCGAACGGGGTTGTGTTGTCTTTGTGTTTGTCTAGCGCTATTTCGCCGGCTCAGTGGGATTTTTGATTGCATTTTTGAGCTTCGGCTCTTGCCTTGTATTGTTTGTTAAGCGCGCCTATTATCCAGGTAGGTATTGTTCACATTTTGTACACTGTTAAATCGTAACTGCTAGATTTCCAGTAGGCTAGCTGGGTTGTCTGGGAGACAAAGGAAACAACAATAACAACTACTCCGCTCTCCCGGTGATCCCGCCCGAGCCAGAGGGACAACAAAGGACCAGTTGCTGGGTGAGTTATGTAGTGGTTTAATGTGTCTTTGGTTCTTTCGAAATTGTATTCCTTTGTTTATTTCCCGCCTTGGGTGTTTTAACTATACGTTTCTTTTCATCGTTAGTTTTGAATTATAGGGTGTAGGGTATTGTGTTAATTATGAATACCAATACTAGTTCGCTGTCTGGCCCAGCTAAAATTGTTGCGCAAAGGTTTTGGGATGATGCTTGTATGCAGTTTTCGCTATGGGCGAAGATATTCTGCGCAGCGAGATATTCTGATTTTCCCCTGTCCGGTACACTCTCGATTCTCGAGTTAGCGACTGTTAGAGCTCAGTTACAGGCGTTTGAAATGACTAGATTAGGAAAGGAGCCTGGAAATGCGATAGATTGGAATTCCTTCAGGAAGTGGGAAATAGTCCTACATGAGTGTTTTTTCAAGTCAGAAAGAAGCGTAGCTGAGGAAGTTAATCAGAGAGATGAATATTCAAAGTCCCTTCCCCCTCCTAGTCATTCAGTTTTGAACTCTATCACGCCAACTCTGCACTCAGAGCTCTCACATCCTTCCCAGACTATGACTGTTTCACCCGCTGTTGTAGCTGCCGGCCCGCCTCCCAACTCTGTTTTTCCGTGTGCTCCCAACCAACAACGACCACAGGGCCGTCACATGAACAATAAGAACCGTAGTGTTAGAAACAGAACAGATCACAGGATGGAAAACAGGAAGGGAAACAGACCTGATACATGTTTTCATTGTGGTAAAGTTGGTCACTGGATTAGAGAATGTCACAGTTACCGCAAGATAAAAGAAATGGAGAATTCTCAAACCTGGGTTTCAGCGCCACCTGCTGGAGTTCCCTTGAACAACCCACAAGGTAGATTTTAACTAGCCAATATAGACCCATTTTTTAAGGTATATAAAGAGGTAAGACAGATGTAGCTGATGACGTAAGGATTGTGCATGATGGTGGGAGGATAGATAATGTTTGCCAGTGTCTTAATCTGAATACAGCATCTCCTAACAACCCAATTATATATATATTTTTTTATGTTTATGTTAAATATGTCATGTTTATAGTTTGAGGCACATTCATCGGGTCTGAGTGTTTTTCTGAGTGTTTTTACAGACAACTGTCGTGACGGGTGAATGCCGAACCAGGAGACGGGCACGGGACCGGAGGTGGAGATGGAGGTTACCGGCCTGCTTCCCTACAGATGGGCGACACCTGTGGTTCGTGGGATGCAGGGCCAAAGCCATGTCACCAACTCACCGTGAGCGACAGATAAGTATGACATAGGGAAGAGACCATGTTGTCCGAAGCGTGCCCAATACTCTGTCCTCAAATGCAGAAGAGGGAAGTTTTAGATAATTGATGTTTTGTTAATTGTAAATGAAGCGAGTTCATTTTAGTGTTATTTTATTTGAGTAATGCATTTTTTCCCCCATCTCTGTTTTATCCTGACTTCAGGGAATTTTTCGTTTTCACCCTTAGGGGGTGTTGTTTTGTTGAGACGAGAATCTTTTTATTTTATTTCATAAAATCGCGAGAGAAATTCTAAGAGCAAAATCCAATTGCCATGATCACGACTGGGGACTGGGCGTGTTAAAGTAAATCTTACACTGCCCCTGATGTCACTGTAGGCTACTGCAGAGCCTAGATCCCTGCTACTGTCCAATTCGGTAAATGGACAAAAGCTAGGTCCCCACTGACAAACTACATAGACTGACGAGCCCGACTGGCTCTAACGACACTTGAACAGACACCCTGTTTAAGTTTTTCCTGACTGATTAACACCATTTTTCCCCAAAGCAGGATCATCTCCTGCCAGGAAGAGGAGATGATAGAATGTGATTTGCACTTAACGATGTTTCTGATAATCTTCAACAGACTGCTGATAACCGTTCCTGACCAAAGAGGGGCTTCCTGACCAAAGAGGGGCTTCCTGACCAAAGAGGGGAACAGGGAGACCAGACCAGACCAGAGGACTCTCCTCTTGCTCTTCTGTTTTGTCTCTGCTGTCTCTCTCATCTGTGGATTCACAGGTCTCTCCTCCCATGTCTCTCAGACATTGCCGACCTGCCCCGTATGAAGTCCCCACTAAGGGAAGGCGACCATTCTGGACGCCAGAGAGGGCTTTTTCTTATCATTTTCAACCAGGCCATTGGGTCCTGATCCGCGACCTGGGGCCGTACCAGGTTCAACTCACCACGCAGACAGCTGCCAGAGAAGCTGAGAGAACTTTGTGGGTCCATGAGAGCCGTTGCGTCCCAAACCAAGGAGCAGATGAGCAGCCTGAGAAGAGGCCAGAAAACATGGAAGAGAAGTAGAAGTAGCGGGGTGAACCTACCCGTCAAAGATGGAACAATCAGGACCATGGCATTCAGGCCTGTGTGGAATAGCTGTCAAAAGTAGCTGAGAGGACGGTCCATGCAGCCGAACCAGAGATCTCAAGGGCAAAGCAGTGGGCCGCCACACTGTCCTCTCCTCTGATGAGCAATCGGAGAGTGACCTTGCCGGTCACCGCCACACTGTCCTCTCTGATGAGCAATCGGAGAGTGACCTTGCCGGTCACCGCCACACTGTCCTCTCCTCAGATGAACAATCGGAGATTGACCTTGCCGGTCACCTCCTTCTCGTGGTTGTTGTTATGACAACGTGAACAAGCTCAACAGCAATGGCTGCACCTCTAACCCCGCACACACTGGAACCTACATTAGACATTCAGAGACGCAAACATGGAAGCTATGATCCAGAAGAAATTACATTCGATTGTTCACAACAGGAGTGAATGAACTTTGAAATTATCTTGAAAAAATATCATATTTGTTTACAAGAGTTACAATGGTTGAAACATGAGTTGATAAATGAGTTTGAAGTTATTTCTTTGGGTTTTTCCTCTAAATTGACCAAGAGGTTTTTTGCCCTTTTTACACTGGTAACCATGTCATCTTTTTACCTTGTTTCTGTCAAACTTTAAATCATGGTTTTTGGTGAATGGTTGTCCACTTTTAGACTAGTAATCATGTCATCTTTTTTACCTTGTTTCCTGTCAAATTTCTGAAACAAGGGAGTTTTGGTGCGTGATTTGCACGTGGAAAGAAAATAATCTAATTTTTGTTAAATATTTCACAATAAAGTTCTTTTTTTTACTCTGCGCTACCTAGTGGACAAGAAGAGGTTATTTCCTTTCCACATATATAGCATAGCTGAATGTTTACACTTTGTGTTTGGATTTTTATATTTGATTTTTATGTGCCTGGTCAGGCACAAATGGGGGATTGTTATAGAATTTACATCTGGCCTCAAGACCTTTCTATTCCAAACACCTTAAACCTTTGTTCTCTCTCTCCTTTTGTAATTCACCACCTCCCTCAACCGTTCACATAGACAGGGTGGCCTCCAGGAGACCACCTAGAAATGTCTACTCCAGAATAACCATCCTTTGTCCCTTTGTCTCCAAGAAAGACCCGCCTTTTCTCATGTCACATGTCTGTATTCTCGGCCCCGCCTGCCATTTCATATGACGTACAATGGATTAGCCAATCACATCCTGGAAGCGCCGTACCTGTGTTTTGCTTGAATATAAGGCAGCACAAGATCAGGAGGCTTCACTTCTTTGGATAAACCACTTTTGTTGCATTGTCCAGGAAGTCCTTGCGCTCGTATTGTTTTTTTCAATAAACCAGACTTAACCTTTTGAGCGAATCTTGGTAAATCCTTTTTGACTAGATCAGTTAAGGCGAGACACGGCAGGTGAAAACATCGTTTTTCAAAGCTCTGGTCAAATTTGAGATTTTGTGCTATTTTGCTTCCATAACATGTCTTCTTTCAGACTAGTGGAAATAAAACATCAAAAATACGCATTTAGATGTTTATTTTACTTCATTTAGTCTGTTTGCATCTGTAGATTCTTCCTAAAATCACCAAAAGTTAGCATTTTTTCGCAACGAACCAGAGCGCGGCCGTCTTTTGGATCCGCTCATGTCATATATCATTAGAGAGATCTCTCTCTCAAGCCTGATGTTATCACAACCAAACCTGATAGTTTCATTTGTATCAGCAACCAATCGTGGAAATACAAAGGCGGGTTTGATGCTAAACGTGAAATCTCATTGGCTGTTGTTGATTTCTGAGAACGTGATTGGTTCAGATTCGTCACGTGACGTGCTTGACACTTCCTGATAGCTTTCAGTGGGACCTTTAAAAATCTCAAGATGCCGACGCCAATTAGTGTAAAACGCTCACAGAGAAGACGACAACAGTTGTCACTTGCAAGGTGTAATCGGAAAAAGGGAATGGAAGAGAAGGGAAAGCAATCGAATGAAGCAGACGGTGAAATTACTTCACAAAGTGCATCGATGCGCAAGCTGTCAGCCGGACAACAGGAGAGAGATAGCGGGAGTGACCAACGCGCCGCACAGCAGTGGCTCATTCATGTCGCGCGTTTGAATGAACTGATCGCCGGGTTGATTTGTCCCAATTGTGCAGGGACAGGGCTTAAAATAAACATTGATCCACAGAATCGTGGGTTCTGTTGCAGTTTGCTTCTAGAGTGCAGTTTGCGTGAAAGAGATTGCTACCGCAAAAGTGTGTATACAGCTCCGCGCCTTGAAGACGCAACCAGGAACGATGTCGCATTTTATGTCAATGTGCGGATGGTGCTCTTAGCACACGAGTTAGGATTGGGATATGCAGCTCTCAACAAGATCAGCAAGGTGTTGGGGATTCCCAGGCTTCATCTTAAAACCTACCAGAGGCATGACAAGAAAGTGACAGGTAGGCTATGGAAACAGGACTGAGATAGATGTCTCACTTTCTCTCTCTCTCTCTCAAGGATTTGTATAGCACATTTCATACATAGCCTACTGTAATGGCAACACAATGCACTTTATAGATAGAAGGGAAGGGGTATGTGCATACTAATCATACCCCTAATAGGGGAAAAGTAAAAAAAAAAAAGTTCTAGCTCTCTCTCTCTCTCGCAGTAACATTTGGCTTTCCCCGCAGTGTAGGCTATTTGTCTATATTATGGCAAGGCTCCACTGTTGCGTGTTGTAGGCTATAATATGGATGAAGTAATGACCCACAGAATAATATAGTGAATAATATTTCATTCAGTATTTTGTGTATTGTGGTCAGTTTTACTTTATATCAATAAAACACAACCAGATGAAGAGTTAGTGATACACTTCATTTTAAAATGTATGAGACAAATATGACATGACGAGAGTGACGGGTAGTCTATGGAAACAGGGTTAGATAGACATCTCTCTCTCTCTGTCTGTCTTTCTGTCTCTGTGTCTCTCAAATCAAACTTGATTTATACAGCACATTTCATACATAATGTACATAATGGCAACACAATGCACCTTAGAGAGAGAAGGGAGAGGGTAGGCTATGTACTGTATATACTTATCCTATATCAGTATATTGTTGTCTTTTTTGAATTGCATCAATAAGGCTTGGTCAGATGAAGAGAATCACTATACATTTCATTTCAGTGGCAGAAATTGAGAGGGCTGGAGTCACTGCACAGAACCAGGGAGCAGGTCAGCAAAAGCTGAGGCCATCACGGTCAGTGTGAAACGTAGGCGCAAGAGCATGAGCACAGCTAAGAAACTGAAAAGGCATCAGCAGGAAATGGATGAGGGGCCTACATATGGAGCAGGCATGGAAAACTAGGCTGTAGACAGGCATGGTCAACTAGGCTGTGTTATAGAGGTAGACATACAACAAACTAGGTTGGCAGTTCTACTGGTGGCAGTGTGTGTGTGTGCGCGTGTGTGTGTGAGAGAGACTGGTTCTATTCAGTTCATAAATGCTGTGTTATTGTCATCAGTTTTTATGTTTTAGATGTTCAATATTGTTGTTTCTAATGATTTGATTAGATATTGTGTCTGTAAATAGTGTTTTCCAACAAAATGTATGGAATCATATTTTAAAAGCCTGTTTTCTCTAAATGAGTTTTTTCTCATACTCTGAGATCAAAATCTCCACTTCAGTAGCACTTACATACACCAAACTTTCCAGTTGTACTCCTATCTATGTTCTGAAGGCTTTTACAGAGGGGTTTGTTCATATGTCATTCAAAGCCTGAATTATATAACATTTTATTCCTAAAAACATGGCGAAAATAGTTTTTTTTATGGCTGTTGAACTATTTTCTGCTTTATGGAGTGATAAAAAGAGATATCAAAAATCCCCTCTGTAAAAGCCTTTGACTGGCTTTATCCAAACTTCAGATTTCTGTTCTGGAAAGTTATGCAAATTAGCGCATATTTGATAAGATAATGCCTAATTTGCATATTTAAACATAACATTTCATAAAACTTGTAATACAAAAAAACATTGTCTTATCATAAGTAATCAACTGGGTAATTATCATGGTGATACCTATTAAATCATTTTTTTAGCCTATTCACCTGGGGTGTCTCGCCTTAAAATCCATTACATGGTCTGAGCGGGAGAAGTGAATAAAGGGTATAATAATAATAATAAAGGTCCCCTGTCGCTCCAATTGAGTATACGTTCTGGAGTATTTGTCCCTTATAATAAGTATTAGAAAGCCCTACATGCTCACATGCTACACTAAGTTCAGGAATTGAAGCTGATGAACTTTACGGCCCTCTCACTTCCTCTCTGCCTCTCTCCCCCTCCCTCTCTAGCTCCAACCGCTGTACACCAGATTGTCTGGAGAACACTCCAGAGCGCGCATTCATAAGCCATGCTCCCAGTGCCAGTGTTTATTCTTCAATGGGGGACATATCTGTGAATAAACGGGGTTTGGGGAGCGAACGGCAGTATTAAAATTGTGAATCCAACGTGTGGGTGTGATTAAAAGATGCAAGTGTTTGGATTCTATATGTTCCAGCCAATGTACTGAATATGATAATGCCATTTTTACTTATGTCCTTCCAATGTGTTGGTAATGAGATCGGATTAAAACATATCCTGAAAATTGCTGTTTAATTCTCAGACCCCCCCCCAAAGGAGGGGTCACGAATCAACTGGCCAATAACCGAACTGGGGTCACAAGCACCCACCCCCTGACAAGCCGCAGGTATTGAAGCTGTGAGACGCCATTTTTCTCTCTCTTTTGTTTTTCACGCTCTTGTTTTCACACTCTTGTGTACTCTCCAGTAACTAAGTTTGTGCCGGTTGATAAGATCGCCTGTATCCACACTGGACTGCTACCTAAGATCTCTGAGTCGACACAGGGGCTTAGGAAAATAATCTTCAACGATCCACCTCTGGCGAGAGCAGAGGTTTTGAATGAGATATTTGCAACTTGCGAACTCTGAAACTGAACTTTGAACTCCGCGAACCTCAACTTCGCGCAGCAACGCTATACCATCACTGTTTCAACGGGAGTGCAGGCGCGCTACCCCTTTCATCAAACCGAGCGACCTTCAGTCACGTGCCTCCTCCATGCTTCGAGCCAGACAACACTGCCCGGACAACGCGCGATCACACACCTATTAAGGTTGTATCCAACAGTCGCCTGTGATTGTGGTGTGAGATGCCAAAGTGTTGTTTAAGCTTAGAAGACTTAGGATAGGCTGTGATAACCCATGACATCATTCTTTTCATTTCTGCTGTGTTTTCATATTGCCACATGTGTTTTTCCATCTTTTATTTGAATTGTGTTATAATATTATTTTGATATTTGATTAGTATAATTTCAATAAACATTATTAACTTTTGACCACGTCCGAGCGCCATCACATTATCTTAAGTCACTTGATTGAGTCAAGGACTCCGCCTACAGAATGAGATTGATGAATAAATTAGACTATTGATAAAGGTTATCTTGTTTCCCTGTACATAACAAGGTGGTGCCCCATACAAGTTTTGATTTAATGTCTTAAATCCATTTTCCTTCATATTTGTGATAACCGTGGTATAATCATAAATTATACTGGTCATAGTCATAACTCTAACCCGAGAACACGCTACAGCTGAAATGTATTGATTATGGTACTTTATGCACACAGATCATTATGAAGGTGCCAGGATCATGGCAAAGGTGTTTCGAGCAGCAGTCATCAATGGATGAGCGCCAAGACGTGCGAAAGAGACGACGCAACACACGCTATGACTCCAGTGACGAAGGTAATATAATAGTGCATTCAACAGTCCCAAAAGATTACTATTTTGAAATTGACTAATCTGAGCTAATTTACTCATATTCCACTAGATATTCCAAGCCCCAGGCAGCCATCGGTCCCCACAACGCAGGCCAAAGCCAGAATGCCAGGTGCTGGAGTCGAAAGGCTTCTGCAGGCTGTCCAGTACAATCCGCGTGTGCTGTACAATCCAGGTGCGCATGTTTGTGTTGTGAAATGTCTATGCCTATTTGCACACTGATAGTTGGACTATTTTTTTGATTTTGAATACCATTTTACTCATCTTGCAGGCCCCATGTATAGCACCCCAGCCAGACCAGGTAAGAGTGGCATGTACTGCTGTGGTGTTGTGTGTGTCTACCTGTTTCATGTCTTCATTTATTTTCCCTCCAAAAGCTCTGTGATGCCATCGCCCAAGAGAATGGCTCCAGTAGCATTGACTCCGTGTACCCCTCTACCCAATTGATGCTGCTCTGCAGATGCTGGTACGTGCAATTTCAGGAACTACTTCATGTTGCATGCAGGGATATATTTTGAGTTTAATTTAGTTTTATGTCAATGTACTTATAGCCACATCTGTGTTGATATCTAGATTTGACAGTACATCAGCAGTTCTCTGACTTACGGGAGCAGCTCCGTGAGCTCACGCAGAGTGTGAGGGAGCTGGCCCAGAGCATATGGCCTGGGGAGTCCAGAGGTGCCCAGGGAGAAGTGCTGGATGCACTGGACCCTGCCCAAATGGAGGAGGAGCTGCAGGTCTTTGAGGCTAAGTTGAAGGACCTCAGAGGAAGATGGTGAGTGTCTGCAGGGCAGAAGTTTATGCCTTATTTTTGCAGGGAAGGGTACAGTAAATGACTGTCTTTGTTTTGCAGACACAATACCTAGGTGCCATTGGTGGCAGAGACCTGGCTGACAGTCCGGCGGGTGCTGTCAGCTGTTGCCACACATGCGGTTTGGAGCGCCTAATGTGCACGGGAATAAGCCACTGAAGAGTATGACACTCTTCAGTGTTATAACACGTAAGAAGAAATGGTTCATATTTTTCAGCAAAATAATACATCGTCTTTTTTCCATGACCAATGTGAATTGAAACCATTACCTTTCTTGATAACTTAAAGGTGCAGTTATCATCTCCATGCCGAAGGCTATGATGGCGGAGGTGGCCGCCCAACTGCAGGAGACATTGAAACATGCCCCTGCTAAATGCAGAAGGGTAAGTGATGTCTTTTTTCTGTTTCTCCCACCCAGTGACACGGCATGGTTCCAATGATTGGGTACCACTGTTTTTGTGCATCTATGTGCGTTGTGTATTTACAGCCATTTCATTGTCTTTAGGTATCTGCAGAAGCCCGTCTGAGCACAGCCCAGCTTTCCGATGAGTAAGACTTCCCTTCCCCAGCCCATCTGACGCCCACCCGCAGCCCATCTGAGCCCAGCCCCCCCCCTAATAACTTTTTTTTAACAGGATGATTTTTAAAATCCTTTGTTTTTAGAAATTGTCTATAATGTTGCAGGCCAGACATTGTGTGCACTTTTTTTCTGGCTATCCATAGTGTGACAGACTATATGCACATTCTAAACATATTGTACTTTTTTAATATAATAAATCGTTCTTAACTGTTAATGGTGTTGTCATAACTTTTATACCATAATTAGGCATCGACTATATGGCATTAATAGGCTCTTTGTACAAGCTCCCCTACTTCCTGAAACTCTACAGGCATATTTTTTGTATATTGTATATTTTATGTACTATTGTATGGAACTGATTGATCAGGTGTGCTGCACACCGGATTAATTGCAATTTCCATCCAATATTATAGGACAGGAAATAAATATGCCTGTAGAGTTTCAGGAAGTGGTGGAGCTTGTGCAAAGAGCTTATTATTTTTGTAATGCAAATTATAAATATAGCCAATGGAAGTGTAGACCACATTGCAGCAACGGTATGAAATTAATATATAGACGTGTATACCACGTTGCAGCCAGGTACGACTACAACGTTACTTCCGTCCACGTTGCCACAACAGCAACACAACGTGCGAAATATACATCGAAATCATCACGGAAATCACATAGTTGTGTGCACATTGCAGGCACGTTGGACCTGCACGTTTCAGGGACTTGTGTGCAGATACCGCGTTTGCGTTGCATGCACGTTTAACTTGACGTTGAGTGGACCATACAAACGTCTAAATTGTACGTTGCTGCAACCAGATTGTGTTGGTAGGGCTAGTCTGTTCAGCTCTTTTGTCTGCCATATTTTGGAGTTGTTTATTGAAATTGGCTCGATACAGCTATTGGTGGCTTAAAAACAGGCAAGGTCCAGCCTGGCTTATGTGTGGCTGGCTTGTTTCTGTTCAGGACTGGTAGGATGGAAGCTAATAAGGGTTGGGACAGGATCTGACCTATAAGGCAAGGGGTAAAGGTCGGAGTGAAAGGATGAACATGTGGAGGTTTGGGGTATAGTCCCATAAAATCCCCACCACGGCCTTGAACCCTGATCTCCCAGGTGGGAGTCCGATGCTTTCACCGCTACTCTACTTGTGCAGTGGAGATCGGCAGGCTGATTTTGGTGTTCATTATTTTGATGTGCTGGGACTACTACCTCTTGTGGGGCCAACAGAGAAATGCAGGTCAACATTGACAAGCGTGAGGGAGGGAGTGACAACCGGACAAACGTTATCCTTGGTGCACTGGCTTACAACTATGCACAAAAAATGTAAATGAGTTAAAAGTTGATCTTTTTTAGATTGGTCTCTATTGCTGAATGATACCCAGAATTATTTTTTTTCCTCTTCTAGCCCTATCTATTATAATCTATTTCTGGTAGAAATAATGCATTTGGGCCGCATGCCGTCACGTGACTTGCAATACCGGGCTTGGCCTCTAAGCCCATGGTGGCTTCAATGCGCCAAGCTGATCCTGGGGGCTTGGTGCTATCGTGGAAGAGTGGCACTTTGTCAGCCCAAAGCACACAGCGCCACCAAGTGGAAAGAAACACAATGTGCACTGACAAAGAGAACTACTGCTTCAAACGCTCAATACTGCACTGAAGAGAGAAATACTTTTGTTAATCATGATTTCTAAATGCCTGGCTGTGTTCAGTAAAGTGAAGGCTCCTTTTTTATTTTCTTTAAAAAAAAATCAGTGGTTTGTAATTTCCCGCCTGCAGACGCCACATCTATAATTCAGGTCCCCCGTGCCCAAAGGCTCAACCATCTCCTCTCATACAAAGGAAACATCCATTTCATTTAAGCATTGCGGTGTTGAAAAGATTCCCCATGGCCCTGCTGTGTCCATTTCAATTAATTAGACTGCTGCAGCATCAGGCTGCAGAACTAAATAGGGCCAGCCTGTCGCACTTCATTTGAGAAAAATGGCAATGTGCCTGAAAGAGTGTGAGACAATTATCAGCTATCCTGAAGACTCAGAACTGTTTATGATAACAATAATGTATACATTTAAAGCAATACATTGCGATATTTGGACCTTTACAAACATGTCTGGTGCTAATTCTCCAATTAGATTTACTAAAAGTAAGCTGAATCGTCCAAACAGTTTACTCAGAAAGATAATACATTGACATTTATTACCTTTTGAAACTCGCGCCCCCGGCATTCAGTCGAAGTGCGCATGTGCAACGTTGTGCTTAAACAACACAAGTGTAGCTAACTATTCCGGGGTCGCCAACTATTCCGGGGTCTATGGATATCATGCGTTTTTTAGCTCAATGATATCATGGCGGAGGTGAGAAAACCGAAGCCAAACATCACGGAGGAAGCCAGTACAACAGTGCACTTACTCGCAGAGCCTGTGGGGGTGCAGTTCAGAGAAAACCGGAGAAAACGCTATGTATTGCTTTAATATAGAAAATCACTTTTGTGCACTACAGAAACGCATCATACACAATACAATTTAACCCTCCATCTTGGTGTACAAAGTCAAAAGTTGTGTCAACCAAATGAGGCTCAATGCAAAGAAAGAACAAGATTTGACACACTGAAAAGAAATCCTTCTTCCCTTAAGTACCCCCTTTAAAAAAACAACAAAAAAACAAGAACTCTCCTTTACAATGAATCCTTCTGTATTAAACTGTTCGCAGCCCTGATAAAGGTATTGGTACCAAACCTTACCCAACCTCTACATCACAAAGACATATCCTTACTTGGGGCTCATATTTTCTGTTCACTGACTTGTCTGTCTGTTGGGAGATTGTTGGCACAAAGACGGCAGTAAAATCGTAAAACGTAAAATCTCAAAAGCTGAAAGATCCAAGTCCTTGGTGAATGCACCACCGGTTTGGGTCAAGAGGCCTGGCGCTTCACTGAGCCTGTTGTCTGAAGGGCAGCCTCCGGGGTGGGGTGGGCTGGTGCTTCACTGGGCCTGGTGCCTGGAGGGCAGCCTCCGGCGGTCTTTGGTTGCGTTCCTCTTCCTCTTCTTGCTCAGGAAGTTCTCAAGCTTGCCGCTTTTCTTCAGCTCATGATACTTCTCGGCCAGCTCCAGTTTCTTCTTGTCCGCTGGGGAGAAATAAGAAAAGGCAATAAGGATTTTATTTGAATAAAATAAGGACACTTTATTTGAAAGGGTGTGCATGTGACTAGCATGATACTGTCATAACCATGACATGACACACAAAGGAATCTCCTGATATGGAAATATGTTGGCGTGTGCCTGCGTGCACCAAAAAAGCATTACATTTTAACTCGCACACTCTCAAGAATAATATCCAAACGTTTTGTTTACAGCTCTGTTGTGGGCCTGATTCGCAAGTATGCGCGTTTTGCCTCACGCAACCGCATCCAGTTCCATGGAGGCTCAAGAGAATTGTTAGCAGCAGCATTAGATCAACAAAACGCAATGCAAATGCTAACTAATGCACAGGTCTCGTAGCATAGTATAGTGTTGTGGCAAACTAGAAATACCGCTTCACGGATGTATGCCTCCGCCAAGTCAGGTTTCTCTAAACATATTGCGTGAACTTGACCATAAGTCAAGTGATATTGACCTTTGACCACCAAAATCGAATCAGTTAATCCAGGAGTGCAACTGGAGATTCTGGCCAACTGTGAACAAATTTCGTCAAGCCGTTCTTGAGATATCTCGTTCACAAGAATGGGACAGACGTACGGACAACCCGGAAACATAATGCCGTCCGGCCACAACTGTGCCGGGCGGAGGCATGAAAATGTGAATATTACTCTTGAGAATAACTCGATTAGGCTAAACCTTGTAAGAAATAGCATTAATGTTAAAAACTCTGTTAAGAGTTTTACTCTTAAAGACTTTAACTGCATCACTAGTTGCATAAAGCCACATGCATAATCAAGTAATAAATGATATATATATATCATTATTTTCAGAATAACTTGGGCTATCAGAATATGAAAGATGCAATGATGTCACATGAATGTATAAAGAGGTATAAAGAGGTATATGACCATAAAGACAAAAGACAAAAACTAAATGGAAACTGAATCTCACAAATTTGCTTAGAGAGATTAGCTCCTCAAAACTGTTTTACCAAGTATTGGCAATCAGGAAAAAATAACCAACACTCTAGACACCCAAAAATAAAAACTATTCACATATACAATTAAAGTACACATGCTTTTTATAAGTGGGAAGTAGGAGTGCCATTTAAATGAAAATCTACATATTATTGATCAGATAGACTATTCAATAGTGTTGCACGGTGTATCGATACTAGAAAAGTACCGCGATACTGTCGTCAAAAACGGTACAATACCCAAATTTAAAGTATCGATACTTTAGGAAAGACAGTGTTTTAATAAGAGCCGTATATATTGAGTCGCGTTCATGCGACAGTGAAGCCGTGTTTGTTTGTAGGCTATAGCGCTCTGCTTCTCTCTCCCAAGATCCCCGAGTCGCGGGGCAGTATGTGTCGCTCTGTCACTGCAGCGCAACAGTTTTAACTAGTCTAACCTGAGATGGCTACAAGTACAAATGTCGACCGTCCACAGCTTGTCGATAAAGCTGATGTGCACAGCGAAATCTGGCATTATTTTGCTTACAGAGCCGACGGTGAGGGCAAGCCCACGGACATTACAAAGCCCATCTGTAAACGATGCTACAAATCTATAAAAACCAAGGGAGCCAATACGACCAACCTGGCAAAGCATCTTGCAGACAGACATGCCGACCTTTTACAGTACACAAAGAATTCAAAGAGCGACAGGTTAGCGAATGTGATAGAAGATAAGATACACACAACAGCAACACCAGTACTGAATACAACCGAAGGATATTTAGTCTACCTTATGTTTGAATGTATGAATGCACAATACATTTATTGCACCAGATGATAGCTAGTGAAGCTAATTTTCATCCGTAGCATGAGATTTTTAGCTAGCATAGCTGCAGCCTGGCTGCAAGCCTAGCTCTCTGCCTAGCACACATGACAAAAAAAAATCTATACCTGCTCCGACCTCCTAGAGCGAGAGAACTGTTAACCGTGAGACAATTATCTCTTCTGATAATTTGGAATAGCAAAAATGCTTCAATAGGCCTGGGTTAATTAATAGTAATAATAAGCTTTTCAAGTTCTTATGATTATCTCACAGTTTGCAACAACATAGGCATAATTAATTGATTTCTCCCCACACAGACAAACAAACAGATGCCAGCACAGTCCCAAACCACCCAGTCGAGGCAGCCTTCCCTTCCAGCTGTGTTTGAAAGCTACAGGAAATATAATAAAGACTCAAAAGATGCAAAAAGACTGAACAGAGCACTAAAAAAAGCCAACAATTTAAAGTTCCATGTTCTGTCATCTATTATTCCATTACTTTTCCTTATGTTTTAGATTTTCGCCGTGGTATCGTTTCGGTATCGCGATATTTTGGCCAGGTATCGTATCGTATCGAAGTCATAATTGTCACAGTGACCTTGACCTTTGACCACCAAAATCTAATCAGTTCATCCTTGTGTCCAACTGGACATTCTGGCCAAATTTGAAGAAATTCCCTCAAACTGATCCTGAGATATCATGTTCATCAGGCCAAAAACGCCTTTTGTGAGGTCACAGTGACCTTGACCTTTGACCACCAAAATCTAATCAGTTCATCCTTGAGTCCAACTGGACATGCTGGTCAAATTTTAAGAAATTCCGTCAAGCCTTTCTTGAGATGTTCGCGTTAACAAGAATGGGACGGACGGACGTACAGATGTGAGAACATAAGGTGGTCACCTGACCCGCGTTATTCTAACAGATGCTTTATGGCATTCCGCACCACCACTCGCATGCCCATAGAGGGTGCAGTAATACTACTCATTGACCCATTGCTGTAGCTCATCTCGGACATAAGATGAACCTACTTTGTTCTCAAACTCCTTGTTATCAGTCTGGTTGTAATTTCATTATTACGAACAAAGCCTATCTATCTATAGTATCTATCTCTGTAACTGTCAGGTCAGGTCTATATCTGTTAACTCATATGGAACAAGGTATTGGGACAAGTAGAGGTTTAATACAGTAGGCTAACTAGCTAGCTAGCTGGCTAGCAGTGTTCTCATGGAACATGACCATCAGGACGAGTAAGCTAGCTAACGGAGATGACTAGAGATGTGTTTGAAATGGTTCACTCACTCCCTATTCCCTATGTAGTGTTACCCATATAGTGAAGTACATAGGGACTAATTTAAAAGTTTGGAACACTACATGGAACGTCATTGCTTCGGATATTCATGGAATGTACACAAACACCATCCACTTGACACAGGGGTCAGATGTCAGGGGTCATGGGTCAGCTAGCAAGCTAACTACTGTACCAGTTAGCTAGCAACTACGTGGACACAGGCTGATCTACTGTACACAATTGGACCCAGGAGTGTTCTCATATGGAACTAGGCTACAGTTGTTTCAAGACCAGCAGTAACGTTAGTGGTTTAATTTTTGTCCTTCGCTTGGCTATTCTTGTTGGGGTGAACTGACCAGCTGTTTCAAATCGCCGGTATAAACAGGAAGAGATGCCCACTTCTATAACTGGATCTACAGTACACAGCAAACAAGCATAACAGTGCGTCATGAAGACCGACAACTTCCTACAGTACCTCCTGGAATACCCCACTTAAAGGTCTTTCACATTCAAATTCTCTTGATGGTCTGGGGATTTGCGAGACGTGTTAAGGGAGTGCATCAGTCGTGATCCTTGACAGTAGGCTACCAGCCACATTATTGGAATCCTGGAAAATGTTGATTGCGCTCGAAAATCATGAAAGCATAAAGGTAAAAATGCAGCAATAGAAGTAATCTAGATGAGATGGCGGTTTAAATGAATGGCAACACGTAGCCTAGAGGAAAGTCCTCACGCGAGCATCAATTGAGGCTGGTGATAATGCTGATAATCTACAGTAGGGCCAGGGTTGCCAAGTCTCACGCATTGAGCATGAGACACGCATTTCAGCCTCTTCTCACGCACTTGTGCGTGACAACTCTGCTGCGGAATGGCCGGTCATGGCAAAGCACCCGCTAACGTAGGCTACCCCCCCTACGATCCAGGGCTAGGAAACAGGTTTATTTGAATATAAAATCATTTGTAGAAGGGGGGGGGGGGGGGTTGCAATAGTCTAGTCCAGGTTCGCTGGCGAGCTAGTCAGATGGCGCATGCATGTGTGGACATTGTATTCTTCAACATTCATTGGAGTGGTCCAGTTGGCAGCCTTTCACTTTAATTTGTCACCTTTGCTAACTTTGAATTACGGCTGTAAGATTTGATGGGGATGAACTACTGTATCTCATACTGTATGTCCATTCAGATAAGGGATGGTTGCAGAATAATCATGGTCAAACCTGTTCCACCCTACGGACCCGCGGGCGGGTCCAGCGGGAACAACACCAAAAAATATGCATGCATAGTGTACAAACAATATTACATTGATCTAATATTTGATTGTTCATCAAAGAAGAGGTATTGGCGCGACAAACCCAACCCTCCATGAGCAATTTGACCTAGCAATATGCCTGTAACAATTTTGGTGGTTTATTACATAATGCACCAAATTATTACATTTTCTTCATAAAGAAGTGCAACATTCTGTAATAACCGAGGCAATATGTAACAACTTATTACAAAATACGTCAAAGTTTATTACATATTGCGTTCAAGAATATTATTTCATAATGTGGCAGATTATGGCGTTATTACATAATAATGTGAAAATGTATTACATTATTACATAATGCACGATTATGAGGCTACATGAGGCGGCGCTACAAGCTGAGGGAAAAAAAAATGAGATTTGAACCCCGATCGCCGATGCGATAAGCGAAGGATCAACCAGATGAGCTAAACATCCACTCACTTATCCAGCGGTGCAGACTATAAAAATACATACATGCAAGACAAGAATAAATATATATATATATAGGAAATTAAAATACTAATGTGTAAAAGAGAGCGATCTATTTGTCTGTCCGTCCAACCATCCATCCATCCATCCGCATCCTATGTGTCCTTGCTGGCACACGCCGGCCGGTCGCCACAACAGTAAGACGCAAGCCATTGTAAACGCCACTGGCGTCTGACGCATGCCACTATATGCCACTGCCGTCTGACGCATGCCATGAAAATGCCACAAACGGCGCCATTGGTGGCTGGCACATGCCACTCTGATCGACGCATGCCACAAAAGACAAAAGTGCCAATGGCCACTAGATGGCGCATGAATGCCTCGCCAGTGGCGTATGTCGAGTCGCCAGTGGAACATGTCGGCGCCACAAAGTGTTCTCGCTGGCCCTCCTGCGAGTGGCGCCGCCGGTGGCTGTTTGGACGCATCCACTCAGCGCGCAGCTCTTCAGCCAACTGGAGGATGAAGTCGCGTCTGGGGAGGCTCTGTAGACTATGCGTCTCTCCACCAGTCCCCAGCGAGTCCAAGCTCCCCCAATGAATAATACTTATTTATAATAGCCTACATAGCGCAAAACGCGAAAACATACACGATATTTTTTATTTGAATGATCTTGAATATATTTAACAATAGGAGGTGCAACAGAACACAATTTCAGGGAAAGTCATTGACTGGCGGACTAGTTTTATTAAAGGTATAACATGGTCATTTTCATGGTCATTTTTTGAGTTTGTAAATGCTATTTGCACAAGAGGACATTGAAGAAACACAATAAAAACATTAAATATATCCGTTTTGTAGTTTTGAAGAAACTGAAAGCTTAACATTTTCAGTCCAATTTGACTCGGGGTGAAAATGCTCCAAATTCGTGACGTTTTTCCCTTTGTTGACGTCACCCTAAAGTTTGAAAAACCCGCCTCTACTCCCCTGCACCCGCCTCCAACAGAAATCTGTCTGGCTCCCGCACCTGCTGTCTTTGCGCCGTTTCACCATCTATCCAACATGGTAAGGCAGCTCTGAACCCTTTCTCATCTTGAGAATAATTGAATAGTTGCAGTCTCAATGATGACCACCTCTTATTTTAATATAATTTGTACGTTTTATAGGCCTAATTGTATTTGTGGTTGTCATACATATTGGGAAGTTTTTACCATGATCTCCGTGTCTGATTAGTAGCCAACCTAGCTAATGCTAGATAAACGAACCATAACGTTAGCTGTAATTGGCAACAGTTTTTAAAAAGCTGTCTGATCCAGCTAGCTATCTGTCTTTATCCAGCATGTTGACGTTAGCTAGCCTAATGTTTGGAATGATAGCTAGCTGTGTTAATTATCCTAGCATGCTAACGTTAGCTCTCAATGCATTTGCTTTTGGTAACCTTAGCCCTCCTGTGCAATGGCAGAAACACAGCGCACCATACTGTACTCTTCCCTGGCATAAAATCTACTTGCACCAGGTGCAAACTGTGCTGTAAGGTTTCCGAAGCGATAGCCTACCATAACTGTTGTGAGCGTGCTTTGTTGTATAGGCCAATACAATAGGCAACGTTACGAAGTCAAAGTTGGATATAAGTCAGTTTGTCTCCACAAGAATCTCCCGATTATCTCTCGCTCAAACTTAATTCGATATAATGTAGACTTAATAGCCTATTGTTGTAATTTATGCTGTTTTGCATATGCAAAATAACGATGCTATTACTAATCGCTTTTATAATTTGCCCCCTTTTCTTGTAGCCCGATCACTACATTTCCAATACTGGGACTCGGGAGGTCCAGGTCCCGCGCTTCAGGGCTCTGGAGGTGTGCAGGTCCTGGAGGACAGGTTGCAGCCAATGTCACCTAATGATATTATAAATATGTTACAACACCGCCCTGTTTTATGAGAAATTAGCCTGTCTTAATTTAATGTCATGTTGTATGCGCAACAATTACCTCGGAAAATAAAGACGTAGTCCTACAGTACCCGTGCGGGTTTTTGTCATTTATTTATTCTCACATTGAGATCTTAACTTGATCAAACACACCTGTGTACTGAATCGTTTGTCCTAAGGTCTTGTATTGCAGCATTGTGATGCGCATATAGAGGCTATTGTGCTAAAATTATGACTACATTTCAGGGTGGGTGGAGGTGAAGATATTAAGACAAGTTATTATGTTCCTTTCATAATTTACAACTCCAAATAATTGTAATTCTGCAAAACATTCTGAAAGTTGTGTAAGCCTAATCATCACTGTGGCATCTGCTCCACATAATGTTGATCATCCCAGCACCTCGATCCGACCCAACTTCAGGAAGCATTGCGCATTTTGGGATTAAACAGCTCCAGTAGCGATATTCTATTATAACCAGAGGGCATTACAATAACAATCAAAACGAGATCTATTGACTGCATGACCTGTTAGTCTCCAGACTCCGGAGTAGGCTATACCCCTTGACCGCTGCGCTCACGGAGTCGTGGTGCACGGCCCTCTGTCTCCAAACTCATCGATTATGTTGAATCGCTGCTCTACGCATGCAGTCTGCCACATATTAGTAGGATCAGTAGGCTGGCCTATATGTAGGCTACATCCCCAGCCCCTTTCTGCAAAATGTATTGTGTTGCCTTTTTATGTGAAATGAGCTATAATGATTTAATTGATCTGACTAATAATCAGTTATTGCAGTGGTTTTCCGCTCGATTCCCTATATCACCACAACTGACATATGTTGAACCCAGAACAGTAACGTTTCAGTGTTCAACTGGCTTTGTTGGACACCTACTAAGATAAATAACGTTAGACTGGTGAACAATGCGGATGTTATGTCGGTTTCACAGTGCAAATGATCTGTCTTCTGGCAAGACCCACAATTGCAATTATTTGACTAAATAGGTACTGTTCGTAGCTGGCTGAAAGCTATAACGTTAGTCTAATAGCCCAAGCCTCCAAGCTTGCGTGGCCGGCTGCAGGGTGCTTTTTCCTCTGTGTCGTGGGGGAGACGTGCCGTCGTTATACCTTTATCGTACTTTTCCCAAATAGGCCTAATGCAAATTCGAGGATACGGCCTGTTAGGTAGCGTGTATCTTTATAATGTGTGGGGGTTAATATGATATTAAGGACTTTGTAAATGCCCCTGGTTAGCAGCTAGAAAAATGGCTATTTATCTGGCTGTTGCGCGATCTAGCTCTTGTGTTGTCTAGCTCGAAGCGGTGGTAGCTATGGTAACGGGGCACACGCCTGTCAATCATAATGATTCCAGTTGGTCATTTGCTCAGAGAACTGTCAATCAGTTGTTATGAATCACGCCCAGTTTTGAGTGAGTGAACTTTTTGTGGCAGATTCAGACCTATAAAAACATATTTTAAAAGAATTTTTATGGATGAATTCTGAAATAGTTAAACACATTTGTTTTGTTGTTGCCTAAAGATATCTGTAAAGTGTTATATTGAATTACCATGTTAATCCTTTAAAATATAGTTATGTGCAAATGAAAACCCACATCGATTTTTGGAAATCAGATAAAGGCGTTCACAAGACCATTTCAATAATCGCATTATTACCATTATCGAGTCATGATAGAAGAAGATGGATGGATCGGTTATGATTGGCGTAGGCTATAGTGTGCATGTGAACACACTCACTGTCAAACCTGTATGCACAAGATAGTTAATGTCCGGATATAATTGGCAATAATGAGTGATCTTTACTCATGGCGACTATGTCAATTTTGTATGGATCCACACCTCCGTTCAAGATGATTTTTTCTTTGTATCGTGCTGAAGCCATAGCCTACTAATACGGTATTCGGATGAGCACAAAGAGTAGCTTTTTCCCGAATAGTAAATTCGTACGAATATTGTAAAAAATATTCGGGAGGGGGGAGAACAGTCAAATACTGTATGAGCGAGCAATTCGCGCACGTTCTGTCTGCTTGTTGACATGACACAACGGGGGGGAGAGAGAGAGACACAGAGGCTTGCAGTCTCACACCTGCTGTCTGTCTAGAGGGAGATGGAGAGAAAGTTTGGAGCGCGCTGAGGAGCCATATAGTAGGCAGGCAACGAATGTAAGCAGCACCGAGGGCTTTTGTCCCTAGTTAACTGGTTTATTGAGAGGAGCCATATAGTAGGCAGGCAACGAACGTAAGCAGCACCGAGGACTTTTGTCCCTAGTTAACTGGTTTATTGAGACAGTTATTAGGGGCCAGGCAGCGTAGCTGCCGGAACCCTATTGTATTTGCCTATATTATTATTATTATTATTCTCCTTCCACTGAAGTCTAACTTCCCATGGACAAAAAATCGCCAAAATTTGCACAAAGCTCCAGTCCTATACCCAAAGTCCTCAACCTGCATTGTAGGTCAATAAACCTGAAGGTGGCGCTACAGCAACAGTCTAAAGTTTAAAACTTTAAAAAAATCATAACAAATCAGCCATAGGTGCTATCACTGTAAAACCACCACGTGAATGTAGTCCCAAGTGAGATAAAACCTTCATACGCTTTGACCTTGCAGGAATTTTGAAGTCCATCACTCTGATTTCTTCATAAACTGTAAAACCTATCAAACCTATCTCCTCCCACATTTTTTATTCAATTGACACCAAAATCGATCTACTGTATCTTCAGACTGTCCTTACCAAACGATCCTCACAGATTTTTGAAATATGAAAAATAGAGCCCACAGCACTTCAAAAAGTTTTACTGTTAACAGTTCTGTATAGTTCCTATTAATTCTCGCCAAATCAATGTCTGATCATCCTCATAAAGAGTGACAACATTGGCCACATATCCAAGATGTAGTATGATTTTTTTCAGAATTTTATCTCAAAAATTGAATTTTTAAAAATATGTTTAATTCTGTCCTCTGAAACCAACACTACATACAGAGAAAACTACATTACCCACAATCCAACGCAAGCTCCACGAATCTGAGACATCGCTGTTGGCAACCCTACCCAACCCCCGCCGAGGATTACAATGACTAAATTGATTGATTGGCAACTGACTGAGTACACAGCTGCTGAAGTTAATGTTCAATTATGAAAAAAAAAAAGCTAACAAAACCTGTAACCCACATTTTTCAATCAATTAATACTAAAGTTGCTACACTGGATCTTCAGACTGTCATTCACAAACTCATTGACCAGATTATTGAATTATCAAAATTGAGCTTACAATGCATTAAAATGTTTTACTTATTATTATTATTCTCCATCTTCCACTGAAGTCTAACTTCCTGTGGACAAAAAATCACAAAAATGTGCACATAGCTCCAGTACTAAACCCAAAGTCCTCAACCTGCATTGTAGGCCAATAAAGCTGAAGGTGGCGCTACAGCAAAAGTCTAAAGTTTAAAACTTTAAAAAATCATAACAAATCAGCCATAGGTGCCATCACAGTAAAACCACCACGTGAATGTAGGCCCAAGTGAGACAAAACTTTCATACACTCTGACCTTGCAGGAATCTTGATTATTATTATTATTCTCCATCTTCCACTGAAGTCTAACTTCCCGTGGACAAAAAATCACCAAGATTTGCACATAGCTCCTCCAGTAGTATACCCAAAGTCCTCAACCTGCATTGTAGGTCAATAAACCTGAAGGTGGCGCTACAGCAACAGTCTAAAGTTTAAAACTTAAAAAAATCATAACAAATCAGCCATAGGTGCTATCACTGTAAAACCACCACGTGAATGTAGGCCCAAGTGAGACAAAACTTTCATACGCTTTGACCTTGCAGGAATTTTGAAGTCCATCACTCTGATTTCTTCATAAACTGTAAAACCTATCAAACCTATCTCCTCCCACATTTTTAGTTCAATTGACACCAAAATTTATCTACTGTATCTTCAGACTGTCCTCACCAAACGATCCTCACAGATTTTTGAAATATGAAAAATTGAGCCCACAGCACATCAAAAAGTTTTACTGTTAACAGTTCTGTATATAGTTCCTATTAATTCTCGCCAAATCAATGTCTGATTGTCCTCATAAAAAGTGACAACATTAGCCACATATCCAAGATGTAGTATGATTTTTTTTGAGAATTTTATCTCAAAAATTGATTTTTTTTAAAATATGTTTAATTCTGTCCTCTGAAACCAACACTTCATACAGAGAAAACTACGTTACCCATAATCCAACACAAGCTCCACGAATCGGAGACATCGCTGTTGGCAACCCTACCCAACCCCCGCCGAGGATTACAATGACTAAATCGATTGATTGGCAACTGACTGAGTACACAGCTGCTGAAGTTAATGTTCAATTATGAAGAAAAGCAAACAAAACCTGTAAAAATTAATAAACATATCTCATCCAACATTTTTCAATCAATTAACACCAAACTTGCTACACTGGATCTTCAGACTGTAATTCACAAACTCATTGACCATTGTTGAATTATCAAAATCGAGCTTACAACGCATCAAAATGTTTTACAAATGTTTTACGATACGAATGTACAAAATGAACATTGGAATGTCAACTTTCTTGTTGTCCTATTCTCTCGCTTATTGCTCCTAAACTTGTCGGAAATTGCCTGGCCCCGCCTCATCGCTGCGAAGCAGCTTTAATTGGATTTTGTTTTCTTGTCGACATTGATTTTTATTAAATAAAACATTCTATCTATTATTCTCACCCCATAACTCAAAATTAAAGAAAGCATATTTAATGTTAACATGCTGTTTCAGTATACTGTAGGCCTACGTTTCACAATTTTGTTATTTTCGTTCTTTAAAAGTACAGTAATACAGGAAACTAACTAAACTCAACTGTACACACTTACTGCACTACTTTTTGAATGATTGCTCTTTTTCTTAGCTTATCCTTTTTTGCACTAGCATTTTGTACGTACTCTTTGCACTGTCCTGTCTTAGCACTGTCCTGTCTCATCCTTGCACCCTGTCCAATGTTATGTACCACGACCGAAAGCAAAATTCCTAGTACGTTGAAAAACTACAATGGCAATAAAAGAAATTTTGATTCTGATTCTCTCATTTTGTTTTTTGAAATAATCCGCTATAGACTCCTTCATCTTTGTAACTTTTGTCGATAAATGGATACTGGACAGCAGGTGGGTGAGGGTGTTGCGTTGCCTGATTGTGTTCACTGGGGCGCTAGATGCGTGCTCTACCTTCCTGCACTTTCATCGTTTCATGACTTTCATGGTCAGAATGCTACAAACGCTGGTGGTGGGGTGAGTCTAGCACGGCCATGGTCAGTAGGGCTAGTGGTGGGGTGAGTCTAGCACGGTCATGCTCAGTAGGCTACACGCGCTGGTGGTGGGGGTGCAGGCGAGACTGTGCATCATGCACTCGCATGAACGCAGCTGCGTTCAATTTTAACTTGCGCACGCTCAAAAAACAGTCACATATGCAACCATTTTGGTCACAGTCTGAAGCCCTGAGAGGATCCCCACTCTAGTTCACTTACAGCTCTTCAAGAAGAAAGGCTCCAGGCCCTGGCCGGCCATCTCCCTGCGTCTCCTCTTGAACTCCAGCTCCGCCTCCCTCTGCTGCTCCAGACTCTTCCTGGCTCGCTCCTGGTTCTCCTACAGACGCACCGTTAAAACGGAAAACTATTAGGCCAGGCAACGCATCAATACCAACCTGCCATTGAGATTTTTTTTCCCAACGGTGTCGAGGTTTCAATATGAATGAACCGTACTGTTTTTTTTATTTCAAAACATGCATGAGGGTTAGTTAAAGTTGTTTGTGTGTGTTGTGTTAAGTGCAAATACAAGAGCAGCACAGTAGAGAAGCCACCATTCTCTTCAACAATACAGAAAACTAACCATTCTTTTCAACAGTAAAGAGAACCCACCATTCTCAACAGCACAGATAACCCACCATTCATTTCAACAATAAACAGAACCCACCATTCTCTTCAGCAGGAACTGGAGCTTCTCCTTCTGGTGGACAGGCTTGGTTTTTTTCAGCATCTTCTGCACAACCTGGAGGGTGACAGAGGCGTACGTTTGACCTAACGTGTTACTTTACAGCAGTAAAAGACTGCATGTGTGATCATCGTGATCAGGTACCACCTTATGGCTTGAAAAAATATAAGCATGCCCTTGGAGAGACTAACATGTACCAACTGGTACCCTAGCTCAGCTGGAGAGACTCTCACAGGTACTAAGGGGTACCCTAGCTGAATCTGTAAGAGCTGCCAATAGCGACATAGGGGATGAGTGTTCAAATGTTCTATGCACTTGAGTAGCTGAATAGATTTATTAATCTGTCGTCTTTACTGTATTGCCTGATGGTGTAACTGTATTAAGTAGAGGGTGTGTGGGAAATGATTGGATCTGTGCTGCTGTCTCTTTCTGTGTTGAAATGTTGGGATGTGTGCTGTTGTCTTTTAACTGTTGGTTTTAAATTAACTTTGACATTACTTTTCAGCCCCTTTTTTAAAATAAAATTATCTAACCACAATCATCATACAATATCGTAAAATACCCTGAGGCAAACGTCAAATGACAAAATGCAAGGCAGAAAAACGCATTTTAAAATGTCAGCTTTTAACTACGTTATCTACTCACTTCTTTCTCTTGTTGCCTAATATCATTCATGAATTTGTATGTTTTCTCAAAGATCTCTGGCTTGTATTCACCAGACAGGTCATCGAAACGAGGATCTCTGGACACCTGAGAAGAAAACAACAGGGGAAGAAAGATGCAGTGGAGTGAGAGAAGCTGGTGTTTGAATAGTGTCAAAATGACCTTGCCCTCATAGTACACTCTTACCGCTTTCTTCACAGGGACTACTTGTCGGAGAAATGGAGCAGGCCTTTTGGCTGATATCTCCATGGGCCTAAAGCAAAGGCATAAATAATAATTACTAATAGTAATTATTATTATCAAGGGGTCTTTATTTAGCCACATGCAACACAAACACACGTAAATGAGCGGCACACAGCACACACATCTATAGCTGTCACCCCTGCATTTATTCCATCCAAGCTGTCCTCCTCCAGGGGCAGCAAACCAAGTACAAGTGCTCTGGACTGAACAGCGATTTGTTCTTTGCTTTACTTTGACTTTGCTTCCATCTTTCAGATAGTGCAGTCCTTGCTCCTTGGTCTCGCCGTTGCTTGCATTTTTCAGCTGATCGAACTAGCCCTCGTCTCCACTAATACCATTCCTAATCGCGGTTTTGTGCTCTGCGATGCGTAATTTCAAATTGCACTTGGTCTGTCCGATATAAACCATGCCACAAGGACACTTCTGTCCTTGTCCTGTCCTGTCCGTGGGTGGTGGAACACCTTAGTGTTCATGGTGTTAGAGCAGTGAGTACACCTGCCAGGTGAAGGCAGATGAAATGCATAAGAGATTCAGACAGAGGGGCTATAAGGAATCTGTCATCAGTACGGCCAGGGACAAGATGAAAAATGTAGAAAAGGAATCCCTCCTTACGCCCCCAACGACAAAGAAACACAGAACAATAGAGTCACTTTTGTGTCCGAGTTTAACACCTCCTCTCAGGCCATTAGTAAGATTGTCCGCAGACACTGGGGCATACTCAAGTGTGACCCTCAGTTGAAAGTCATTGCTAGCCTACCGCTGAGATTTTGCTATAGAAAAGGCAGGAATATAAGGGATGCCATTGTCTCTTCTGTTTATAAATCTCCTAGTGATAATTCCAATTGGCTCAAGAAAGAAAGCAGCCAACTGTGTGGCAACTACCGCTGTGGCAGGTGTACTCACTGCTCTAACACCATGAACACGCAGGTCTTCCACCACCCACGGACAGGACAGGAGTATAAGATCAAGGGTTTTATTAATTGTAATACTACCCATGTAATCTATATGCTTTAGTGCCCTTGTGGCATGGTTTATATCGGACAGACCAAGCGCAATTTGAAATTATGCATCGCAGAGCACAAAACCGCGATTAGGAATGGTAATATGGATTACGCTATCGCGAGACTACAGTGAGAGGGGCCTTGGGGCGGCCACTTCACTCAAATTCATGGGTATTGAAAAAGTCTCCTTGCCATCTACAGGAGGCGACATGCGAACACTTTTACTGCAAAGGGAGTCCTATTGGATTTTCACTTTGAATGCTGTGGAAGCCAATGGCCTGAACGAGTCTGGAACTTAATTCCTTTTTATAGACATGTTAATGCATCATGTATCTAATTTATGTATCTTTATATTGTGTATTCATGTATATATAATGTTCTGTGGTTTTCCATATGCTTTGTATACTTTGTGGAGCCTATTGCTCTAATTGATTGTGTTTTTTGCTATTGATGAATTGTTGCACTGTTTCTTTACCATTGCTCCTTTGATTGCAATTGTCTACCTGTGCGTAACGGGTGTGTCCTGTAGCCACACCCCTATAAAAGGGGACTGAATTCAGTCCTTCTGATGAAACCTGAAGAAGCGCTTTGCAAAACACCTTGTTTCTGAAATAATGTATAAAGTCAAGTTCTGGAGTGTGCGGTCCCCTCCTTCTAATACTGATAAGTAAACGGGACTTTTTTATTTTTTTGATTCATTGCTTCGGCATCTGACCAGCACCTCCGCCCTGTTGGATGTGCACGGAGAACCTCCTTTGTCTTGTGATGTGTCCTGATCTCAAGTTATTATAAGCCGAAAACAGCGGGGTCATCTCAGAATTTCACGAAGTAAATGTGCATCACCTGTTTAAGCAGCTGAGTTTAACACAGCTGTAGATCGGCTATTGCTAGTTTTGTGTCCGATGTCCCATTCATATCTCAGCCAAACACAACTATGCTTGAACTTTTCCACTTGCCAGCTTGTGCTTCTCATTATTATCTTTGGGGGAGTTGCTTGTGCACAGGAGGGATTCTTTATTGGGAAATAGCTGTTGGATTGTATTCAGACATAGCGTAGGCTGGTAGCCTACTGATCACAGCAAACCGAGGCCCTGTCCACACAAGCCGTGTACTTTTGCAACCGTGCATTTGTCTTCGCGGTTGCCACTGTTCGTCCACATGCAACCGCTCTTTCGGGCCCCCGAAACCGTGTTCGTTTGAAACCGGAGTCCAGAGTGACGTTTTTGGACAATTCCGGTTTCGGCGGTTGCGTGTGGATATAACCGCAGTCTTTTATTGCTCATCTCTATTGTTTGACGTCAGAGCGACGGTAAACACAGGTAAACAAAGGAAGTAAACAGTAGCTTGAAATCGTTCAATCACTCTCTATTTTCTATGTAGTGTTCCCCATATAGTGAACTACATAGGGAATGATTAAACGGTTTTCGGACACTAGCACATCGCAAGCAGCGCACATAATGTAAACAAACCGAGCACTGATGGCACTGGCAGCAGGTTGAAATGTACTCAGGTAGTATTCAGTTTTGAATGTTGAATCCCAAATAAATTGTTGAAATTCTAATGATGTGCAAGTGTGGTTTTGTCAACTATGATGCCGTCTGCTAATAGCAAGCTGTAAAGTTGCACAATAAGACCGTGATAGCTAGTTAGCTCACAACAGCAGCTTCCATAACATTAACGGTAGCTGTCGGTGGGTGGCTAAGCAGTTGGCCAACATTACAATGATGATTTCTGTAGCTATTTTGATGCTGCGTTGGTTCAACTGCTTCTCAGGCATAAACGGAGGCGAACTCAAACTAGCATTAGCAGCAAACTAGCTACAGGAATCATGGTAACATTAGCTAACTGCTTTTGCCACCGATAGCTACCGTCTTCTTCACGTCATCTGTTTGTTTCTGTCCAAACAAAAGATTCTGCCCTGCGAGTCGCCATTGTTGTTTGTGTTTTTTGAATTTTCCGCCTTTCCGCGCTCCTCTTCCGGTATCGACTCTGGCTTCTGATTGGTTAAAATGGCCTTTCGGTTTTAAGTTACACCACGACCTACTGCTTTGGCATGTATATTACATTACTTGGTAGCAGATTTTGCGGTTTCGTGTGGAAGATATCATTTTTTATCACGCCACTCGTGGGGATGAAGATTTTTGTGAAACCGGAGACTGAAAAACTTTGGTCGCAAAAGTACACGGGCTCGTGTGGACAAGGCCTGATATGCACCTTCCCGCGACGGAGGGTTATCAGCCGGGCTGAAGTTCCGTCTCTCATCGCTGACCAACAGCAGCTGCCAACTTGGGCTAATGCTAGTTAGCTAGCTTCATCGTAAATTCGTCAACCTTAATAATTTCCACACATAAATAATTTAAAAATACCGATAGCTAGTTCAATCATGATGTAACTAAGATATCGGGGAAAATTTTTTTTTCCATCAACAGATTTAGGGGGCACATGCACAGAAAGAAGAATCCACTCCACTCCAATACACTCCTGTTTATATGTGGCATCAATAGGCTTATCAATCATCGTACACTACCTCTTTCAATCCGATAGAAAATGTAATCCGACCGTCTGAATCGGATTGGCTAAAGTGGTTACATGAGACATTTTTAATCCGATTGACCTATCAATCCGATTATAAATGGGATTTTTGGATACATGTAAACGCACCTACTGTTGACCATCAAGTTATTCACAATGCTTGTGTATTACCTGTTTTTATTCAGACGTTTCTTCTTTGCAGTAGGTTGTTTACCCTTGGTGGCACCGTAGGCCATTTCATTGTACACCTTTGTTCCCACTTTGTTTTGAAACTTCATGATCTCCTCAAAAGACATTGTGGAAAGCTCTGTAAAAGACATTTAACACATACATTTAACGCATGCAAATGTGCCCTTCTCACTTTCTCATTGCCAGTGGTATATTTACATCTGTAACCCACGGCTGCGACCGCATAACAATTAGTATTAATGCGCCGTCAATCTCATTGAGAGGCCATTGATAAAATCAAGCGGTAGGCTATGCTTTGCGTAGCAACCACTCGCAGCAACCTCGCCATATCCTATAACAAAAACGCACTCATCAGTCCGTCTCCAACACTTCCACACCCCTACCAGCAAAAACGAGTGCTCTGGAGAACTGCACCATAGCTGGAAATATTCAAATAAACGCGAACCACCCGAATTATGCCTTATGGTTTATGTGAGCAAGGCCAACCCAAATAGGCGAGATAGCCTATGTTGCCTCGCAACCATTTAATTCAGAACTATAGCCTATCGTGGAAGATTTTGTAAATACTAAAATGATAAGAATGATCGGTAAATAAATGATTGAATGTTTCTACTGAGTGTTTTTGTGAATATATATATATGTAGTAACCGTTGTAGAAAAGCAATTGACCACGAGAGGCAGTGGGTAACACAGGATTTTACCACAGCTACGGGGCGTTGTTAGGCCTGACGCGATAGCGGATAATTTGTGTGGTTCACGTTTATTTGAATATTTCCAGCTATGGTGCCGTTATTAAAACAGTTCTCCAGAGCACTCGTTTTTGCTGGTAGGGGTGTGGAAGTGTTGGAGTCAGACTGATGAGTGCGTTTTTGTAATAGGATACGAAAAAGGCGAGGTTGCTGCGAGTGGTTGCTACGCAAACCATAGCCTACCGCTTGATTTTATCAATGGCCTCGTCAATGAGATTGACGGCGGATTAAAACTAATTGTTATGCGGTCGCAGCCGTGGGTTACAGAGAATTTTACCATGGCTGCTAGCCAATCAGAATCAAGTAAACTCTCCGTTGTAGAAAACTTGCTTAAGGGGAGACACGGTAGGTGAAAACATCGTTTTTCAACGCCCTGGTCAAATGTGAGATTTTGTGCTAGTTTGCTTCCATAACATGTCTTCTTTCATACTAGTGGAAATAAAACATCAAAAATACGCATTTAGATGTTTATTTTACTTCATTTAGTCTGTTTGCGTCTGTAGATTCTTCCTAAAATCACCAAAAGTTAGCATTTTTTCGCAACGAACCAGAGCGCGGCCGTCTTTTGGATCCGCTAATGTGATATATCGATAGATAGATCTCTCTCTCAAGCCTGATGTTATCGCAACCAAACCTGATAGTTTCATTTGTATCAGCAACCAATCGTGGAAATACAAAGGCGGATTTGATGCTAAACGTGAAATCTCATTGGCTGTTGTTGATTTCTGAGAACGTGATTGGTTCAGCGCGTCATGTGACACGTTTCCATTTCCTGATATCTAATCCAAACAATGCCGTCTGTAAAGCGTTCTAAACGTAATAAGCAACAACGACAACAGTGTTTGCCCGCAAGGTTGAACAGAAAACAAGAGAAACTAAATGGAAAGGTTTACATTTATGAGATATAAAGTGCCTATTCGCGCAAGTTGACATTAGCCGGTGCTAGCATGTCCAGTGAGCAGCAGGGAGATGAGGCTAGCGTTAGCATGTCCAGTGAGCAGCAGAGAGATGCGGCGCGTTTGAATGAGCTGATAACTGGGTTGATTATTTGTCCTAATTGTGCAGGGACTGGTCTTAAAATTAACATAGATCCTCAGAATAGTGGGTTATGTAGTACTTTGCTCTTAGTGAGAAATGGCTTTCGCAAAAGTGTCAACAACTAGGAATGATGTTGCATTTGATGTCAATGTGAGGATGGTCCTCTTAGCACACGAGTTAGGGTTGGGGTATGCAGCTCTCCAAAAGATTAGTAAAGTGTTAGGGATCCCAGGGCTTCATCTGAAAACGTATCAGAAACATGACAAGAGGGTGACAGGTAGGCTATTGAAACTCTCTCTCTCTCGCCAATATCAGAAGCCTATACATATGCACAGTAGTCTCCCTCTCTCTACCTGTGGCATTTCTACATGCATCCATAAACTGACCAAATAAACTGTTTTAATTTCAGTTGCTGAAATAGAGAGGTCTGGAGTCCTTGCACAGAAGCAGAGAGCAGATTAGGCAGGCAGATGTGGACCCAGAGGTAGGTAAGCTGACTGCCAATAAATGCAAAATGTTACAAAATTATTACAGTTATTGAGAATTATTACAATAATTCTCAATAACCAGCGTTCAGTGGACAACATGAAGGCGGCAATATGGGGTAGTCCGCTTCACTGATGACAACCCCATGCGCACCAGGAACATATTGTGGTTTTAGGACAGTTTTATGGACTGCAGCTGAGTGGGATCTACAAACCAGCTGCTTAGAATAGTTTTGTAGACTGCAGCTGAGTGGGATCTACAAACCAGCTGCCTAGAACAGTTTTGTAGATAGCTAGTGTGGTGCCATCTGAGGAGTGACTCTGTAGACCTATGGCGGCGTAGCCTGATGTCTCCTATGGTGTTGCTTTTGACGATGGTTATATCACTTGTTTGTGTGGCAATCTATATTTAGCTTCTATTGGTGTTTACCCTGCATTGTTTACCACATCTTGTCCTGTGTATTTATGAATCAGCTTACTCTTCATGTTCATTCATTCATTCATTCATGTTTTCTCCATGTAAAACGCTTAAAAAAACACAAAAAGCTAGATAATCTGTTTTCTCATGCATGTCCTCGTCAAATGTGTCTATCTTTGTCCATGATCTGTTTAACAAAATAATACAAGCTTTCTAAAAGGGAATGTTCTCTTCCCTACTAACATTGTCTCGTCTCTAGTCTCGTCTTACTAACACCCCACTCGTGGGCTGTACCTTGACGTGGTGAGTGGGCTTCCAACTAAACAGGTCTTACTTCTCTATACAAAATGTCTACTCCTGGACTATTCTGAATCCACAACATGCTGTGTTATTCAGTTTTCAGTTTCTATGTGTTTTCAGATGTTGTGTAATGTTGTTACTAATGATGTGATTGGATATTGTGTTTGTAAATATTGGTTTACAATGCAAATGTATGGTTTTTTACAATACAAATTTTCAAAGCCCGTTTTCTCAAAATGAGTTATTTCTCATCTTAGGGACATCAAAACCACCACTTGAGTAGCACCTACATACACCTAACTTTCCAGTTTTGTTCCAATCCATATTCTGAGAGTTTGTCCAAGGGGGATTTTTAAAATTTCATTCATAGCCTGATTTATATAACAGTTTATCCCTAAAACATGGCGAAAATTGGTCTTTTAATGACTGTTGGCAGTATTTTCTGATTTCTGAAGTAGTGTTGTCACGATACTGGAATTTCTAACTTCGATACGATACCTTGAAAAGTATCGATACTCGATACCATTTTCGATACCACGGGGAGAAATTGACAACATTGAGGGCATAAAATTTTCGATTTTTTGACCTGCTGAAAGCAGACTGTCTTCCTCAGCCTCGACAGCGCTCCAGACACACGGTCTATATCCAGGCCCTTGCTAATGGCTAGGTGTAGGTTGTGCCCAAAGCAGGGGACCCATGTGAAGTCCTGCTGAAATGTTTTTTTGTTATTTGAGGCATTATCAGTGGTGATGCCAGCCATATTTGACATGTCCAGCTCCCATGTTTCATGTACCATCTCCTCCAACGCCTCCCTCAAGCTGTCCCCTGTGTGCTCTGAGTGCAGCCCAACACAGCCCAAACACCAGCTCTGCATGTCCCAGGATTCTGTTATAAACTGCAGAGTTACTGCCATGAATGTGGATGTGGCCCTGCTGGTCCACAGGTCAGTGGTGCATGAAAAGAAGGGTTTCCCCCCCCAAGGCTCTCCATGATTTTATCTTTTGTTTCATTGTATAGGGCGGGGATTTCAGTGTACATGAAATGATTCCGTGAAGCATACTTGTTATTTAACTGTCCAAGAAGTTGTCTGAACCCAGGTTTCTCAACAGTATACACGGGGACCTGATCCATGCATATGTACTCTGCTACAGCCCTGTTCAGTTTCTTGGTTTCATTTGATTTTGCATCATACTTTCTTTGTTGTTCAAATACAGCTAGTGGGGTAGGCTGTGTGTGTGTCGCTTTTGTTGCTGTTCGATTCTCCTCAGCTTCTCTCTGGTACTATAAGAGAAGAGAAATATCACTTTTAAAAACCTTGGTTTCTCTTTAGATCCGACCTTTAAAAATAACTATTATCTAATCTAATCTTAGAAATTAAGTAAAGTTAATAGTACTGTGTGTTAAGCATAACAGCATCTGAGTTGATTTACTGACCATTAACTCAAGATTCCTCAGGCTTGATAGCTGGTGCTGTCCTGTTAGCCCAACAGCCATTCTCGAAGCTAAGCTAACTAGCTCTAGTTTACATCCATGAGCTAGCTAGTAGCTAGCTAGCTAATTCCCCTCAGCTATTCAGACGCCACATTGACTGCTTTGGCCCATTGCTGGATAGCTTTGAGGGGGATTAGCTAGCTTAGCTTCACGTTAGCTATCTTATCTACCGCCCCCCCCCCTCCCACACACACACAGTCAATGCGGCGTTTCGATAGCAAGCTCATGGATGTATTAAAATAGAGTTCATGTATTAAACTAAAGTTAATAGTTTACTGGGCCATTTTGTTTAATGTTTCAGTGATGTTGAAAGTGGAGCTGTCACCCTCTCTAAATTCTTTATAGAGATCCGCGTTTGCTAAATTTGTTGTGTTTGCACCTTTCGTTGGCACTACTCTGGAACAACGCTTGCAAATGGGCTTCGTGGCATCTTTAGCTTTTCCTTCGTCATTTGCTTCAAACCCGAAGTACTTCCAAACAGCACTTCTGCTGTTTTCTTTATCAGAGTCGCGGAGGCTCTGCACTTGCCATCTTAGGAGCGAGTGAGAGGATTTGTTGACCAGACAGGTCTGTGAGGGGGAGGGGGCGGGGCCATGTGTGCAGAGCAGCAGCGTGTGTGTGCCTGTGTGTGTGTGCCTGTGTGTGTGCGCCTGTGTGTGTGTGCCTGTGTGTGTGTGCGCCTGTGTGTGTGCGCCTGTGTGTGTGTGCCTGTGTGTGTGTGCCTGTGTGTCAACAACTCGCTGTAGGAGAGAAGACAGAGCGAGAAAGCCAGCTGGTATCGATAGTGTGGAAAATATCGATATTGCGGGAAATTAGTATTGAAACTGTTTTAAATATTCAGAATCGATATGAATCGAAAAATCGATATTTTTGACAACACTATTCTGAAGTGAAGAAAAGAGATATCAAAAATCCCCCTTGGACAAAGTTTGAATAGGGATATGTGAACAAAATGAAACAAGAATTTTGAATCTGGCTTGAACCAGTTAAAAAAATTGATTTCCTGAAATTATGCAAATTAGCGCATATTTAGCGCATATAATGCCTAATTTGCATATTTATCCATAAGATTTCAGAAAACGTGTAATACAAAAAAGATGCTCCTTAATGTACCTAACAAACTTGGGGAGTTTGATGGTGATACCTATTAAGGATTTTTTTTTTCCTATTCACCTGGGGTGTCTCCCCTTAATTAAACGCACTGAAGATTAACTGGGTCATTATACGAAAACATGCCATTTATGTTACTTGAACAAAACTGCTCTGTAAATCTGAATAAACAATGAATAAACAGTAAAACATTTTATAATTCAGTTTCCATGATGTCTCATAACATAAAAATAAATGTATGCTATTTTTGTTTTGTTTTAAAAGTTTTAAACACGTTTTTGTGCGAAGCGTCTTGACAAAATTGCAAAAATGACCGTCACTCAGTATGGTATTTCTACTTTCACTAGCTATTGAGGCCAAAAAAGTCAAACTATCATAAAAAAAAAAAAACTTTACTTAAGTCTCAAGTGTCCATTCATTACTCATGAATGGGTTGTATTATTAATATGTGTAAAATGTTGGAAAAAAACACAATTTAGTTGTGGCCCCATGTTGTCGTCAACCCTGTTACTTTGAATGAAAACACCCCTTCAGATATAATGGACTGTTCCGAAAGTTGCATAATTTCCATAAAGTTGCATCATCTGCCTTTTATGAAGTTGATGGTGGAAAAACAAGTGTCCTCTTCTTTTAAGTAGTTTTCTTTGAGTTATATAATGTCTGACACAGGGGGACAAGCTCATTGTGTCAGCCCTGTGACCACAAAAGCATGTTATTAGTAATTTGTTTGAAATTATAAATGTACATATTTATCACCATTTAAGCCTCTCATGAATGCACACCATGTGGTGTCATGACCTTGACCACAGAGCTAGCAATGGCTGCCAATATCATCTTCGTCAACCCTGTTACCGTATACTGTATGCTGACTTGTACATTTAGATTTACAAGTCTAAATAGGACTGGCAATTTGGTTATTTGCGATTCCAACGGGAAAGCTGCGCTCAGCAATGTTGGGGTTTATAGTCACGTCCATAACGCCCTAATAACACAGTACGTGAAACTGACGGGACACATTGGTGGTAGTGTGGTAACTTTGCGACGGTACCAACAGCGGACCTAGCTGACACCTAGCTGACACTTGCCTTTTCAGTCGCAAAATAACCAAAATAACCGTCCTCAAGGACACTGTAAGGGAACGTAGCCGTCACTGCTGCTTAAATCCGTAACTACGATGTAATTAAATAACGTGACAATGTGGTTACATCAGTCCCAATCTGACCTTATTGGAAATGTGTCACAGTAGGTCAGAACATTGGTAAATTACTTAGGTTTTAAAATAAATTTTGAAGTCATACAGTTACAGAATTGTAATAATGAGGAGAAATCCTGCATGTGTTGCGTGTAATTTCTCATTTACAGTTAATATTAACACTAAAGATTTGCAGTCTAGGCCTAATAAAAATACTGATAAAAAATATGCCTATGAATAAAGTCCTAATTTTGCAACCTAAATGTGAGCAATGAACGCTGAGCAGTGAACGTAAAACAAAGAATGCAAGGCATTGGGCTACTTTCTTAGGTGACACAATTGAAGAACTAGACAAACAAGTTACACACTCTGGTACAGTAGGTGGCTGTATGCACATTAAAGTTGTTTGCGATCCGCCACTAAACCCAGCAAAGAAGAAGAAGACGACGACCACGGGCTATACTTCCGTTCTGTTTGAAACAGAAACGATTGAGAAAGACATTTCTGCTTTTTTCTGTACATCATGGCTAGCTAAGTAGCCTACGTAAAATTACTCTGTCGCAATGATTGTTATAACTTTTGCTTTTGTGCAATTGTAGCTTAAATTGTAATGTTGGCTTGGCAACTTGAGAATATTTCAGTTGTGTACACTAACTTTTGTGAAGTGTTGTCGTGGGTCATTGTTTCCTAATTACGGGCAATGGTGGAGTCCTCTCGAGTCTAGCAGACTCGCGCGAGCTCCTGCACGTTCGTACTGTTTCATCGCTTGGAATAAAATGCGATAATTAGCTTACTCATTGATTTCGCATTAACCCACGACACCGTTAGTAGGTGTTCGTTTTTAGGCATTAATTTTTCCGAAGTTAACGTTAACAGAATACTAGAAGCCCCAACAACGGAGCTAGACTAGCTAGCAGGATTTGTTATAGCAGCCATCTTGGTGGTTTTGGTTACAGCAGCCATCTTGGTGGTTTTGGGATGTGCTTTCATGTTACTCTTAACTGTTGAAATGGTTGCTCATGCTGTCAAACGGGTAAAGAATTGTGTACTACGTTTTCACTCACATACAAATCCAAATTTTGCATAATAGGTACTCATGATGTGGACTACTAATATAGTGTCTTGCAAAATCTATTTAATTACTGAGGGTGAAGGGTGGTAGACATGTTGCCCTGTTCCTCTAAACGTGTCAGAAATCACGTGGTCCTGTGGAGTGTGCATGTCAGCCAATGAGAGGGTCACCCACTCTCGCTCTCTCTCCCTCTCTCCCCTCCCATGCTCTCAGTTGCCAACCTCCCAGTTCTTGTTTGAACTGAGCAAGAAGCAGGTGAGCGGAACAGGAAGAGGTGCTAAGACGGGGACAGGCGTCCTGGGACAGCACCACAGGCTCTGTGAGTCTTGTTCAGTTAAATGCCCTCATGAGTATTAACAGAAGAGCACCATATACATATGCACACATACACTCTAACATGTCGCTCTCTCCTCAGCTCAGCCCAACGGTCTCTAATGGTTCTGTCTGGCCAGCCCTTAGGTGGAGAAACACCTGATCATCAATATAGGCAGGCACACGTAAGTACAAATGCACATACGTTTCCATAGACGGGATAAACAAATGGGAATATTGATATTGAGTTAATGTTAGCAGTAGACATGTGAGATTCATAAGACACATCACTGATGCCAGTGACGCCACAATATCAGGGAAATGTAGCAATTGCTTCCCTGTAGTGCAAACTTGCAAGATTCGATCAGTTATTAACCCTTCTTGCCTTTTTTGTTGTTGGTTTTCTCTCTCCTCCTTCCTCTCTGTGCAGTTCTCCTGTGTGCTGAGCCGCTATCCCATGTATTGCCACTGCTGACAGGGTAGAGCTCAGCCCCATGCAGAAGTGAGTGATGAGGAGGGGGAAGATAATTTTCCCGTTTTTTTTTCCTCCAGTTTTAGGAACCGTCTCAAGAATGTGTTCCCCACTTTTATGCCTTTAAATCAGGGTTAGAGTATTCCAGGTGTGTGGCCATGGCCATGAACACCAGTAGAGGAGGTAACCAAGTATCTCATTCTCTCTCCACAGTTGTGTGGTTGTTACCCCCCACTAGCTACATATTCATTCAATCTTTATTTAACCTTGTGAATCAATTGAGTAAGCTCTCATTTACAATGACGTATAATCACTCTATATTTGAACTTGTACTACAGGTGAGAGAATCATTTTTAATGGTCTCTCTCATTCGCTCTCCTAGCTGTGATGTTAGAGTTGTGCAAGACTTGGGTGTTCTCCTGCTCTGAGTGCCCATTTTCCTACACCTCCCAGATCTACCTCCACAAGCACATCAAGAGGAGCCATGACAACCTCTGTCTCTGCTGAGGAACACACAGAGCATTATGAAGTAGCCAGTGCCTTGGCGAAGGTGTTTGAGCAGCAGTCGTCAATGGATTAACTCCCAAGACACAAGGAAGAGACAGCGCAACACGCGCTAAGACTCCAGTGACGAAGGTAATATAATAAAGTGCATTCAACAGTCCCAAAAGAGTACTACTTGAGTTGACTAATCTGAGCTAATTTACCTCTACTATATGTTCCAGTGCCCAGGCAGCCGGTCGGCAGAACTCAGACCAGACCAGCTATGCCAGGTGCCAGAGCCGGAAGGCCTGCTCTGCCAGTTATCAATGCAGGTATCCATGCATGTTTGTGTTGGCGAAATGTCTATGCATATTTGCACACTGACAGTTAACTCAGGACTTTTTGAAGACTAATTAACTAATCTCACTAATTTACTCATCTCACTTTACTCAGCAGTAGATGTTCATCACCCAGGCCCTTAGAGCTAAGGCGCAGTGAGCGATGGCCCTGTGAGCAAGGCCCTTCAGCCCGTCTGAACTCCAGGCACAAGCAGCATCCATCGGAGATTAGCACCCCGGCCAGACCAGGTAAGGGTCTGACATGTCTCATGTCGAGTTGATTCTTCCCCTTATGCCAGAAGCCGTACGCCGCCAGCACCATAGTTTCCTTCTCATCCCTTCATCCTCTGGTTTTCAGGTAGTTCTCTGATGCCATCGCCTGTGAGACCAACAGCTCCAGCAGTGTTGCCCTCCAGTTCTGTGATGTCAATGCCTGTGAGACCCACAGCTCCATCAGTGTTTCCATCAAGCTCTGCAGATGCTGGTATGCTGAATTTTGTGAACTACTTCATGCTGCATGTAGGGATATACTTTGAGTTGAATATCCATTATGGGACCGTACAATTACTTATAGCCACATCTGTGTTTAATATCCAGACTTCCAGAGGATGATGTGTCAGCAGTTCTCCAGCGTCATGCAGAGTCTGAGGGAGATGGCACAGACAATGATGAGGCTGGAGCAGAGACTGTCCGGCGAGTCTGCAGACAGCTATCGGGGAGCAGTACTGGATGACCTGCACCCTGCTAAAACGGAGGAGGAGCTGCTGGTCTTGGAGGAGCAGCTGAAGGACAAGGAGCATCAAAGGAAGATGGTGAGTAACTTCAGGGCAGAACTTTGTTCCTTATTTTTGCAGGGAAGTGTTAAGGAAATGTAAAAGTAAATGATTGTCTTTATGTTTTGCAGACACGATATCTGAGTTACATTGGCGGCAAAGATCTGCCAGATGTGGTCCGGCGGGTGCTGTCAGCCATTGCCATACACTGAGTGTTGTGTGTCTACAGCGTCCATGGGAAGAGGGGGAAGAAGCCTCTGAAGAATATGACCCTCTACAATGTCATATTACGTAAGGGATTGTTCATATTTTCGCAAAATAATACATCGTCTTTGCTTCATGCCATGTGCATTGAAACCATTCCCTTTTTGGTTAAAAGGTGCAGTTATGGCCTGTAAGCCAAGTACCACTGTGACGGAGGTGTCTGCCCAGCTGCAGGAGATGCTGAAACATGCCCCTGCTCGATGCAAAAAGGTATGTGATGTCAGGCAGTTAATTTTCTCGTATCCAGTGACATGGCACGCTTCCAATGAACGTATGCGACTTGCTTTTAAAGCCATTTCATTATGTCCTTAGGCATCTGCTCCAGCCCAGCTGACCTCCCCAGCCCAGCCCCTGACCGCAGCTCCAGCCCTGACCACAGTGGAGTATTCAGATGAGGATGACCGTTTCTGCCCAGACCCTCGATTCAGATGTGGGTGACCTCCAGCCCAGCCCGTCTCCCTAAACCTGCCTTTCCAGCCTGCCAGGATGGATGCCTTTTTTGTAAATAGTTTTTGTAAATTTTAACCTTTTTTTTGTGGAATACAACGGTCTGTTCCCGGTCTGCCTGCCACAGAATGCGCACTGTGTTTCATTTTTGTTTTTAGAACTTTTGCAATTGTCAGATAATGGGTTGCTAGCCAGAGCTTATACATACTTTTTTTTTGCTTTTCTGGCTATGCGTAATGTGACAGACCGTAAACCTCATCCTTGTAAATATGTATACTTTTAATTTGTTTTGCAATGTACTTTGTCTAATAAAATGTTCTAAACTGTTAATGGTGTTCAGTCTCATCTTGGTTTGTATCATAATGCTTGCTGCTATATCCCCATATAGCATTAATTCGTTTTTGTACTGCAAATGCTAAATATAGCCAGTGGTACTGCAAATTCTAAATATAGCCAGTGGTCAGGGTTTAGTAAGTAAGTGACCATATCTGCACCGTGCAAAAAAGACGTGCAGACCAAGTCATAAAAATACCTGTAAATCTAGTGTCAGCCAAGTCAGTCTACGACGGTACCTGGTGCTCACGTGTAGATCAAGTGTCAGCCAAGTGAGTTTATTACGGAGGTTCCTGCCCACGTGATCACGTGCGTTTTTTGCACGCGGCCGCAACTTATGAATGACGTGACGTTCTTACGTAGCGGCTACTAATCGGCAGATCTCGCGTTTCCGTAAATGGCCGCGTAATTTCCGCACGTGGCGCAGATGAATCGTCACCTATAGCGGCCGTATGTAGAACATTTGCGCAACCTGCGTGTGTTAGTAGGGCGGTCACATCCGTAACGCGGAAAATACACATTTAGAAAGAGATTAGAACAACTATATGATGCATATATGGCATCAGTGAAAGTTAGCTTTGCACAGAAAGTTTGGGCAATATTGCATGTAAAATGTATTTTTTATAACGACTTTTGCTGAAAAACGTTACGGACGTGACATTGGCTGTCCTGTAAAAGCGCGTCATCTTGACATGGCTCAACCGTTAAAGGGATGAACTTAAATGACCCAATATTATACATATTGCATTACAAGCCCCTTATCTCCACATGAGAGGCTGTGGAACCCGTGTGAGTGGAAAAAATAGGCCCTTATGCCCTTTCAACAACTCATACAATTAGGTTAACTGAAAATGTTATTTTTTAATTACTGTGATACCTGTTGTAATGGGTGGAAATATGCAATTTCTTAAATGATCTGGTCAGATGAATTCATTACACCAAAACATAGACCTTGATGATATATTTTAAAGTGTTTTTGTTATGTATAGTATAACTTTATTTTTTCATGATGAGGTTGACATTTACCATCATTTTTCATCACTGTCTGTTAATACATCTGTGTCCAGAATATTCTGATTTGTGGTTTTGAGTTAAAGGTTTATGAATGTACCATTAAGCTCCATTAGACCTATAACTGTAACTTAAACAAGCAGTTTGACTACCAACTGGTGTCCTGGTGTCAACCCTGTTACTGAGGTGTCAGCCCTGTTACTTGTATAATATTGTAATATAATTTAAACAATTAAAAGACTAAAGTAAAATCAACTCAATTTATATGTAAAGTAAAATAGAGAGTAATCCACACAAAGAAATCAGGGTATTATTATGTTATTACCATAACCTTTTCTTAAAACAGAAGATCCTGTTTAAGTGTCAATTGTAAATGAGCATATTAATCCATGGGAAAAAAGTAAACTCCTCATTATTCTCACTTTACAAACACACTTATTATATCAAGGGGGAATTTATCTTTCATAGAATATCAGATTTTGTTCTAAATATGGATTTAAAACATTTTCAAACAATTATTATGTCGGTAACAGGGTTGACGAAACAGACTTACACATGTTGATTATATGTTTAAAAAAATAAAAAAATAAGATAGCCTGAGATGGCACAGCATATTTTTCTAAGAGGTAAGGACCTACTTCATCCAAAAAGGGGCTTAAAGACTTTTAAAACAATACTTTGAAAATCAAACATAAAAAATGGAAAATGGCACGTTTTCGTATAATGACCCAACTACAGTTTAAGATATATGGACTGATGATGTAGGCGGGACACCAACCTTTTTTAATGTCATCTTTGGTTTCTATTTTGCCATCTCCGTCACTATCTGGATGTGCCAAGTCATTGTCAGCATCCCCCGAGTCACTTTCGTCATCCTCATCATCATCATCACTCTCACCATCCTCAACCTCATCTTCACCAACCTCAACATCTTCCTCTGAGCCATCCTCATCCTCACTGTCAAGCCCTTCACCGTCACTCAAGTCCTCCTCCTCTTTTCCTACGGTCAAAGACGGTCCCTCCTCTTCCCTGGTGACAGCTGGGCTCTCGTCACTGAGCAGAGTGAAGTTCCTCTTCATGTCGGAGTCACTACTGTTAGATGCGACATTTAACCGGGCTTTGGTCTTTGTCATCTTCTGTGAACTGGACTCGGCAACAGCTGTTTGTTTTGGTTTAGACTTAGTCATGGTTGTTTTCTTCCCAAGAGAGGTCATTGTGAACTGGGAGGGGGATCGAAAGTTGTCATTACCTGCGTGGACATTCCACTGTCATAAGAGTTTTCCATAAAGTAGTTAGTTAGACTAGCTAGCTAAGGTTAGCATATAATGATACAACTCATGTGGTGATGCTAGCTAGATAGCTAGCTTACGTTAGCTTGGTTGCTTTACGGCACACCTTCTGTTTTCTGCCTATATATATCATCGGTAGAGTAGAACAAAGTCAGGGTGCAAGTGCTAACGTTAGCTGGACGTTGTCAGACGATGTGTGAATTAGTCAAAACATACTTGCAAATAAATACAGTTCACGCTCTGCTATCCTAATGCTAGCGACCAAGCTAACGTTGGCTAGCTCGCTAGCACTAAACGCATCCCAAGACGCTAGCTAGCTAGCCTTACAACGAAAATTACCCCTGGCCAATATGGTTACCCACCCATCTAGCCACTAGCTAGTTAGGTCGTGCGTACGGCTATCGTTCCTCTGGTTGGTAAAATATATAGGGAAACCCGGTACCCGGCCGGACAGATTTGGTTAGCTAAGTTTGCTAAGCTAGCTAGCTATGCGGGAGTCTCTCCGCCACGGCAACACCTCCGGGAGAGAGATTACACTTTATTCCCAGGCTTCTAAAATGACTATCGTACATCATGGTACCAAACAAACACGTTAGGTTAGGATAGCTAACGTTAACTCGCAAAACTTGCAAAGACAACTCGACAGCAATACGCATGGATTTCTGTGTATGCATGTTGAGGGGTGGACAAATTAAGTGGCCACTATACTCACATTAAAGGCCGTTTCAGACGAGGAGCGATATCCGCGCATTGTAATTCATTTGCAATGAGAAAGGCGAGCGGACAATTTGGGAGCCGCGGACAATCTGGGGCGGAGCGCAAGCGGGCGCAACCCCGTGAAATTGTCGCGCGCGTGCTCGTTTCGTGCACACGCCCGTCCGCGACAAGAGCTGAATTGTAGTCAGCTTTCCCCGCTGCGCGCAGGACGCACGCGTCCCCCGCTGATCCGAGCGAGAACCATGGATGTATTAATAGAACTGGATACAGCGGCCCAATCCCAATGTCCCCCCTAAACCCTCAAGCCCTGAGCCCTCACAGACTTATTGACGTCACCTGGTGAAGTGATCGAGTGCGCGAGGCTGCAAGGGCTCGAATTGGTATAACAAGGAATGGGACAGCACTTGTGACATCACATTACGTTGACGTGAAAACATATTTCTTACTATTGTGGGCGTGGGGCTTTTTTTAAATCAATTTGTAAATTGTAGGCTACATGTTTTTCTTGTAGGCCTTCGTGTAAATTAATTTTGGCTGAGTCAAATCCCCTTTACATTATCAGAACTCTCTGTGTTACCCTCAAAACATTTCTGCAGACTTATAGCCCAAGGGAATTACCCACAGTTCATAGCGTCGTGACGTGAAACACGGGGTTACCTGAAGAACAGCCAATAAACAAGCACGGACAGATCAACCAACCCTTACGTTCACGTTACAGAACAAAATATGTTTTCATGTTTTCAGCTGGACTTGCTTATCTGCACAAGTAGCCTTATAATTATTTTGGTTTCATTATTTTTAAGTAGGCCTATGGGTTATTAACCCCATGGGTTTGTATAATGTGATTTGATTAAAAATATGTAGGCTATGGTTATAATTTACATCGATTTCTGTTGCTCTAAATCATGATTGCCCAGTTAAAAGCAGTATGACATTAATTACCCATTTCGGTGCAGTGTTCTTTGAATTGAGATTTCCAACATGAATATGGAAAGAGTTGTGAGGTGCAGGAATGTGTATACATAATATATTATCATTCTTAAGTTAATACTTTTGGATTCATCACAAACAAGAATCACAGGCAGTAATGTAGGATCGATGCGATCCTACTAACAAATACTGGGTTGGGTTGATATTTGATCGCAGATGCGATCGCATATGACCACAAAATGAAATGATTTCAAGTTGAACAAATGTTTTGAGGGTAACACAGAGAGTTCTGATAATGTAAAGGGGATTTGACTCAGCCAAAATTAATTTACACGAAGGCCTACAAGAAAAACATGTACAATTTACAAATTGATTAAAAAAAAGCCCCACGCCCACAATAGTAAGAAATATGTTTTCACGTCAACGTAATGTGATGTCACAAGTGCTGTCCCATTCCTTGTTATACCAATTCGAGCCCTTGCAGCCTCTCACATTCGATCACTTCACCAGGTGACGTCAATAAGTCTGTGAGGGCTCAGGGCTTGAGGGTTTAGGGGGGACATTGGGATTGGGCCACTGACCGCTATTAACAATGAAGCCCTATCGAACCGCGCCATCTTGGCAAATTTCTAGTCATTTGACCATTTCCGGTGACTTTTGTACTTGCGCAGTTGTGCTTTTCTGGCCTTCCGGTGACTTTTGTACTTGCGCAGTTGTGCTTTTCTGTCCTTCGCGCGTCCACGGTCAACGTTGGCGTTGACCGCTTCTAGCTATCGAATGGCCGACTGGTGTAAGATGGATAGCCTAACGTTAGAGAGATAAATGTAGTCTATGGTTATGTTAATAAAGCTAACAATGATGTTGTAACATGCATGCAGCACTGCCGATCTGAACGATTGATTCATTATTACCATGGATCGGTATTGGGATTGATCAAGGGCGAATGTGAAATAGCAGCCACGAACTCAGCGGCGGTTATCCGAGATGCGGTAGCAGCGGCCAAAGCTCCTGCTGGCGGGGAGTGAAGCTTTTCAACTCGCTTGTCACTGGCTCCCTGGAGTAATTTAGCCTGGCTGCAATAACGTTATCGCGAACGGAATGAATACCATCTACTAGCAAACAAAACATCTTCAGATATATATTTAACCTGTTAAAACTAAGATGCCTGGATGAAAAAATAATTTCTCCAATGGATATATTTTACAAAAACAGGTTAATATGTAAGCCGGTTTTCATTGCTAAATCAAAGCGGGGAGAGCTGGGAACGTGCGTGGACGCGCGTAGGACAGAAAAGCACAACTGCGCAAGTACAAAAGTCGGAAATAGCAAAATGACTACAAATCTAGCCAAGATGGCGCGGTTCAATAGGCCTTCACTTTAGATTTAGAATCCTGGGGGCTTGGCGAGAACGCAGGCGGAATATCGCTCCTCGTCTGAAACGGCCTTAAAACGGCAACATCCCCCTTTAGTACTAGTAGTACGCATTAACCACGTGGATTACTGTTGTCGTCTGACTGTTCCATCCTCCAACAGGTAGGGGGCAGCACAGCGACAACAATCACCAAAGACTGTATGCAAGCCCCCAGGATCAGCTTGGCGCATTGAAGCCACCATGGGGGCTTTCAGGCCAAGCTCGGTATTGCAAGTCACGTGACGGCATGCGGCCCAAGACCCTTATTTCCCATGGTTTGTGGATTATGATAGATAGGGCTAGAAAAGGAAAACAAAATTTTTCTGGGTATCATTCAGCATCAGAGACTAATCTAATCAATATAAACTTTTAATTCAATTAGGTTTTTTTTGTTTTTGAAGCCACCAATACCTGTATCGAGCCCATTTGAAACATGTGCTGTGAACGAGCCTTGGGGACACTTGGCGCGCGTTCATGAGTCCTGCCGAGTCCTGCAAACTCGGCGGAAAACACGTCACCATAGGAAGACCCGCCCTACTCTGCCTCTGATTGGATAGGAAGTCATATGTAATGACGTCGGCTAACATTTGCTATGCTTTTAGCAATGAAGCTGCTATGATCATGCTAATCATAGATATGAACGTATGTCTATGATGCAAATGATCATGACATGTGGTTACTTTAGGACATCGTTGGAAAATATCTAGAGGGTAAGTGGGTCAATGTTGAATAACTTAGCTAACATTATCTAATGTTACATTTCTTTATATAAACGTCAACTATATTGATAGGCTAGGTAGCTATGCTAATGGTAGCTAATGCTAACGGCTTAGGGTTAACTTTAGTTAACGTTAGTTAATGCTAACGTTACGTTCGGAGGTCTCAGATGTATTTCAATTTTAACATAATGTTGAGCATGCTCAATGTGACATTGTTCATACATTGATTACAGTCTGTAATCTTGTCTGGCGTTATTTAGCTATAGTGGGCTGATGCTTGCTGCTGCTACTATAGCATTTGCCACATTATACATCAAATTAATCAAGCATGGTTATTGTTATTACCTGAAGGCATTATTACCATTGCAAGTAAGCATGCCATGTATATGCCATGCCTGAAAATCAAATTAATATTGTGATTCTTCCCCATCATAGCTCATTGTACATTAATATAATCATTCTCCTTGCTTTTGCTAATACTCATCTCTTTTATCAAACTTTACGCTAGGAAAGAAATCTGGCTGTTATTCGTCACTAGTGCTCATCCAGGCTTTTGTCATCTCCCGCCTGGACTCCTGCAACTCCCTACTTGCTGCCATCCTGCAGCGTTGGCCATCAGACTCCTGGAGAAAGCTGCTGCTGACCTGGTGTTCAACAGCCCCATGCTCTTCCACACAACTTCCCTACTCCGTTCTCAGCACTGGCTCCCTGCGCTGTCCCATCCAGTTTAGGACTGTGGTGCAAGCCTACAGGGCAAATGAACAGCTCCCTCCTACCTCCAGGCTGTGGTCAAGCTCTGCTGCCTTGAGGTGATTGGTTCCCCAGTTGCTCCAAGCCCCCCTACGGCAGATTGGCGTGGCCATGGCTTTTTTCTGTCCTGGCCTCACAGTGGTGGAATGAACTGTCCACTGACTTAGAGGATTGTATGTAGACTAACGAGTGTAGGCAGGGAAACAAAAATGTGTCTATAAGGAAAGGAGCTGACTGCCTTAGCAAGTGGGTTGGTGAATCAGAACACATAATCAGCTCTGCCTTCTCTTTGACCAGGTTAGCCAATGGGGCAAGTGTGGCGGTTGGGGGAGGGGGGTATAATTATTGGACAGGACACCCGACCATCATCCTCAGTGTTGATTGAGAGCTTGTGGTGGCTGTTTGTTGGTCTCTCCCCAGGTCAACCTAATGAGACCCTCCTTCATCCACAAGATAGACCGGCTGGCCCCAGTACGCTCCAGCAGACAGGACCAGATACACAGGTGAGGCCTGTCTGTCACAGAGCCACCGCCTCGCTCTGCCTCCGGTGTAACTCGGTTCTTCAGCTTGGCTGCGTACTTGATTGATGTTGCACATGGGCGATTGGAACTAAACTAACCTTGCGTTGCATTTGTCTCTCTCTCTCTCTGGCTCTATCGTGTCCACTCTGCTGGCGCTGATGGATGGGTTGGACAGTCAAGGGGAGCCAGCCAGTGGTCCAGTTCCAGTTCATGCTTGGTTGTTGCCTACTCACCTTCCCATCTCCTGCATCACCTGCCACCCGTCTCCGCTCTGCCCAGCTGCACCTCATCCCTCATTACTCTTAGCATTAATACCAGTCAATTTCCCTTGGTTCTCTGTAAGATCATCTAGTCATCTACCTAGTCTGCTCAGCTCTTCTGTCTGCCATATTTTGGAGTTGTTTATTGAAATTGAGTAAAAGTAGTTTGTATGAGTCAAGCATCCCCCAGTTTGTATGACTCAAGATCTGTTTACTGCCATGTATATGGTTCACACATACTAGAAATTTGACTAGGGTTAAGGCATATGCTGTTGTAAACACAGGACTGGGAGCAGGACAGGACAGTGCAAAGACATGACAGTTTTCTTGCATGTCAAGTTGGTCAGTTGGTGACATGTTTTTAATTGTCGTTTTGTGATCACTGTCTTTGTGATATTTTCTGATGACCAAGCCTTTGCACATTATGGAGGAACCATGTCTCTTTCTTTTACCGATCCCTGTGAGCAAGACCTGTGAATGTCCTGAACAGTGTGGTGGCCACATTTGTTGGGAATTTGGGTGGAAACTGTGGAACATCATTGCATAGTTTGACTGCCATTTCATACCAACATTGTGAGAAAGTGGGCTATACCTTGTAAAAAAAAAAATCACCAATAGAAAATACTATAGGTGTGCAATTATTTTGTACAGTCTGGTAGTTAAATGGTTAAAAATGGGCAAGCAATAACATTGGAGGGAAATGTTTACTGACACCGATGATTGTTTCAGAAATGGTCTGAGACAAAATAATGAAATGTTATACATAAGTATTGTGAAACACTGAACATATTTTAATGACTGACAAGGAGAGAGGAAACAGTCCAAGTTAATCAATAATAACTAGGCTCACTATGAACAGTGTGTATTATTGGCTCTGTTCTGACATCAGTGCACAGTTCATTCCACCACTGTGAGGCCAGGACAGAAAAGAGCCATGGCCGTTACAATCTGCCATAGGGGGGCTTGGAGCAACTGGGGAACCAATCACCTCAAGGCAGCAGAGCTTGACCACAGCCTGGAGGTAGGAGGGAGCTGTTCATTTGCCCTGTAGGCTTGCACCACAGTCCTAAACTGGATGGGACAGCGCAGGGAGCCAGTGCTGAGGGCGGAGTAGGGAAGTTGTGTGGAAGAGCATGGGGCTGTTGAACACCAGGTCAGCAGCAGCTTTCTCCAGGAGTCTGATGGCCAACGCTGCAGGATGGCAGCAAGTAGGGAGTTGCAGGAGTCCAGGCGGGAGATGACAACAGCCTGGATGAGCACTAGCGCCGAATCACACTCAGATGTCTTTCCTAGCACAAAGTTTAATAAAAGAGATGAGTATAAGCAAAGGCAAGGAGAATGATTATATAAGTGTACAATGAGCTATGATGGGGAAGAATTACACTATTAATTTGATTTTCCATCCATCCATCCATCCATCTTCATCCGCTTATCCGGGGTCGGGTCGCGGAGGCAGCAGCTCCAGCAGGGGGCCCCAGACATCCCTTTCCCTAGCAGCATCAACCAGCTCTGCCTGGGGAATCTTTAGCCGCTCACAGGCCAGTGCGGAGATGTAGTCCTGGGTCTACCCCGCGGCCTCCTCCCAGCCGGACACGCCTGGAACACCTCCCTAGGGAGGCGCCCAGGAGGCATCCTCACTAGATGCCCGAACCACCTCAACTGGCTCCTTTCGACGCAAAGGAGCAGCGGCTCTACTCCGAGTCTCTCCCGGATGACTGAACTTCTCACCCGATCTCTCAGGGAGACCCCAGCCACCCTCCGGAGAAAACTCATTTCGGCCGCTTGTATCCGTGATCTCGTTCTTTCGGTCATGACCCATCCTTCATGACCATAGGTGAGGGTGGGGACGAAGATAGACCGGTAGATCGAGAGCTTTGCCTTTTGGCTCAGCTCTCTTTTCGTCACAACAGTGCGGTAAAGCAACTGCAGAACAGCACCAGCTGCTCCGATTCTCCGGCCAAACTCCCTCTCCATGGTTCCCTCACTCGTGAACAAGACCCCCAGATACTTGAACTCCTTCACTTGGGGTAAGGACTCATTTCCTACTCGGAGCGGACAGGCCACCGGTTTCCTGCTGAGAACCATGGCCTCAGATTTAGAAGTGCTTACTCTCATCCCAGCCGCTTCACACTCAGTTGCGAACCTATCCAGAGAGTGCTGGAGGTCGCAGGCAGTTGATGCCATCAGGACCACATCATCTGCAAAAAGCAGCGACGTGATCCCCAGCTCACCGAACTGCAAACCCACCTCCCCACGGCTACGCCTCGATATCCTGTCCATGAAAATCACAAACAGGATTGGTGACAAAGCGCAGCCCTGGCGGAGGCCAACCCCCACCGGAAAGGAAGACGACTTACTGCCGAGGACCCGGACACAGCTCTTGCTCTGGGTGTACAGGGATTGGATGGCCCTAAGTAGGGACCCCCTCACCCCATACTCCCGCATAACCCTCCACAAGATCTCTCGAGGGACCCGGTCGTAAGCCTTCTCCAAGTCCACAAAACACATGTAGACAGGTTGGGCAAACTCCCACGCCCCCTCCAAGATCCTTGCGAGAGTGAAGAGCTGGTCGGTAGTTCCACGACCAGGACGAAATCCGCATTGTTCCTCTTCGATCTGAGGTTCGACTATCGGCCGGACCCTCCTTTCCAGCACCTTGGAGTAAACTTTCCCTGGGAGGCTGAGTAATGTGATGCCTCTATAATTCGCACACACCCTCTGGTCCCCTTTTTTGAATATTGGGACCACCACCCCAGTCTGCCACTCCTTCGGCACTGACCCAGACTTCCACGCAATGTTACAGAGGCGTGTCAACCAAGACAGCCCCTCTACACCCAGCGCCTTCAGCATTTCTGGACGGATCTCATCAGTCCCTGGGGCTCTGCCACTGTGGAGTTGTTTGACTACCTCAGTGACCTCCTCCAAGGAAATTGACGACCCCCAAACATCTTCCGGCTCTGCCTCGATCGTAGAGGGTGGATTAGTCGGGTTCAGGAGTTCCTCAAAGTGCTCCTTCCAACGCTCAACAACCTCCTCAGTTGAGGTCAGCAGTGTCCCCTCCTTGCTGTATACAGCTTGGATGGTCCCCCGCTTTCCCTTCCTGAGGTGTCTGATGGTCTTCCAGAAACACTTTGGTGCCGACCGAAAGTCCTTCTCCATGGTTTCTCCGAACTCCTCCCACACCCGCTGCTTTGCCTTGGCCGAAGCCGCAGCCCTCCGGGCCAGTCGATACCCTGCAACTGCTTCTGGGGTCTCCCGGGCTAACATATCCCGGAAGGCCTCCTTCTTCAGTCGGACGGCTTCCCTGACCACCGCTGTCCACCACGGTGTCCGAGGGTTACCGCCCCTTGAGGTACCTATGGCCCTCAGGCCACAGCTCCCAGCCGCAGCAGCTTCAGCAATGGAGGCTTTGAACACCGACCACTCATGCTCGATGTCCCCAACCTCCACAGGGATGCCTGAGAAGCTCCGCCGGAGGTGGCAATTGAAATCTCTCCGGACAGGCTCTTCCTCCAGACGTTCCCAGTTCACCCTCACTACACGCTTGGGTTTTCCAGGTCTGTCCAGAAGCTTCCCCCGCCATCGAAACCAGCTCACCACCAGATGGTGATCAGTGGACAGCTCTGCCCCTCTCTTTACCCGAGTGTCCAAAACACATGGCCTCAGATCAGATGATACGATAACGAAATCGATCATCGACCTTCGGCCTAAGGTGTCCTGATGCCAGGTGTACTTGTGGGCATCCTTGTGTTCGAACATGGTGTTTGTTATGGACAAACCGTGACTAGCACAGAAGTCCAACAACGAAACACCACTCGGGTTCAGATCGTGGTGGCCATGCCTCCCAATCACGCCCCTCCAAGTTTCTCCATCATTGCCTACGTGTGCATTGAAGTCCCCCAGTAGGACAGTGGAGTCCCCTGCAGGAGCCCCCAAAAGGACTCCACTCAGGATCTGCAGGAAGGCCGAGTACTCTGAACTGCTGTTCGGTGCATAAGCACAAACCACAGTCAGAGTCCCCCCCCCCCACAGTCCTAAGGCGCAGGGAGGCAACCCTCTCGTCCACTGGGGTGAACTCCAGCACAGAGGCGCTCAGCTGGGGGCTAGCTAGTATAGCCACACCTGCCTTACGCCTCATACCGTGAGCAACTCCGGAGAAGAACAGGGTCCAACCCCTATCCAGGAGTTTGGAGTGCCGGTGCTGTGCGTGGAGGTTAGCCCCACCAGGTGTAATTGGTATCGCTCCACCTCCCTCACAAGCTCCGGCTCCTTCCCCCCCAGCGAGGTCACGTTCCATGTCCCCAGAGCCAGCCTTTGCAGCCCGGGTCCGGTCCGTTGGTGCCCCCCGCCTTCACCGCCACCTAGTTGGCAGCGCACCCGACCCCGACAATTCCTCCCGCGGGTGGTGGGTCCACGGGACGATGGAGGAGGAGATGGTGCTTCCACGTTGCTTATTCGGGCTGGGCCCGGCCGGGCTCCGTGGTAAACCCGGCCACCAGGCGCTCGCAGGCGGGCCCTCCGTCTGGGCCTGGCTCCAGACGAGGGCCCCGGGCTTCCTCCGGGCCGGGTCTCTCTTCCTTTTGGTTGTTTGGTCATCGGGATTTTCCCAGTTCCCCCAGGTACTACCACTTGCCCAAGGTGGACCCCCAGACTAGTGGAGGGAAGGAGGCGTCTTACTTCTCCATTCTAGTTTTGCAACTAGCCACAGTCCTAAACTGGATGGGACAGCGCAGGGAGCCAGTGCTGAGAACGGAGTAGGGAAGTTGTGTGGAAGAGCATGGGGCTGTTGAACACCAGGTCAGCAGCAGCTTTCTCCAGGAGTCTGATGGCCAACGCTGCAGGATGGCAGCAAGTAGGGAGTTGCAGGAGTCCAGGCGGGAGATGACAACAGCCTGGATGAGCACTAGCGCCGAATCACACTCAGATTTCTTTCCTAGCACAAAGTTTAAAGTCCAGGTTAACCCAGTTCAAATTTTTGTTATGAGCTTCACACAAAACAGGAAAACATGTCATTAACCACCCAGCCAAATCTGAGTGATTAAAAATGTCGCTAAGTATATAAAATAAGGCTTCAAAATCGGTTAAAAATCAGCAGCATTCTCTGGTCTGAGACTGTGGGGGCGTGTCTGCTGAAGGCACCGAAGCCACACCCAATTGCGTGGGGAGGGGGTGTGGAGGGAAGAACCTGTCAAATAGTACCGTTCTCTGGTCTGCATATTGTCACACTGGCACGCCGTCTCTTTTGTGGTAGGAAGGCACAGCTTTGTGAAAACAGAGAGGAGTTGAAATTACACTTGTCTAATGAGTCAAACGCACAGATGCTTCCTCCTAACCTACCTCCTGACAAACAACACAGGTAAAACTGTAGCTACTCTATACCAACGCGCCAGTGTTACTGCCCTTAGATGCAAAATACAAAAACAGGCAACGAGGAATGTATGAGTCTGTCCCTATTTTCTCCCTGCCACCTCCGGACCCATTCCTATCCCTCCCAGGCGATCCTGTCGTCCCTTGGGATCAATGGAAAAAGTTGTTTAAAATGTACCTTTTAGTCACTGTCTTGAACAGCGCTGATAGCGCGAAGAAGCGTACACTACCGGAGTTGATAATCGGGACAGACTCATCCACTCTCGTTGGCAATGTTATGTGTGAGAATAACGAGCACTCGGCTTCAACTTTCCCTCTCATATCCAACAGAACTGGAATGTTCAGCCAGTAGCCGCTGAGCACCGCTTCACTGGGAGAGGGTGCGTCTTTCTCCAGCTGCAGCTGGTCTACCTAACCATCCCCCTCACTCCCGCCTCCCGGTCTCCCGCTGGAGAAATATACTGTAACCATTACCGGTGAACCCATACGCACATCAGGTGCCACAAATATGGCAGGCAGTTTCTGTATAGTTAACGCTTATAGTCATAATATATCATCCGTAACGTTATTTGGTGGGTGGTCGCCTGGTCGGTGCTGCTAGCTATGTTAGCTAGACTAAGGTTATATACACACTCCCATCTGCAACAAGCTACATAGCTAATGTTAGCTATAATTCCTCCTAAGATTACATATAATTCATCATAGCTGACATTACCAAATAAATGTCAAGACACGTTTTGTAGATTAACGTAGCAGTGTATTTTCCTATTGCTTACGTTACCTAGCTAACGTTATAACGTTAATTAGCTATAAGCACACAAGGCAGCGGTGTCGGCACCAAAGGTTGATGCGACAGGAGGAGAATGGAGGCCGGGGAGGGAGATGGTTGACAGGAGGAGAATGGAGGCCGGGGAGGGAGATGGTTGGCTCCGCCGAATTCACCAGGACCAGTCGTGAGTCCGTGAAACCCAAAAGCCTCATATTATAATTGCAGAAGCTTTCGGGAGTGAAATGTTTGCTGCAGAGGCGGGCGCTAGCGGTGACAGACTCCTCTGTAACACCATGGCTCTTCAAAAATGCTAACCATTTGCTTCTCATTTCAGCTTTACTCGGGAGTGAAAGAAGGAGACCTTATCATCCCATTCCTGCTGGCATCCAGGAAGGATGCATTTTCGTTTAGTTCTATGCATAGGCATTGCTGACTAAGAAAAACTAGCTAATTCTAGACTGTTGGTTAAAACTAGCTAATTCTAGACTCAAGATTGAGCAGGAGAACTGAAGATTCAAATCCGTTCTAGCTTTATATAGTGTTAGGGCGGGGATATGCTAAGAACACCGCTCTACGTCATCCGGTACCGTTTTAAACCCGCCCAGAAAATCCAGAAATCAAAACTGGTCAAAAACACAAAACTGGTCTAACTTCACAATTCAGTACTACGCATGGTTCATCCCATTTTTACATGTTATCAGCAATGCATCACTAACACATAGAATGTGTTTTCAAGCAAATCTCTGATTTTGGTTAACTGGGACTTTAATAAAAGAGATGAGTATTAGCAAAGGCAAGGAGAATGATTATATCAGTGTACAATGAGCTATGATGGGGAAGAATTACACTATTAATTTGATTTTCAGGCATGGCATATACATGGCATGCTTAATTGCAATGGTAATAATGCCTTCAGGTAATAACAATAACCATGCTTGATTAATTTGATGTATAATGTGGCAAATGCTATTGTAGCAGCAGCAAGCATCAGCCCACTATAGCTAAATAACGCCAGACAAGATTACAGACTAATCAATGTATGAACAATGTAAGCCGTTAGCATTAGCTACCGTTAGCATAGCTACCTAGCCTACCAATATAGTTGACGTTAATATAAAGAAATGTAACATTAGATAATGTTAGCTAAGTTATCCAACATTGACCCACTTACCCTCTAGATCTTTTCCAACGATGTCCTAAAGTAACCACGTCATGATCATTTGCATCATAGACATACGTTCATATCTATGATTAGCATGATCATAGCAGCTTCATTGCTAAAAGCGTAGCAAATGTTAGCCGACGTCATTACATATGACTTCCTATCCAATCAGAGGTAGAGTAGGGCGGGTCTTCCTATGGTGACGTGTTTTCTGCCGAGTTCGCAGGACTCATGAATGCGCACCCAGCGTCCCCGGAGGCTCGTTCACAGCACTTCAAATGGGCTCGATACAGGTATTGGTGGCTTCAAAAACAAAAAAAAACAATTGAATTAAAAGTTTATATTGATTAGATTGGTCTCTGATGCTGAATGATACCCAGATTTTTTTTTTTTCCCTTTTCTAGCCCTATCTATCATAATCCGCAAACCATGGGAAATAAGGGTCTTGGGCCGCATGCCGTCACGTGACTTGCAATACCGAGCTTTGGCCACTACGTCAAATGGCTTCATGCGCTGGTGAGCAACTTTCATTGAAATGAATAGGCAGCCATTTTCAATGACGTCTCCATTTTATATTATACCTCCATGACTGCATGGCCAAAATGCAGGATTCACAGAGGGGATACCTATGGAACGCCAAATGGGTCATAATTCGCCTTGATTTTTTCGCCGTCACCAGGGGCCTCATTTATCATTTAGGTACGCCTTTTTTTACACGGTCTTTTCTGCGATTTATGGCGTACGCCCTCTTCCCCCCCCACAGCGCGATCTATGAAGCAAAAATGGCATATATTTAATCGCCTTTTTACACGCTTTTTTATGACACCTCTCGACTCGGCGTACCGTAGATGGGTTTTTACACCCTTTTTGAACACAGGGGGAACTGGCGACGCCGGTGGTGCGTCGGTGAATTACAATGATGGAGAGGGGAAGAGCGAGAGTTTATAAACGCACAATCATGTAGGCTAATAGCCCAATTCAGCACAAACATGTAGCCTATCTCAATGCAAGACCGTGTCCTCTAACCGGCTCTTTAATGGTCCGATATTAATTTGTTCCCCAAACTGAACCTATGCGCTGTCCCAAACCTTTGTGCGCAATATGTCACACACCTAATGCAGGCACTCCATCAAACGGCAATAGTTGACCGATTAGATTGTCATTAATATGTGATCATGTGGACCCGTTGGCTCTTTGGTAAGCATATAAATGACAGTCCTCCTGTGCATTACGCGAGCCAAAATGAATCCGGCGCTACTCGGCCTACTGGCCGAGATAGAACTCCAAAGAGGTGGCGGTGATGGCGACTGCACCCACATATTGATAAGGGCACCATCAGTGAATGAATATGTCTATGTGAATCGCAAAAATGTGCACACTATAAATAGCCAAATCATATGTGACGCCGACATGCTCATCACAAGTGTAGTGGCACGGTGGCCTGGCTCCACGCATGACTCATTCATCCTGGCGCAGGGTAGGGGCTAGACTGGAGGCAGGTGCTGCGCGTGACGGCTGTCTTGTTGGTGAGTGCATATGCCAAGATACATACTTTTTTTTTCTAAACTTGAATCTTTATTAGCACTTTCCATCCATACGACGACAATACAATAAAACAAAAAACACAATAAAAACTAACAATAACAGCTTATGGGTACTTCCATCAAGTCACAATGCAGCTATTTTCTCTTACTCAAATATTACAATTTCAATATTAGTGGTATTATCACACTTCCTTCTATAATCCATGCATTTTTCCCATCTCCCTTCGAATTTTCCTTCCTGCATCCTCAATGCATGCGTGAACTTCTCCATAACATAAATCTCCTCCACAACACCCAGCCACTGCTCCTTGGTTGGGGGTTCCACCTTATACCAAGCCCTCGTTATTGTCTTTTTACTAGCAACCAATAGTAATTTCACTAGGTATCTGTCCCCTCCTTGTGCATCATCCTGTGTTATGTTTGCCAAGATACATATTCAAAGCTGATAAGAATGAGAACCAGTCAAGACCCCACCACAAAATGAGGACCCAAGCCCTCAGCCCCCTCCCCATCATGAGGGTTACCAGCGGGGCCAAAGCGCCCGCGATGAGATCATGCGCCAGCTATGAAGACACAAACAAGTAAGGTTCACATTGTTACCATTTTATTGTCTGTTGGTGAGTGACTGTGTGAGGTGTGTGAGTGCGTTTGTGAGTGAATGTGTGAGGTCCGTGAGTGTGGTAGTGAGTGACTACAGTATGTGAGGTCCGTGACAGCATGTGTGAGGGAAGGAAGTGCAGTGAGGATGTCCTGTTGGCTCTGGTGGTGTAGTGTGGTGACCTCCACCAACTGCTGCACAACTGCCCCAATCCCTTCTGCCATGTCCCTCTGGGCATCTAGGGTCCCCGTCTGGGCCTCCAGCACAGCGTCTGAGAGGCCCAGACGGTTTCCAGACGGTTTCCCTCAGGGACCCTTGAGGCAGGGAAGCTGGCAGCCGGAGGTGGAGGCGTGGGTGGTGGAGACGGAGACGGAGGCACTGGAGGTGGAGATAGCACTGGAGGTGGAGGCCGGCGCGCTGGAGGCACTGGAGGTCGTGGCGCTGGAGGTGGAGGCTGCAACCGGCGGGGGCACAACCGTCAGGTCAAGGACCACTGCAGACTCCCCCTCCTCTGAGTCCCAACCCACTGCATACCTGCAAACTAGTCGCCTTTTGGCTACAATCGCCGTTTTATTTGTCAATTGGGTCATTCATATGAATCGTGCAGATCCGGGGAGTTCTCCAAAAAGGGGGGGGGGGGGTGAGGGGAGAGTGACTGTGTTTGATGTTCAAGCTAGAATAAACCTTATTGGATAATACTAACTGGTTAGCTTGGCATAGATATAAGTACAAACTTGGATGCTACAAGCTAAATGTTATAGAGTGGTGGGTCAATTCAGAACGTGAAATAGTGACTAACCACAGCAGACGAGGGTATAAATACAGATCCTGTTGTTGGATGTAACGTTGCTTGATCTCCAGTTGAATAACGTCATGTCAACAGCGTCCAACATCCATTCCAATTGCGCAAGTTCTCTCCCAGGATCTCCTCATACAGAGTTTTTTCATACAGACCAAATATCTCCAAAGCTGCTGCTGCTAATCACTTGTTAACGAAATCTCTGATCAGCTGTAGTTTGGATATTTTTGCGGTTTAAAATTAGGATAGAGGACACTCATGGATGTATTAATAGAACTGGATACAGCCACTCCATTCACTGACCGCTATCAACAATGAAGCCCTATTGAACCGCGCCATCTTGGCAAATTTGTAGTCATTTGACTATTTCCGGTGACTTTTGTACTTGCGCAGTTGTGCTTTTCTGGCCTTCCGGTGACTTTTGTACTTGCGCAGTTGAGCTTTTCTGTCCGACGCGCGTCCACGAAAAAGTTCACCTTTATGTGAAATGTAGACGCACGTTCCCGGCTCTCTCGGCTCTCCCCGCTTTGATTTAGCAATGAAAACCGGCTTGCATATTAACCTGTTTTTGTCAAATATATCCATTGGAGAAATTATTTTTTCATCCAGGCATCTTAGTTTTAACAGGTTAAATATAACTGAACATGTTTTGTTTGCTAGTAGATGGTATTCATTCCGTTCGCGATAACGTTATTGCAGCCAGGCTAAATTCCTCCAGGGAGCCAGTGACCGGCGAGTTGAAGAGCTTCACTCCCCGCCAGCAGGAGCTTTGGCCGCTGCTACCGCATCTCGGATAACCCGCTGAGTTCGTGGCTGAGAGCCGGGAACGTGCGTCTACATTTCACATAAAGGTGAACTTTTTCGTGGACGCGCGTCGGACAGAAAAGCTCAACTGCGCAAGTACAAAAGTCACCGGAAATAGCCAAATGACTACAAATCTAGCCAAGATGGCGCGGTTCAATAGGCCTTCACTTTAGATTTCGAATCCTGGGGGCTTGAGGACACTACAAGTTGCCCCTCAAGCATGGAGGTATAATATAACTGGAGACGGCATTGAAAATGGCTGCCTATTCATTTCAATGAAAGTTGCTCACCGGCACATGAAGCCATTTGACGTAGTGGCCAAAGCCCGGTATTGCAAGTCACGTGACGGCATGCGGCCCAAGACCCTTATTTCCCATGGTTTGTGGATTATGATAGATAGGGCTAGAAAAGGAAAACAAAATTTTTCTGGGTATCATTCAGCATCAGAGACCAATCTAATCAATATAAACTTTTAATTCAATGAGGTTTTGTTTGTTTTTGAAGCCACCAATACCTGTATCGAGCCATTTGAAACATGTGCTGTGCACGAGCCTCGGGGACGCTGGTCGTGCGTTCGTGAGTCCTGCGAGCTCGGGAAAGCACGTCACCATAGGAAGACCCGCCCTACTCTGCCTCTGATTGGATAGGAAGTCATGCAATGACGTCGGCTAGCATTTGCTATGCTTTTAGCAATGAAGCTGCTATGATCATGCTAATCATAGATATGAACGTATGTCTATGATGCAAATGATCATGACATGTTGGTTACTTTAGGACATCGTTGGAAAAGATCTAGAGGGTAAGTGGGTCAATGTTGAATAACTTAGCTAACATTATCTAATGTTACATTTCTTTATATTAACATCAACTATATTGATAGGCTAGGGAGCTATGCTAACGGTAGCTAATGCTAACGGCTTATGGTTAATGTTAGTTAATGCTAACGTTACGTTCGGAGGTCTCAGATGTATTTCAATTTTAACATAATGTTGAGCATGATCAATGTGACATTGTTCATACATTGATTACAGTCTGTAATCTTGTCTGGCATTATTTAGCTATAGTGGGCTGATGCTACTATAGCATTTGCCACATTATACATCAAATTAATCAAGCATAGTTAGTGTTATTACCTGAAGGCATTATTACCATTGCAAGTAAGCATGCCATGTATATGCCATGCCTGGAAATCAAATTAATAGTGTAATTCCTCCCCATCATAGCTCATTGTACACTGATATAATCATTCTCCTTGTCTTTGCTAATACTCATCTCTTTTATCAAACTTTGTGCTAGGAAAGAAATCTGGCTGTGATTCGTCGCTAGTGCTCATCCAGGCTGTTGTCATCTCCCGCCTGGACTCCTGCAACTCCCTACTTGCTGCCATCCTGCAGCGTTGGCCATCAGACTCCTGGAGAAAGCTGCTGCTGACCTGGTGTTCAACGGCCCCATGCTCTTCCACACAACTTCCCTACTCCGTTCTCAGCACTGGCTCCCTGCGCTGTCCCATCCAGTTTAGGACTGTGGTGCAAGCCTACAGGGCAAATGAACAGCTCCCTCCGACCTCCAGGCTGTGGTCAAGCTCTGCTGCCTTGAGGTGATTGGTTCCCCAGTTGCTCCAAGCCCCCCTACGGCAGATTGGCATGGCCATGGCTTTTTTCTGTCCTGGCCTCACAGTGGTGGGAACTGTCCACTGATGTCAGTACAGCAGAGTCGCTGCCCATCTTTCGCCGCATGCTGAAAATTCACCTGTTCAAGATGTGCCCTGGACCCTTCCTTTTAACACCTATTTTATTTGTTCTTGTACTTTGTCTTTAAGGAGATGCACTTATGAGTTCTAGCGAGCAGTGGTACTGTAGTGAAGCTGCAGTGTCACTAATGAAAGACTAATGGGGTGCACCTGAACTGGGCCGCTGACAGAGGCTCTGATCACCCTCGGCTGGACTTGATTGCTGAGGGGTGGACTAAGAAAGCAGAGCCAGTTGGGCAGTCTGGGGAGCGGAGCTTCATTTCCGTCAGGGCAACTAGTCTGACGAAGCAATTGTTAACTTGCACTCACGGGAGAGGATAACATGCCTGTCTAGCCCAGCTTAAACTATGCGCACATGTACCAGTGTGCCGACTCAGGGTGATATCTAGTGTGTTTGCAATTGAGTGTGCCTGCCTATACAGGGTGATCCAGTGTGGAATTTACTGTTTGTGTGCGCATGTGTGTGTGTTTGTGTAAACGTTGAGTGCCATACCGAGTGCCCACCTACGTGGGGTGAATTGCTGTGATGCTGGGTGTGGCTATTCTGATACTGGATGGACAGACCTGTCTGAGGGAGAGGTGTCACCGATTGGCCAGACTCCCATCAGGCCCACAAAGAACTTGCTGTTTCATGAGTTGGTGCAATAAATGACATGTTTTCTTAGGTTGTTGTCTAGTGTGCTGTTGTTGTTCTCAGCTCTCTTAACACCGGACCATACCAGGGACTAAAGGTGGTGGCAGCCCCTTTGCCTACAGTTAATACCCACACCTAGACCAAGGTTCATTACAGTACTCTTGCATACCTACAGTAATTAAATTCGTTTGTACAGTCTGGTAGTTAAATGGTTAAAAATGGGAAAGCAATAACATTGGAGGGAAATGTATACTGACACTGATGATTGTTTCAGAAATGGTCTGAGACAAAATAATGAAATGTTATACATCAGTATTGTGAAACACTGAACATATTTTAATGACTGACAAGGAGAGAGGAAACAGTCCAAGTTAATCAATAATAACTAGGCTCACTATGAACAGTGTGTATTATTGGCTCTGTTCTGACATCAGTGCACAGTTCATTCCACCACTGTGAGGCCAGGACAGAAAAGAGCCATGGCCATTACAATCTGCCATAGGGGGGCTTGGAGCAACTGGGGAACCAATCACCTCAAGGCAGCAGAGCTTGACCACAGCCTGGAGGTCGGAGGGAGCTGTTCATTTGCCCTGTAGGCTTGCACCACAGTCCTAAACTGGATGGGACAGCGCAGGGAGCCAGTGCAGAGAACGGAGTAGGGAAGTTTTGTGGAAGAGCATGGGGCTGTTGAACACCAGGTCAGCAGCAGCTTTCTCCAGGAGTCTGATGGCCAACGCTGCAGGATGGCAGCAAGTAGGGAGTTGCAGGAGTCCAGGCGGGAGATGACAACAGCCTGGATGAGCACTAGCGACGAATCACAGCCAGATTTCTTTCCTAGCACAAAGTTTGATAAAAGAGATGAGTATTTGCAAAGGCAAGGAGAATGATTATATCAGTGTACAATGAGCTATGATGGGGAGGAATTACACTATTAATTTGATTTCCAGGCATGGCATATACATGGCATGCTTACTTGCAATGGTAATAATGCCTTCAGGTAATAACACTAACTATGCTTGATTAATTTGATGTATAATGTGGCAAATGCTATAGTAGCATCAGCCCACTATAGCTAAATAATGCCAGACAAGATTACAGACTGTAATCAATGTATGAACAATGTCACATTGATCATGGTCAACATTATGTTAAAATTGAAATACATCTGAGACCTCCGAACGTAACGTTAGCATTAACTAACGTTAACCCTAAGCCGTTAGCATTAGCTACCGTTAGCATAGCTCCCTAGCCTATCAATATAGTTGATGTTAATATAAAGAAATGTAACATTAGATAATGTTAGCTAAGTTATTCAACATTGACCCACTTACCCTCTAGATCTTTTCCAACGATGTCCTAAAGTAACCACATGTCATGATCATTTGCATCATAGACATACGTTCATATCTATGATTAGCATGATCATAGCAGCTTCATTGCTAAAAGCATAGCAAATGCTAGCCGACGTCATTGCATGACTTCCTATCCAATCAGAGGCAGAGAAGGGCAGGTCTTCCTATGGTGACGTGCTTTCCCGAGCTCGCAGGACTCACGAACGCGCGACCAGCGTCCCCGAGGCTCGTGCACAGCACATGTTTCAAATGGCTCGATACAGGTATTGGTGGCTTCAAAAACAAACAAAACCTCATTGAATTAAAAGTTTATATTGATTAGATTGGTCTCTGATGCTGAATGATACCGAGAAAAAAATTGTTTTCCTTTTCTAGCCCTATCTATCATAATCCACAAACCATGGAAAATAAGGGTCTTGGGCCGCATGCCGTCACGTGACTTGCAATACCGAGCTTGGCCTGAAAGCCCATGGTGGCTTCAATGCGCCAAGCTGATCCTGGGGGCTTGCCCTCAAGCAGAAACGAAACTTATGTCCGGTAGCTTTCTTTCAAGGAATTCCAAAATAAAAGTCCCGGAAAACAATTACACAACAAAAAGCACCATTTTTTTTTTTTTACTCACTTGGCATTGGTCCGAATGGTATACTGTATACTGAAGTATGAAGTCTACTGAATCTGATATATACAGAATAATATTTGGAGGGCCTATTCATCAGTTAATAAGTGATAATAATGGGCAACCTTAATCGAAAAATATGCAAGCAAAGACAGTGTCATCATATCGATACAATAATATGGGTAAGACCATTCTAAGAGGAGAAGTAGTTTTTTGTGTGTTTTTTTATAAATCGGTATCGGTACAGGCCGATCCTGAGGAAAATAATCGGTGATCGGTATCGGGCCAAAAAAATCAGATCAGAGCATCCATAAAAGCTATCATGTCTCCCTGTCTCATTCTTTCCTGCATTTCAGGCAATGGAGATTGGTTGTCTTTTTTTGAGAGGCAACAGGGAGAATAATGTGTAAAAAAGTAATTGTTTGTTTGCTTAAGTAAATAACTAACTTTTTATGAGATATCTGTTCTCTTTTTAGGGAAAAAGAAACATTGAAATTCTGATTAAAATGTTTCAACTGTGAATCTGGACATCTACTGTACATAATTGTGTTTGGGGTTGTAATTGGGATGGATATACTATGCGCCTTGCAAGAGCCATGTATCTACTCGCACACAGAAATTCTAGTTTCAAAACGCTCCAAAAAGCGTCATTTGCATATTCAAATCACTAAAAATGTCTTCCGGGGGAGGATGCCCCCGGACCCCCCTACCATAACTTGTTTTCGGACGTGTCACCTTTTCCGCTCTCAGGAGTTTGCAGGTCTGGTCTGGAGAAACAATTTCTGTCATTTTCTTTGAGTTTGTCTGTAAACTTTATTATGCATTAAACATTTCATTGTGTAGCCATATTCATTTGATATGTTTTTCTGTTGGCAGCCAAATAAATGCTTAAGTGTGATTTACCGGGTGATTTAGATGATAGTCTTAATTTCCCAGAGGAGAAAATGTTTAATGTGGTCTAACATTATGAAGTGATCATCTGTGTTATCGTTCCCTGTTTTTGGTCCTAAATCATACCTACCTAGCCTACCACAGAATGTTTGGAATGTTTGCTTTCCTCACAGCCACATAATACAGAATGTCCGTGTAGCCTACGCCAAATACAGGATGCACGAAACGTCCCAGGTAGCCAAAATAGTTTGGCCCGATAATGGCCCAAATCCGGCAGGCCAGAAGAACTATCCCGGCCCAAGAATCTTGCCGGATCTGGCAAGAATGACGCCCCAGAATCGGCCCGAGTACACTGGCCCGAATCCAGCTGCCGAAATGGAACCAGTATTGCCGGCATTGGGCCGCAATCACGGCAACAAAAAATGACACACCTAGCCTATACTGGCCCGAGTCTGGGTGCCCAAAGCTTAACCGACTCTGCCAGCATTGGGCCGTAATCACCCCAACAAAACCGCCAGAACTGGCCCACACCCAGCTTTGCCAGAATTGGCCCAGTGTAAGCCAGTTGACAACCTGTAAAAAAGTAAAGACTTACCCAAACCCATCACAACTGAAAAAGGTGACATATGCAAACCCATACATACAAATCAAACAAATTACCAATTTTGGGTTAAAAGTGGCTATTTTCACCTAAAGGTGACATGTTTTCACCCCTGCAGTATTCTGCCAGAGCTACATAAAATCTGCCAATCTATGGCTGACCTACTGTATATATGGCCAGAACTAGGAAATGTTTGATTAGTAAAAGGTTCCTGCAGGATTCTAGAAGTTAAATGTAACGTTTTAGGACCCTTTTTGACCACTTTAAATAGAATATCTATTTCACAGCCATACTTGCAAAAAAAGTATAAAGGAAAGAAAGAAAGAAAGAAAGAAAGAAAGAAAGAAAGAAATAGGTTTAAGTCCCCCCTAGCACATTTAAAAGTGAAACAGAGAACAAGTTATCGCAACAGAAGTAAGTTCATAATCCAATTTTATTATTACATTTTAGACTTTTTAAGAGTAAAACATATTGACTGTATTTTGGAAATGCAAATACATAGCAATTAATTGCTTAGTTTGAATTTAACAAACAGCAAATATAACAACACAATAGTGATTTACAACAGAGAAGCTACACACACAAGCGATAGAAGGTAAACAGCACTATAAAAAAGGCCCTTTCTGTCATGAACACACACACACGCACTGTTGCTTACAAAGATGGGATCCTTTTCGGTGAATTCTCTGAAGCTCTTGGATTAACTGTATGAACACACTGGTGTATCTTTAACCAGACCTGCAAACTCTGGAGTAGTGAAAAAGGTGACGACATACAAAACTTAAACCCTCTAGATTCACTGAAACTACCATGGTTAACATAAAAAAGGTGAATGTAGCCAAAAGGTGACAAGTTTGCAGGTCTGTTTAATTCTCCTGACTGACTGAAGTTCTCCCCACACTGATCACAGTGGTATGGCTACTCTCCTGTATGAACACGCTGGTGTGTCTTTAACTCTCCTGACTGACTGAAGTTCTTCACACACACACACACACAAACACACACACATATATTTCTCGATATCCCCATCACATGCACTTCTAGTGCTTCCATTTCGACGCAGATTCTAAAAAAAGGGAGTGGAACAGGCAGGTTAAAGCTAGCCTCGTGAGACCATCTTGATCTCGCGAGCGCTTCTCTTCCTGCTTATCAACTCCTTGATCATAACAGAATATAGTGACTTCCACCACTGCTCCATTTAGATAGCTGCAAGAGAAGTTAGGTACTGCAAGAGAAGTTTGTTTTTTAGATTATCAAACGGCCAATGGATCATTTCTTGCTGAACACTTGAATAGGCACATTCACGCGAGGAGCGGACAGCGGCTTGTGATGGGGACAGAGCAAGGGAGAGATGGATTCTGTGCCTGTGTGTTTTCTATAGCCAATATACTGTGCAATCTACATCTATTTCATGATACGTTAGATAAAAAAAAAAAACTTTCAGTGGTCACTTTAAGAAACCTTATAATACTAAAGTAAAACTTACTGAGGACATCTTTAATGGCAAGTGGCTCAAAGCCATACTTCCCATTTACTCCTCGCCAGTTGATTCGCTTCGCCAGTTCATTAGACATCAGTTTGGCCATTATTCTCCAGACTGTTTCCTTTATGGTCAAACCCCCTGCCCGGCCAAAATAGGTGACCTGAAAGACAAAATTGTCAATTAAAAATGTCAGTGCCTATAGGCTCCAGAGGCTGAGATTGTCTGAGACTGTGCATACAAAAACAGTTGGCCAGGTGCTTCACCAGTTGCACTTTTGTGTTTGAGTGGCAAAGAAAGCCATTCTTAAAATAAAATAAAAACTCACATGACATCTGGGCTACATGCAAGAGTCTGAAGTCAGCAGGAAGACGTATGTTTGTATGTATGATCTTTATTGAGGGGCCATAGGTCAAAAGTCTCAGCAAATGTCAATTCAACAAATATATAAAACTTCACCCACCAGTTTTTCTCTGTATTACACCTGTGCAGCAATGCTTTCCTCAAGCTTAATCAGTTCATCCAGCGATGTCACTGAAATGCCAGAAATGTCTGGCACTTCCATTGGTTGACGATTAGTTTGCAATTGTAGCAAAATGATTTACTGTTGCTGTTTAATCGTCTCCACAGTAGTTAATATCTCATGGAGAATTGCTGTAAAATACAACACAAACACACCTACCAAGTTAATATCTGAGATCTGGAAACACAGTTACATCACTACAATAAAGTCAAACAGGTCAAGAGACATTGTTTCAGTGTTATTACTTGCAAGTAGGGTGTTCATTGCTGTCTATGCTTGTGTGTGTGTGTGTGTGTGTGTATGTACAGTATGTGGGTCGGTGGGTGCATAGGCGGCGTTCCCCTGTCTGCTCTGGAGCCCGAGCACCCAAGGAGAAAGCCAAGCACCCACGGGAAAAATGAAAATGCACTTAGATAGGTCAACTATAGGCCTATATGTGCCAGCGTACAGTCTGGGCCAAGTTTACATAAATTTGATAGCAAATGATGTTTAGTGCTCTGTAAAATGTTCCTTAGCTCTAATAGAATTAAACATTTTCCTGGAGCTTGTTATGTTATGTTATTTTTATTTATAATGCGCCCCCCAACCAACTGTTACATCAGCCCGGGGCGCAGCCCAGGTACAAAGGGAGACAAACAAAAACAAAGGACTGCAAACGAACAGATTAACAAGAAACGCCAGGAATTGGAGAGTGGCTGGCTGCTGTCGGGCGTAGCGCCGCCATCATGCTTCCTAACAAAGCGCTTCACAATACAAATAACAGATAAAAAGGAAGAAAGAGCGACATACAAAATGCAATACGACAATTACGACATACAAAATACAGTAGAAGGCAATTACAATGAGAGGGAAAGGGGGGGGGGGATGTGCGTGTTTGTGTGTGTGTGTTTCTGAGTCCATGAGTTCAGTCCATGTGTGTGTGTGTGTGTATGCCTGAAGGCCTCTGGCTGAGGACTCGGACGGAATGTCTTAGCGATAACAGCAGGTTGCTATGGAGACGTCCTCGATCAGCCTCAAGACCAAAAGTCAACAGGAGTCCACGGGGAGGGAAGGGAGAAGAACAACAGATTCCAACGGTCATTCCTCTCTGTTACGCTTCTCTTTATCGAGCCTGGTCCTCAGCTCTGCCACGTCGCCTTGCATAGCCGTGAGTTTCTCCAACAGGGTATCATTCTTACGGTTCAGTTCAGAAATCACCACAGGTAGATTACTCACTGCTCTGCCCATCTCCGTTAGCATGACGTGCACCCTTTGGGCTAGAGTGGCTGCTGTCTTCCCAATTCTTCGATAGACCAGGGCAATCATTAAGGCAAATAGGTAAATGTCTTCAATGTCCTCTATGGAAAGGAGCGCAAGGCACAGAACCTGCCACTTGTCCCACGCGTCCTTGGTGTAGCCCACGGCAAATGTCCCCTCTGGGCACATAGGTTCCCCCGCTCCTGAGTTTCATGTTGAAAATATTTTGTCGATTGCTTTATCGTCTTGTTGAGAGAGGTCACAGAAGATTTTTTTTTACAGTTCAGTTATATTGGCCCAAATGGGTGAACTGTTTTTTTGCTTCCCTCTGGAAAATTAGGGGTAGGATCTCTGTAAATCCCCCCTTTTCTCTCTGTAAAGCTTAGTGTTACCTCTGTGTATGAAATGTGCTATATAAATAAAGCTTGATTTGATTAAACTCAGTATTTCTGTTCAGGTTAGTAATAATTGCTGAGTTTTGCTGTGTAGTAATATTTGCTGTAAAACACTTACGATCACACACAGGCTGGTTGTTTACCCTGGGCCGGCTAGGGGTCGTCATGCTAGAGTTAGGTCTGGGGACACTTGGAGGAGCAATGGCAGTCTTGTGGCAGTTGGAGCAATGGCTGGTCTGGTGGCAGTTGGAGCAATGGCTGGTCTGGTGGCAGTTAGAGCTGGTCTGGTGGCAGTTGGAGGAACAATGGCACGTCTGGTGGCAGTTGGAGGAGCAATGGCAGGTCTGGTGGCAGTTGGAGGAGCAATGGCAGGTCTGATGGAAGTTGGAGTAGCAATGGCTGGTGCAGGGGGTAAAGCTAATGGAGCCCTGGTGTTCTTCCCTCCTCTGGGTTGCTCATTAGCCTGCCTGTCACCGTCATATTGATCACTCTCAGTCTCAGAGGCATACATTCTCTTTGTGGCTCTATTGAACAAAATAAGTAGTGTTATAATTTCTCGATTCACAAACAGCACTAAGACTCGTCTTAAGGCGGCTATACACTAGACGACTTTCAAAGTTGTAACATCACTGAACCTCTCACATTAAACGACTGTCGTGCCTGCGGATTTTAGGTCTCACGGTCACAGTGGTGTGCAGCTGGTCATTGCCCATGTCACACTAGCAGATTGTGAACCGATGAAATGAAACATGTTTGAAGAAATCGTGACGCCTGCGACGGCCCACAGACGGGATCGGTAGCCTGCAGATTGCATCTCTGAGTGTCAGTCATATCATCGCAAAAATTGGTCGGCGACAGCTAAATCGGGGCTAAAATCGTCTAGTGTGTGGTCACCTTTAATGAGACAGAGAAAGAGAGAGAGAAGCCACAGCGGCCACCCCTCAGCTCAGCCTTTTTTCCCCTTGGGCAATAAACATGCCCACTTGGGCTTTACCCCTTCTCCTGCCTCCCAGTGTCCTGTGTTTTGGTCCTTGCCCTAGTGGTAGTCATAACATGTTCACAAAATTATTTCCCTACATGTAAAATCAATGGTTACTACCTAATTTATAATTATCAAGACAGCGCCTTCTATTTCTTACCTTCTCTTCCTTCTTTTATATGCTGGATGTAGGTCTTCCTCATCTTCTGTTTGTAGGTCTGATGTAAACACAAACAGTGCCCTTGGGAGCAGCAGCCGTGCTTCACTAAATGTATCTGTGGAAAAAATAATTTAATTTCATTAATGTAATTCTTCTGAGTAAATCTCTAAATACTGTCAGCTGACGTTAATTGGTCGATAGCAACTGTAAACCATTTTGGTTTGCGGAGGGCTGAAGGCAACACAATTTAGTGAAATTGAACACTACTAAACCACATTTGTCATTATAAATATTTACCAACAGTGCAGTGCTGGGGCCTCATTTATCATTGAGGTACGCCATATTTTACACAGTCTTTTTCGCGATTTCAGGCGTACGCCATTTCCCCCCCCCCACATTGCGATCTATCAAGCCGAAAGGGCGAAAATTTAGTCGCCTTTCTACGCGCTTTTGTAGGACACCTCTCAAGTTGTCGTACCGATTTACACGGTTTCCTACACCCTTTTTGAACACAGGGGGAACTGGCGACGCAGGTGGTGCGTCGGTGAATTACAATGTTTGATGGAAAGAATAAGAGCGACAGTTTCTGAACGCACAATCATGTAGGCTAATAGCCCAATTCAGCACAAACATATATCGCAATGCAAGATTAGACGTGTCCTCTAACCGGCTCATTCATGGTCCGATATGGATTTGTTCCCCAAACTGAACCTATGCGCTGTCCCAAACCTTTCCGCGCTATATGTCACACACCTAATGCAGGCACTCCATCAAACGGCAATAATTGACCAATTAGATTGTCGTTAATATGTGATCATGTGGACCTGTTTGCTGTTTGGTAAGCATATAAATGACAGTCCTCCTGTGCGTAATGCGAGCCTAAATGAATCCGGCGCTACTCGGCCTGCTGGCCGAGATAGAACTCCAAAGAGGTGACGGCGATGGCGACTGCACCCACATAAGGGCACCATCAGTGAATGAATACGTCTATGTGAATCGCTAAAATGTGCACACTATAAATACCCAAATCATATGTGACGCCGACATGCTCATCACAAGTGTAGTGGCACGGTGGCCTGGCTCCACGCATGACTCATTCATCCTGGCGCACAGCAGGGTAGGGGCTAGACTGGAGGCAGGCGCTGCGCGTGACGGCTGGCTTGTTGGTGTGTGCATAGCCAAGATACATATTCTTTGTCTTATTTACTTTAATCTTTATTAGCATTTTCCATCCATACAACGACAATACAATAAAACATAAAAACTTACAATAACAGCTTATGGGTACTTCCATCCATGCAGCTTTTTTTTCTTACTCAAATATGACAATTTTAATATTAGTGGTATCATCACACTTCCTTCTATAATCCATCCATTTTTCCCATCTCCCTTCAAACTTTCCTTCCTGCATCCTCAATGCATAAATAAATCTCATAAATCTCCTCCACAACACCCACCACTGCTCCTTGGTTGGGGGTTCCACCTTATACAAAGCCCTCATTATTGTCTTTTTACTAGCAACCAATAGTACTTTCACTAGGTATCTGTCCCCTCCTTGTACATCATTCTGTTATGTTTGCCAAGATGTATATTCAAAGCTGATAAGAATGAGAACCAGTCAAGACCCAACCACAAAATGAGGACCCAAGCCCTCAGCCCCCTCCCCGTCATGAGGTTTACCAGCGGGGCCAAAGGACCCACACTGAGGTCATGCGCCAGCTATGAAGACACAAACAAGTAAGGTTCACATTTCTACCATTTTATTGTCTGTTGGTGGGTGACTGTGTGAGGTGTGTGAGTGCGTTTGTGAGTGAATGTGTGAGGTCCGTAAGTGTGTTTGTGAGTGAATGTGTGAGGTCCGTGAGTGTGGTAGTGAGTGACTGTGTGAGGTCCTTGAGTGTGGTAGTGAGTGACTGTGTGAGGTCCGTGAGTGTGGCTGTGAGTGACAGTGTGAGGTCCGTGACAGCATGTGTGAGGGAATGAAGTGCAGTGAGGATGTCCTGTTGGCTCTGGTGGTGTAGTGTGGTGACCTCCACCAACTGCTGCACAACTGCCCCACAACTGCCCCAATCCCTTCTGCCATTTCCCTCTGGGCCTCTAGGGTCATGAGCCTCCAGCACAGCGTCTGATAGGAAGCCCAGCCCTCAGGGACCCTTGAGGCAGGGACGCTGGCAGCCGGAGGTGGAGGCGTGGGCGGTGGAGACGGAGGCGCTGGAGATGGCACTGGAGGTGGAGGCCGGTGCGCTGGAGGTGGAGGCACTGGAGGTCGTGGCGCTGGATGTAGAGGCTGCAACCGGCGGGGGCACGACCATCAGGTCAAGGACCACTGCAGACTCCCCCTCCTCCGAGTCCCACCCCACGTCAGAGTCTGGAGAAACAATTTCAGTAATTTTCTTTGAGTTTGTCTGTTAACTTGATTATGCATTAAACATTTTATTGTGTAGCCATATTCAATTGATATGTTTTTCTGTTGGCAGCCAAATAAATGCTTACCTTAGGAGTCGACGATCACGCCGGCGTGATCAAATCACGTGACCTCTTTCGCGCGTTCCCAAAGGTAAACAAAGCACTATAGCCGATCGCGTTCAACTTGTGTTGAAAGTGCTGGCTTGAAACTCCAAGCTAGTTTTTGTTTTGTGTTGATAGACGAAGTATAAATGGAAAAATGACAAAATGAATTTGATATAAAATTAATTTTACGCACGAGTCAAAAATGTGCTTGCTTGATTGCGCCAGGCTGACGCACCGGCGTCAGCCATTAAACCTCTGGAACTTGTCCAGAAAGCTGCTGCTCGCCTGGTGTTCAACCACCCCAAATTCTCCCACACAACTTCCCTCCTCCGTTCCCTACACTGGCTCCCTGTAGCGGCTCGCATCCAGTTTAAAACTCTGGCGCTAACCTACAGGGCAATGAAAGGAACAGCCCCCTCCTACCTCCAGGCCATGGTCAAACCCTACATCCCCTCCCGACCACTACGCTCTGCTACCTCAGGGCGACTGGTTGCCCCGTCACTCCGAGGCTCCTGCGGTCGATCGACACGGTCACGGCTCTTCTCTGTCCTGGCCCCGCAGTGGTGGAATGAGCTGCCCACTGATGTCAGGACAGCAGAGTCGCTGCCCATCTTTCGTCGCAGGCTCAAAACTCATCTCTTCAAGAAGTACTACAACAATCCTCCCACCTAAGCACTTATTATATTATATTGCACTGTACTTTAGATTGTGATTCTTGCACTTTGCCTTCAGCACTAGATTATGCTCTTAGTCACTTGTTTGTTTTAGAAGGAAGATGCACTTGTGAGTTCTGGCAAATAGTAGTACATTGGCTCTTCCTACGTTAAATGCAATTATTGTTAGTCGCTTTGGATAAAAGCGTCTTCTAAATGACTGTAATGTAATGTAAATGTAATGTAATGTAAAAGTGTTGCATTTCGCGATTTCGCCGTTCTTTGTCATATAATGAAAGGGGAAAAAATGCTTGAATCTGCTGACTGTGCTCTGTAGGTTGATTTACATTACAAGGAGCCAATAGTAGGGACTGTGAGAGGTCAGCTGACCAGTAGTGTGTGGCGCGAAGTAAAGTTGGTAGTTTGAAGGAAAGTTGGTAGCTAATTTAGTAAAAGAGAAGAGTAAAAGAGTGTTTCGTGGTCGTCGAGATTTCGTCAAAAATGTACAAGCGTACACTCGACGTCAATAAAGCCCTTGAGTTGTTTTGGCAACTCAACGAGGTTGAGGGTGACCTGGGTGCGCTTAGTTCATCGTCTGAGGAGGATCCTGGCATAGAGGCGGCACCTAGCGACGACGGATTCACTGACAGGAGTGGTGCGGAAATCACTGACCTGTCTTATATCCCCTATGATGAGAGGTAAGGTTCTCTTATATATTTCTATATTTTACCTTTTGCCTCTTATTACTTGTAATAATATAAGTAAATGATCGTGCACATATACAGAGATGAGGAGCCTGGACCCTCTACACAACAGCCTACCCAGAGGGGGCGCGGGCACGGGAGAAGGACTCGGATGAGCCCCAGATCTCCACAGGATCCGTCTTTGGTCCCCGGTCATGAGAGTGATGAGAGGTAGGCCTCTTTCTATATTTTACCATTTGCCTCTTGTAATATTACTATATTCAATATACAAATGTATTGTATATTGAATCATAATTGTAGTACCAGCAATTTATTCACTGTCCATCATGTGCATATGAAAAATGACCTGAACAATTATTGTTGTGCACATATACAGAGATGAAGAGCCTAGTCCCTCTCCATGCGCTCCTACCCAGAGGGGCCGTGGGAGGAGGACTCAGAGGTCAAGTCCCTCTCCATGCGCTCCTACCCAGAGGGGCCGTGGGAGGAGGACTCAGAGGTCAAGACCTCCACAGGATCCGTCTTTGGTCCCCGGTCATGAGAGTGATGAGAGGTAGGCCTCTTTCTATATTTTACCATTTGCCTCTTGTAAAATTACTATATTCAATATACAAATGTATTGTATATTGAATCAAAATTGTAGTACCAGCAATTTATTCACTGTCCATCATGTGCATATGAAAAATGACCTGAACAATTATTGTTGTGCACATATACAGAGATGAAGAGCCTAGTCCCTCTCCATGCGCTCCTACCCAGAGGGGCCGTGGGAGGAGGACTCAGAGGTCAAGATCTCCACAGGCTCAGCCACACCATCGCTTGGAGCCCTGGAGAACAGAGAATGACCCCGACACTGCCCCAGAAATCAGCCGGTTCACGCCACGGCGAACACCAGGAGCCCAGCTGGACCCCCATGCCAAGTTTTCACCTCTGGACCTGTTCACACTTTACTTCTCCCCAACCACAGTGCAAACCCTCTGCAGAAACACCAACAAGAATGCAGCCAAAAACAAAGAAATGGGGAAGAAGTACGCATGGGCTGATGTCAACAATGAGGAGTTCTACAAGTTCCTTGGGCTGCTCCTTTACACAGCACTGGTGGGACTGCCGAGTATCCTGGATTACTGGAAACAGAACCAAATCATATCTGTCCCGTTTCCAGCTACCGTGATGACGAGGGACAGATTCAGGGCTCTGCTTTGGAACATCCACCCCAGTGACCCAGAGGAGGACAAAAAAAATGATGAGAAGAAGGAAACGCCTCAATACGACAAGCTGTTCAGGATCAAGCCCCTCATCGATGACATCAGCAGTGCCTGCCAGGCTCATTATCACCCCAGGAGGGAATTGGCTGTGGATGAGAGAATGGTGGCTACCAAGGCAAAAACTGGCATGACCCAGTTCATGAAGGACAAACCCACAAAGTGGGGGATCAAGCTCTTTGTCCTGGCTGACTCAAGTAACGGGTACACGGTGAATTTCAACATCTACATGGGCAAAACACAAACACAGTCACACACCGTGCATGGGCTCTCACATGATGCTGTGGTGAACCTGATCAACCCATCCTATCTTGGCACCGGCTACCATGTGAACATGGACAATTTTTACACCAGCCCCCAGTTGTTTCTCGACCTAAAGAGCATGAAGCTCGAAGCCTGTGGCACATACAGGGATAACAGGAAGGGATGTCCCAGTGGAAGAGATAATGGCCTCACCAGAAAGTCAGCAAGGGGCACGGTGAGATGGATCAGGGAGGGCCCCCTGCTCTTTGTGAAATGGATGGACACACGGGAGGTGTCTATGTGCTCCACCATCCATCCATCAGTTTCTGGGGAGGTGGCCAAGAGGAGGGTGAAGGAGAAAGATGGAAACTGGGCCGTGAAGAACATCACCTGCCCCACCCCAGTCATCGCCTACAACAAGCACATGGGTGGGGTTGACCTGTCTGACCAGTTGATCCAGTACTACTCCGCCCACCGGAGAACCGCACGCTGGTACCGGACCCTGTTCTTGCACCTTGTGGAGATCGCCACCACCAACGCCTACATCCTGCACTGTGACATCAGCGCCTCAAATCAGGTGAAGCCCCTGTCCCACAAGGACTTCCAAACTGAAATGGTGTCTGAGCTGTGTGGGGTGGACCGCACAGGCGTGCCCACCAAGAGGAGTGCCGACCACATTCCTGTTGCCATTGCCGTGGCGACAGATGCAGGCCAGAAAGCAACGCACGGTCGGAGAATATGTCAACGCTGCCACCAGGTCGACCAAAAAAGGAACCTCACTCCCTGGAAGTGCAAGGCCTGTGATGTGGCTCTGTGTCTCATTCTGGACAGAAACTGTTTTGCTGAGTGGCACAGATAAAGAGGAGGAGGAGAGAGTGAGAGAGGGTCTTGACCCAGACCTCCACACACTCCACTGGACCCAGACCACCAGTCACACACTCCCCTGGACCCAGACCACCAACACACACTCCCCTGGACCAGCAACACCAACCACACACTCCCCTGGACCAGCAACACCAACCACACACTCCCCTGGACCCAGAGCATTACACTATAGAGAGTGTGTACATAGTTTATTGAAGATTTGCAGCTAAAAAGGAAAAAAAACGAATATACATATACATTGAAACATACATGAAATTTTTGTATATAGCTTTATTATTTTGAAATTTGACCTATATGTTCATATTTGCTTACCTATATTTACATTTTCAAGTGCCAAATCAGTTTGTTGAGTATGTTTGTGTTTTTTATTGTAATAAATGCTATATATTTTCTACTCGGATTTGATGATTTTTGTGTATTTTGGGGCCCAATATGTTAAGAAAGTAGGTTAAAATGAAAAAATAATTGTCATATCATATAGGTGAGGTTGTGCTGAAAAAAAGGATACCAAACATGGGTATAGTAAACATTATTTTATGTGGTATATAGAGGCAAAATCAAAAGTATGCATAAACGACCAAAATATCCATAGACTCCTAAGGGTTAAGTGTGATTTACCGGGTGATTTAGATGAGTCTTAATTTCCCAGAGGGGAAAATGTTTAATGTGGTCTAACATTATGAAGTGGTCATCTGTGTTATTGTTCCCTGTTTTTGGTCCTAAATCAATCATAGCCTACCACAGAATGTTTGCTTTCCTCACAGCCACATAATACATTATGTCCGTGTAGCCTACGCCAAATATAGGATGCACGAAACGTACAGTAGGCTACCTAAACTGTAGGAGCAATCAGACAAAAGTACTGTAGGCTAGTACCTTCCGAAGATGATTTGTTTCCTCGCGTGGACCTCACCAACAAGCACATGCACCTCTGTCTCCGAAAAGTTTCTCTTCTTTCCGCGTTTTTCCATGAACGTAATTGTCTTGCATTTGCTCCACGCTATATTATGTCGGTTTCTTCCGGGTAACCACGTTGTGCACTGTCATAGTTTTGACCATATATGGTTGAATTTGGGCGAGGAGATGGCAGAACACGAGGCGCGTGCACGTCCGCTGTCTTCTACTACACCGTGGGATTTATCATTGAGAAATCGGCACAGCAGCGTGTACGGCATGTTTGATAGATCCGAAAAGCGTGTAAATATTCTCGTTGTACGCGGAAGTCCGCCCTTTTCTCGTTTTCGTCGTACGCCTTCTTTTACACCTGAATTTACACGCTCTTTGATAAATGAGGCCCCTGGATAGCAGAGCGTAGTGGTTTGAAGGGTTGCAGAACGCAGTTACCACGTATGTAGGACATGGCCATGAGAAGCAGATAATTGAAGTTCACTCACAAAGTACAACTGTTTTCCATCGTGGCTACCTTGCTATATTAGCTAATCCGTTTTTGCGGATAACATTACGTTAGCGCTACCTAGCTAACGTAAGCAGGCTAGCGGTAACGTTACACAGTTAGCTAGCACTAACGGTTCTCAAATTCAAATTCCTGAACTGGCTACGCGCTAGCTATATCAATCGTCTGCACATGATTTGAGCCTCTTTATCGAAAAACAATAAGTTACATTGATAGTATCACGGTTTATTAAAACAACTTTACATGGTAGATGGTTAATATTGACAGATATACTCACGGGATGGATGCGGATAGCAGGTGAAAAGCTCAAAGTCAACCCCCGAGGAGAGCCCGGTGACGCGAGGCTAAGTAGGCATGAGTCACGACTCTCGCGCCTGTTCAACACTGTCTTCTTTTTTTTGTGTGTGTGTTGGCTGTAAGCCGACACACCAAGGAGAGGGAATCCTTTCTGTCTGTGCTTCTTGCGTCTTGCTGTCGTGTTGTTGACCTGCAATTCCATTGCTGCTACCACAAGAGGCAGTAGTCCCAGAACATAAAAACCAAAAGACTCCACAGAATTCCCAGGTCAGCATTCCCAGGTCATCGGTGGCTGAGTGGATAGTGCGCTGCCTATCACGGTTGTGAGTCCGATCCTTGGTGTGGACATATCAAGGTACCATGACATATTTTGTCACTGGATGTTGTAGAAGGTTGTGAGTTCGATCCTTGGTGTGGACATACCAAGGTACCATGACATATTTTGTCACTGGATGTTGTAGAAGTTATGTAACAAGCGTGGGTCATATTTGTTAATTATAGACCCTTTTACAGCCTAGTCAGCACAAGTAGCCTATGCGCGCATTCTTTAAACCGTAGCAGAGGAAGACAGACGAAATCGCCATTACTAAGCGTACGGACTGGACTGAGGAAATCATCAGAAATGCCTGCATTTGCGGTGCCCATTTTATATCAGGTAAGTTATTTTGACTATCTGGTTTCACTGGAATGTCTGGTTGAAATGTAGCCCTTCTCAGTCCCGTTGTCAACAGTCATTTGCTGGTGCATTCACTTTTCCTTCAAAATAAATCGGTGTCGGCCTAGTTAGGAGAGGCGCTCATATTTAGCCTACACTCGGACAGAACGCGTCTAAATAAGTTATTTATTGGTAGCGCTGAGGCTTCAAAACCCAGCATTTGTTAAAATAGACCATTTTGCTGAGGTAAGTGAAGTTTCATGTTTATCTGACACTTGTAAATATGAGCGCCTCTCCTAACTAGGCCAGACTGTTGTCTGGCATGAGCGAGCGGAATGCGACGGGTCTGAGAAGGGCTAGTTGAAATGTAGAGTAATATCTGAAATAAACAGTAACCCATAACCTGGCTGCACGCTAAGCTAAAGCTAAGTTCAGGAAATGAAGCCCAATGATAGCTAGCTAACGTTAGCTAGTGCTAGCTAACACGCTAGCTAGTGTTAGCTACCTAACTCAAGGCCCGAGGAGTTGGAGATACTGTGCACGTTCTCTCAAAGTGCTTTGGCTAAGGTTAGCTACTACAAGCTAGCTAGTCCTTGTCACCAACACTTGCCTCAACATACGTAGCAAAACTATTCACACAGCAAGCAACGTCAGCTGACTGGGACTGTCTCGTGAGTAGAATAACCAGTGTTGTGAAATACATTTAAGAACTGGTCAGTTGATATGTTGCACAGCAATTGAGCAGGACAATATCATTAAGGCTAGGTTAGGTAGCTAGCAAAGTCAACTTGCCCAGCTGGTATAGTTATAGGCTCATTCCTATGGGATAGCTTAGTAGTTTGTGATTTAGCAATGGGTTGACTAATCACTAGATCAATATTTTCAGTTGGGGATACAGGGCTGTACATTGCGACATATATGTCGCATGTGTGTGCTATGAAAAAAAATGTCTGCGATTAATTTATTTGCCCTGTAGCACGCGTGCGACAGACAGCGAGCCGCTTGTATGTAACGTTAGCGGGTTTTTCCGTGTTGAAGCCGGGAGGACGAGTGAGGTGAAATGAAGTGAGAGCAGTCAGGTAGGCTAGCCTATAGCTTCCCCCGGACCAGTAAACTCTGTTGTCTGCAGTTGTCTGATTGGACAAGTAAAAAATAGCCTATAGTTGAAGTGTGATAAATATGTAACGTTGTCTAAACACGAAACACGACACCCAGTAGCCTAGCCAATGTTTGAGCCGAAGTGGAGCCTCCATCTACGTAGTTTGTGCGCTGCTGTCTGTCAGTCAGTCAGCTATGGAGGTAGATTTATATCATAAATACACACGTACGAAAGTATAATACGCAACCGTGTTTTGCTATCCATCCGCACACATCTCTCGAGTCGTGTGTCGTAAAAAGAATTCATGCGTGCGTGAACAGATCCACGCGCAAAACCCCCTTTATACGTGCATAAACAGATCCACACGCAAGCGTGTTTTGCTATCGACCCGCAAATATCTCTCCATTCGTGAACCGTGTTTTGCTATACACCCGCAAACATCTTTCGATTCGTGCTCAACACCCCTCTTCGTACATATGCAAAGAGAATCCGCACGCAAACACCCCAAACGCTTTGCTTGCAAACTGGCAAGACACGCTTGCTCTGCTTGGATTTACGTATGTATTTTTGAGATAAACATTTCCCTGTTTGGCCGTCTCGATTCGTAACTCGTAATATTCATTAGCTGATTATAAGGCACTATCTGATTGGCCGGTGACTGCCAATCATTCAAGGCTGGAAGTGGAGGTCGTTTGAAAAGTTATCAAGGGTACGCCGGTCTGCTGAATAACTTTTGCTAGCCGCTATCTGGTGTGAATGACATTACGTTTGCCATCTTAACATCAACCAGATGATCGGTAGCCTACTGTAACTGGGAAAGACATGTATTGATTTGTGAGTAACGTTGTGTTGTGAGCTGGTTCTCTCTATCTTTACGTTAGGCTAACTAACGTCAGCTAAACCTCAGAGCTGTCGGCATTGAATAGGATCATGACGTTGAACTAGCTTTGGGAGTATTTTGAATGGGCAATAGCATGTTCACGTTAGCATATTAACTAGAAAGTCAGCATTACATTCCAGATAATAGTTGATCTTTAAGCTTGATTAGCAATCAGCACCCCCCTGTGTTAGGGTACATTGTGCTAACGCGGTGCCCTCTCCAGTTCCGACTGCTGTCTGTTGAGATAACGCTGCCGACAGATTTCCACCCGGTCTGTCCATTGATAAGGGGTTGTTTGTCTCTTTCGCCTGGAAATATAATTAAAGAAATCTTCACTCAATGATTGTTTGCTTTTTAATTGTTAGTTGTTTGGGTAGGCCTACATTTGCTGATTACTAGCCTACCATATGCACTGACAACAGGCTACTTGTATATTAACATAGGCCTACACTACTGTAAGTAGGCTACTAATTGAGAGCCAGCTGACCTGTTATTTTAAAGGTCCATTGTTGGAAGGTCTACGAAACGAATGACTGTACAAGATAATGATTACAGTGTAAATCCTTTACTGTAATTAGAGTTGCATGGAGTCCTGTATAACCTAGTGAGGTAAGTCAGTCAAGCAAATTGAACAGCTGTGTCTACTTTCTGTGACAGCTCATTTAAATCGCTGGTATAGCCTACTTATGTGTCCAGCACAACCAGCTAACGTTAGGTGGGCCTAAATGTCCACCTCTTTTAAACCATACCGATTCTGGTGAAAAAGTTGTAATTTAAGTCTTGTTTTTCTCCTGATGTCAGACATTTGAATCAATGGCCTTGCCTGGTGATCTGCTATAGCCTACAATGCATCACTTGTCTCCCCGAGTTGTATAGGCTACTAGATGGCTTTTTCCCCCATTTCATTCAAGTTGTTTCAACTGTCGAGCTCTCAATCCATACTGTCTAGTATTCTACTGTAGCATTCCAAAATCAATGGCCTGCTCTGTCCATACCTCGGCTTGGCCATTGGTATGCGTGATCTATAAGGTCATTCTGGGTAGACGTCATGTCTTTCTAGAAAGAAAACATGGCAATTATGGGTTATGGTGTCAAGATACTAGTTTGGACTGATTTGGGAGAGTAGGCCTTCATGTTTTCTGCGCCGTCTGCAAAATTAAATTAAACTCCACGATCTAGTCACTCTAAATGAATGTAAAGGCATGCTGAAACGGGACACTTGATACTTCACCTCTCCTGGCTCTGCTCAGTCTGTTTGTGAGTTGCATTAACCCGCTTTCAATATTCAACAGAGCACCTGACAACCCTCAATGTGCTGATGGTATGATTCTATGCTATAGCCTATATGACACCAAGGTTTTTTCTAAGGGTAATAAAGAAAACAAGCATTATTATTCTATGCTTTAGAAAAAGCATAGAATAAGGTGGCCAGGGGGAACAGGTGGCCAGCGGGAACTAGAACATGTGAAAACCTTATGGGTTATGGTTTCACTTTGTTTCCACATACTATGCTTATGAGTTCTGACAGTGATGGTTGAGCTGGTCAAGTAGGCCATCATGTTTGCGGCACCATCTGCATGGAATAGCCTGCAAAATGAAATTACACTTCATGGTCTAGTCACTCTAAATTAATGTAAGGGTATGGTGAAATCTACAGGAATGTACTCTTGATAATTGTAATTGTCTTAGCCTAATTGAAATAGGGTTGTAGGCTATATGCGAGATATGGCGTGAGCATTACGCTACTGTACTCTATTAAACTGTGTCAAAAGCAATTCAGTTTTAGGACACGCTTTAATTCTTTAATTGAATGTTCAGATTAGGCTACGACGATCATTAGAACACCTGTGCAGCGGAATGATAGTGTAACCAACGGGGGTAGGAACGCCCTGAGCGGGATTCGGACTCGGGTCTCCCGCTCCTCAAGGAGCAGCGTTACCCACTGGCTGACCCACTGGCGCTGCTGCCAACGGGCCTTATGAGGTAGGAACGCTACACTATACAAGTAGCCTGTTGTCAATGCATATGGTAGGCTAGTAATCAGCAAATGTAGGCCTACCCAAACAACTAACAATTAAAAAGCAAACAATCATTGAGTGAAGATTTCTTTAATTATATTTCCAGGAGAAAGAGACAGAGAAAAACAACCCCTTACCAATGGACAGACCGGGTGGAAATCTGTCGGCAGCGTTATCTCAACAGACAGCAGTCGGAACTGGAGAGGGCACCGCGTTAACACAATGTACCCTAACACAGGGGGGTGCTGATTGCTAATCAAGCTTAAAGATCAACTATTATCTGGAATGTAATGCTGACTTTCTAGTTAATATGCTAACGTGAACATGCTATTGCCCATTCAAAATACTCCCAAAGCTAGTTCAACGTCATGATCCTATTCAATGCCGACAGCTCTGAGGTTTAGCTGACGTTAGTTAGCCTAACGTAAAGATAGAGAGAACCAGCTCACAACACAACGTTACTCACAAATCAATACATGTCTTTCCCAGTTACAGTAGGCTACCGATCATCTGGTTGATGTTAAGATGGCAAACGTAATGTCATTCACACCAGATAGCGGCTAGCAAAAGTTATTCAGCAGACCGGCGTACCCTTGATAACTTTTCAAACGACCTCCACTTCCAGCCTAGAATGATTGGCAGTCACCGGCCAATCAGATAGTGCCTTATAATCAGCTAATGAATATTACGAGTTACGAATCGAGACGGCCAAACAGGGAAATGTTTATCTCAAAAATACATACGTAAATCCAAGCAGAGCAAGCGTGTCTTGCCAGTTTGCAAGCAAAGCGTTTGGGGTGTTTGCGTGCGGATTCTCTTTGCATATGTACGAAGAGGGGTGTTGAGCACGAATCGAAAGATGTTTGCGGGTGTATAGCAAAACACGGTTCACGAATGGAGAGATATTTGCGGGTCGATAGCAAAACACGCTTGCGTGTGGATCTGTTTATGCACGTATAAAGGGGGTTTTGCGCGTGGATCTGTTCACGCACGCATGAATTCTTTTTACGACACACGACTCGAGAGATGTGTGCGGATGGATAGCAAAACACGGTTGCGTATTATACTTTCGTACGTGTGTATTTATGATATAAATCTACCTCCATAGTCAGCAAGCATAATTTGTCAAGGAGACTGCCCACACCATAAGCGCGAGTACCTACAACATGCGAATCAGAGGCGCTGCCCTGACTGACTGATTAAGCAACCGTCTTTTTGGCTGGCTGAACCTAAAGTTAAACGACGCTAGCTTGCGTTAATGTTCCTCCAGCCACCTAAAAGTGCCAGTTAAAGCAAAAGCAAATGCAACGAAATATCAGTTAAGCGTAGCCTAATCTAGCCTATTATTTATGTAAGCTATGTAAAAAAGGCAGTGATTTTGGTAGGAGAAGACAGGACCAGCACAGAGTGGAGGGACAGGTGAGAGGAGAGGATAGAGGTTGTTGAGAGGAGAGCAGGAGAAGAGAGAGGAGAAGGAAGGGGACAGGGCAGGATGAGAGATTAGAAAGAGTGATGATTTAGAAGGAATGAGTATGCAGTTAAGCATCAATGGGCATCAAACATAACTTTTTTTTTATTAAATAAAACATCTATTATTCTCACCCCATAACTCAAAATTAAAGAAAGCATATTTCATGTAGGCTAAACATGCTGTTTCAGTATACTTTTCAATTATATATGTCTCACGATTTTGTTATTTTCATTCTTTAAAAGTCACCAGAATACCAGAAACTAGGTCTCTGAAACTTTTTTGGAGAAGGACGCCCAGACCCTCCGCTTTGGTATAGAAATCCTCCTTATTTTAGCTGTCTTCAGCTTGGCACCACCACACCAAGATATCAATTCCACAGGAAACACTGGTTCCTTGTTCAGATCATAGAGAAAAACCCAAACAAACGAGCGAAGGAAAAATATGTTGAAATGATTAATGAAAAAGAAGATAACCCAAATGTGGAAGACACCGCAAAATCAAAAGCCGGGAAAACCTAAAGATGCTTGTCTGCAAACATTTGTTATTATTTCATATTGTATACGTACAGTAACATCACTTTCCAGGTGGTTTTAAGTGATGAACTGCATAACTTGTGTTCAGTAGAGGTGATAATGGACATTTTATACCTGTGCTACAACTTTCTGGCTCAGTGCTACAGAACTATCAACCCCTGTATCACCAGTGCTATGTGCTAAAAAAGTTAATGTACAGCCCTGGGATAGGACTACAAACCCACCTGTGCTGTAGCACCAGGAATCTGCTCTGACAACTGTTTTTATTCACCACCATATCATGTTATTATGCAGCTTAAATGTACTGTATGTCTACGCGACACAAAACAGGCTTCATATGAATGTTATTTTTGGCTGGGGAAAAAAAGGTTTGGTGGGTACAATTTTTAATCTACCAGACATTTGGCTGGTGAGCTAAAAAGTTAATGTTGACCCCTGCATGTATGTAATTATGTCTTAAGTTTAAAGTGAAGGGATTAAGAGAGGATGTTTTTCTCCAGTAGGTATTAAAGGACAATGCTCGTTTTTGACAACCTGGACCTTATTTACGACATATTATAAGACGTTTGACTCACCGAGATCACTTTGGTGTAGTTCGGAGGCATGTAGAAGAAATATAAAATCCAGCGCGAGCCAGTATATCCATGTAATGGCGGTGGTCGGGGCACTTAGAATGCAGTTTCTAAAAATCTATTTTCTGCCGCGAAACGGTTGTTTTCATCAATCTGTCTTGATGAATCGCTAGTTGTGCTTACATAGAGCATAGGCCTGTTGTGTTTTTTCACATGCCTCTGTAATATGATCTTTAGAAACGTCTTTAGACACGAAATAGCTTCCTCACTTGCTCCAGCACGCATGCGCACAGCGTGTAAGATTCTATATGGAACTTCAGTGTGCGAATTAAACAATAATCTGCTGTACGCGAACAACGAGAGGTTCTTAAGAAGACTTTTTACAAACTGTCAAAACCCTCTTTGGCTTTCCCCAATATCATATGAAAAATTGCAGAATGACAGCTGCTTGAGCCATATTTTGCCTTGTGCATTTAGTCATAGACTGTAGGCTATGCACTGGCTTGCGTTTTATTAGTCTACCTGCAGTTTCGTGTAGGCTGTGGGTGATGCGGAGAACCAAGTAAAAACACTCATTTTTTATTAAATTGTCAAGTCTTTAATGTTGATTTATTAGACTAGCCTCCCGTTCCTAGGAACAAACAGAAGTAGGCTAGATTTTAATTGAATTGCGATAGCACCAATGCCTGACAATCAGCCTACTTCTCCACCCCAAGCTTCACTTTTTCCATTTTAATAGCCTGTTTTATCTCTAGTTCCTCTTGTATAGAGACTTCACATTGTCTACTCCAACCTGAAACTATTAAAAACTATAGCCTACATTTGCTTTATTTAAGTGTCCCCTGCCAGTCTAGGGGTTGCAGCTGAAAGAATAAGATATATTGATATAGGCTACAATTGCTTTACATACAAGAATAGGCATAGCCCAATGATCTAGCCTACTCGTGTTCATGTGGAGGATAATGATAAAACGTAGGCAGTATTTTTCCAGTTTTCCTTCCTGCTTGGACCAGCTGGGTCGACTTAACGAGTTGATAGCCACCGTCGTAGTACCGTTTATCCGTGATTGCGGTTGTCCGGTTTACTCGAGCGAGCTAGCGAAAAGTTGAAAAGAAAAGATATGTTGAACGATCTTCGTAGTACGGGGCCCTGATGTCACCCATCTATCTCCCAGTCTAATTTAACAAGCAGGGTCATTCTCCCACTATGCCTATAGTCTTGCATAGCCAGACCTATCTCCAGACTTCGTTTACACTGTGCCAGTGTAATCCACATTAAGGGCTTGCCCAGGGCGGGATTCGAACCCACAAACTCCCGCTTGTGAGGCGAATGCGCAAACAGTTGCAACAATAAGGACCTCCATCTTGGAGGGACTGTTAGCACTCCTTAGAGGAGTGAGTTTAACTAACCATTCGCTACCACTACCTGGGACTCACAAGGACACTCACTCGGTTACACCAGCGCTGGAGAAAGTTCTGGCTGGACTCATTACCATTCCAGGATGGGGGGGGGGGACAGTATTTCTTTAAACCAATCACAATCGTCTTCAGCGGAGCGATTGCTTGGCTGTTGTTGTTTCACGTAGTCTGAATTGAATCTGATTGGGCGGACAACAGATTTCGCCGCCACTGATTGTGCAGGAATAAATGAATGACAAGGCTTAAGGCTTGGGTCAGACTACACTACACCTAGTTAGATTAACAATTTATTCATTATAACATGACAAGGCCGATTTATAACTATCTAATCCACAGGTGTCTCAGAAGCCCAGTGCAACCTGGCCCAGAGCCCGTATACTGTGCTCTTCTAACTGGCTTTGACCTGACCCACAGACAGAACACCTGGTTCTAATCAAGTGAGGGCTTGAGGCCTCGGCAAGCACAATGTGTTTCCCATGCTTGTCTGTAAATGTTTGGACAGTGACCGTGGAACTAAAGATAACAAGCGAGCGATTGCTTTTATTTTGATAAATCATAATCTTTACCGCCAGCATTGGAACTGGTACCATTTTGAGGGGCTAAATCATTTTTGGATGATACTTAACATTTTTCAGATATGGCCAGAGAGTGTGTGTGTGTGGGGGGAGAGAGAGAGAGAAAGAGAGAGAGAGAGAGACAGAGAGCAGGCGGGAGCAGGCTGTGCAGACGTGAGGTCCAGAGGTGGTGCATGTTTGTCGTTCTTGTTAAAAGCATTACTTCATTGTCCAGCTGTGAGCAGGAGAATGCAGAGGGAAAGAGCAAGAGAGAGAGAGACAGACAGAGAGAGAGAAAGTGAGAGAGACAATGGGAGACAGAGAGAGAGACAGACAGAGAGAGAGACAGACACAGAAAGAGAAAGACAGAGTGAGAGAGAGCACTCAGCCCTCTATAACTCGCCTACTCCTATCACTGCAGCTTGTTGTTTTGGGGAGGACGTTTTTACTGCCCCGGATTACAACCCTCACTCACCCTGCCCAGCCCTTGACAGAAAAGTATGACCTCACTCTTCCTTAATGAAACTTCCCCCTCCCTCTTTCCCTTCATTCTCTCCCTCTCAGGGAGCAAGCCAGGCAGAGAAGGAGCCAGACACTTTCCCTTTTCCTCTGTGGTCGCTCAAAAGAAGCAGTCCTCCGTTCTAGCTTCTCACATTAGTCTTCTTGACACGACAGAGGTGCTCGGAGCACATCTGATGTGCTCAGGTCGACCAGCGAGAGCCGCGCTATTTCATGTCCTCATCTGTCTTCGTGAGATACCGGGAGGTGGGAGACTACATGTTCTGTTTGCTCCTGTCATTCTCAGGAAAGTTTCTTCTGTGCACTTTTTTTTCTCTTCTGTGTGACCCTGGACCTTACAGGTCAGGGTGAGATCATCTTCCATCCTGACCATAGAATGTTGGTCTAGAGATGACCGCGAGGAACCATGTCGGAAGGAGTCGTGAGGAAAATCCAACCGTTTACCATCGGGACCAGGCTCTCTGTCCCACCTGAACACAAATGCCACAACTGTATGGATGTTTACTCGCCGAGGTGCAGCGCAAACAAAGACGAGGTTCAACACAACTTGAACGGCTGTGCACCCCCCAACACGGCACGCCTGCAATGGGGGACAGCGAACCCTGAACTCCCGGTGCGAGTGGCTGAGCAGGTCGACAGTCCGGATGCCCAAGAAGAGAGAGACGGGGAGGATAGGAATTCTACCTCTTCCAGGTCTATCAGGAAGATAGCCATATGTGGGAGCGCTGAAACCATCCCTGTGTCTCCCTGTGACTGGAATACCTTGGCCACACCAACGTTTGGGACGAAGCACAACAACAGCAACAGAGATGACCCTAATCAAGCCCCCATGACAGTGGATGAAGACATGGACAAAAGGTCCAATCCTCAGTTGAAGGTAACTTGAAATCTTTTTTTTTTTGTCATTGGTCATGACATGATTGTCTTGTTTTCTTTGAAGGAGACCAAAAGATATGAGGGCAATAGTAAAAAAAAAACTAAGCCCAAAAAGCTAAGACCTCCAGAAAGTGTTATTGAAGAACATATGGAAAAGAAAGCTAACTTTTACTAATCAAATCCACACTCAAACATGTGACCTAATGTTTTGCCCTTCTCAATTTCAAGCAGTACGTAATGCAGTCGTTACATAACACTAGTCTTTTTTTCCTCTCACAAACGATCAATTATAGAATTTGTGGTTACAGACTACAATTTCTTTCTTTGGACTGCATCTACACAGAGACGTAAGATATTTTCAGCTGTTAAAAGCAACAGGAAATAAACAAACATTGTTCCAAGATGAAACCCACACTCTACTCTCAAACTATGTCATAATCCACGCTCTACTCTCAAACTATGACATCATCAGCAGGCAGGGCCACGTTTCACATGATCTGCTTATTTCCACAGAAACGACTCACTAGTTCTGTAATTGGAGGGCTTTGCATGATGAGAACAGCAATTAGGTACGTTGAGAATGATGCCAAACTCAATTTGTACCATGTGATTAAATGTTTCACCAGAGAAACAGATGGTGAATTGGTTATTTCGGTCTTGTTGCCCTTTGGGATCTAAAGGGAACAGTATTGGGTTGTGAGAAAATACCTGTAGCCTATAGCATACTGAATTGCCGTAGATTCTACTAGTAGGCTATTGAACCCCACACAACCATTTGGTGAGAGACAACGTATCTTGAAAGCCTGATCAAGTCTTGTAAACAATAGAAAAAACATTAAGACATTCCGTTTGTTAAACAAAAACCGAAGAAGACTTTTGCCGACTGGCTTCTCTTAGTCCCACCTCTCTATGCTGAGCGTTCCAGTAGCCTAGCTCTGGCAAGTGGGAGAGGAGAGAAAAGAAACTTGAACAGCAAAAAGAGGAGCAATTATTGCGAGATGAGATCATGGTTTTGGCCTCTTGCCCCTATTCTCAGCCCTGTGTAGGTGGGCTGAGCCTCACAAAGCCTGTATTATCTGAGGACTTTTTAGTGTAGGCTGCACATGTTCTGTGGTAGCACATTCATTATCTCAGGACTTTTTAGAGTAACACATTACCTAAAGACTTTTTATAGTACATGCTTTCCGTGGTACCACATTATTTAAGGACTAAGGCATAGGCATTCTGCGGTAATACATTCTATGGGGCACCTATTTTGCAGTGGATATTTTATACGTTGTGGGGTATTCATCAATTAAAGGTGCTATAGATAAAAAATTTATGTAGATGAATCATTAATAAATAAATAAATAACACACAGATGGTGAGGTATGCGGTGCAGGTTTATGAGCAATCTCTGCCCTTTAGTACTGATGTAAAAGCGGTATTGGTGACTCCTGATTGGACTAATTCCGGGCTCACACTACAGGATATTTAAAATCCTAACCGATTTCGATCAGGTTGCCTCGCTTGTAAAGTAGTGACGTAATAATCTTAAATATCAAACATATTTGATATTATTGGGGCCGCCCCGATGGGTCTGTGAGCCGATCGAGAGGTATTTGATCTGTAAACCCCTCACATTACGAGATAATCTGGGCCGAACATCGGTACCGACCAACGTTCCAGACCAGATTTCTCCTCTGATTGTCAGGAGGGCTGAATTTCAAATTCATAATTTTAATTTATATATATATATATTTATTTATTTATTTATTTATTTATTTATTTATTTATTTATTTATTTATTTTTTTGATTGGGTGGGCAAGACTGCCCATAGCTAGAACCGGCCCTGATTCCTGCAATGTAAATATCTAAGTTGTGACATTCATACTACAACAATACTATTATTCCCCACCTTTCTATAAGGTCTGTGGATGTATTATTATTATTACTATTATTATTAATATAATACTAATAATAATTACTATTATTATTATTATTATTATCAAAATAATAATAATTATTGTTAATATAATAATAATACTAAGAAGAAGAAGAAGAAGAAAAATAATATTTATTCTTATATCACCTTTAGTGCATTCTTAAAACATATCTTACAAGGAGCTATACACTGTTTTGAACACATATGACCTGTATTGGATATTATCACCTGGGTTAATGTCCCTTTCCCTTGGACTGCGTAGAGAGTGACTCAGAGACTGGGGGAGTGGGCAGACACCCTGTTAGAAACTGTCTCAGAGACTGTGAGAGAGTGGGGTGACCACACTAATGTGAAGACTGACTCAGAGGCCGATGGAGTGGGCAGACCACCCTGTAGAGACTGACCAGGAGACTGTGAGAGAGTGGGGTGACCACCCTAATGTGAAGACTGACTCAGAGACTGATGGAGTGGACAGACGGGAGAAGAGCGGGAAGGGTCAAGACAGACAAGGGAACCACATTTTGAAAGTTTAGTCTAGTTTAGGCATGCAGACAGGAGAGGTGTAAGATCGAAATTACTAACAAAAAACAACGATTGGGGACAAGAGCCTTCTTTGACAATGTCCTCATAGCAGATGTTGCTGATATACTCTAGTAATAAATAAAGAAATAAAGAAATAAATGAACTCTTCAAAAATAAAAGTTAATAATGTTCCTGTAAAACAGACCAGTGTCTGAGATGGAAACCAGACCAAAAAGGTTTCTGATGTGCTGGAGAGCAGGGAACCTGGCGGCCTTTATGGTCTACAGTAGCTACATGCGGTGAGGTAAGAGTTCTTGGAATTATAATAATGCACCAGAAATGCATTGCCAAGATACAGTACTGTAGCACAGACTGATACGGAAAGGTTCCACAGCGTTAAAGCTATAGGAACTCACTCAAAATGGATGACACACGTGAGCTCTGCTGCTCATGGCGATAGCATTCACGGAAATTGACGGCTACAGTCCTGCCCGTCACTGTAATTCATTGCTTCGTCCTCACAGAATTTTTACGATGAATCTTAAGATCTGTGTGTTGAGTTGTATAATTTGTTGTCTTGTCTTGGTTTTAGATTCGGTTTTGAGTTTTTCTTTTTTTTTAACACTTTATTTTTCTTGTTTTATCAGTAACATACAAATACACACATACACAAAGAAAAGTATATACAAAAGAACCAGGGTTTGGATTGCCTTCTCCACAAAAAAGTCATATTATATACATTGATCAAAAGGTATCTGTAACTGGTCGTTGACATGTGATTCCTAACATGAGAAAGTCTGACTAGTCCCGTAGTTTCATATTCCGTATTTGAACACTGTCCCCTTCATCCACTGTCCTTCACATCGCTCCTCCTGTGTTCTTATCCTGTGAGTCAACAGTTCCATGCCATATATTTCGTCCACAATCCTCACCCATTCTTCAAGTGTAGGAGAGTCTGTGTTGTGCCATCTCCTAGTAATAGCCTTCTTACAGGCTGCCAAGAGGATTTTCAACAGGTATCTGTCCTCCTTCCTCACAGTATCCTCAGTCATCTTCCCAAAATACAACACTTTACAGGACATTGGTATACCATATCTCAGAACTTTTACAATTGTTTCATGAACGTTCCTCCAAAATTGCACAATTCCAGGACAGAGCCAGAATACATGAGAGTGATCTACATTCATCGTCCCACATAGTCTCCAACATGGTTGTGTTCTAGATAAGCATTTGCTCTTAATTTTGGGAGTAATAAAGAATCTTATTACATTTTTCCAACAGTGTTCTCTCCATGTACGTGAGGATGTTGTAGATTGTTGGGTTTCCCAGATATCCAACCATTCATCATCTGCATTACTAATATCTAGTTCCTTTTCCCATTTACACTTAACATATAATGTTGAAACACCTCTTCTCTCCATTAACTGTTGGTATAGTGTAGATATTATTCTGTGTTTCTTTGATTTGTAAACCTCAGTTATGACCTTAATTACTCCATTCCCATCCAGATTCATGTTGTGTCGTATTTCCTTATCATAATAATCCCTAAGTTGGAGATATCTAAAGAAGTCCTGATTGGTCAATGAGAAGTTCTCTTTCAGCTCCTGAAAACTCATTATTCCCCCGTCCTTTAGTACCGTACTTAGTGCTGTTATACCACAAGTAATCCAATGTTTGAACCTCTGATCAAGAATGCCCGGTGTAAACTGTCTGTCATAGGCTATCCATCTAAGAAGTCTGAGTTCTTTCCCCAGTTTATATTTTTCTACTAGATGAAACCATAATTTTAATGTGAATCGAGTCACAGCATCTACCTTTTCAAAAAGATCTTTCGCCACCTCCCTGTCTCCTATAATGCTTTGAATCTCCCTTCCCTCTACATAACTCTCAAACATTTTCCATTTTGCCTCACAGTCTGTAGCACACCAATAAATGACTGGTCTAATCTGTGCTGCATGGTAATACTCCCTAAGGTTGGGCAGCGCCATACCCCCTTGATGTTTACCAATCTGTAATGTTTCAAACCTAACTCTCGGTCTCTGACCATTCCAAACAAACCTTAAAATCAATTTATCCCAGGTTCTAAACTGTTTCTCAGGGATCTCAACTGGTAGTGCTTGGAATAAGTAGAGCAGACGAGGAAGTATGTTCATCTTTATAGTGTCTATTCGAGAGCTGAAGTCCAGCAGAAGCACAGCCCACCTCTCAATATCCCTCCTGATATCCTGATCTACTTTGATGTAATTAGCTTTATATAATTTATCAATGCCTTTTGTTATAGTAACCCCAAGATATCTCATCTTCTCAGAACTCCAATTCAAATCATATTTTTGTCGAGTTATTGTGGATGGGCGGTAATTCAAAGTCAAAATCTGTGTCTTTGCTAAATTCAATTTATATCCAGAGTAGAAACCAAACATTTCAAGCTGACTGATTAGAATAGGGAGACTTATATCGGGATCCTCTAAATAACATATCAAATCATCAGCAAAAAGCCCAATGATGTGTACTTCATTTCCAACCGCTATCCCTTTAAGGTCATTATTCTGCCTAATTGCTTGGGCTAAAGGTTCTATAAAGATTGCGAATAAAGTAGGAGAAAGACAGCATCCCTGCCTAGTAGACCGTTCTAATACTATACTGTCAGTCAGACTTCCATTTATTTTTATCCTAGCAGTTGGTTTTTGATAGTGTTTCAATACATTGAATGGCCTTGTCATTTAATCCAAATTTCCTGAGTACCTGGTACAGATATGTCCAGTTTACACAATCAAACGCCTTTTCTGCATCAAGGCTTATTAAGGCTGCACTAATTCGTTCACGTTCAATATGTTCAATGACATGTAGGGTTCTCCTTATGTTATCGTGGGTTTGACGTCTCTTAATAAAACCTGTCTGATCCTCATCTATGATGTCATTCATAAAGGTTTCATATCGTCCTGCTATAATCGAAGTATACAATTTATAGTCCATGTTAAGTATTGATATAGGTCTAAAGTTTGAACATGTCTCGCTGTTATTTACCTTAGGAATCACTGTTATAACAGCTTCGTTCCAGGACGGTGGCATAACACCATGTTCAAGTGTATAATTAAATGACGATTCAAGCAATGGTATAAGTTGCTCACTGAACACTTTATACCATTCAGACGGTAGACCGTCACTGCCAGGGGACTTATTTGTTTTTAACCTACCCATTGCCTTCTCAATTTCGGCTACTGTTATTGGTGAGGTCAGCTCCTCATTCTGCATTCTTCCTATACATGGTAGATCTAGGGTATCAAGGAAGGCCCTGATTTGGTCAACATCAGCAGAAGGAGGCTGGCTATACAGGTTTCCATAATAGTTTCTGAACATAGTTTCAATTTCTTTGGGTTCGTAGATCATCTGATTTGTGTGTGTGTCCCTTATCCTATAGATTGTCCTATCCGCCTGTTGTTTTTTCAGTCTTTTAGCTAGTAATCTGGTTGCTCTAGGCCCCACCTCATAGTAGGATTGTTTCATAAATCTCGTTTTCTTCTCCACTTCTGAGGTGAGTAATTTATCTATATGTTCCCTAATCTCCCTAATTTTTGGCAGTAATGCAGGGTCCCTTGAATTCTTATGTTGTTGTTCAATTTCAATTAGCTTGTCTTTTTCCTTTTTATAGACCTCTTCCCTGGCTTTCTTGATGGATGCTGTCTTAGCAATAAGCTTCCCTCTCATGACTGCTTTAAGAGCATCCCACAAGATGGCCGGGTTAACTTCTCCATTGTCATTTTCAATTAGATATGTAGCAATTTCTTTTTTAATTTCTTCCACCATTAATTTATTATTCAGTAGTCCAACATTTAACCTCCATAATGTTTTTTCATCTGCGGTTCTAATTAAATTTTTAAACAAACAGCACAATGGTCAGACACGTCTGTCTGTTCAATTACACATTCCTTCACTCTATATAAATCAATTTTTCCCATGAAAAAATAATCAATTCTAGCATAACTCTTGTTAGGTGCCGAGTAATATGTATAGTCTCTTCTGGAGGGGTGCAGTTCTCTCCAAGTATCAACTATGCCAAATTCGTTAAATATGGTCTTGATCTTTTTTGTAGCAGAGCTGGCAGTTTTCTTTCGGTTTGTTGTGTCCAGACTACTGTCCATCACAATATTAAAATCACCCCCACAGATCAATATCCCCTGCGTTTCCATAATTATTTGATCAAATAGACTTTTAAAAAAGTGCTTCGTACTACCCGGTGAGGCATAGACATTAACCAACGTCACCTCTTCATTCTCCAGAATTCCATTCACAATAATATATTTTCCTTCTTTATCACGTATTTCTTTAGTAAGTTCGAATTTCAATGAGTTATGGATGAGTGTAGCCACGCCTCTTCTGCAACCATGACGGAATGAACTATAAAATGTATTGGTATAGCCAAACCTCTTAAGTTTCTCGCTTTCCTGCCTAGACAAATGTGTTTCCTGCAAATATATAACCTGTGCTTTATCCTTCCTCAATTTGGTCATTATTTTCTGACGCTTCACAGGATTATTCAGACCGTTCACATTCAACGACAAAATCTTAATATTACTCTCTATCATCTCTGCACATGGAGTCGCATTGCAATCCGAACCAAAACCCTATACAAATATGAACCAAAACAACAACAAAAAACAATTTAACATAGAATTCTGCTTCCAAAGACAAGGATGTGCCTAGACATCCCTTAGGTTCCCTGTTGGTAGGCGGAGGGTTAAGTGCCTCTCTGCTGTAGGGGCCCTCCCTAGTAGTGAAAAAATACCCACAAACTGGTATTTCACTTGTACTAGTGTCCAACATTCGGCGCATTTGCTACGTGACTCTTCTGTCGGTTTCACATTCTCATCTAATTAAGTCATAAGTCTTTCAAGGTGTGGCCCAGCAAAAAATGGAAGTAAAGACAAAAAAAAAAACTGACACCTGTTACCCAGCCTACTCATCAGCGACCCAAATAACTACAAAAGAGGCACATTTCTTAAATTAGTCGCATAAACAAGCAACGTTAGAAAAAACAAAACAAAATGCCTCCACCAAAATAAAATGTAGGCTGGGTTATCCCCAAGTTGTATAAGATCCCCATTATTCTTACCGTACACACGGTCTGTTTTACGTAGGCTATAAATCTGGGCCACACTTTTCTCCTCATTCAGTTTTAGGTTGGTGGTCTTCCGAACTCTGTGAGCTTATCCCTCACGCGTTGGGTAGTGTCGGCTGCCGTGCCAGGACGTTTCCAAGGAATCAGCTGATTCAGTCGGTCCTCCACGGCTGCCACGTTGTTCCCCCTTGTCACCACCGTCACCTGGATTCCTCTTTTAGCCAGATCCCGGGCTGCCTCATCCGCACTCTCGTAGGTCCGCAGGCCGCTCTCCCACTGTACTCGCATCTTCGTGTAGGGCGTCTGGAATCGAATCTGCCTCTCTTTAAGCGCTGCCTTGACGGGTCCGTAAGCCTTGCGTCTCTCCACAATGTCAGTTGCATAGTCTTTGTCAAAGTAAAGTCGCTTGCCATCGAGTTCAATAGGCTTTTGCCACACTTGCCTAAGAATCTGCTCTTTAACATGAAATGGCAGGAAATTGACGATGATTGATCTCGAGGTTATGTTCGCACTCGGTTTTGGTATCAGCGCACGGTGGGCTCGCTGGATCTGGGGCTCGACTCCGTCGGGCAGTGTGACATGCTTTTTAAGCAACTCGCTCACAAAGTCAGTGACAGATTTCCCCTCCTTATCTTCTGGTACTCCATAGATACGAATATTGTTTCGTCTAGAACGGCTTTCTAAGTCAACCAACTTTTCCTTCATAGTTGCGTTCTGTTTCACTACCATCACCAGCGTGTCTTTCATCTCGAGGCAAGCTGATTCCAGATCTGCTACTCGCGTTTGCGTCTCCGCGATGTTCGCCTGATGATTCTGCAACGTTTTCTTGACCTCATCTTTAAACTCACTGAGATCCCTTTTCATATCTTGTTTAAATTCTCTGAGCTCTTGAGAGAGTTTAGCCATACCGTCGAGTAGCGCATTTTGGCTAGCCAAAGGGTTAGCTTGTGTTTCCCTCGCTACCTCACCGCCATCTTTCTGTCGCGTGTTGGTCCTGGTCTCGACTTTTTCTTGATTTTTATCTTGATTTTTATCGGGTTTCTTGTCAGTCTTATGACTTTTCGGTCTTCCTCCATCCAGGTTCATGTTGAGTTAACTTAAAAATATATATTATATTGATAGGAGGTACTTATTAACAACCGACTCTGCAGAGCTCTCCCCTACACGTCCATCTCGCTTCAGCGCCACCGGAAGTCCCTGGTTTTGAGTTTTTCTTGTTTCTTTTTCTGTCTTTTTCTTTTCTTTTTATTTGCCATTCTTGATGCTTATACCTACCTGTATGTTCTTTTTTCTCTTATATTGTGCCATGTAATGTTTTAATGTTGTCTTGGACCCCAGGAAGACTAGCTGGTCCTTGCCCTTCTTCGCTACTATATATTTTGCACTGTCCTCTCTCTGCACTGTCCTGTCTAGTCCTCGCACCATGTCTATTGTTGTCTATGTACAGTAGTGTTATGCACAAACAGTCCAGAACAAATTCATAGTGTGTGTGAAAACCTACCTAGCTAATAGGGATCCTTATAATAAACAAACAAACACGGACATGTGCCCAGCTGTTACTGACAGTTGCATTTGGGTGGCATTAGCCTTGTGGTTAAGTGGAGGGCCGGTCTGGTGACTGGAAGGATGCCAGTTTGAATCAAAGGGCTGACGGGAACATTTAGTGGTGTTTGAGCTGGTAACTGTTGTGACCACGCATCAAGTACCTTGCTTAAGGGCGTAAGAAACACATGTAGATTCTATAGTAGTTGTGTAGGTTTTTGTTAAATGGCGAAGTCAAAGTCAATTTTATTCATATAGCACATGTTCATACAAGCAAATGTAGCACACGGTGCTTTATAGAATAAGAAAAGATAAATAACATAGTTTATTTAGTAAATAGTACAACATTAAGAAAATAAAACAGGAGTGGTAATATATGATCAAATAGAATAGAAAATGACAAAGAGTAAAAAATAAAAAATAAAATGAGGGTAAAAAATATAAAATTGAGAAGATTTAATTACACAGACATAGCTAAATGAATAGTAGGAGTACAGGAGTAAGTGACTCCTCTGTTTAGAACTGAAAGCCTTGTTTTAAAACTTTCAGTAACTGTGTTGCAAGAAATGCTCTAACAGATTTTAATGAGTCAATGATGACGTAATCACCTCTTCAAGCCCAAACAGGATGTCCCCAGGCCATATTTGGTCATACAAGTATGTAACTGGATTACCTCATCACAAGATCGCTGCACTGATAGATAGTAATCATCACGTAACTACAACTGTCGTTCACTGGTATTTACCAATCAGTAATTGTGTAGACTCTGAGCAGCCTGTGTTATTTCTGGGTGTTTGGCGCTGGTGTCTGTGCAGGTGGACACGTGGTTTGAGAGACAGCTAAGCGGCCAGCGGCACAGATGCCGTGTCCTGGTACGTCCATCACAGGACTCGGAGGACATGTCCCCAGCTCAGCGGCGAGATCTCAAGGACATGGAGAACTCCCTCATCCAGCTGACGAGAAGTCTGGATGTGAATCTGGCTCAGGTTCATCTATTAATACAAGCATCCCAATATGTGATCTATACCTGTAAAACCTGCTTTCTGACTGCACATACTGTAATGGCAGTCTGTAATGTCTTTATCTCTAATGGGATGGCAGTCTGGATTGTCTGTAAGTGTGATGGAATGGCAGTCTGTAATGTCTGTATGTGTGATGGTATGGCAGTCTGTAATGTCTGTATTTGTAATGGGATGGCAGTCTGTAATGTCTGTATTTGTAATGGGATGGTGGTCTGTTATGTTGGTATGTGTAATGGAATGACGGTCTGTAATGTCTGTATGTGTGATAGAATATGAGGTAAACATTGGTGGTTTCATGCATTCTTCTTTGTGTCTCTGCAGGACAGACCAGAGTGCAGCTCACTCAATGTGGACACTGATCAGAGCCGAGAGAAGCAGGAGAAAATTCAACAGATGGAGAGAAAAAACATTCCTTTGAGAGAGCCCATCACCCAAACGTACGTCCTGTGTGTGACTGTCTGACTGGAGTAAGATTGAGTTTTTTTAAAACTTGTTTTTTCCAGAACTGGCCCGTAGAATAAGAAATCTCCCTAGCAATGTCATCTTTTGTCACTCATGAACACTTTTTCATTCTATGGGGAAGAATGTGTGACAGTCAGTTTTGAGTTTTATCAAACTGAGACTTTTATTTGAGTTGATAGCAGTGTCTTTGTTACGACCCTACCGGGCAGAGTAGCCAAATGTGCCTGGGACCCCAGAAGCAGAGACGGAGACCCGAACAGGTTTCAACAGTTTTAATGAAACAATAACTTAACTGGCCTAACGTGAGTGTGTGCGTGGTCAAAATGTCGATGGGATGGGTACTAGACTATGTGTGTGTCTTGCACGTGTCTAAGTGTAACCCATGTGTGGTGCAAGTGTAAATGTAGGGCAGCGTGTTGGAAATGTGCTGCGGAACTAAAACTAACGAGGGAGAGTCCGAGAGGGAGAGTCCGGGAGGTAGTCCAGGGTAGAGAGCAGGGGGGGAGGTCCGTCCGAGGGGATCCGGGGTAGGGAAGCACGGGGGGGTTCCAGGGGTAGAAACAAGAGGGAGGTTGGGAGGAACGAAGGAGTAGGAGCTTGGAAGGGGAGTCCGATGGAGGGCGCGGGTGGAGCTGGAGACACAGGGCTTACACGGGAGGGAGCCTAGGAGGAATGGAGGAGAAGACAGGCTTAGGGTGATCAAAAAAAGGAAGAGCAAACAATTCTCAAGGGGGGGCTCTACGGCAGACTTCCACTGACCACAGTTGTCAACGTTCAAGCGCCCGACGTCTGTCTTCCGCAGCCTTAAATAGTGCTGAGCCCAGGTGGTGATTGGCTTCAGCTGGCCTGATTGGAACCATCCACACCTGCTGCGGAAGGAGACGCCGGGCCCAACCTCAAGGGTGACGTGCTGAGTGGGACTGGGAACGTGACCGCGACTGGCTCGGGCGTGGGGGCACAACAGTCTTGACTTAAAGGGGCACAGTCATGCCTTTTTAAGTTAATATCATATGGATTAAATGCTTAAATTATGTGTGCAGCCTTTTTAAAATTACTGTCAGTGTAGCTGTTTCCCTACACGGAAGACAGAATCGCAGAAAAACTTCAAAGGGCAAATCAGTCCAAAAGTTTCCACGATTTCATTCTCCCTGTAGGGAAACAGCTGCGCAGACAGTGATTTTAAAAAGGTGTACACACAAAATGTAAGCATGTAATCCAAATAATATTGAACAAGTGTGACTGTGCCCCTTTAACTGTAAACTATGGATCATCTGATCATTGAAATCATGAGTGCACATACAGTACTTTGATAATTTGATACTGTGTGCTTCTCCGGTAGTTGCCTGAGGTTGCAGACACTCTTGAAGAACTACCACCAAGACCTCAAGCTGGCTCTAGACGTCTCCTCATTCTACCAACAAGCAGACAACATTATATTTGACCTCAACAATAAGGTAAAATAACACGTATTTGGCACCAGAAGTCCATCCATATATTTCTTCGAACCTTTAAAATTAATAAGGAGAACGTATAAACATTAACATATGATTTGATGTTTTTGATGCCATTTGATTTGGAGAGGAAATTTAATCCATCTAACATGTGCTTTGTAGAGAGCTCACCTCACTGGGTCAAAAGACCTCCAGAGCGACGGACATATGGAAACCAGAGACATCGAGAGTCAGATCATGGTGGGAGTTGCTACGCTACTGTAAATCAGTGGCACCTCAACTATTTCTAAATATTTAAAATACTATTTGAATCCAACTCTGCTCTGTGATCCTGCAATCTTGATACCAAACAGTGAAGTAGTGTAGAGCTGTGTATTGTGAGACCCTTCTCCTCTAGTCTCACATAGCCAGACCTGTCTCCACACTTAGTTCACGCTGTGCCGGCGCTGGAGAAAGCTCTGGCTGCACTCATTACCATTTGGGGATAGAGGGAAAAAAACTTTGCATTTCTTTAAACCAATCACAATTATCTTCAGCAGAGTGGTTGCTAGGATGTTGTTGTTTCATGTAGTCTGGATTTAATCTGATTGGGCGGACAACAGATTTCGCCACCACTGATTGGGCAGTAATAAACAAATGACAAGGCATATCCCCAAAACCTACATCCGTTGAGTCAAGACTACTCCGCCTTAGACTGTTAGACTTCTAGGGTTTCCCCTACTAACTGGAGAAAATACCTCTCTGTGACTATGTAATACTCCTGTCTTCCTTTCTTCCATCTTTTAAGAGCGTGGCTTTTTCCAAGCCAGTATAAATCAAGTCCAAGTGAACGGTGTTTCCTTCAACGGCCTCTCTGACTGCCCTGCCCCCCTCTGCCCGCACTCTCTCCAGATGCTGGCGGAGACGGCCTGGTGGCTGTCTGACCTCCACCCCACCCTGGCGGCCAGACTGACGCGGAAGCAGGCCGAGGTCCAGGAGAGCTGGGGTCTTCTCCAGGAGGAGAGCAGGTACACGGTCTGGCTGCTTAGGAGGCAACCAACTTTCTGAGAACTGGTTGAAGAACTGAACCTTTGAAACACATCTTTCTTATAATACAAAGAAGATCTATATATATCTTCTTATATATATATAAGCATTTTAACATGTTATAGTCTGCCCATCATGGTGTCCAGGCCCTTCTGGGCATCCTTAGGCTGTCCTGAGGTAAGCTGCCTCGACCTTACTTCTATAGCTCAGGTTTGCATTCCTCATCTTTGACATGGAGTTCTGTTTTCAGCGTGTTCACATTTTTGGTGGGTCTCCCGGAAGGGGAGAGCACATCTTTTGAATGAGAGGCAGAACCAGGCATTCAGATCTTTTGTAACTGCTGAGCTTGTCACTCAGAGTTCATATCAAAGACAATGAGAAAGCTGATGGCCCAGAGGAAAGTCAGGTGTTTAGGTAACACGGTTAACATCAACTGACAATGACTTAAAAGACAATGTACCCCCCCCCCCAAAAAAAATAAAAAATAAAAAGAGTGCTGTCTTCCCCCAGCCTCACGCTCCCACAAATTATTAATTTGACAAATTGGCTCGGTTAAGACTTTCATCAGTTATAACAGGTGTGTTGATGCCTGACTAGACTGACAGACACGTGTGGATTTATTTTCTGTGTTCAAGCTATGACCTCATGAGCAGGCTGCCTGCCTGGGCCTTCCCTCCTCACTGTAACAGATCACTAGCATATGTCGACGCCGGTCTGGGTCTGGACATCACCGAAAACAGAATTAACCATTGCTATGGTTCTCTGGTGTGAGTTAGACATCGCCTCAAGCCAACCCACATTTTTGACTCTCTCAACTTAAAAAGTTGTTGATAAACATACGGCAATATTTAACATTCAAGCCTCAACGTTCACATCACCTAGATGATCCAGATGAACTCATGGAAAATAAAACCCAGATCACCGGGACAATTACTCGAAATGAGATGAAAACATACTCTGTGTGGTAGATCATGTATTCCTTTCCAGTCAACACTGTTGTGTTAGTTTCTTTTTGGCGTTGCGCAGATACTACCTTTAATGGAAACTGCTGCAGACATGGAAACGACTTTGCCCTAATAAGCCATTGAATTTCTCTTGAGATCTAATGCTGTAGAGATAAGCACAAAATAATCAATTTGGAGGAATTTCTTGGCATTCTCAGTACATTAAGCTTTCAGCATGACAGCGTTTGAAGTCCAGTTTTTAGTTGAAATCTCCTAAATTGGAGCTCAAGGAGCAAATTCCGAAAGCAGATATGGAAGAATATAGGGAGAAAGACATTTTTGGTGGGAGTTTATATGATAAAGCCACCCCAAATTTGTCCAGCAGATGTGTGAGTGCCTCATAAGTATGGTATGGCACAGCAGTGGAGGCCAGAGGGAAACGGATGTAGCCGATGAACAGAAGGAGAGTGGCCAGTTCCCAAGTCAGTTGTTCTTCTGCAGGTCTTTGCACTTACTATTCAGGGCAGCATACAGCTGCAGAGATGGCCTGTGTTAGGAAATGTAGAGACCTCTACTTAGTTTGGGTCTGAAACACTGTTCAGCCTGCAAAACTAAAATGATTTTATTAATGATTAGGGTTTTTAATTCCAGGGATACTATAATATTAAGACTGAAAGATCTCTATGTTTCTATTGAGAATTATGTATCCTCTAATCTTTATGTCTTGTTGAGTCTGTAGTTGTAAGACACTGGATATACTTTTTCTGTGACGTTTTTGAAGGATACAGGCTACTGACATAAAATATTCATCGCATAAGGGCCTATACTTTTGTTTTTTACGCCATAGAAAAAAGAAGAAGTTTGTTTTCCATGTATCCAGGGAGCCCGTTCACAAGTTTTGATTGAACAATGCCTTTGAGTGCCAGTTGACTCCTCTTCCATCAGCCAGATTTGACCTTAAATGCTGTGGCGCCCCTTTTTTTATTATTATTCCAACACCTCCCAGCCATCCCCTCCTTGTTTTAGCATTCCTTTGAAATACAAGAGCCCTTCCTGAAAGGATGACCTCACCACTTCAGAGGGGCCTGCCAACAGCCAGTCAGTCACCCCCCAGAAGACAAACACTGTCTGTTCAGATTATCATGGTTGTGCAACATGTCATTAGCTAATTAAGCATATTTGAGGATTCAGAGTACGTCCTGTACAGTGTGTCTGAGTCACAGGCTGTTTCCCAGCAGATGGTCTTGGACCTGTTCAGAAGTGCTAAGACTTGGGAGTTAACACTCTATGGCATCCAAAGGTGCTTTCCACTGTTTAAAGCTTGATATTATAGCCATTTTGCTTGTCAACAGACACAAACATTATCTCTCAACCACCATGATAATAGACTGAGGATGGAACACTGAGCAGAGTTTCTGCCCATTTCCATGTTTTTAGAACGGTTAAACCTAGCCCAGCAGACCCAATTTGCAACAATGCAAAGGATCTGGAAATACTGAATTCATTTTTGATTGACGCAATTGGATCTAGACCTATAACAAATCAGAGTAAAGAAACGCGGGCTAGTCATCCTATAATCGTACCAAATGGGTACAGTCATATCAAAACCGCCCCATATTAGATAAACGGTTGTGATTGGCTCAGCAAATATCCACCAGGTGGAAATCAATCTGAATGGGAGCATGACCAGACTGATAGAGGACCTGGAAGTGGCGGGAGGTGGAGGGAAACAGAATGTGAGCTCAGGTGATCAGGTTGGTGAACCAGGCTAGGTTAAACCAGACCTACCCTACAACTTAATGATGTATAAGACAAGTAACAATCTTGTAAAAATCAATTGGAAAAAAGAATTATATTATTATCCTTTGCAGGAATGCAAGACGACAGCTATCAACTACCTGTATTATAGACCTCACCTGTGGTGACCCTTGTTCTCTGGCTCAAACTAGCGAAGTACAGAGTATCATGGAACCTTGTTCTCTGACTGAAACTGGAGGACTACAAACTACCGTGGAACCTTGTTCTCTGACTCAAACTAAAACTAGAGAACTACAAAGTACCGTGGAATGTTGTTCTCTGACTCAAACTGGAGAAGCACAAAGTACCGTGGAACCTTGTTCTCTTGTTAAAACTAACAAAGTACAAAGTACTGTGGAACCTTGTTCTCTGACTCAAGCTAGAGAACTACAAAGTACTGTGGAACCTTGTTCTCTGACTCAAATTAGAGAAATACAGAGTACCGTGGAACATGAGGCCCACAGGATCATGGGAAAGGACATCAAAGAGGAGCAAAACCGCCTGAAAGGATTTGAGGTTAGAAACATTGTCACCTTTAACGTTCTGATTTCATAAATGTAATGTTCAATTCACTGATTTGCTGTGAAATGGTTACAGCTGAAGAATAGGATGTGAATGGCAAATGTGCATTAGGCCTACTTGAATCTTCTGACATACGGTATAGCTGTTTCAATTGCCACACTGTGGGAAGTGATAAGTGAGATAAGTGGAATGACACACCCCTTTCTTGAGGTTGATTTGTATTCATATCCAGAGTGACTCCACAGGGCCTACTGTATAGGTCTTTACACTGGGCGTGAGCGGTTGTGTGCAATTATCAAGTGGGTTATTGTTTGATTGTTACCTACCTATCCATGTATAATTTTGTTTATAGGTGATGCAAGTCTTGGGAGTCCATGATAAGTCAATGGCTGGTGTGAGTGAAGGAAGTCCTCTGAAAGATTGTTCCCAGGTCACATGGGACAATACCAGAAATTCAGAAGGCTCCAGAGAGGAACACGGTGCAAGAGAAAGGTACTGTACACTGTAGCGGCGTTTCAGCTTCACACTGTAGCAACGTTTCAGTTTCTCATCTTCACCGACTGTGGCAGAAACGGGACAGACATAGGTAAAGGCTGTGTTCGTTTTACAGAAAGGAACAGACAATCTACATGAGCAGAGTTCCTGAAAGGAGCGGACCTGAGCTTGGGATTCTGCTGCAGGACTCCACAACTTCTGCTGATAAGGTACATACCAATGGTACACGCATGGTAATGTGCATACCAATGGTACACGCATGATAAGGTACATACCTATGGTACACGCATGATAAGGTACATACCTATGGTACATACATGATAAGGTACATACAGTACACACATGATAAGGTACATGCATGCATGACATACCAATGGTACACGCATGATAAGGTTCATACCAATGGTACACATAGATATTCAAGCACGTCCCAGCATGTGCATCAGTGAATGACGTATCTATTAAATGACTTGTAGAAAGATGTGTGGATCAATCTGTCATCATGTCAGGTGACATAATACTACTACATATGGTATGTTGCTGTGAGAAATACTGATACTGAATTGGTCCAGCTGTTCGCGTGTTATAGGCTATAGAGTAAAGAACATCACACATCACATCTCAATTGGTTACAAACAAAACCTCACTCCCTCTTAACATTTATTTTTTCTTGGTGTCTGAAGACACTCTCATGGTTGAAAGACAACATTGCCATGTCAGCATCCCACCAACACACTGCCACCTGGGATCGACCAGAGGGGACCAAACGCCAGACCTCTGACATCAATAAGGATGATGTCATTTTAGAGAGCACTAGATTGGGCCAATCAAAGAGAGTAAGTCCATTTTATTTTGCATTCCATAAGCTGACAATGTCATGTTGTTGTACTGTTTCGATGTACAGAAGAAGTGCAACAGTCAAAATGTTGTCCCCCTAAAAATGGTGCATCGCCCCTTTGTGTCTGTGAAGCAGTGGGTCAGTCTAAAAAAATGCATGTTTATTTTGCTGATAATACATTAATGCTAACTTCAAGTGCAGAAGAAAAAATCCTACAACTCTGTGTGAACGTGGCGCAGTGACATCCAATACGATGCTACAATTGTTGAAAACAGCAGACGAAAATACTATCTCTGTTGCCTCTATCTGCACCCTATGATGTCACCAGTGTTGGGCAAGTGTACTTAATGAAAGTAATCAAGTAAAGTTACTGATTACTTTCTCTAAATTGTAATCAGATTACTTTAGTAATCAGATTACTTTAGCAATTACTCTCTCTTCAAATGTATTTCTACTTTTTAGCTACTAAAACCAGATCTTTCCTTACGTGAATCATAGATGTGCTGATCTAGGATCAGTTTTGCATCTTACAGTAGGTCATAATACAGATCTGATCCTATACCAGCACTCTTGGCACATCTCGACCCTGAGGACATAAACAGTCAATTCAGCCACGACTGCAGAGACTGCATCCGCATATCAACCAAATAAAAGGGAGCAGGCACACACATAAGTAGTAAAGTAAGTAATTACTTTATAATATACTTTATAATAACTTATGTAATAAAGTGATCACATTTCTATTAAGTCATCCATCCATCCATCGTCATCCGCTTATCGGGGTCGGGTCACGGAGGCAGCAGTTCCAACAGGGCGCCCCAGACATCCCTTTCCCTAGCAGCATCAACCAGCTCTGCCTGGGGGATCTTTAGCCGCTCACAGGCCAGTGCGGAGATGTAGTCCAGACTCCCACCTGGTCCTGGGTCTACCTCGCTGCCTCCTCCCAGCCAGACATGCCTGGAACACCTCCCTAGGGAGGTGCCCAGGAGGCATCCTCACTAGATGCCCGAACCACCTCAACTGGCTCCTTTCGACGCAAAGAGTCTCTCCCGGGTGACTGAACTTCTCACCCGATCTCTCAGGGAGACCCCCACCACCCTCCGGAGAAAACTAATTTCGGCCGCTTGTATCCGTGATCTCGTTCTTTCGGTCATGACCCATCCTTCATGACCATAGGTGAGGGTGGGGAAGAGGATAGACCGGTAGATCGAGAGCTTTGCCTTTAAGCTAAGTTCTCTTTTCGGTACAACAGTGTGGTAAAGCGACTGCAGAACCGCACCAGCTGCTCCGATTCTCCGGCCAAACTCCCTCTCCATGGTTCCCTCACTCGTGAATAAGACCCCCAGATACTTGAACTCCTTCACTTGGGGTAAGGACTCATTTCCTACTCGGAGTGGACAAAGCACCGGTTTCCTGCTGAGAACCATGGCCTCAGATTTAGAGGTGCTGATTCTCATCCCAGCCGCTTCACACTCATTTGCAAACCGATCCAGAGAGTGCTGGAGGTCGCAGGCCGATGATGCCATCAGGACCACATCATCTACAAACAACAGCGACGCGACCCTCAGCTCACCAAACTGCAAACCCACCTCCTGTCCATGTAAATCACAAACAGGATTGGTGACAAAGTGCAGCCCTGGCGGAGGCCAACCCCCACCGGAAAGGAAACCGACTTACTGCCGAGGACACAGACACAGCTCTCGCTCTGGGTGTACAGCGATTGGATGGCACTAAGTAGGGACCCCCTCACCCCATACTCCGGCATAACCCTCCACAAGACCTTTCGGGGGACCCGGTCATAAGCCTTCTCCAAATCCACAAAGCACATGTAGACAGGTTGGGCATACTCCCAAGCCCCCTCCAAGATCCTTGCGAGAGTGAAGAGCTGGTCGGTGGTTCCGCATTGTTCCTCTTCAATCTGAGGTTTGACTATCGGCCAGACCCTCCTTTCCAGCACCTTAGAGTACACTTTCCCTGGGAGGCTGAGTAATGTGATGCCTCTGTAATTGGCACACACCCTCTGGTCCCCTTTTTTGAATATTGGGACCACCACCCCAGTCTTCCCTCCTTTGGCACTGACCCGGACTTCCATGCAATGTTAAAGAGGCGTGTCAACCAAGACAGCCCCTCAACACTCAGCGCCTTCAGCATTTCTGGATGGATCTCATCAGTCCCTGGGGCTTTGCCACTGTGGAGTTGTTTAACTACCTCAATAACCTCCTCTAGGGAAATTGACGATGACCCCCCTTCATGTTCCGGCTCTGCCTCGATCGTAGAGGGTGGGTTAGTCGGGTTCACGAGTCCCTCAAAGTGTTCCTTCCAATGCTCCACGACCTCCTCAGTTAAGGTCAGCAGTGTTCCTTCCTTGCTGTACACAGCTTGGATGGTCCCCCGCTTTCCCTTCCTGAGGTGTCGGATGGTCTTCCAGAAACACCTTGGTGCCAACCGAAAGTCCTTCTCCATCGTTTTTCCGAACTCCTCCCCCACCCGCTGCTTTGCCTTTGTCACGGCCCAGGCCGCAGCCCTCCGGGCCCGTCGATACCCTGCAACTGCTTCTGGGGTCTCCTGGGCTAACATGTCCCGGAAAGCCTCCTTCTTCAGTCAGACAGCTTCCCTGACCATCGGTGTCCACCACAGTGTCTGGGGGTTACCACCCCTTGAGGTACCTATGGCCCTCAGGCCACAGCTCCCAGCTGCAGCTTCAGCAATGGAGGCTTTGAACACCAACCACTCGTGTTCGATGTCCCCAACCTCCACAGGAATGCCTGAGAAGCTCCGCCGGAGGTGGCAGTTTAAATCTCTCCAGACAGGCTCTTCCTCCAGACGTTCCCAGTACACCCTCACTCCACGCTTGGGTTGTCCAGGTCTGTCCAGAGGCTTCCCCCGCCATCTAACCCAGCTCACCACCAGATGGTGATCAGTGGACAGCTCTGCCCCTCACTTCACCCGAGTGTCCAAGACACATGGCCTCGATACGATAAGGCCTTTGGCCTAAGGTGTTCTGATGCCAAGTGTACTTGTGGGCATCCTTGGGTTTGAACATGGTGTTTGTTATGGACAAACCGTGACTAGCACAGAAGTCCAACAACAAAACACCACTTGGGTTGCCTCCCAATCACAACCCTCCAAGTTTCTCCATCATTGCCCACATTGAAGTCCCCCAATAGGACAGTGGAGTCCCCTGCAGGAGCCCCATATAGGACTCCACTTAGGGTCTGCAAGAAGGCCGAATACTCCGAACTGCTGTTTGGTGCATATGCACAAACCACAGTCAGAGTTTTCCCCCCCGCCACAGCCCTAAGGCGTAGGGAGGCGACCCTCTCGTCCACTGGTGTGAACTCCAGCACAGAGGCGCTCAGCTGGGGGCTAGCTAGTATAGCCACACCTGCCTTACGCCTCATACCGTGAGCAACTCCGAAGAATAATAGGGTCCAACCCCTATCCAGGAGTTTGGTTCCGGTGCCGGTGCTGTGCGTGGAGGTTAGCCCCACCAGTTGTAATTGGTATCGCTCCACCTCCCTCACAAGCTCTGGCTCCTTCCCCCCCAGCGAGGTCACGTTCCATGTCCCCAGAGCCAGTCTTTCCCAGGTCCGGTCTGTCTGTGCCCTCTGCCTTCACTGCCACCTAGTTGGCAGTGCACCCAACCCCAGCAGTTCCTCCTGCGGGTGATAGGTCCATGGGATGGAGGAGGAGAAGGTGTTCCCACGTCGCTCTTTCTGGCTGGGCCCGACCGGGCTCCGTGGTAAGCCTGGCCACCAGGCGCTCGCAGGCGGACTTCCTTCGGGCCGGGTCTCTCTTCCTCTTTGGTATTGTTTCATCAGGGGGATTTTCCTGTAACCCCGGGTAGGGGGACTAAGAGGGTACTACCACTTGCCCAAGATGGACTCCCAGACTAGTGGAGCGAAGAAGGCGTCTTACTTCTCCATTCTAGTTTGCACTGAAACTAGCCACTGCCCTACTAAGCCCTACTAGCCACTGCCCTATTAAGTCAGTAACTGTAAATTACTGAAAATTCAAATGTAATCCCTTACATTACAGTTACCAGAAAAACTAATCAGATTACAGCAATGCATTACTTTGTAATCCCTTACTCAAGACACTGTATGTCACTGACCCAAAGCAACTTTGGAAGTGAAATCAAGCACAAAGAATGCTTGTGGTGTGTCATTGTTGCTGTTCATGAGGACAGTAACGTACACTGTGAAATGTTTATCAGATCATCCTCACCTTCACTGGTGGAGGTGTGGCCACTTCCAGCTCCTCTGTCAATTACAACAGCCAATAATAGAAATTGAATAAAATCGACTACTTGGAATGTCAGTAAGAATTGTTATTTATTAGAATGGAAATGTTTGTGGTTCACAGGAATGTGCAATGCAAGCTCAGCACCAGAGTGAGATGAGGATGCAGGACCTGCTCCAGCAGATGGAGACTCTGTGGGAAGCTCTGAGGCGAAGACAACGAGAAGCCCCGATCAACGCGGACGGCTTCCAGAGCCACAGCCTCAAGGTAAAGGTTGGTACAAGTGGGATGCACACGTTGTTCAGGATGAGTCATTTTGTGAGGTCTCATTTTTTCACTTTCAAATTACTTCCTGAAATGTACAGTATTGTGTATCACCACTGTACTGTATCTACTTAAAGGTATGATATGTTATATGTGGATTACCATCTAGTGTCTAAAGATAAGAACTGCAACAACACAACGTATTGGTTGCCAGGTTCGTTACAACCTGCAGATCAGGTCAAGCGAGCAGACAATTTCCCTTGTGTGTGTGACTGCAACGATGTCAAAAACAAACATGCACCTTCCTGACACACAACAACAGGTAACGTAACGTTAGTGGTCTATCACCACTAGCAGTGTTTGCTAGCAAACGATTGCTAGCTAGCCAAGTTACATGCCATAAAATGCCAGTGAATGCACTGTTTCAGTCATACTGTGATAAGATCTTCACTCCGAGAAGAACATAACGTTACTCTAATCAGTAATCACAATCAAGTATTTCAGAGTGCCATGTAATAAGTTACGTTAGATTCTGTAGTGTGGAGATAACGTTAGGTCTGGCTATGCAGATTCCAAGAAAGATAACATTAGCTAGCTAAGTTAGCAAGCTAATGTGAGCTAACGATACCTAGTTAGCTAGCTTACCGGTCTAGTAGAAAAGTAGCCATGTCACCATGCGACTTTATCCCATGAAACTCCATAAACTCCGTCCAACGAGCAAAGGCTGGCCCGATATTTATCCAAGTTTTGCCCCTTCTTCGGTCACTGAGCTTTTGAGATTCGTATCGCACGGTTCGCCGGGGCTCAGGTGGAGAAGCAGGACGATGGCCATTTTACCAAACGTTTGGCTGAAAAGAGTGAGCGGAAGTGGACGGAAAAGCTGCCGTTTTATAGTCGCACACACACTTGATGCTAACCAACATCTATAATGCTGCTAATTTGTGGAAGTATAACGTAAGTTGGCTAGTGCTAATCTCACAGTGGTGAAGCTAGAATAGTACCTGGCAACCCAGCGCGCAGTACCAACGCTGTAATACTATTGGCTGGTATGATATCAACAGTGTCATTGTTGGTCTGTCAAAATTTTATAATGTAATAATTTCAGACAAAATATCATTTTTTATGGAAAAGCAATACTTTTACTCTGCAGCCTTCGCAAAGCCCTATGGATGTATTATTTTTGAAAAAATGTTTATTTTAATCCACATATAACATATTATACCTTTAAGGTAGGAAAGACAAGTCCAATTCTAAGCACATTTAAAAACTCATACTGACTTTAGTGCTGTACAAGTCAAAGCAGGCAGTAAAAATATGATAAGAATCAAAAAGGCTAAAAACAAAAACATGGAACATAAGCATCAACACACAACAGATAAGTACAAAATGAGAGCACTTAGACATAGGCACATATAACATCACATACAGTATAAAACCACATCAGGGGGATCCTGAAGCCCTTGAGAATAAAAGAAAGGTGACATACCGTACATACATGGCACCATTTTAAAAGGGTTTGAAAGGGAGACATGTTTTGAGTGCATATTTTGGAGTGGCATGTTTTAAGTGTGTTTTTGCAATTTTTCTTATCATTTCAGTCAATAAAGTCAATTTGGAATGGAATTGATACAGTACCTGCATACTCCACAACACAGAAGGCATTAGCACTCTAACAAGTGTAGACTTTTTACAAAAACTCCAAAGACTGATATCGTACTGAAGCCTGCTGTTATTCTGTATCTTTATTAGGTGGACACAAACCAGGGACCAGTGGACAAGCAGCAGCAGAACGGTTTGAAGTCAGAGTCCAGAGCACCATTGGATGATGGGCAGCTGTGCAAGAACCTTCCAGCATCCTTGGAGGACTGTGGAAGTGGCATGCTGACTGAGTTGCTCAATTGCCTTGAACGGGACGAATCCAATCCAAATGACCTCGACTGGCAGGTAAATGTTACAGGTGTCACCATGTCGCTCACCAGCCATGCTTCATCTAGGCCTTGTTTTTGGGCTGATGCGGAAAGGCCAGCAGCCCAGACACTAGGGACTGTCGCATTGTCACTCGCTCGATAGCGTCCTGTGTCGCTGGCCGGCAGCTCTCTGTTGGCACCACACGAGGGCAGTAGTCCCTCCACCCAAATCTAACATTATGGCGTTATCACTCGCCTAGACCAAACAAACACTGTTAGAGAAACAACAAACACAGAGCAAGCCGTCTAGTAATTGTTATATTTTTTCAGGCGAGAAAGTAACCATGTACATAGATGCCCAATGTGTGGTCAGTTTCAAAGTAACAGCTGTTGACTTTTTCGCAGTTCACTGGCAGGGTTTGCCAGCCTGGCCGGTCGAGTGCGCTTGCATCACCACACCATGAATTGTTTGATTACACACGCATGCAGTACTACTGTTATTGTTTTGGGGGATTGTTTTTTCCAACTCCCAAGATAAAGCTAGCAAAAGAGATTGGTATGTGAAGAGGCAAATCCTGCATTTGCATCCCATCATGGCACATCCTGTCCTCTCATTTCAACTTGCAGTGAATGTAGCTACGTAACTGACAGTGACATTATCACTCGCTTAGACCAAACGAACCCTGTCACATCACGTTCCGCAATTGAACTCACAATGAATGTACTGAAACTAACGTTACAATGATTACTGTAATGTTAGCTGCATCACATACAGTAGGTAACGTTACAGTAGCTAACTGCTTTAGCCACGGACAGCTACAGTTATGTTATGGAAGCTGCTGCTAGTTGTGGCTATCACTGTCTTAGTGTGCTGGATTAACAAACACACCAGAAGGAAGAGCAGGGTGGACATCTGCAACCAAGGCTCCGAACCGGTTCAAGGAATGGAAACGAAAACCGAAAACGAACGGTATTTTACGAGGAACAGAAACAGGAACGAAAACTAAATGGTCTTTAATTGTTCCACAACAGAAACGTTAATTTGAAATCTTTAAAACGTTATTTTTTCGTTCTTTGTAGTAGGCCTATATAACTTAAAATAATTTTTAAAAAGAAGAAAAGAAAAAAAAGCTGAGCCTTTTATGGCCGAATAGGCTAAATTAAATTAATTACATTTGTAGCCTACATCTTGTCCTGTTTTTGTAATGTAGTCTAGGCCCCTAAATCTGTTATTTCACAGTCGGGATCTTAAATGCTTGCTTAGCGAAATTAAGAGATTTAGATATTACAACTAGGGATGTGCGCACCGACTATTTTCACTGACGACTAGATGGTGGTTTTGTAACTGATTACACGACTAGTCTAAAAACAGGATTCCCAAGTTTCTACAACAAGTGCAAGTTAGAAAAATTGAGGATGTTTCTCAAACTCTGCAAGCTAAGATGCATGACTATTCTTGATGTTTCCCAACCACTCAGCGGCAGCCAATTTGCACGCGTTGCGCAGGGCTGTCACACACTCTCCTTTGTTTGACAGTGCAAAACAGTAGTTCAGCCTGTCCCTACAGCTTATTACTTAGCAAAGATATCAATGTGATTTAATTTGTTGAAGAAGAGTAGGCTAGCCTATAGCCTGTAATGTTTCAGTAGCCTAAAACTAGATTTCACATAAAGACCGCAGATGTCAGAGAGGGCAATAACGTTTGAAGGCAAATTTATTCAAATGGTCCACAAAGAATGATGCAAATAATAGTGAAAGAAATAATAGCCTACTGTGCAAATACAATGTTTTATATGGACCTGCGTGTCTGCAATAAACTTCATCTATCTTTCTAACCAACATTCAGCGGAAGCCAATTTTCGCTCCAAGTCTGTTTTGGCTATTTAAAACACAGAGTACTTTGTGACAGTTGCTTGGATGTATACTAGTATGCATAAACCTATGTTTTGCGAATTTAATGGTCTGCCTCCTTCAGAGTTCAACTCGGCAAATAGGCTGTGAAATCGAGCGCGCCTCTTGGAATCTAGTCATAGCCTATTGTTGCACAGATTTCCGTCACGTCTTGACTTTCACAAACCGAATGATTAGGCTACATTAATTAATATGAGCACACTTTAGTGGCAGTGTGCCGTGCACCCCTGATCATTGAATAGCATAAGTTAAATTACTATAATATTAAAGACCGCGGATGTCAGACGATAGGCTACGTATTAGGTGTAAAGCGGAGCTCCCATACAAAAGGAACGCAGCATAAACAATAGGGATTGCACAGATGAATGAATGAGGTGACTAATTATTTAAGTCTTTTTATAAATATTTTAATTTTTTATCTAATTATATTTTATTTCGTTTAATCAACTATTATTTCTTAAACGACTAGCAAAAGTTGCGCCGTTTAGTCATTTAAACGACTAGTCGTGCACATCCCTAATTACAACAACACACCATAGCCTAGTTCAGACGTTTATGGAATGGTTAGAGATTATTAGCGTGTGGATACAGTCGTAGCCCATACCATATAGGCCTAGTGCCGTCTGAATAGGCCACGAGTAGGCCTAACGAAGCGCTCCGTTGAATGGCTATAACTTCCAGTCAGGTAAGGGCTTTTTATCGGCCTAGTGATCAAGAGATAGGCCTAATAAATGTTTTGCACTAAATTATATTTGCTGTCGTATAGGCATACAAGCAGCAGCAGTCTGGTGGATGTCTCTGAAATGTGTATCGCCACAAGAGAATATTTTTGTTTGCTATCTCAACTCAACTGAAATTGTATTTATAGAGCACATTTAAAAACGACTGTGGTCGAGCCAAAGTGCTGTATAGGTAGGTGGCAAAGCATACGTTAATACATAATAAATAAATAAATAACATAAAACATTATAAAACGAAATAAAAACAAACAATAGGCCTACAGGTGCAGAATAAAATAGCTTGCAGCAACTACAAGAAAATATTTTTTTTAAAGGATGATGAGCTATGATGATGGCTTATGATAGACCTGCGCATAGTTTACGGTGTGGATTAAGAGCATACGGGAATAGGACTAATGTTGCATATTTCTTGTAAGATAATCAACAAGGCTTCACACAGCACACATCACCAAGGCTAATATTGTTGGCAATAACCCTAGGGTTGGCACAACCCTAGACTTGTTGATTATACCTTACAAGAAATACTGTAGGCCTATAGAGTCTTAATAGGCTAACACCCCCGGAACGGTGAACGGAACGTTCTTTTTCGTTCTTAACCGGTTCAGGAACGCTATGTTGGTGGCGGAACACGAGAACCGAAATGTTAAATATGCTGGTTCTGCTCGGAGCGAACCGATTGAAAAATAATTTCGTTTTTAAGCCCTGTCTGCAACTAACGGTAACGTTGATTCTTGTAACGTTAGCTGTTTTACTGCTAATGTGAGTTTGCGTTCACCTTTGTTTATGCCTGAGAAACAGAAGTTGTACCAACAGCAGCAAAATATCTAACGTTAGAGGAATCAGTGTAAGATTAGCTAACTGCTTTAACCACCGACAGCTACCGGAAGCTACTTATGGAAGCTGCTGCTAGTTGTGAGCTCATGAGCTAACTGGCTATGACAGTCTTATTGTACTGGATTAGCTTTGGAAGCATTGGAACTGATGTGTTCAGGTGACAAGACCTATCTTAATTAAGCAAATGTTAGATTTCATGTCATTTCAGTTCACAGCTATTTCAGTGGCATGGCTAGCTGGTTCCGTCCTACTAACCAGTCCTGAAGAGAAATCAAGCCGGCATCAGCCCATAAGCCAGGCTGGACCTGGTCTAGTTAGAGAACTGCTGTGACTTACAAACACGTGACCAGATGAAACATTACTTTTCACCAGCTATGCAACCAACAAGTTACCAATTGAATATTAACCAATGATTTAAACCAAACACCAAATAAATATATACTGTATATAAATATATATATTTTTGCCCAATATTTTCCACAAAATTACATTGCTAATAAGGTTGACTCAACATGGGTGATCTCTTCAGAACAGTCTAGCATGAGCAAACTTAGTGGTAGATGGTGTTTTATGTCGATTGGAAAAATAGAATCCGCACACCAGATAGGCTCTCATGAACCTTTATTCCCTCGCCTAAGGACAACACTCCAGGCGCAAGCCCTTCTTCAGACATAAAACAGCACAGGCAAACATTTCCTTTACATACATGTATACCCAAATCAGGGTCACCTGAGAGGTCACACATGGTGTTTTATCCAACGGCAGATCACTACTGGGCCAGCGAGCGATGCGGGTTGCGTGGCCAACCCTATGGAGGAATTACTGGGCGTCCTGGAGGACCTCAGTGAAGCGGTGGAGAAAAGAGGACACGCCCTCTTTCAAAGTCCAGACATCCAAGATCTCATGTGCCAGGTACTGTAGGCGTCAGCATGGTGGGATGACACCAGAGACGACGTTTGGTGGTTTTATTGATTCTAATACTAAATCAAATTAAATCAAACTTTATTTATATAGCGAGTTTCATAGACAAAGGCAACACAATGCACTTTACAGAGAGAAAGTGTGGGGGGATGTATATAGATCCTACAGTACACCCATTTGGGCCAATATAGAACTGTAAAAGACTGACTTCTCTCAACAAGACGGTCAAGCAAGCTCCTGGAAAATGTTTAATTGTATTACTATGTCTATATTCTGTTCATGTAAGTCATTTCACACAAATTATAACATGCAGGTTCATTTTCTGCACCACGATTTGGGTTGACAAATGCATATAACTATAGCTGGGGCGGCTGGGGCTCAGTGGTAGAGGGGGTCGTCCAATGATCGTAGGGTCGGCGGTTCGAATCCTGCCTCCTCCTGTCGAAGCTGCCGTGAATGAGAGGCTATTGTAAAGCTCTATATAAGTGCAGTCCATTTACCATTGTGCAAAACTAGCAGATTTTACACCACGGATAAGCTACTGTAGATCATTGACCTAGCTAGCCAGTTTGAAACCTGGCCGTGACGTCTCCTTTCTCTCTCTATCTTTCTCCAACCCTCCCTCTCTGTCTCAGCATTCCACTGTGATGCTTCCCGTCAACCAGCTGCTGTCCAGGTGTGCGGAGCTCAGCATGGACATCCTGGACACGGAGGCAGACATGGCGGTCAGATGCGAGCCTGAGAACTGTGCCCTGGAAGGACTGCAGGAACAACAGGACGCGTTGGAGGTGCTGTGAGCGCGAACCTCCACTGTCTAATTTCTAATGTTTTTCAAACATATTTGTGACATAAGTTAATACAGCGGGGCGGCTGTGGCTCAGGAGCGGGTCGTCCAATGACAGCAGGGACACCGACATCATCACTTCTGTTTGCCAATCCTGCCAGTGAGAGCTGAGGCGGCCAGACTGTAGCTCAAGAGGTAGAGCGGGCCGTCCAATGATCTTAGGGTCATCGGTTTGAATCCCGGCTCCTCCTGTCCACATGTCGAAGTGTCCTTGGGACAAGACACCCCAAATTCCTCCCAAAGAACAGGCTTGCACCTTGCATAAATGTATGTGTGAATGGGTGAATGAGAGGCTATTGTAAAGCGCTTTGGATAAAAGCGCTATATAAAGTGCAGTCCATTTACCATTTACAGTATACGTTGAAGTGCAAATCTCAATATTTTTCAGATTGCTTGGCCTATCAGAAGTTGGATAAAAACAATTTTTCATGGAAGTGGAGAAAATCATGTGTAGGTCTTGAGTGTTTTGACCCATTTCACCTTTTTAGATGGACTATCAGGTGATCAGAGAGAAGGCCGCGGACATGGAGAGACTGGCCTCCAGACGGGCCTCACCTGAGGAGGCCGGGGTTTTGGTGGAGGACGTCCAGACCACCCTGCAGGCCCTGGAGGAGCTTGGCTGGAGCATGGCAGAGAACCAAAGCCGTCTCCGTGAATGTTGTCGCCTGCAAGACTTTTTGAAGACCTATCTGGCCATGATGTAAGTGACACAGATAGAGGCAATTCAAACGAATAGAGCGGTTGGGAAATGAAGCACTTTTATGTGTCTAGTTTTTCATGCTCTGGATGCTCTGTATGTACAGTATTTGTGTATAATATTCTGGACACATTATGAACATTAGATGTTCTCTCTGCACAGTTGTTCTGTTCTATCTACTGTACTCTAACCAACATGCCTCTGAATATTTCATATGAACTAATGTAACGTATACATAATCTACGCAGCTATAATGTAATGTATAGTCAAAGTCAATTTTATTTAGCAAATGTAGCACACAGTGCTTTACAGAATAAGAAAGATAAATAAAAACATAATTTATTGAAGCAATAACTAATGAGAGGGTGTGGTATATGGCCAATAAACCACGGGTTTTGCTGCAGTATAGGCACGAGGCGCAGCTGAGTTGACCAGCACAGTCGTGGTATATAGGCCATGTACCACAGCCCTCGAGTGAATTATTGCTTTTATACAATGGTTACATCATAAGAAAATGTATAAAATGTATATAAATAAGAAAAATGTATTAATAATCTAGCAAGCTATAACTGTGCATTTATGTCTGTGGTGTCTCGATTCCAGTTCCTGGACCGATGAAACTCGGACGTACATTTTCTCTGAGTCCTCAGCTGACCAGCGTGAAGCCACGCCGTCTGAATTAGACCTCAGGATCCAGCAGAAGTTTGAGGACCTTGACAAGTTGGCTGCAGCTGGCCAGAAGCTCATCACAGAATGCCCCCATCTGGCAGATATTGTGAGCTCCTCAGTGGAACATTTCTGATTCAGATTTTTCAGATCTTTATTTGTCACATGTAAACATACAGTGTACAATCACAGTGAAATGTTGCTGCCAGCTCCATTATGTGCTCAATTACACATAGGCCTACACAATTGACAAATTACACAATCAAATTACACATCTATACAATATGAAGCCAATAATAAGATGTAAACAGCAAACAAATAGCACAGTCTACAGGGGGTCTCAAACTCAAATTGGCTTGGGGCCACTGCTGTTATCGTCAACTCATAGGAGGGCCATGTAAACTTCAACTACTACTAACTATAAGAAAGTTAAATATTTCGGAAAATGTCATTTTTCATTTCCATAACTAGACTCACAACTCAGTCTCTAAATGTTGCATAACTATTCCATAACTAACATTTTCATCATACAAATTCAAACCGGTTTCCATTCATTTTAATATATTTTAACAGTTAGTGCTGCAAATCTTTTTTCCTTACTTTTATTTTATCTTGAATAGCCTACATTTGTACTACCGACTATTCTGTTTTAGCTGCAAAATGGATAACTACTGTAAGCCTGCCCTGGACCTGTAGCTACTTCCATTTATTAAAGTTCAAGTTTGTTTCCATTTCTTACCAGACACTTGAATACATGTGTAGGCTACTACTCTATTTCTGGCTAGACACTTATCTTGAAAGACTGAGACGTTAGCCCTCTCAGCTGTGTGCCTCGTTTTTTCCTCTCGTCTCCCTATGACACTCTTCTCCATGTTTAGTAATGAATAGCTCTTGACATTATATTCCTTTAGAACGGCGACTTTGTTCTTGCATATCAGACAGGTAGCATTTCCATTGAACTCTACAAAAATACTGCAATGTCCATCTTTCTTGAAACTGTCTGTGTTCCTAACGTTAGTTAATCATGAAAACAGCCTCTCCGTGGCGAGCTGCATTCCGTTCATAGTTCATAGTCGCGTGCGGATTGATTGCACCTGTGACTGCATCGTTCACAACGAGCGCTGCGCACAATGACAGAATTTCGCCCCACGTTTGAGCGACTTGAATTTCGCATTGTAGGCTTGCCTGCCGGCGCCGTTTACAATAAATTATTTTTCGGGCCGGATTACATTATATTTCTGACATCATGTCGCGGGCCGGATGGAGGGGTGGGGCGGGCCGAGAGTTTGAGACCCCTGGTCTACATGGAGCCGACACGATGACAAGACGACAAGATTTAGTCGCCAAAATCCAGACCAGCTGTGATGTGACTGAATCCTAACATACAATATCCAGACCAGCTGTAATCTGACTGAATCCTAACATACAATATCCAGACCAGCTGTAATCTGACTGAATCCTAACAATATCCAGACCAGCTGTGATCTGTGTGGACTGAATCCTAACATACATTACCTGTAATTATTGCCTAACAAATACCTTGTTAAAGTTATTCAGTGTATATAAATAACATATTTAACAAGGTCTTAAACACACACACATTAATATATATATATATACATGTATATATTCTACAGGTAAAGGAGAGAACTGATGAACTGCAGAGCATGCTGGGATGGATACTGGTGCACTGGAGGGCAAAGAAGGACCAGTTGAATCAACAGAAACAAAACGATTCAATGGACAATACTTCTGTACCAGATGCAACAGTAGTGTCAACATGTCACGCCCAGGTAGAACACTGATTACTTACCCATGAAGTAGCCATTTAAAAAAAAAGTTTAACCATGTTTGATGATTTATGATAGGACTTTGTGAATACAATCTTTGTCTGTTGTCCTTTGCAGAATCTTCAGACTCGGACAGAATCCAAAAGCTTGCTCTCCAAACACAAGCAGGGGACAGCAGAGGTCCGCCTCAAAGAACCAGCATCCCAGCCAGAGAGCGCTCACCCTGGACAGATCAGCTCCGTCTCCGCACCCCAGCGGGGCCCTGCGAACCTGGTCCTAGAGGAGCCACGGACCTCCGTCAACCCGCTGGGCAGCAGCATCAGCCTGGTCCTCAGCTTCGACCAGCACACGCCCACGGCCGCTCAGACACGCGCTTCACTGGAGCAGACACAGCCACAGGAGTCTGTACACAGGGTGAGGAAATGTACATTTTGGAAGTGTACTGTATCCTGTGAATTTTCTTTTTTGAATGATTCGAATGCAATGTTTATTTATTGTAGGATGTGTGGGTAGGTATGTTATTGATTACTCTAGTTAGGCCTGGTCCGGTAGGGAGAACTGATCCTCAAGGAATATTAGCACAGCTGTTTGTAGAGGAATGTACTGCTCTGAGCTCTAAAAGGTCCTACGCGCCAGACTTGGTCTCTCATCAACGTGGCTCACACTCCGTAGATTAGTCATGGTCAAGACATTGTCACTGCAGCAAACCATGTGATTTTAGACACTGACATTTTGGAGAATTGTGCCCATGTTGAGTAGCCTACCACATAAAACATTCACAAGTACAAAAATAGTTGCTCAACGTATGATTGTTGTGAGGAGCACTATTGTGCAGAAAAACTATTGTTTTATAAGATATACATACATACATACATGTTCATATTGTAATATTTTTGTTGCCACTTTTGTTATACCACATTTCTTCATCTGTTAAAGGTAAGCACCTATTTGCAAGTTACAGACGGAAACAAAGCAGAAAGTCTCAAAGAAGTGCCACCGGCGACAGCTGAGCAGATGGCCAGTGCGCCGTCCGCTCCTCAAACCAGCTCCACCACTGCAACTTTCATACCGAAGGTCAGCGCCGTCGTTCTCCCCACCACCGTACCCAGGGCCCACCTGACCTCCACCTCACACCTGAAGGAGACGTCCAGGAGGAGGAAGAAAGTCACACACAGACACACGGTGGCCGGCATGGTCGGAGTGGACAGGCTGGAGAGGGTGTCCGCTGTGCCCGCTGGGGCCACACTCAGGCCCAACACCTGGCCACTCGAGGACAAGCACGGAGGTCATGCAGTACCTAGCAGTCTGGTCAATACAGAGCTTCAGCTGTATATCAAAAATAATTCAGTTGTTACCATTGCAGGTGTGAACTCTTCAGGAACGTCAAATGTTCCTTCCATCCAAGGGCACTGTATTAAACCCTCTAGGAATAACAATGGTCCAGAAAAGAGCCACTACAGTATCCCTCTGGGGTCCATGTTGAGTTTTGACTTACCGAAGAATTGGGAGCATGTTTCACACATCAATCCCAAAGACCTCCCCCTGGGGAACGGGCATCTCAAAATGAATGGGGAGTTTGACAGTCCACAGGGCGAACCACTGAACTCACACGGGTCGCCGTGCTTGATCAATCAGACTAGCGTGTCGGTTGTCGAACCGACCGTCGGTCTGAGTGCGGAGGAAGAACGAGGGGAGAGGAACTCACAGAGGGTCTCAAATCTGTGTCTCCCACCGCCTGAGAAGGACTTCTGTCACAACCAGAACAGGGGAGGGGCAGCTGAGCACGCCGTCAAACGCAGAGACGTTCCCTCCGGTTTTACCGGCTTCAGTGACGACGCTAAGGAAGAATGTTACAGGCCAAAAGTCACGCCAGAATCTCATGAACGATGCACTGAACCTACCTGCTGCCACTCGGTTACGAAACCTGAGCACACTTGCACTGAAACATCGCAAAATCACCACCGATGTTTAAGCGTTCAGACGAAGATATGTGACCTCAACAGCCACTTATACCACCTGTCTCCGAAGAAGACACAGTTGACTCATCAAACCGGCCGCGTTGTCCCAGAGGTCAGAGGCTTCTCACCCAGGACGGAGGGCTCCAGTATGAGTAGATCTGGCCGGGTCATCATCTGCGCCGAGGAGGAGTGTAGCGTCTGCCCTGGACGTCCCCTGCCCAGGAGGACTCTGGGAAAGAACGCTTCAGCGGTGGACAGCTCGTTGGGAAGAGGGCTGGAGGCTGTTCATCCGGACCACTGGCAGTTTGAGGAGGAGGAGGAAGAGCTGGAGGACATCTGGAATGGCGCGGGCCGGGAGAGGACCCTGTGACACCTGCTCAGGAGACCGGAGGTGTGTACTGATAGGAATAAGGCGGGGATGTGCAGTAGCACAGTAGTACTGTGAGCAGCAGCACAAACAGGGATATCTGCTGAAATACAGGGAAGCGAATAGATTGAAGTGCATTTTCTGTGACAGCTGCCGCTTTGTTAACCTTTATTTTACTAGGAAGTAATTTAGTGATGATCACATTTCAAGTATGTTTCGGCCCCGGAAGAACTATAAATATTGACATGCAAATATTGAAACATTTGGAGGGTTGTAGTTATACAATATGTAATTTATACAGATTGGTTTGTAGATAAAGACTATAGGCTACTGAGAGGGGAGTAGGAAAACACAAAGTCTTATTACTGTAATCAATAGCACCACCTGTTGGATATGCTTGTAAAACAGTTGAATGGTAAATAACTTGAAAACCCATATGAGCTTAGCTTCATATATTAGTGCCCAGTGTGTACTGCCCCCATATGCACTCATTGTAATGCATTTACGTGTTTTTCAAGTTTATTCTATTAAATACATCCAATAACAATCAAGTCTTGGAAAGGCAGAGAGATTAGATAGAAACGCTAGAGGGAAAAGTAGCCAACAAATTACCCTTAATGTGATTAAAAGCATTCATTATCATTTATTCATTAAACATTTACAAAATAACAAAGTCACGTACTGTATAATATTATCAAAACTAACACTTAAATCACCACTTTTACAAAGACTTTGAGTTGAGTTTATCATATGTTGCAGGTGTCAAAACAGTTTGAAAATTAGATTAGTGCTACATCAAACATTAAAGTTAGTGTTTCATTGGAAGTTGAATGTTCTGTTTTACTCGACATGTAATTGATAGACTCTTGAAGGGTACTGTGACAATGACAGACACACCTCATGGGAGGTCCATAGCACAATAAAATACAAAATACAGAATACAGAGTTATACCATAGTATTCTTCACCTGTTGCTTGCATGTTGATGTTTTTGCAAGTGACAGAACTGAGAGTTTGCAGCCATTTTCTGCCACAGGTGTGTGCTTTGCATGAGAGCTTATGCTATGTACAGTACAGGCACGTACACACCATAGACGGAATATGAAATGATGGGCCCCTGGGCACAGACACATAAAGCTCCCCCCACCGACCCATTTCATTTATCGCTTTTTTGAATTTGCCCAATGAGACGGCATCCAAATGCAATTTGAAGATAATTAGAGAAATCTCACAATAAAAGCAGCTTTACCCAGCTTTACCCTTCAGGGACCTAGTGGGGAGGACTTGCTCTTTGGATTTCTCAGCTATGGGTCCAAAACAGTTGAAGGGCCCATATTGCAAGGAGTACTCAGCCCCTCTAAAGTACTACAGATAAACACTCATTTAAAAAGTAACATGATAGTTTCTTTCTTGTGACTTGTTATTGACATGAATGACTAAGCCCTTTGACTATACCACAAGAAAGGGCCCCCTGAGCTCTTGGGCCCCTGGGCCTGGGCCCGGTAGGCCGGTTCAGTAATATGTCTTTGGTACACACACTCTAATCTGTATTTCTGTAATCTGTCTCCTACTTTCAGTTAGTGGTGGTCACAATACTTCTCTCTTTCCCCACCAGGTGGCGCTGCAGGCTTTACTTCCACCCTGACTATCCAGCTGGAGAAACACATGCCCTCAAGCAAAGTTCAGCTCTAGAACACATCTTACTGAGTCCATATTGCAACCAATAAAATAAAAAATAAAGACCCACGATCAGTACTCTTAGACAACGCAGCCCTACGCTGCCCTGGGGGACAGACCCTGCCCTGGGGAAAGACACTGCCATGGGGGACAGACACTGCCCTGGGGGACCGACACTGCCCATGCACGCTCTTCACACAGCCGAAGACATTTTGTTATTCCCGTATATATATATATATATATATATATATATATATATATATATATATATATGTAATGAACTGTGCAGTAGTGTACTGTGGGAAAGTCCTGTCCAGTCGACTGTTATGTGACACATTTCTTGACTGGTGCATGTTTGTCTGATGAGAAATTACATTTTCTTAGGCCTAGAGTCACAGATGAACATACACTAATGAGCAAAATGCAAATGTCTTAGATGAAAATTTGACCTATTTGTAAAGGTCTGTGTATGTAATACCAATGAATATATTTGGCTGTCTTGTAGTTCTGTATTGCATGGTAAAGACTGCACATAAAGAATCGCTGCCACCTATTCCAGTTTGCTTTAGTTTACCCTGATCACTTTCCTTTTTTCATGTCAATGCATTAGTCTACTTGTCTGTTATTGTAGGCTAATAAAAAACATCTACTTGACTGACACAAAAGGCCTGTAGGATAATAAACCAACAATACACAACATAGCCTACATCCCCATTTACCCTTGGACTCTTCCTTCAATTCTAGATCCGTAACCAAAGCAACACTAAACCATGCTGCAATGATGTGATTCTACCTTGAAAGGATTATGAGCCCACATTATGCCACCTGGCCTAGCCAAATATGTTACTGTACGTAATATCTGACAACTCTCAGCTGGGATCAACTAGGCTGTGAACTAGTCTATCTAACTGTGAACTAGCCTATCTAAACTCTGATAACTCTCAGCTGGGATCAACAAGGACCATAATTTGGCCTACCTAAAGTCTCGTGTCCTACTGTTAGCGAGAGGTGATTGAAGGGAACAAGTGAACGACCACGTCAGGACGTAGGTTTGTTTAAACCAATCACCGGGTGAAAGAGGCGGGCCTTGTGTCTGGAGAGAGAGAGAGACAGAGAGAGAGACGGAGAGACTGAGACTGGTACATCGGCTGGAATAGGCTACGGCTTTGTTTATTTGCTTTCAGAATAGTGACTGTCTTGCACACTGCAGGCAGTTGTCTCTACAACTAGGATTCTGAAAGTTTAATCGTTTTGGATACCGTGGGATTGGAGGTGGATCTATTTGGAGGTAAGAGATCTCCATAGCCTACTTCAAAAGATCGTCTTGTTTTAGAAGCAGCGTAAGAACAAACTAGCCTAAGTAAAATCTCCCATTGTTGTGTAAAACTTTAAAAAGCGGGTTCCATAGCTCGCTGTTACTTGCTATTAGAACGTATCGAGTTCCAGCATTTCCGTGGCAAATGTATAAAAAGAGATGTTTGTGATCTGAGCTATGAAATATCGTCTATGTTGGCTACAGTGTAGCCAAGCTATAGTAACTTTTCAGTAGAGTAGGGGAGAGCAGGATGTCCATGCGCGTGTTTCGAGGAAAGCATGGATCACAATCCAAACTGATCATGATTTCAAATAGGCAACACGTTGTGTTGATCATCGTCCAAACTGACCTGCAGGATGACGAATAGTGATACAATTTTCACCAAAAAAGCCCATCTGCAAAAGGGAACAGGTTTCCTTACATTATAGCCTACCACTAATTTTGCCAAAACCAAAACAATTGCATTTTTTATAAAGTAGCATTCAAAGTGCCAAATGCATATTTGAGGTCATTATGTGCCAATACATGTAGACCTAATGCATTCTATAGTCTATGGATTAGAGACTGGTATTGACAATTAGTCTTGTTTTCTTTTTACCTTATGTGGCAACCCTGACAGGCCAGCTGTTACCTTCATCAGACCAGTTGGCTGATCGGCTAATCCTTGGTTATTTTTGCAGTACAGAGCGGTGCTTTTGATTTCAGGCTATTGGAGGAATTGCCGACACTTCAAACTCCACGGCGCTGTTCAGATGTCAAACTAAATGAAGACTTATTCAGTGTGCTTCATAAGCAATGGGACATTGAATGTGAAGGATGTGCACAGACACAATGTATGATTTCCCCATCGCAAAAGACGCAAGATCTTAGGCAGCGAGTGCATTACTATTATTCCAACTACAATCTCTAGCTTAGTGTTAGGCCTATTCCACTTTGTCTGTTTCCAGTCCTGCTGGATCATGAACGTATTAGTCATAAAATATAGCCTACTGCAGTAGGGTAACCTTAGGCTACTATAGAGGAACGGTCCTTACTCTCAAAATAGCCCCCCACCCCCCGTCGCAGACATGAGCGGATTGCTCCATACTGGCAAACAGTTTGACCCGCAGGCCTACCCTCCTCATACGTCTAAAATCAATAGCCTAGCCCAGTCTGTGATGCCAATTAAGCGCCAGAGACGACGAGCGGGTGATTTGCTCGGGAAGATTAGCTTCTTTTATCAAAAGTGCCTATCAGCATTGGCCCTCTCAGCGGCACGCCTTCTGTGTTCACACCGGGCGAGAAAATTTTCGCCGCCCAGTTCGCAACAATCTCGCCGCAGGATCAAATGGGTTGCCGCGCGAATCCGGAAAAAATTGAACTTTTGCGAATGTCGCTGCGCGGCGAATCCTGGCCGCCGCCCCGCCGGGTTCGCCTGATTTGTGCCGCCTGCCGCCCAGTTCGCGCGAATTGTATTGACTTTCTATGTAAACTCCCCGCGCGGCCGGAAAAAATCGAGCCCAGTGTGAACACAGCCTCATGCTGTGTTCACACCAGGCTCTGCGAGAAAATTTGCGCCGCCCAGTTAGCCCAATCTCGCCGTGGGATCAATGGGTTGCCGCGCGAATCCGCCGCAGAAAGTAAAAAAAAATTGAACTTCAGTTCAATTTTTGGAACCCGCCCGTGCTGCCCGCCGCCCTACTAACACACGCAGGTTGCGCAAACGTTCTACATACGGCCGCTATAGGTGACGATTCATCTGCGCCGCCATTTACGGAAACGCGAGATCTGCCGTTTAGTAGCCGCTACGTTAGAACGACACGTCATTCAGAAGTTGCGGCCGCGTGCAAAGAACGCACGTGATCACGTGGGCAGGAACCTCCGTTATAAACTCACTTGGCTGACACTAGATTTACAGGTATTTATATGACTTGGTCTGCACGTCTTTTTCGCACGGTGCAAATATGGTGCGGCCGCGTGCAAAAAACGTGGGCAGGAACTTCCGTAATAAACTCACTTGGCTGACAGTAGATTAACAGGTATTTATATGACTTGGTCTGCACGTCTTTTTCGCACGGTGCAAATATGGTCACTTACTGACCACTGGCTATATTTAGCATTTGCAGTACCACTGGCTATATTTAGCATTTGCAGTACCACTGGCTATATTTAGCATTTACCAGTACAAAAATGAATTAATGCTATATGGGGATATAGCAGCAAGCATTATGATACAAACCAATATAAGACTGAACACCATTAACAGTTTAGAACATTTTATTACACAAAGTACATTACAAATTAAAAGTATACATATTTACAAGGATGAGGTTTACGGTCTGTCACATTACGCATAGCCAGAAAAGCAAAAAAAAGCATGTACAAGCTCTGGCTAGCAACCCATTATCTGACAATTGCAAAAGTTCTAAAAACAAAAATGAAACAGTGCGCATTCTGTGGCAGGCAGACCGGGAACAGACCGTTGTATCCCACAAAAAAAAGGTTAAAATTTACAAAAACAATTTACAAAAAAGGCATCCATCCTGGCAGGCTGGAAAGGCAGGTTTAGGGAGACGGGCTGGGGGTCACCCACATCTGAATCGAGGGTCTGGGCAGAAGAGGTCATCCTCATCTGAATACTCCACTGTGGTCAGGGCTGGAGCTGCGGTCAGGGGCTGGGCTGGGGAGGTCAGCTGGGCTGGAGCAGATGCCTAAGGACATAATGAAATGGCTGTAAAAGCAAGTCGCATACATTCATTGGAAGCGTGCCATGTCACTGGATACGAGACAATTAACTGCCTGACATCACATACCTTTTTGCATCGAGCAGGGGCATGTTTCAGCATCTCCTGCAGCTGGGCAGACACCTCCGTCACAGTGGTGCTTGGCTTACAGGCCATAACTGCACCTTTTAACCAAAAAGGGAATGGTTTCAATGCACATGGCATGAAGCAAAGACAATGTATTATTTTGCGAAAATATGAACTATCCCCCTCTTCCCATGGACGCTGTAGACACACCACACTCTGTGTATGGCAATGGCTGACAGCACCCGCCGGACCACATCTGGCAGATCTTTGCCGCCAATGGAACTCAGATATCGTGTCTGCAAAACATAAAGACAATCATTTACTTTTACATTTCCTTAACACTTCCCTGCAAAAATAAGGAACAAAGTTCTGCCCTGAAGTTACTCACCATCTTCCTTTGATGATCCTTGTCCTTCAGCTGCTCCTCCAAGACCAGCAGCTCCTCCTCCGTTTTAGCAGGGTGCAGGTCATCCAGTACTGCTCCCCGATAGCTGTCTGCAGACTCGCCGGACAGTCTCTGATATCTGTCTCTCATATCCCTACATGCAGCATGAAGTAGTTCACAAAATTCAGCATACCAGCATCTGCAGAGCTTGATGGCAACACTGCTGGAGCTGTTGGTCTCACAGGCGATGGCATCAGAGAACTACCTGAAAACCAGAGGATAAAGGGATGAGCAGGAAACTATGGTGCTGGCGGCGTAGTGATTCTGGCATAAGGGGAAGAATCAACTCGACATGAGACATGTCAGACCCTGACCTGGTCTGGCCGGGGTGCTAATCGCTGATGCATGCTGCTCGTGCCTGGACGTCTGAAGGGCTGAAGGGCCTGGGCTCACAGCGCCTTGGCTCAAAGGACCCGGGCGATGAACATCTACTGCCGAGTAGTGAGATGTGAGAATTAGTGAACTGAGTACATGAGTCTTCAGAAAGTCCTGAGTTAACTGTAAGTGTGCAAATATGCATAGACATTTCACCAACACAAACATGCATGGATACCTGCATTGATAACTGGCAGAGCAGGCCTTCCGGCTCTGGCACCTGGCATAGCTGGTCTGGTCTGAGTTCTGCCGACCGGCTGCCTGGGCACTGGAACATATAGTAGAGGTAAATTAGCTCAGATTAGTCAACTCAAGTAGTACTCTTTTGGGACTGTTGAATGCACTTTATTATATTACCTTCGTCACTGGAGTCATAGCGTGTGTTGCGCTGTCTCTTCCTTGTGTCTTGGGAGTTAATCCATTGATGACTGCTGCTCAAACACCTTCGCCAAGGCACTGGCTACTTCATAATGCTCTGTGTGTTCCTCAGCAGAGACAGAGGTTGTCATGGCTCCTCTTGATGTGCTTGTGGAGGTAGATCTGGGAGGTATAGGAGAATGGGCACTCAGAGCAGGAGAACACCCAAGTCTTGCACAACTCTAACATCACAGCTAGGAGAGCGAATGAGAGAGACCATTAAAAAGGATTATCTCACCTGTAGTACAAGTTCAAATATAGAGTGATTATACGTCATTGTAAATGAGAGCTTACTCTCAATTGATTCACGAGGTTAAATAAAGATTGAATGAATATGTAGCTAGTGGGGGGTTACAACCACACAACTGTGGAGAGAGAATGAGACACTTGGTTCCCTCCTCTACTGGTGTTCATGGCCATGGCCACACACCTGGAATACTCCAACCCTGATTTAAAGGCATAAAAGTGGGGAACACATTCTTGAGACGGTTCCTAAAACTGGAGGGAAAAAAAACGGGAAAATGATCTTCCCTCTCCTCATCACTCACTTCTGCATGGGGCTGAGCTCTACCCTGTCAGCAGTGGAAATACATGGGATAGCGGCTCAGCACACAGGAGAACTGCACAGAGAGGAAGGAGGAGAGAGAAAACCAACAACAAAAAAGGCAAGAAGGGTTAATAACTGAGCGAATCTTGCAAGTTTGCACTACAGGGAAGCAATTGCTCAATTTCCCTGATATTGTGGCGTCACTGGCGTCAGTGATGCGTCTTATGAATCTCACATGTCTACCGCTAACATTAACTCAATATCAATATTCCCATTTGTTTATCCCGTCTATGGAAACGTATGTGCATTTGTACTTACGTGTGCCTGCCTATATTGATGATCAGGTGTTTCTCCACCTAAGGGCTGGCCAGACAGAACCATCAGAGACCATTGGGCTGAGCTGAGGAGAGAGCGACATGTTAGAGTGTATGTGTGCATATGTATATGGTGCTCTTCTGTTAATACTCATGAGGGCATTCAACTGAACATGACTCACAGAGCCTGTGGTGCTGTCCCAGGACTGCCCCTGGCCACGCCTGTCCCCGTCTTAGCGCCTCTTCCTGTCCCGCTCACCTGCTTCTTGCTCAGTTCAAACAAGAACTGGGAGGTTGGCAACTGAGAGCATGGGAGGGGAGAGAGGGAGAGAGAGAGAGAGTGGGTGGGTGACCCTCTCGTTGGCTGACATGAACACTCCACAGGACCACGTGATTTCTGACACGTTTAGAGGAACAGGGCAACATGTCTACCACCCTTCACACTCAATAAATAAATAGATTTTGCAAGACACTATATTACTAGTCCACATCATGAGTACCTATTATGCAAAATTTGGATTTGTATGTGAGTGAAAACGTAGTACACAATTCTTTACCCGTTTGACAGCATGAGCAACCATTTCAACAGTTAAGAGTAACATGAAATCACATCCCAAAACAACCAAGATGGCTGCTGTAACCAAAAAAGCCAAGATGGCTGCTATAACAAATCCTGCTAGCTAGCCTTGCTCCGTTGTTGGGGCTTCTAGTATTCTGTTAACGTTAACTTCGTAACAATGAATGCATAAAAACAAACACATACTAACGGTGTCGTGGGTTGATGCGAAATCAATGAGTAAGCTAATTATCGCATTTTATTCCAAGCGATGAAACAGTACGAACGTGCAGGAGCTCGCGCGAGCCTGCTAGACTTGAGAAGACTCCACCATTGCCCGTAATAAGGAAACAATGGCCCAGGACAACACTTCATAAAAGTTATAGTGTACACAACTGAAATATTCTCACGTTGCCAAGCCAACATTATAATTTAAGCTACAATTACACAAAAGCGAACGTTTTAACAATAATTGCGAGAGTAATTTTACGTAGGCTACTTAGCTAGCCATGTACAGAAAAAGGCTAATCACGTTAGCTGGCTAGCTAGTTAGCTAACATTGGAAAGAGAGCATCTGCATATAGATAATCATTACAAAAGGGTAGCTTGCACATAACGTTGGTGTTTTATCTGGGACGATACCAAAATACATAGTATGTATGTATACATACTAATGTATACATTGAAATTGAGATACTTACAGGATCTGTGTTGTCGCGGGGACATAGCGTGTTGGTCTTTCTCAATCGCTTCTGTTTCAAACGGAGCGGAAGTTTCCAAGTGTGTCTTCTTCTTCGCTGGGTTTAGTGGCGGATCGCAAACAACTTTAATGTGCATACAGCCACCTACTGGCACAGAGTGTGTAACTTGTTTGTCTAGTTCTTCAATTGTGTCACCTAAGAAAGTAGCGCAATGCCTTGCATTCTACGTTCACTGCTCAGCGTTCATTGCTCACATTTAGGTTGCAAAATTAGGAGTTTATTCATAGGCATATTTTTTATCATTATTTTTATTAGGCCTAGACTGCAAATCTTTAGTGTTAATATTAACTGTAAATGAGAAATTACACACAAAACAGACATGCAGGATTTCTCCTCATTATTACAATTCTGTAACTGTATGACTTCAAAATTTATTTTAAAACCTAAGTAATTTACAAATGTTCTGACCCACTGTGACACATTTCCAATAAAGTCAGATTGGGACTGTGATGTAACCACATTGTCACGTTATTTAATTACATCGTAGTTACGGATTTAAGCAGCAGTGGCGGCTACGTTCCCTTAGTGTCCTTGAGGACGGCTATTTTGGTTATTTTGCGACTGAAAAGGCAAGTGTCAGCTAGGTCCGCTGCTGGTACCGTCGCAAAGTTACCACAATTACACCAATGTGTCCCGTCAGTTTTACGTACTGTGTTTAAACCCGGTTTTCTGACCCTGGTCTTGGAATGCTAGACAGCTGAGACAAGCCAGGCTGTCCAATAGAGGGGGCGGGAAAGCAAGCATGTTGTGTAGACTACTTTGTGTCCGTGTGACGCTCTCGCCAAGGAGACCCAGTCAGGACCGTGTCAGGGTACCCGCCGGTACCGGTCCTTTCTTATCTGCGTTCCCGCTCTTGCTCCAGGCTGTGCCCGTTCAGAACTCTCTTGCTTACAGTAAGCTTAGTGCTTTGGTAGCCTCCGTTACGTTAGTTGGATCTGTCACTGGCAGGTCAGGTTTCATATTCCAACTAGACGGTAGCTCTTGATTCCCAGGTTATGTAATTACACAGTTGAAGCGTGGTTCGTCGGCATGATTTTATGGCGCGGGAGATCACGTTTGTGTGTGTGTGTGCGTGCGTGTGTGTTATTTGCATGTGGTACATGGTTGTGTATTTCACCTTTCTCAAAACACGAGAGACAAAAAAGCTCCTGCAATGGACTTCTACATGCTCTACGTCTGCAGTCTAAACAAGATCTTTGGCTATTAGGCCTACCTTGCCTCTCTTTAGCCTAGACTACATGGTCTACACAGACACTCCAAATATCTAGATTGTGGGTTTCAACCAAGTCCCCTTAACTTTGCACATCCTTAGGCCTACTCTTGGTTCTGGAGAGCCAAGACACATCCTTACTGTTGGTTCTGGAGGGTTAAAGGACACATCCTTAATATTGGTTCTGGAGGGCTAAAGGACACATCCTTAATATTGGTTCTGGAGGGCTAAAGGACACATCCTTAATGCTGATTCCTGAGGGCTAAAGGACACATCTTAGGTGGCACAGCAGAAAGAAATAGGCCGTGACTGCAGGCAAAAGCGCTTCTGTGCGTCAAACCAACTGTCGAGTGCACATGACTGCTGACTGGCCTTTGAAAGGCTGTGTTCAATCACTTGTCTTTTGAACTCAAAACTCACCTCTTCAAGAAGTACAGTACTACCAGGATCCTCCCTCATCATATTTTTAGTTTGCACTAGATTATGCTCTTAGTTACTTGTTTAGAAGCGAGCACTCTGGCGAGTAGTCATACACTGACTTGAAAATTTTTTCAAATTAAAATCGCAATTATTGTAAGTTGCTTTGGATAAAAGCGTCTGCTAAATGACTGTAATGTAGGCCTAATGTAATGAAGTGTGACAATACTCTTCAGATGGCCAGAGAGAGAGATTGAGTATGGGCTCTGGGATCTGGAATGCCAGAGGAATGTGTGGTTGCAGACTGGGTCATCGGCCTGGGCCATCTGTCTGAGGGACAGTGATAGCCAGGGTCTCGCCCCCCCGGAGGGTCTTTGCTCAAAAGTCCCTCTTGTGCTCCTGCTGCATCTGGCCTGGCCTCAGGTGTATCCATCAGAATGTTTTGCACGGACAAGAAGTGCTAAGCAAGGTTGGTGCCACGGCGGCCTCCAAGACGACCCATGAAGGGTTACGTTGCAGATCGGTGGAGGGTCGGCTCCTTCCTGTTAGCAGCAGACTGACGGCGCCTGAAGAGTGGTTGCCAGGCAGCTGGGGGGGGGGGGGGAGGGGTTGCTCTCAAGGGCACTCCACTGGCTGTGGTGACGTTCGCTTGAGTCGCCTGGTCTTAGCACCCTTCTTCTCTCAGACAGACAGACAGACAGCAGGTCTCGGGGGCTAGCCCTCAAAGAATAAAAAATTAACAGGTTTGACTAGTGTGGACAGCATTACACGGCCTGAGTTGCACATTCAGTTTAGTAGTAGTAGCTGTACAGCCAGGCAGGGCCTACAGTGCTGTCTGGGCAGGCTATGGGAGTGGGAGAGACTGGGCTGGTGTGTGAGCAGCCCTGTCAGTGCAATACAGCATCTAGATCAGCAAGGCTACTGTACAAAGGAATATCACTCAGTACTAGGGCTGCAAAATTCTGTGAATATTCACAAATTTCCCCAAAAATGTATGGGAATGAATGGGAATTAATAGGAATAAATTGGAAATTCATGGGAATTAACAGGAATAAATTCAGTTTCCCAGTTATTCCTGTTAATTCCCATAAATTCCTGTTTATTCCCAAGGGATGTTTGTGAATATTCCCAACACAAGCGTCTAGATCAGTAAGGCTACTGTACCTCGGAAGGAACGGCTACTCAGTACCAGTTCGGAGAGCTCTGCAAAATAAGGCGTACGCATCAACGGAAAAGTCCAAGTGACGATTGAACAGTAAGTTGAAGGTGAATGATCAAGATCGTGACAAGGTCAATGAAGTGGATAGACTTCTTTTAAGTGCTAGGAGATAAACCACTTAAATGCTTTGCAGAGAGTGAACCTCCTGGGTGGTGGCTACACCTCCAGGACTGTGGTGGTTGAGTCACCATGTCATTGCGTTAGCTATAAACTCTCTACAGCTATGACTGTTTAAAGCTATGACTGATATGAGGATCTTGACAAAATATGACATATTTATTCTTATGTCAGGATAAATCTGTACAGCTACATAAATATGAGGTTCTATGTAAAACATCTATTATAGCTACATAAAGATGAGGTTATGTGTGATAAATCTATTATAACTACAGTAGGACCCCACTCATCCGAACTTCAGAGATCCGAACCTCCAGGTCTACCGGACAGGCTTAAAAAACGTTTTCTTTTTTGCCTGCTATCTGGTTACTGGTGGGATTTTCATTACAGTACTGTATCCTACTGTGAAAAAAATAGAACTGTATGTAGACCTACATGTTGCCTGTAGGCTGTAGCCTACTGTCACGTTTCATTTCTTTGTTACTCTAATGTCGAGCGCAAAACGCAAACGAGTCTGCTGCGCGAGAGCTGCATGCCTTGGTAGCCAGAAAGCGCGTCAGCAACCTGAAGCAGCATCGAGTCATTTTTCGTTCCCAGTTAATGGACTTCAGGAACACAGACGTGTTGTGGGCATGTAGATTAGCCTACTAGACCTACTGTATTTGTTAAATAATAGCCTACATCCCACGTTAGCCTACATCGGTTGACTTGGAGACACGACAACTTGTCTGTCATTTCATTTATTTCTTGAATATCATTTGCTCTAATTGTTCTAATGTTGGGTTGTTTTTAGGCTATACCATTTTGTTCTGCGAATACAGTAGCCTATCGATGCAGCGTAGGCCTCATTTGAGAATAAAGTACTGTATTTGATCAAAGCACGCACTCAAGTGGAAATTCGGTTATTTTATTATAGGCTACTGTAGGTCTATTATAGGCTAGGCTATATGAGTTAAGTTGGCTATTTGATTGCAATTTTGATGCATTTTCACAAGTAATTAAGGGTATTTATTGGTCTATTATGAGTCTATATAAAACAAGTATACCACTTATTGAATTTGGTGCATTTTAACATAAGTTTCAGTCATCCGGACATTTCAGAGATACGAACGACCTTCGGTCCCGTTGGGTTCGGATAAGTGGGGTCCTACTGTACATAAAGATTAGGTTCTGTGTGATAAATCTATTATAGCTATAGCCTATACTGTAAAGATGATGTTCTGTGTGATAAATCTATTATAGCTACATAAAGAAGAGGTTCTGTGTCTGTTTCCCAGTCCTTGAATCTATGGATCCTCTGAAATGTTCTCTCCCAGTCACTCTCTACCCAACACTAGTCTCCCAGTCACTCTCTACTCAACACTAGTCTCCCAGTCACTCGCGACTCAACACTACAGTCTCTGTCACTCTCTACTCAACACTAGTCTCCCAGTCACTCTCTACTAGGGCTGGGATAAATGATTATTTTGGTATTCGACTAATCTAACGATTATTTTTTCGATTAGTCACGATCGGTCATTTGTTCCGGTCATGCCTTGAATCTCTGCTTTCTTCCGGCCTCTAGATGGAGTATTCCTTCAATAATTCACTTAATTGGTTATCTTATCTACAATCTACACCATCCATGAATTATGTTTTTAACTTTTAACCATTAAATGCAATATCAATTATTCCTTTTTACTATTTTCAGTCATGATATTTGATATTTATCATGATATTTATTGAAGCCTAATCATTTATTGTGCACTGAGATAACCTGTGCTACAATCTGCTTTTGTTTACTTGGACTAAAAATAGGGAAAGATACAAACAGAAAAATGTATTAAATATCTAAGGTATGCTAGAGTATTCCTTCTATAATTCACTGTGCTGCACTGTACTCTCCTACAATTACTTATCATAGAGAGTCTACCTACATCTTTTCAGCATATGTACATATTTAGTTATATAAAAACGACCACAAATCATCACTATGAATTATGTGAAGTGTCGCCCTGTAAAAATTGCATAGCGATGCCTCGTCATTGTATGAGAATTCCATATTACGGTACCAACGTTCCTGCACATAGGAGTTGGTGAAATGGGAGTTAACGCAGCCCCCCTCCAGGATTCCAAGTCGCAGCGCTATCGTCAAAATTAGCAACTCAGTATAAAACCGACACAACGGTGCTAGATTTGAAAAACTGAATTGTTTAGAGGACACGTTGAGCTACAAAGTAAGCTCAGGTGAGCTTCTTGTCTTTGAAATTGAGAGTTTAACATGTTTTTGAAAGATTTTTCAAGTTGCCCACCCACATCATCCATTGTATGACCAAAACGGTGGTAGATCAATTATCAGACTTTCTCAAAAGTGCTAGTTTTGTCAACATTTTGATCTGAACCATTGTATATGATCATAAGTAACCTTAAAACGGCTAGGCATGCATTTTCCCTTTACTACTCCTTTAACATTAGGTACCTATTTCGCACCAGGTTCCTGCTCTGGTTGACAACCACGTTGCTCCTTGTTGATACTTTCTTCTTCTCGGTCTTAAATTAACAGTTGCGGCAGAATCGAAGCGATACTGCCTCCAGTAGCGGCCTGTGTATTTACAGGTAGCACTACCTAACTAGGTAGCTAATGTGTTGAGCGCCAGTGAAAAAAGGACATGAGAACAGACAAAATGAGGGTGAAGTCTAGTCTCCCAGTCACTCTCTACCCAACACTAGTCTCCCAGTCACTCTACCCAACACTAGTCTCCCAGTCACTCTGTACTCAACATTAGTCTCGCAGTCACTCTCTACCCAACACTAGTCTCCCAGTCACTCTACCCAACACTAGTCTCCCAGCCACTCTCTACTCAACACTACAGTCTCCCAGTCACTTTCTACCCAACACTAGTCTCCCAGTCACTCTAACCAACATTAGTCTCGCAGTCACTCTCTACCCAACACTAGTCTCCACTCTCTACTTAACACTAGTCTCCCAGTCACTCTCTACTCAACACTACAGTCTCCCAGTCACTCTCTACCCAACACTACAGTCTCCCAGTCACTCTCTACCCAACACCAGTCTCCCAGTCACTCTACCCAACACTAGTCTCCCAGTCACTCTGTACTCAACATTAGTCTCGCAGTCACTCTCTACCCAACACTAGTCTCCACTCTCTACTTAACACTAGTCTCCTAGTCACTCTCTACTCAACACTACAGTCTCCCAGTCACTTTCTACCCAACACTAGTCTCCCAGTCACTCTACCCAACACTAGTCTCCCAGTCACTCTGTACTCAACATTAGTCTCGCAGTCACTCTCTACCCAACACTAGTCTCCACTCTCTACTTAACACTAGTCTCCCAGTCACTCTCTACTCAACACTACAGTCTCCCAGTCACTCTCTACCCAACACTACAGTCTCCCAGTCACTCTCTACCCAACACCAGTCTCCCAGTCACTCTACCCAACACTAGTCTCCCAGTCACTCTGTACTCAACATTAGTCTCGCAGTCACTCTCTACCCAACACTAGTCTCCACTCTCTACTTAACACTAGTCTCCTAGTCACTCTCCACTCAACACTGCAGTCTCCCAATGGAGTGGCTCTAGTTTCTGGCAGGACCTCCCTGAACTATGCAGCCATCTGCCCCGACACCTGACACTACAGCCTGCACTTCCACCCCACTGGTGTGTCCATAGAGACACGCGTGTTCCTGATTAACAACCGCCTGAACTGAGGACCAAGCTCTCACAGGCTGGCGTCTTCGTCCATTCAGAAGAACCATACGTGCATTCCTGCCTTTCTGGGTTGAAAATAATCTCAGTTGACAAGCTGTTTAATATTTAACAATGCAAAACTATATGAATGTAGACTGATTGAGCATGCTTGGCTTCTTCTGTGGCTTGGCTCGGGCTTCTCTGAGGCGACCTCCCAGTGCACTGCAAAGTGGACACGTTGCAAATTAGATTTGACAAATGCTGTGTGTGTTTTTTGCAGACACACTACTAATATAATTTAGGACTAAGGCCTGTAAAAAATAGGATTCTCTGACACACAAAGTAGTATCATCTGATGTGTGATAAATGAAAAAAAAAAGTTTTAATGACATTCATATTTGCAATTTTAGTAAAAGAGAGCTGACAGTTGCTACTAACATCCTTGGGATTTTTTTTAACACTCTCTTCCAAATTGATGTAATATGAAGAACAGACAGAAACTGTGAGGAAATTCCTAACTGTTGCTCACTGTTAAACTTGACATTTAACAGAGAGCAGCGCACCGCAGCTTAAAACAAAGCATGTTTCTGTTTAATTAAACCGGTTAATTTCCCAGAGGTTGTGGGTGTTTTCCGGATGTCAGCAAAACCTGCAGGGTATAGAAACATGAAGGAAAGCACCCCTTGACAAGCCTCTAATTGTCAGATAGTCCTTTTCCACCCGGGGAACCACAGAATGACTAATCACACCTGACCAGCTCATGAGGGGAAGCACAATGCACAACTCAACACCTGCCCGAAGGTTGATGAAGCAACGGTGGCTGTTGTCATGGAGGTGAATCCTAGAAGAAAGCAAACAAAGGCTAAGGCGCTGTTATGAGACGTGTTCAGTTCAGGGTTCATCTCAACTGTATTGCAAATATTTTCATGTTGTACCTGAGGCAATAAGCAACAAAAGCAGTGTTATTGTTGTCCACTGAGGAGAGCAGGAACAGACTTGTCTTGACTGGTCAGTGAAAGCCGATCACGTCAGAGCGTCTTGTTTTAGTCATCTGTGGGATCTTGACGGCTGCAGACAGATTCCTTCATTCACCCCGTTTACTTTAGTCCTCGTAACAAACACACAAGACCGAGCAACGCTCATTTGAATAAAGCTTTTAATTAACTGTCCTGCAGTTAAGGGGGCTTTATCTGAAAATCTATTGTCATTATTATTATTATTTTTTATTATTATTATTATTTTTGTTCATTTGAGGTCTCATTTGTTTGTTACAGATGATATTCGTTTTTTGTAAGTAGCCTTGAGAACCAATGATTCTCAGGACATAGGGCAGGAGCATATCCCCTTATTCCTTAGTGTGAGGCAGCTTGATGTACAAGTACACCCCGAGGACATGACGCTGGTATGTCGCAGGGCCCCAATCCAACCCTTAATGCTGAGTGCCAAGTAGAGGTCTTCACGGGTCGGGTAAATCCGAGAGGACCTGAACCGGACCCGAGACCCGTACGGGTCCGGGTCCACATTTCCGCGCTTTTATTATGGTCAATTGGGTTCGGGTGGATCCGATTCTATTACCTCGGGTCCCGGGTCTGTTTTTCATTATGTGTAATACCCGAGAGAAACGCATGACGCGAATTCAGTGAGACCGCGGGTGTGACGGGAGCGGAGACACGGCAGTCACAGTAGGCTACCTTGTGAAAAATAAGATGAAAGAAAATGAATATAAAGAGGTCAAACCTAGCGGCAGCTTTGTGTAGCCTTATTTATTTACGGCCGTTTCATTTCCATGCTGCCACATCACAGCCTGACAAAACAGGGATTTTGGAACTGAACTTTTTTTTTTTTTTTTTTTTTTTTTTTTTACTAACGTTATCAACGGGAGTTACGTGAAATGTAATCACGATTTAGGGTCTGACTGCACATGAGGGCACCACGCCATGTAGTGAAGGCTAATTGGGATGCCAGGAAATTTTAATGACACAGCGGAAGAAAACACAAAAATGAAGCGAGCAAAGCGCAGTCCGGCACGGGACGTTCTTATCAATTAATCGACTATTGTTTAAGGTTAACAGTATCGATTAATGAAATTCCTTGAAATTTGTAACCCTAATCTCAGGGCGGACACTCTAACCACAAGGCCACTGGTCCACTGCTATTCGTTGTATCGCTGCATTTCATTTTCTTTTACAAAGAACATTTGGAACCTTTCAGTTTTGTTATTACAGTGACAGCATGGGAACCATTAGTATTACCATTTATCGTTTTAAGAGCCAGTAACTGTCATGCTAGACTTCCCCACCAATTAAATGTAATGACTGTGAAGACTAATGTTTTGACAATGGAGACCAAAGTATGTTAAATTTCCCCTATGATTGCAGCAAATGAGGATGTCACATGACTGCACGTGTGAATGTTAGTTATACATGCTTGAATAGTCATACATAATCCCCATTTATTATGAGTTTTGATATTGTCTTCATTGTTCCTCTCGTGGTGTTAGGAATGTGAATGTGAAGGGTGTCTTTATTGACTATGTTGATGTTCAGAGTATTTGTACACTGAGGTTGTGGTAGTGTGGGGGGCAGCTCTGACAGTGTACAGTGAAAAACACTGTGACAGTGTCCCTGTTGTTTACGACTCTAATGATAATGATATGCTAATACTGTGCAAGACAGAGATGGATGGCACAGTTTGACCCATAGTAGTGCTCATGGTATGTCAGACAGATGGACTGCTTGTTTTTTGGGGGGGGGTTTTGAGGGGGGTGGGAGGTGTTAAGGTGCAGTTCCTCTAAGGCCCTGGTTACCAAAGCCATTTATCATACCTTTATATCATCTCCCCAGTTTAATAAAAAAAGTATCTGGATTTGTTGATGTGACAGAAAGTTTTATTTTGTCAAAGTACCTGTTGGCTGCTCAACTCATCGCTGTTAAGTCGCTAGTGCTACAATACAATAGCATTGGACCTCCCAATCACTGGGTGTCTTTGCATGAGAAAAGGAGTAAAAGATTAACGCAACAACGAAAGGGACCATGCAAATGTAAGAAAATGTCGGCCTGGGTACACTTTCACTATCAAGCAGATGGAAGTGCAAGTCCTGCTTTCTAGATAGAAGGTCACAAAGGCCGGTCTCCTCCGACCTCTGTGTCCGTAACCTTTCTGGTAAGGCCACAGTTAACTTTCCTCCTCCGAGGCAGCCAGAGCTTTCGGGGGCAGGGTTGGAGAATATGTTGTCTTCCTGTTCTCAGCTCGGAAACCCAGGGTCCCCGTGGTGACGGACCTCGCCGGCCCCTGTTCCCCACACAGGAGATGAAAAGATTAGGGTCCATCGCCGCAGTCCTCCTCCCCGCTGAGGTGAAAGTGACATGTCAATAGGACGGCCTTGAGGCGAGGCTTTGACATTCCAGCACCCCCTGTTATCTGGCTGCTAGTGCGGTTCATGAATCGGATGGGAAGTCGTATTATCAAGTGGTGGAGAGTCAAGCCCAGGGTAACTGGAGGCGGACTTGGAGGGAAGATTATGGGTGTGAGAATCCTGGCAGGAAGTCGTTGACTCTAATTAAAAGGACGAGTTGCAAAATGATTTTCTGTCTCAAGTCACAGGTGAAAACCCACAGTCTGTTTTGGAAGTGAGGTAGTGTGTTTGGGAAGAGTGGGGCGGAACTGTGGACCGGTTCACTCCTGTTTGCTTGCATGTAGGCTCAAAGTTATGCAACTAATTAGAGTGTCTCTGTGTGAAAATACACTGGTTGAAATCCAATTTGATAATCTCACTGATGTTATTGATCGATGTTCAAGTTGGACCGACAGCGGGTGGCTTTGAATGAATATCAAGTTCTGTTTTTGAGTCAACTGTCCTGCAGTTAAGGGGGCTTAATGAGTCTGAAAATCAATTGTCATTATTATTTCAAATTTTTATTATTATTTTTGTACATTTGAGGTCTCATTTGTCTGTTACAGATGCTGTTCTTTGTAAGTAAGTAGCCTTGAGAACCAATGATTATCAGGACATAGGGCAGGAGCCTATTTCCTGATTCCTTAGTGTGAGGCAGCTTGATGTACAAGTACACCCCGAGGACATGACGCTGGTATGTCGCAGGGCCCCAATCCAACCGTGTAATGAGTGCCAAGTACCCAAGCAAGGAGGCATTGGGTACCATTTTTCATAGTCTTTTGTAGGGATGGGACAGCTTGAAATTTTCATATCACGGTTATAGTGACTGGTGATAAGGTACTGAAATGGTGTTGAGAGACTTTAAGATGTAATGCATCATCCCTGACATGGGCGGCAGCAGTGAGTAGGCTAAACAAAGCGGAGAGCGCCGATTCGCCGGTAGAAGAAAACAGTCGATGCGCTGTGGATATAAAACATTTAAGTGTACAAATTTGCCTTTTATTTGAAAGGTGGGGGACTACAAACTGTAGCGACTTAGGAGAAAAGGCTTTCATCTTTCCAACGATGTGTTTACTTTGGTGAGTAACGAAACGGTTTTGTCTGTAGACTCGGACGACCGGGCCGATGAAGTGCTTTCATAGGCAAATTGCATTGAGAGTAACAGGGCGTTATCTGTATAGATATCGCCCTGGACCAGGCCTAGTCTGTCTCGCACTTTGAGACTATCAAATGTAGTGCAAGTCCCAATTCTAATCTGATGGGCACCATTTAAGTTCTTTAGCATAGACGTTGTATTTCCCCCCTTGCAGGAAAAATCTTAGAGCACAAGTTGCATTTCGCCTCCTCCTTTTCTTTCACTTTTGTGAAATGTAACCACGCCTTAGATCGCTTTGTGCGCTCAGCCATTCTCTCCGCCAAAATACATCTCACTTTCTGCCATGCCGCTAGTGTTGTTGTTTTCGCCTGAAGTCTCCGCCTACGCGCTGCTACCTGCAAGCCCGATTTAATGCACGGGCTTACCGGGGCTTGAGCCCCGGGGCCCGACGGCGTAAAGGGCCCCACAGCCCGCTAGGGGCGTCCTGCGTTCCTTGGAGCGGACTCGAAGTGGCTCAAGTTCAAAGCTCCGCTAATATAAGCGCGATTCGATTGCCGATTTGATTGGCTCTGTGACTGGAGTATTTACATACCGTGATTTGATTGGCTCTGTGACTGGAGTATTTACATACCGTGATTTGATTAGCTGGTGATTTGACTGGCTGCTTGAGTGAAGTTTTGTGAGCGACTTCGACTTGAGAGACAACATAATATAGCCAAAGATGTCAATGGAAACTCAAAGAAAAGTGAAAGTGGGTCGACTAAACGTAAAAAAACAAAGAGATAAATTAGAAATGGAAACACATTTACTGACAAAAATCCCAAAGTTAACGGGGTATTTCAAAGTAGCTGCAAGTGCTGGGCCTGAGGACGAAGACCCTGCGTCAACATTGGCCGATGAGTCGCCGGCAGTTAGAGTTGAGGAGACGGGCAACATCAGCCACAAGCAGGCTAGGCCTTTTGCACACCAGATATTTTGAGCTTGTAAACGAGAATGACAAGTTTAATTAATAAGGTTGATTAACGTTCTACTCCATTGTAACAGGGCCGTAATCAAAGCTATTAATTACACCGATGTAGGCTACGCCTACGATGGATGCCCTGTCAAAGTAGCTAGCTACCTGCCTGGCTGTGCAACAGGGCTATGCTCTATAGCTAGCATAGCTTTACTCGTTTTTGAAAATGTAGCGAAAGCTTTAGCTAAATTCAGCTGCTGCAATGCTTCATAAGAAATACCATTCAGATTAATAAGAAAGATGGACCTGTCTTCAGTATTTCCAAACATGGAAGTAGCCTTAAGGATGTACTTAACTCTGCCTGTATCCAATGCCTCTCGAGAGCGCTCCTTTTCAAAACTCAGACCTCAAAAACAGACTGCGCTCTACAATGGGACAAGAAAGACTCGACCACTTGACATTGATGTCTTTGGAAAATGACATTCTGAGAGCCCTTTACTGCTCTAATTAAGAACTTTGCCAGGCGTAAAGCCAGGAAGAAGCCTTTTTAAAGGTAAGAATGCATTGAATGCAAATCAAATTTAAACCTAAGGCATTATTAGCCTACCTGCGCGTTTCTATTGATCAGTAGGCTATCTTATGCTTGCTCTACTTGTGAGTGGACAGAATGATGCGTGCAGCCAGGTTGTATGTGATGAATACATTTTTGTTCTTGATGCTCAGGGCTTGTGTTAGTGAGGGAGGGGGGTTAAAGGGAGCGTGCCTGCGTCATTAGTTCAGAGTGATGTGGCGCTAGTGTGTGGATGTTGAGTTGCTGGACCGGAGTGTGTGCGCCTGGCTTAAGAGTAGAATTGTAAATTTTGACTTATAAATATGAAACTTGGCTCAAATAATAAGCAAATTAATAATACAATATGCTGAGTTGCAGAGATTGTTACAATATAGTGAAATTGTGTGTGTGTTGGTAGCAGTGGCGGGGGTGGTGTTGCTGGTGGTGGTGAGGGTACTGTTACTGGGAGGGGGGGGGGGGGGGGGGGGGGCTAGCCCCGGGGCCCATGGGTGCCTTAATGCGGGCCTGGCTACCTGTGTGCCTTTTCCTCGGAAATTGAACGTGGATGAGGGTCAGAAAGCATTTAGCATGTTTTTCAAAGTCAGACAGCATTTAGTATGATTTTTCAGTGACGTAGTCATACACGGTTATCTTTTTTTTTTATTGTTTTTTTTATTGTTTTTATGCACTGTTATCTAGATAAATGAAAATTTAACCGGTTGTACTGTTTTCACCGCGGTTCACCGTGACACCGGAAACCGTCCCATCCCTAGTCTTTTGTATGACTCGGCCGAGGATTGAACCCCCAACCTCCCAATCTCAGGGCGGACACTCTAACACTCTAACCAAGGCCAGCGAGTGGCTTTGAATGAATATCAAGTTCCATTTTTGAGAAGCCTTGCTGATTGTGGAAGCAAGCTCTATATGTTTTGTATAATGTTTTGTTTTGTGAACACCATCTTTGTACATTTGTACTCTTTTCTCTGATCCAGTTGTTCTTTAACTCCCTGACCTCCAATCACTCCATCAAAGAGAAACAGACCCCAGAGTTACATGGATCTCATCACTGTGCCGCCACCAGACCCCTCAGAGCGCCTCAGTTGTTCAGGAGTGCTGTCCGCTGTCCTAGCCTTGTAGAGATTCCACATACTGTCTATGGACTTTGAATATATCGTGGAGGTGTTTGCCATATTCATATTGCATGCTGCGAAAGAAGCCAGCATTGTTTTATACCTACCTGCGTTGGCATTGGCACTCAGCCTCTCAATAAAAGTCAAACCTATGAACCCGGACGCCATCGATATGTGACCTCAGCCTCGGCCGTAATCACTCCAGTGGCCGTGTAATGACATAGCGCCCTAACGCATGGTGGAAGAGATGGAAAGGGAGAGATCAGTTTTTTGTCGGATGTTGGGGATTGTCCAATCACAAAGGAAGCTGACTAGATTGGTGACGACCCCGGCTTCTCAAGGTTATTTGAAATTATTGTTGTTAATCACGAGCGGAGACTCTCAACAAGATGAATTATTCTGGGTTGTGTGGCAGAGTGGGCAGTAATGAGCACTTCGCAGGAGGAACGGCCTCCCAGTACTCTTATGGCGGTCTGTTTTCCTTCATGCGCATTCTAATGACTGTCAGTCAAATGCAAAGGCAGTTCTACCTACTGTTCATTCATACCCAGTCATGATCAAACCCTGGATCAGAGATAGCTGGGCCCAGTGTTGGATCAAACCAACAGACCAGTCAGTTCTCCTCAGATAGTTAACAAAGATTCAAGATCAATATTCCTTTGTCACATGTAATGTACGGTGTACAGTCACAGTGAAATGTTGCTGCCGACTCCAAAATTATGCTCAATACAGATAAACTCCAATACTTTAGTACTTACAAATTACAAATTCACAGATTACACAATAAATACCATTTATATACAGTATAAATATAAAGGCAAGGTAAGATAGATACCGGTCTGGATGGATTATGTACATGCTACATATGGATATGAATAAATAACCCAGTTGGGTCTTCTCAGATGGCCATTAAAGATCAGTCTGTTCTCCTGCACCCACCCTCTCATTGTCTTAGCCCGTACTACCTCTCTTCATCTGTCTGCTATCTAAACGAACATACCTAACATACTATCTAAACAAAGTGTTGTGAGATCGTTATCGGTACATTTCAGGGGGGTCAAAGGTGAGCGGTCCACAGAGACTCCAGGGAGACTGCTCCAGGGGACCTTACTCCTTTACTCCTCGACCCACACACGCGCGCACACACACACACTTGAGATACCACGTTTACTGTGAGATGTGAAGAGAAAATAAAAACGCTGAATGGTGATAATTCACTCCTGCGTGTGCAGAAAGTTCTCTCCCTGTGTGCGTGTGCGCGCGTGTGTGTGATCTCTCCTGGAAAGAAAACATACTTGAGGGGGGAATTCCAAAAATCCCAATGACTCACTTGACTGTGTCAGCAGCAGTCAGCACCAGCGACGACCCCCCCTACCCACAGATACAGACTCCCCCCCCCAGATACAGACTCCCCCTCACAGATACAGACTTCCCCCCCAGATACAGACTCCCCCCCAGATACAGCCCCCCCCCCCCCCCCCCCAGATACAGACTCCCCCCCAGATACAGATTCCCCCCTCAGATACAGACTCCCCCCCCCCCCCCCTGGATACAGACTCCCCCCCAGATACAGACCGCCCCCCCCCCCCCAGATACAGACTCCCGATACAGACGAGCACTGCCCGGCCTGTCATTAGCATCTAGCCTCCCTCCTCTTCAAGGCCGAGCAGCTGTTTGGACTCAGCGAAGAGGGATGAAGAGATGCTAATTAAAGCTAGCAGCAAGTAAATTGCTTCGTGTATCCCTTGCTCGTGCGAGGTGCCGCCCCCCTGTTTGTGCGCAAGAACTAGGGAGTGGATTAGCTGCTCTAGGTAAACACAGAAATAACATTGGAAACTCAATTCCTTACTTTAGCCATAAAGGGACCAACTCCTCCATACGCATTGGAAGTCATGCAGATAGCCGTGCATTAATTTTGGAAGTTTTGCCAAAGCTTCTTATTCATTCAGATTTGCTGTGTGCGTGTGTGTGTGCGTGTGTGCGTGCGTGCGTGCGTGCGCACGTGTGTGTGTGTAGGTGCAAGTCTGCATTTGTTTGCATTTGCTCGTATAGACCGTTCCTGTGTCCATCAACATCACTCCATACAATTCTCTCTCTCTCTCTCACACACACACACACACATACACACACACACACACACACTCTCCCTTGGGCCCATGTCTGCTGGTGTGACCGACAGAAAGTCGTTTAACTTTTTACTGTCAGGCCCTCATCAGTCAATCAGAAAAGACAGTACAGTAGATGCAGACCGACTACACACACACAAACAAACACATTTTGTGATGTGGAACCCACACGCTGGTTGGGGTCGGGCGCTGTGGCCACACGATGCTTGGAGCAGCACGTCACTCCTCACCATGAGATGAGTCAGGCGTTGGGAACATCTGCCTGGCAGCTGTGCCAAGCCAACCCTCCTCCGCCGTAGTGACACACACACACACCGTTTCGCGCTCGCACACACCCGTCACCAGATGTGCTGTAGCAGCAGCACACTTTAGGCTTGAAAGAGCAAATTACAGTCTGGCCCTTAAAAGTGTTTTCCCAAACAGACCTACAGCCAAAGTAAGGGGCCCATGCGGTCAGTCAAGTCTGGCTAAAGACGCGGTGCTGCTCTCTCAGCTGAGCGCTCGATCGTTGTCACTCAAAGGGTCGTCCAACGGGGTTGGCTGTTGCCTAGTGACGGGGAGGAACACGCACACCTGGGAGCTTCCTCCGCATGGCGGCATGATGTTGGGGAAAAAAACTGACCTCATTATATTTCTTTTCTGCGATGTATGTTAGGGTTGGGTGGTGGAGGCTGGACCCAAAATGCAGGCGGCAGGCAGCGCTGGTTCAAAAGAGGGTTGATTCACAAAAATGGGCAAAGAATAAACAGAAATAAACAGGAACTACAGGAGCAATACACAATGAACCGACAGAGAACAAGGAAACAGGAGAGCATGGCTGCATTCCGAATCGCATATTTCTGCTTCTTACTACCTGTAGCTACTACAGCTGCCCTTAGAAAGTACGCACTTTGCAAGCAGTAGGCATCCAATTGGGACATACTACCTTGTCATAATTGTGCCTTGAAATTTGCCCACATCCGTGGCTGTCCATAACGCGACATTCGTCTACAGCTGTCACGACTCGCACGTATGACGCACATTTCTGCTGCGCACAGGATTGTGGGTCAGAATAGCCAGAAAAGCCTGCTGGCTTGCATACTGTAAAATACGGCCAGATGTAGTAGGACATCCTGGTATTTTTGCCATACTGCATGTAGAATACTATGTATTGGGACATACTACATCCTGTTTTGGCATACTATATAGTAGGGAAGTATGCGATTCGGAACGCAGCCCATATATACTCTGGGAGAACCATCAAGGAACAACATACAGGTGCGCAACAAGACACGAGACACAGGTGCAGACAATCACCCAGACAAGGACATGGAGGGATTCCAACAAGACACCAACACAAGGACAGAGGGAACTAGGACACATGGGAAGGGAACAGGGAACGAGGCTAGGACTGGGAATGGGACTGGGCAGGAAACTAGGGGAAACTAGAGGTGGGAGTGGTGAGGGACTGGTGTCTAGAGCTGGGGCTGGGAGGACACAAACCAACATAGAAGACAAGACGACAAACACAAGGAGGCAGACCAAAACCTAGTGACAATGTGAGCAGTGTACAAAAGTCTCTGGGTGGAGTGCAGGGGCAGTCACTGGGAGTGGAGGTGCTCAGGGTCCAGCAGGGTCCAGGGGGCACAGGAGATCAGGGTCAGGGATCCAGGCCGGGAACAGGGAGTGAGCAGGGCGAACCGGGGGTCTGGGGCGAGGGCGAGGGTCTGGACCGGGAGCAAGGAGCAAGGCGAGGGTCCAGACTGGGAGCAGGGGGCGAACCGGGCCGGACCCGGCCTGAACCATAACAATGTATATATTGCGACAGGAAAAAAAATACAGGAATTGTCACCAGATGGCTGAATAATAAAGAATGATTGTGATTGATGGTTCGCTGGGCATGTAGAGCCTCACTAGTATATCCAAGAACCCTTCAATAATAAACTGTTATCAGAGAGACTTCTCTTGTAGATTAGTCTTGGAAAATGAGAAGTATGTGAGTTCCGTGTCAATCAGCAAAAAGCTGTAGTTGTAGCACGGGAGCAGAGTGTGATGATGTGAACGCGTAACGCAAAAAAAGCGATTGTATTAACACGTGAACCGGGAGCACTTTAGTGTTCATAACGCGCAAGTTACGAACCGCCACATGGACCAGAAGCGAAGGGAACCTCAGGCGATCTGATGTGTGAACTCGGTTCGACTCGGAGGGGTCCGAGTTCGTGCCCTGAGTTCACTTAATACAGCTGAAACAGACCACGTGAAAGCACACAGTCTCACTAGTGCATTTTAAGAAAGGAATTGGGTGGGTTACCATACTTTCCCCTTAAAACTGAGGACATGTTCTGAACATGAATAGCCTGGGTGACAGCTACCTGGCATCATAGGAGAGGGCTAGGCTGAGGTCACTGGATTCAGCTGTTTCTCACACTAGAACATCAAACCAAAAGCCGGTTTGACCAGTTCTGCTAGTCACCCTGCACGCTGTCTGGGCGATGGGTTAGTCAAATAGCGGCCGCCTTGTCAAACAGTCTGGACTCGTCACAGTGTTCACGGTTGGTCTGTAGTTGTGTAAGCAGCCTGTACTGGAGCTGTGGTTTTGGGTTAGGGTCAGGGTCAGCTGTGGTTGGAGGCAAGAGGCGCTTAACCTGGAGGCTTTGTCTCTCTCTCTTTGTCTCGGTCTTTGTCTCTCTCTCCCCCTTTGTGTCCCTGGCTTTTTATTCTCCCATGTCATTCTTTCTCTCCCAAACCCCCAATCTGCCCCCCCCCCACACACACACAAACACACACCCTCTCTAGCACCCCCAACCCCCTAACCCCCCCCCCCCACACACACACACACACACAGACACCCTCTCTAGCAACCCCAACCCTAACCCCCCCCCCCCCCCCACACACACACACACCCTCTCTAGCATTGTTTACCATTCTTTATATCTCTCTTTACCTACACACACTCTTCTCTCTCTCTCTTTCTCTCTCTCACACACACACACACACACACACACTTCGATCATCCAGAGAGGGATATTTTTAAAACACGTGTCTGTTGGACAGTTTTGAATGGCATGTAGGAGAACCACTGATGATCTGTATTAGTCCAGTTGACAATTTCAATTTGAAGCACTCTGACATCACAGGCAGCACTCTGACATCACAGGCAGCACTCTGACATCACAGGCAGCACTCTGACATCACAGGCAGCTGGCATGTTTAAAGTGACTGTTAAGTGAATTCTGAGATTGGTTTCTAAAGACATGTTATGTGTTAGAAAGTAATGCTGAAAATATGTGGAAAGTGTACTGGATTGTGAAGTTAGACTGGCAAACTGTTTTTCAACTTTTTTATTTTCCAGATTTTTAAAATCCGGCCTGATGATGTCATGAGGCCCTACTGTACTTATCATGGTGAGCGTGCATTGTGATGAGTATAGTGATGCGTTGAAACTTTTTGGGCACATCTTTATAAATGGTCTAAACAGCAAAATTAGCTGTTTTTGAACTAAGTTTTCTCATAGTTATGATGTCTCTTTTCCCTCAGATTATTGTGGATGCTTAATACAACACTGAACTTCGATACCATCATATGCAATCTTTATTTATACTCAAACTACGGCTTTTGGAAGTAGGAGGAATGTGCTGAGCTGACAGAATCCCTCATTGTCAACTCCATATTCTCAGAAGTGCTCAGTGTCTATACAGTTAAGAATACTGCAGAATAGAAGAAGGGCTGCTTATTTACTCAGCCTTGTCAGTCTTGCCCGTCTTTGAGGGGCGCTACGTGTTTGTGTGTCCTGGGATTAAGAGAGAGACCATCATGCTTTGTGGCAGGCGTTGATGGGGTTTCTCCATAAATGCTTTATTGTTGAGCCCAGATTATCTCTGCTCAGACTTGGTAATCTACAACCAAAAGACAAAAAAGAAAGGAAGAGCAGACAAATACTCACAAGCACACACACACACACGCACACACACACACACACACACACACACACACACACACACACACACACACACACACTTGCCAGAGTGCCAGACTATGACCTCAGCATGTGTCCACATTGTGATTGATCCCGTCCTCTCCCGCTCTCTGAAGACTCTGTCTCCCCCTCCGTCGCTCTGTCCCGTTCATCTCCTGCTCTACGGTGGGTCGTCAGCGTGCCGGCGCGGCGTATAGAGCTACAGAGCTACAGAACACACCCTGAAGGGGCTGGATCCCTTCGCCTCTTTCTTCATCCTCACAAACTTTGGGGGGTGAAGTTCTTTCATAATTATTATATTATGCCCTGAAAAATGAAAAGGCTTTTCTTAAATCCCCCTGCTCCTCCTCCAAACAGTCTTCCAATCCCTCAGAAGTGTGTGTGTGCGTGTGCGCGTGTGTGCGTGTGTGTTGGGGAGAGGGGGTGTTGCCCTTTTCTCCAAATACACACGTTCCCCATCTCTTGTCTGGTCTGCCGGATGAGGCGAAGCTGTGATCTGTGATACTACTAGTGTCTCTCTCTCTCTCTCTCTCTCTCTCTCTCTCTCTCTCTCTCTCTCTCTCTCTCTCTCTCTCTCCCTCTCTCTCTATGCCTCTCTCTCTCATGTATTCACCATGACACACCTAGAGAAAAGACTCACAAGGCAGGCCCAGTCTTGCTTAGAAAGAACATATTTTTTAAAAGGGAGATCAGTTTCAAATCTTTTTTTTGGTTGGGGGGTAGATATCAGACTGCTGATGCTTAAGGAATTAGAAAGACCTAAATGAGTCCATATGGCAGCTGTGTGACCATCCACATCCACAGGTTGTTTGCAGTCAAGGATTTACGACCAGGCTGTTTGCGTGTTAGCGTGTGTGTGTGTGTGCGTGCGTGCGTGCGTGCGTGCGTGCGTGCGTGCGTGTAGAGGTAGGAGACTACTGGAGGGCGGTCAGGTACAGTAAGACTACTGGAGGGCGGTCAGGTACAGTAGGACTACTGGAGGGAGGTCGGTACAGTAGGACTACTGCAGGGAGGTTGGTACAGTAGGACTACTGGAGGAGGGTCAGGTACAGTAGGACTACTGGAGGGCGGTCAAGTACAGTAGGACTACTGGAGGGAGGTTGGTACAGTAGGACTACTGGAGAGCGGTCAGGTACAGTAGGACTACTGCAGGGAGGTTGGTACAGTAGGACTACTGGAGGAGGGTCAGGTACAGTAGGACTACTGGAGGGCGGTCAAGTACAGTAGGACTACTGGAGGGCGGTCAGGTACAGTAGGACTACTGGAGGGAGGTTGGTACAGTAGGACTACTGGAGGGCGGTTGGTACAGTAGGACTACTGGAGGGCGGTCAGGTACAGTAGGACTACTGGAGGGCAGTCAGGTACAGTAGGACTACTGGAGGGAGGTTGGTACAGTAGGACTACTGGAGGGTGGTCAGGTACAGTAGGACTACTGGAGGGAGTTTGGTACAGTAGGACTACTGGAGGGAGTTTGGTACAGTAGGACTACTGGAGGGCGGTCAGGTACAGTAGGACTACTGGAGGAAGGTTGGTACAGTAGGACTACTGCAGGGAGGTTGGTACAGTAGGACTACTGGAGGGAGGTTGGTACAGGGCCACACTGTTCCATATCAGATTTCCATAGTGTGTGTTGAAGGTCTGCTCGTGTTCGGGCCCTTCCCCTGACATCTTGACATTCTGGTTTTCGCGTCTATATCTCACTGATCAAATCGAGACTGAAGGGAACTGCATAGAACACTGTTTCCCACCATCTTTCCTCCAGTCTAAACCTGTTGTTGTTTTTTCTCTCTCAACTGAACAAAGCCGCTGTAGCTAAGCTATCCAGTTGCCTCATGTGTCTTGCCTGGCTGGGAAGGTGTGTGTGTTTCTCTCTCCGTTGTGTGTGTGTCTTGTCTGTCGGCGGTCGAATGCGTGCGTGGGTATGTTAATGAGGGGGCGAGGTAGGAAGGCGGGGGTCCCGGGCCGCGCTGGGGGGAGTGAGTGACGTCCCTCTCCCGGTTGGGAGCGAGAGTCTCGCTACCTTACTCTGTTGTTCTCTGAGCCCCTCCACCCCCTTTCTCTCACACAACAGATGGTCCATGTTCAGGGAGGAGGGGGTCGTCTCAGTGGGGGCCGGCTAGGTGTTGTTGGGGAGCTTTCGGCTGAAATGGGACGAAGGGTCGACTCCATTCAACCCCGGACCAAGCTCTGCAGGCTCAGCAGCTACCTGCTGTTCTGATGCAGGGGGGACATGAATAGTTTCCTATCCTTCTTTCTTCCTCTCTCTCTCTCTTTCTTCCTCTCTCTCTCTTTCTCTTTCTCCTTCTCTCTCTCTCTCTCTCCCTCTGTCTGTATCTATCTATCTATCTATCTATCTATCTATCTATCTATCTATCTATCTATCTATCTATCTATCTATCTATCTATCTATCTATCTATCTATCTATCTATCTATCTATCTATCTATCTATGTCTGCTACCATTGACCTTGTGGCCTTATTCATGTTTGTGAGTCTACAAGTCTATCCGTGTGTGTGTGTGTGTGTGTGTGTGTGTGTGTGTGTGTAAAACGTGTCTAGTTCTATGTCAAACCTACTGTATGTTGTAAGGTTGCTCCTGACAGGTGGGTACACACACATGCTTTTCTGCCTGAGGGCAAACTGGCAAACGAGTCAAAACAGAGCTGCGTTGTGAGTGGCAACCCTACTGGTGATGTCATCACACCCCAGGAAGCCTGTTGTGTGTTTCGGCCTCTTGTTGCCTAGTGAACGGATGCGCTGCTCCCTCCCAAACAAACACTTTTTCTTTTTCTGGAGGCCAGTGTATTTGGACAAAGTTGGTACTGTATCTGTGTAAGTAGATCAGTGCTGTTTGGTAAACAGAGCCAGATCTACTCTAGGGTGTCTTATCTGACCAGCGGTCTTATCTGGAGCACCTGTCCTTTCCAAACAGTGACTAATCTCCTCAGTCCTCCTCAGCCTCAGGCCTGTCTGAGGGCCCACCGGCCCTCGCTTATCACACACCTGTTTCCACATCTCATAACGGGGTTGTTTTGTTTTTTCAAAGCACTGGTCCCGGAAGGCTCAGGGGCTCAGGGATCCTCCTTCAGTCTGAGCTTCTGAGGACACCGTCAGAACCCGAGAGAGAAGCGACGTGACACAGAACACTGGGCCTCATTCACCAACTAAGTAAAGAAGTTCTTAAGAAGCATTTCTTCTTAAACTGTACTTACGCCATTTCTAAGAAAATTCTGGCATTCACCAATGGTTTCTCATCTGGGATTTGTTCTCAGCTAAGAACAGAATATACGAACACTGAATAGCAGTCGCAAGTAGGCCATTTGAGTGCGGAAATGTAGACTGCTGCAAAATTGGTGATTGCGGTCACCTCAATTCTACAGTTGGATGATATATGATTGAAATACAATTATATTTACATAATTCCCAATAAGTGTTCTAATCATAACCCTAATTTCCATTGTAAACATGTGCGTCAGAATATCTGATATGTCATTGTTTAAATCGTTTGGCTCCAAATTGCTTGTTATTCGTGTTGATCAGTCTTGAAGATGTCGATAAAATATTTAGATTGTGTGTTAATAATTTGTGATTTTGGTGTAAATTAATGAGTGTTGTGTTTTGTTTTAATTCTTTGACCGTTCTGCAAAAGCACCGTGATATTTCGCTGTATAGGCCTACATATAATACCAACAAATCCATGACCATTTCATCAATTGGTTGCTGGTCGAACTCGGACAACGGGGGGCACGCCGGCCCCCCTCCAGTAGCCTGCATATCTCTCCTCAAGATTAAACATTCACGATTCCTTTATTTGTCACATGCAGCCTAATGTCCAGTCACAGTGAAATGTTGCTGCCGGCTCCAAGGTTATGGTCATTACAGATAAACTCTAATACTCAATTTACAAATGACACAATAAGGACCATTTCTATACAGTAGGCCTAGCCTATGTAGATAATATCAGATACGTAGGATACCTCTTTTGTCAACTGCTAGCGTTGACGGCTGTGTAGGCTATATAGACTACATTTTTGTAGACTGTAGGCTTGTATATTGTATTCTATCACGTTGACATTTTGCACTGTTCTGCCTCGCTATGTTTATGCACCAAGGCAAATTCCTCGTTGTAGGAGGCCTACTTGGCTGAATTAAAATCAGATTTTGATTGCCCACGCTGGATTCGACATGCAGTCCTCTGACTTAGAAACGTTCTTAGGAAGAAATTTAAGAACAGAACTTAAGAAGATATTGGTGAATGAGGCCCACTCAGAGCTGAGAGTGTGATGTGATGAGTACAGCCTTGTCGTTCGTGCAGTGGCCCCTTAGAACTATGTTGAGTAGGTACTGTGTGTTGTCCGACCGTGAAGTATGGGAAGGTGTTAGTATGCTCGAGGTTCCAGAGACCTGGAGGGGATTGAGCCTTGTGTGTACTAGCGACACAACAGGCTGCAGATGGAAGACGTTGATTCTTTGCCATCCAGCAGCTATATTTAGTAGGGCTGTGCTGGGGCTTGTGGAAAAGCACAGTCAAGTCAGCCAGCTATAGCCTAGTCTTCTAGCCAAAAAGAGAGCGGCATTCTGTATGCTTAGGGGCACATGGTAGGTATTACTTTTCAAAAGTTTGTGTGTGTGTGTGAGTGGGGGGGTTGTCGAAATTAGAATAACCTAGAATAAACCAAGCCTTAACACACTTAATTGCTCCGAAATTCCATGGCTTCCTGTTGAGGAAAAAGGTGCTCGAGAAGTCCAGATGGAGGTTAACTGAAACGTCCGACCCCTTTTAAAGAAACTAAACCTTCATTCAGAGCCGAGTTATCGAATGTGGGTGTAGAGCTAGACACTAGCCTGCCTTCTGTTTTACCAGTACTATACTGCCCAATAAATTAGACAAACTATTTAAGCTGTTCTCCTAGCTTTATCTAATGTAAACAAACTCTTATCTACCATGTGGCAGCTTTCCTTAAGGTCCGCTGGGGAATTGTTTTGTTGTTCTAGGGTGAGGAGGAGGAGGAGGGGGGGGGGGGAGGATGGGGTCTGGTGACGTCTTGGCTTTGATTTATTTGAACAGCTGATACTGTTCGACACGGCCAAGTCAGTGAATCTTGGCCATCCCCTCGCTTTCAATACAACCTCACAACCAACGGGTTTATTGGCGGCAACCGACATCATCATTTGGGTTTGTGAATCCTGAGAGCTGAGGCAGGCAGACTGTGGCTCAGGAGGTAGAGCGGGTCGTCCAATGATTGCAGGGTCGGCGGATCGAATCCCGGCTCCTCCTGACGACATGTCGAAGTGTCCTTGGGCAAGACACTGAACATTAGGCAGCAATCACCAACGTTAGGTAGCGTGTCACCACCGTTAGACAGTAACGCACCAACACGTGTCGCTGTTATCTACATATGCAGATGTTAGTGGGACATTAGTGTCAACTGTGCTATATGGGCCACTTCACATCCGCATAGAGGATGCATTTGATTTAAAATAAGGCGCATGCCCGATGGATCGCCTTTGGGCTTGGTGGGGCGGGACGGTTTATTTATTTGGTAAACAAAATGGCCAATGGAGGAGGAGAGACCAAATGTTAAAGTCCAGATGCTATATACCTCCCCCTGCAAACATACACACTCCCTGAACAACCCACACGTGGGCGTGCGTCTTCCTAGGGGTGGCCGTCTTTCATCCGGCTCCGGCCTAGACACCTCTCTGTTTACGTTGACTTCCTTGATGCATTTCCTGTCCTTTGTTTATTTACGGCCTCTGTCGATGCCTCCATTTGGTCCTCTTACCCTCCACCACACACACACACACACACACACACGATAGCCTCAAAAAAACAAGCGGTGTTCTCGACCTCCATATTCCTCCACCACCCCTCTCCCTTCACAAGGGAGGAGTCAACCTCATGGAAACACTCAGGATTCAGGCTGTCTACAGAACCAGAGAGATGTTGGCATGTGAGAGAGAGAGAGGGAGAGAGAGACAGAGAGAGAGGGGGAGAGAGAGAGAGACACAGACAGAGAGAGGGAGAGAGAGACACAGAGACCGAGACCAAAGAGAGACCGAGGGGGAGAGAGAGAGGGAGGGAGGGAGAGAGAGAGACCGAGAGGGAGAAGGAGAGAGGGAGAGATAGGGAGAGAGACAGCGGAGAGACACACAGAGAGAGAGAGAGACAGAAAAAGAGAGACTGAGGGGGAGAGAGAGAGAGGGAGGGAGAGAGAGAGAGACAGAGAGGGGAGAGAGACACACAGAGACAGAGAGAGAGGGAGAGAGAGACAGAAAAAGAGAGACTAAAGGGGGAGAGAGAGAAAGGGAGGAAGAGAGAGAGAGACAGAGGGAGAGAGAGGGAGGGAGGGAGAGAGAGACAGGGAGAGGAAGAGAGACAGGGAGAGAGAGAGAGAGGGAGAGAGAGGGAGGGAGAGACGGGGAGGAAGAGAGAGAGCTCAGTGTGAGGACGTCTGCGTATGTGAGCTGATCCCGGTCGGGTCCCGCGTGCCTCGGCCGCCTGGAATAAATCCCAGAGAAATTCCCCTTTGCAGGAAGCATTACAGGGCCCCGGCCGGGGGGGTGTGGGGGTGGACCTCCGTTCCCCCTGGCAGGGAAACATTACAGGGCCCCGGCCGTGGGGGTGGACCTCCGTCTGGGACGCAGGAATGCCAGGGGGCTTAAATCTCGGGCACCTAAGAAGGCAAAGAAATGACAGACAAGTGGAAGCGTGGCGGGGGCCTCCGGGCCGGTTTAGCTCTGTCTTAATGACGCGCCGGTGCCAGTGCTGGCTGCCAGTGGACCCATGTACGGTGTTGTAGCCAGGCCCAAACGATGGCCTGAGGTTTTCGTACACCCCCCCACCCCCACCCCCCACTGACCCACCCATGTCTGGATCCAGGCCCAGTCAACCACGAGAGTCATGTTGATTTTGGGGCTTAGAGGCATTCATGGGCAATCCGCTGGCTTGATTCTTAACCTCTGCCTGAAGTCTGGTCCAGTTACGAACGGGTGAGGAGAATCGCTAAGAAAACATTGTTCAGCTCAAACTCTCTAGATTGACCTAGATATGCCGATGTGATAGAACACCCTGGAGTTCTTGTTCATTGCTGTTGTTCAGGAGAGCTTCCAGCTGTGATACTCCCATATCCCCATGGCTTCCATGTGCCTTGTTGCTTTTATTAGGCTACAGTTTACTGTTGCACTGTCCAAAATCCTGTCAAAAGTGGAAATGGATAAATGTATACTGTTGTACAGTTGGATGGTCCTGATGAGGATGTCAAACAGTCCTGTCATGTCATGTGGTGAGGGATAGGGGTGTGGGATAGGAGTGTATACTGTATCAATAGACAGCTGTATGTAGTTGGATGGCGGTGTATACTGTACCTATAGACACATGTCAAGCAGTCCACAAGACATTACCAGGAAGAAACCCTGGGCCCAAATTTCCCCCACAGGGATTATTAAAGTATATCTTATCTCAAATGTCACCATCAATCCTGTGATGTCATGTGGTTTGGATAAACTGCCCCTTATCCCGACTTTGAACACACAACAGCGTTCTAAACACTGAACAACACACCACAGCATTCTAAATACTGACCCCCTAAACCTAACCTCCCAAAACACTGACCGTTTTCATCATGCTGTTCAAGTCCCTGCAAAGAGATTGACACAGGGAAGACCGTTTCGTGTCAAATTTGAAGTTCTAATGATGAATTAAATGTGAATATGTTGTCAGAGGCGACACCATCGTTTGGAATGTCGGTTGCTTTCCAGCCGCTGGTTAATGATAGTTCTGTTCAGTGTTAAAGTCGGTTCCATGGTTACAGCTGGCCAACCCAGGTATAACGTTAATTGACGGGGCAGTGGGGTATTAAGTGGCAGTCAGAGAGCCGGTGCCACTTGGCCCCGGGCAGGGACAGGGACTGTGAATGGGGACAGACTGGCTCTGTGAAACGGTGCTCTGGTCCTGCTCTGCCAGGGGGGCGGTGTCATGTGTTGTGTATGGGACCGTGTGGTTCTGGTAGAGTTTGAGATCGTGTGCATCATCTGGAAGTGAAGGTCTCATCTGGGTGGGGACGTATCAACCGTGATTGATGTGGTACTTTGTTATCGTTGTTTTTTACATATGGAAGACAGAAAAACAGTAGGTTGGGTATGGAATTATTGTTTTTTGCATTTGCGGATCAGATAAACGGAATGATTGAATCAACCTCTCAATCAGGATTATGCTAGTGCTCTATATGTACTGCAGCTAATGTAAGAGGTTACTACTGTACTATTAATATAAAAACATTATTTATTCTGTTTCGTAGAGCAGATCAATTATTCAAACCTCAGCCATCCCCCTCAAAGGCAGAAACCTTTCAGATTCATGACGAGTATGGGAAAAAAACGTCTTCTGTATAATTCATCTCACACTCTCGTGATCTGTTTGCTCTCAAACGATCAGACATAAAGGCCTTGCATTTAATGAAGGCTATCTCTCTCTCTCTCTCTCTCCCTCTTTCTCTCTCTCTCCCTCCTGACCCTCCTCTCCCCCCTCATTCACCTTTTATTGGTGGCTTCTCAATAATGAATGAGGGCATCGTCTGCCCTCTTGCTCTGTCTGAAGCACTGTACCCTGCCGCTTCCAGTTTTAACATATGGCCGTCTGTAGTTATTGCAAATGGGTTTTTACACCTTCTGTGTCATGAATACTTAATGCTTGTTTTAGCTGGGCTAGGGGGGTTGAATTGACAGTACATTCCTGGAAATCCCACACAGATATGAGATGTGTGCCAGATATGAAAATGATCAGTCTACACTCCGTCATCTTCACACTCCGTCATCTTCACACTATTGTAGTTTGTAGCAGGATTCAGGATCCAGTAAGATGAGAGCTGAAGGTGAAAGTTACCACATAATCTATACAATTACAACATACTCTATATAATAATGTAGCATTGGATAGTGTACTATTCTTAAAAGTTACCACATAATCTACATACAAAAAAAAGTTGTGAAAACACAACACTCTACCATGTTTTTCTTAGCATGGGTGTCTGGTTACATTGCATTGCAACAGTGATCAGATAATGTAGTGTTTCAGAGGGAAATCATTCCCACTTTAGCAGGTAACTGTTAGTGATTCATATTCAGACAGGTGTTTTGAGGCACCCAAAAGAGTCAGTGATTGATTCATCCTCAATAAATGTATTGATCCTTAATAAATGCAAATGCGCGTTGGATTTAAAAGGACTATAGTCTCACCATCTGATGCATATCAAAAGCTGCTGACCAAGCCATTGACGCAAACAGATGTATCAAGTAAGCCTTTTGATAGGATTGCATGGACATCATGTAAGAGTTAATAGATAATATGCTTTATCATTAATTGAAATGGTCCTATACACTATTGATCTGAAATTCCAGTTCTATGTACGTCTGGGATATTTTGGATCCTGATTGAACTGTTTTGCTCTCCGTTTCTTTTCAGATTGTGATAGAGGAATGCACGGACCTGACCCTGAAGGCCTGATGAGGATGAGCAGAGGAGTCGGTTATCTGGGGTTTTAGTGTTTTCCTGTTGCTCTTCGACTAGGATACTGTGTCCATTCGTGGTCGTCTCATGGATTGCGGACCTGGAGACGTCGACAGCCTAGTGTGGATCTCCCGTTTCGAAATCAGAGGTGCGGTCGTCGTGGAACTCTAACAAATGGCATTTTATTGGAGAACGATTGTGAAATGCTGGACCGGAAGGCGTCCGCGCTCAGGATATGAACACGCCTAGCCACGGGACAGAAGACTCCGCCATCTTCCTCCAGAAGCCAGAGATCCCAAGACCTCCCAGTCATTTATGCAGCTGGACAGCCCGTTCGATCAGAAGCTCCGAGCCTTGAAGGGGAGTATGGGCCCACCCACCACCAACAACGCGCAGGGAGCCCCCGCCGTGCCCAAGATGGGGGTCCGGGCGCGGGTGTCGGACTGGCCCCAGCGGAAGGACGGCTGGGAGGGCTACCCTCCGCCCCGGCACGACGGCCCGGCGCCCGCCTTCCCGAACATCCAGTCCGCCCAGGACGAGGGAGCCGTCCTGGAGAAGAGCCGGGAGTTGCTGAGCGCAGGCGGGTTCCCGGGGACCAAGTACCCGCTCTGCGACCTTCTGAGCCATTCCCCCGTGAAGGGCTTCGCCGGGGTGAAGAGGAGCAACAGCGAGGTTACTCTGAGTGACATCGGGGCCGAGGATATAGACCACACCACCCTCAACCCCAACACCGGGGCCACCTTGCGGCGCGAGTACGGGAGCACCTCCTCCCTGGACCGGCAGGGGGCGCTGTCCGGCGAAGGCTTCGCCGCCTCTCCGAGGGGCGCCCAGGCGGACCGTCCGAGCGCGCCGCCAGCGCAGACCTTCCCCGAGCTCCTGCGGTTGGACGCCGCCCTGTCGCCGAGTCTCCGGACGGCGGCGCAGATCGCGCGGGGCGACATCGTCTGCGTCCCGGGCTACGACTACGTGGACAGCTCCCTCCTCTACAGCAGGGAGAGGGAGAGGTCCTTCCTCCAGCGGATGAAGTCGGAGAAGGCCGAGACGTCCATCTTCCGGAGGCTGAGGAGTGGGAGGAGCGAGGGCGGGGCGGAGCATCCTTACCAGGAAGACGGCGGGAGGTCCGGCCGGCCCCTCAGCTTCCAGAAATGCTTCGCGCACCACGACGTCCAGAGCGTCCTCTTCAACATCAGCGAGGCCGTGGCGACCCGCGCCGACCTCGCCCGGAGAAGGAACACCCCCACGGGCGCCTCGGCCGCCTCCCGCTGCCCGGCCTCGGGGGCGGGGGACACGGCGGCTCCGCCCACGCCCGTCTGCGAATCACCGGCGGGCAGCTGGGAGGACCTGGGACACCGGGCGAGCATGGAGGCGGACGAGGGGGACGGGAAGAGCAACAGCCTGGTCCTAAGCTGCCCATACTTCCGCAATGAGACTGGCGGTGAGGGGGAGAGGAAACTGGCTTTGAGCAAGGCCAGTAGCGCCACCTACGGGAGTGGAGGAGAGGGCTATTCAGTTGAATCTACGCTGAGCACTCATTGCACCAATGCAGGCGTGTCAGTGCTGGAGGTGCCTAGGGAGAACCAGGCCTTCGCCCGCGACATGATGAAGCGCTACACCATGGAGCATGTTGACCAAGGGGCATACTACTACCACAAGTACTTTTACAACAAAGGTAGGAACCCCGACGAGCACCCGATTCAAAGTTAACTTTCAAATGATTAAGTATTCAAATATCCAAGAAACTCTTGCAATCATTACACTTTCACCCATGAGGGTTCAGCTGACATGCATATATCTTTTCATGTTCAACTTGAGCATTGCTGAAATATGTGACTTGCTCATTGAAATGACTCACACAGTCCTACTCTGGATTCTGCACACCATATGGGTTTATTGTTATATGACCATGACCTTGAGGCACTTAAAGGCTCTTAAATGTCCCTTATATGTCAAAGTACTGCACTTGAGCCACTGTCACAATGGAAAAAACTCAAGGGTTTTACCCTTTAATGGCTGAACATGTATACACGTTAGCCATATCATGAGCCACAACTAATTGAAGTAGGCGGTAATAGCTTTTCCTGACGTTGTTCATGCTTGAGCCAAAATGAGAAGGGGTATCAATAATACAGAGGGGGTTTGCCATGACAGCAGAAGCGTGCGTGTCATAGAAGTGTGTGCATACACTAAGTGTAGCATTTAGGTAGTTTTCTGTCTTGTGGAATATCTGACAATAGGAGGGGATTTTTTGAAATCCCATCTACTTGGCAGCAGTGTTGAGGTTTGTTAATATCTCCCATGGTTGCTCATTGATCCCTAATTTTCTTTTGATTCGTGTATCCGCCCAGTGATTCTGATCCGCACCAAAATGTAATGTGACCCCTCTACCGAGTTTCATCAAAATTGCTCTGGTAGTTTTTGTATAATCCTGCTATGGGACCAACGAACAAATTAACTAACAAAATAACACACAGGACTGAAAATATACCCTCTGTCAGCGGTCGCTGGGCGGAGCCAATGATACCTCCCTTATAATGCTTTTACCTTCGCCCCCATACACACACACACACACACACACACACACACACACACACACACACGCACCTCCTCAACAGTTTAACCCTTGTGCCAACTTAGTTTTATACTGCTTTGTCATTGATCTCATCCACTGTGCCCCCAGACACATCATGGCATGACTGATATTGATGCTGACATAAACCCTCAGGGCATGAATTTAGCTGTTGGCTGAGCTCGCAGGGGGTGATGGATGTTGGATGTTCAGTCTGCATAATTAAGCAATATCCCAGCTGGATAAGGCATTCATGTTTCATTACTTCTGCATTATGTAACTGGCTGTAGAATTAGGTCTAGATTTGAAATGAATGTAACCTCGTTTCGTTCACATGTCTTGAGGCTATTTTATCAGATAATGTATAATGCGTGTGTGTCTGGAAGTAGACCTGTTTCCCTGCACGTTTGTCCTCAGGCTAGATGTATCAGCGGTCAGTCAGAATGGACTGAAGCCAGGACTGTTCCCGCTGATTGGGGAGATACTGTAGGATAATAACAAACATACACATTATTTGACAGCCAAGTTACATTCATCTAAATTAATTCATTTGAGTGACTTATCAGTTTTTTCCCAGTAGAGAGTTGGCTGGTTTCATCCAATCCCTTTCAGTCCCTGAGGGCAGACACCCATTAGTCCATTGATTGGTAAAATATGTTTAACCACTGAAAAGATGATCCATCCACTCTGATTTATTTGTTTGCTTACTCTTTTTCTAGGGCTCTATATCAGTGGCTCCATCTGTCTGTTTATTTAGTCCTATGAGTCACTGTATTTTATCAATGTTTGAATTGACCATTAACTGTTGAGTAAACGGACATTTAAAATGCAAATGTAGTTAAATTAACAATTAACAAGAACCAAATCAGTTATTCACCTCCTTTTTCTTCTTCTCTTTCTTCTTCTTCTTCTTCACCTATTCTTCTTCTTCACCTCTTTCTTCTCTTCTTCTTCTTCTTCTTCTTCTTCTTCTTCTTCTTCTTCTTCTTCTTCTTCTTCTTCTTCTTCTTCTTCTTCTTCTCTTTCTTTCTCTCTTTCTTCTTCTTCTTCTTCTTCTTCTTTCTTCTTCACCTCTTTCTTCTTCTTCTTCACCTCTTTCTTCTTCTTCTTCACCTCTTTCTTCTTTTTCTTCTTCATCTTCTTCATGCTGTCTTTCCACCTCAGATCATCAAAATTACTTTGGTACGGACGAGAACCTGGGTCCTGTGGCGGTCAGCATTCGTAGGGAGAAGCTGGACGATGCGAAGGAGGGAGCGCAGTACAACTACCGTGTCATCTTCAGAACTAGTGAGGTAAGAACCAGTACTACCGTGTTATCTTCAGAACTAGTGAGGTAAAAACCAGTACAACTACCGTGTCATCTTCAGAACTAGTGAGGTAAGAACCAGTACAACTACCGTGTCATCTTCAGAACTAGTGAGGTAAGAACTAGTACAACTACCGTGTCATCTTCAGAACTAGTGAGGTAAGAACCAGTACAACTACCGTGTCATCTTCAGAACTAGTGAGGTAATAAATAAATAAATAAATAAATAAATAAACACTAAAGTAAAGACACACCCTTGGTCTTGTGTTAATAAGAATTAATGTTGCTAAATTGTTGGAACTCTTGAATTCTTAATAATACATTTGGAATACACAAACAGAACTTTGTACAAAATGCACTTGATTTGAATTTAATATTAAAACTGAATCACGGGTTTAAATGGAACAATTAACTAACTAAAGGGGCACTTTAACTTTGAACCAAAAGTCTTATCCCATGGTTTAAACGTTCACTATATTGAACTGAACTTTAAGTGACTCGCTACTAAAAGCTGAATAATTGATTTGGTTAAGCTGAAAGCCGAAACCCTCCGCTACATAAACCTCTCTCACAGTTGGTTGGACTGATGGTTGAGAGAAGCGCCTAGAATTACAGCAGGTTCCTTGTGCTGCTGTACTCCAGCTGGTAGCTGATAATAGTTTTCTATACTGTTGTGCAACTTTCTTTTTAGTCTTAACTCTGTTAACCTCAACTCTGTTAGCCTCAACTCTGTTAACCTCAACTATCTCTCTTTCTCTCTCGCCCCTAGCTCACCACCCTCCGAGGGTCGATCCTGGAGGACGCCGTGCCGTCCACAGCCAAGCACGGCACCGTCCGGGGCCTGCCACTGAAGGAGGTGCTGGAGTACGTGGTGCCTGAGCTCAATATCCAATGTCTTCGACTGGCCACCAGCTCTCCCAAAGTGCCGGAACAGCTCCTGAAGCTGGACCAGCAAGGGGTGAGTCACGTTTCACCCAGTGTCTGACCTCCAAGCAGCTTCTTTTGTGCTTTCATCAGTACCAGTTAGTGGTACACTCAGCATTGTGATGATCTGGGAGGTATGGCCCAGGACATGGCCAGCAAGTTAGAAGACAGTATCATTAAAGTGGGTCCATGCGCAGGGGGGCAGACTTTTGTGGAATTATTTTCGGCTACAAAAAGTCTTTAAATAGAAGTAATGGACACTCTGGACCAAAGATCCAGCCCAGGACCTGGCCAGGCTTTGTTTGAGAAACCACCCTTCATAGAAGCCATGGATCTGAGTGTAGCTCCTGAGTTGTGATTTCTTAGCCATTGTTCTGGCTCCTCAAGCAGTTTATTAGATGTCCGATCTAATAAGTGTTTCCGTAAGACTCAGAAATGGTGAATCGGTAGGCAGCTGTGTTAGAAGAATGAGCCAGTGATCTAAAAACGTCTGCTCAGATTGATTGCACTAGAGGGTGTTCTCTGACAAAGGCTAAACCTGGCAAGCACACACCAAAGGCTAAACCTGGCAAGCACACACCCAAGCAGGTTTGATGTTTAACTCTGAATTTATCACATCAGAGGTTAATAGTTACCAGAGGGTAACCATGTTTCAATAAAATAAAAAAGTGTTTCAATATGGAACTTCACCCAAAATCCTTTCTGCATTTGGAAAGCAGTAGGCTATTTTGCGAGTGTTTTTTTTGTTTTGTTGTTTGTTTGTTGACAATATCTACAACCAAGATTAGAGCACTTGTTTCCAGAGATACTATACAGGAGTTCAAGGTGCTTTATTTGTCACATGCACAGAGATCCAGAGTAAAACATGCAGGGAAATGAAAAGGGCTCTCAGTCACTGTGCCGAGATTCCAGGGGAAATACAATAACTATAAAGACAGGAGATGAGACATAACAAGGAGATGAAGGGGGATGATGAAAGGAGTAGGTCAAAATAATGCATTCCTAGTAAGAAGAAACTATCTACAGTATACACAAATAACCAGTGACCGATCAGGATCAGCAGTTTGGAATATTTCTTATCAATATGGGGCAGTTTTATCATTTCCAGATGACCGAAAAGCCTCAAAATGCAATATACACATATATATATATATATATATATATATATATATATATATAATATTTAAAATATAATTTTATCTGGGCATTGAATGAACATGGGATTAATTTACCCTTTGATCTGGATTTATTATCTAGTATAAACATATCTCTTTAAAAAAATCAATAGTATTGCCACACAACTGAATGTAGAATGAATGTGAGATGTGCATGGATGTGGATCGATCTCTCTAGCTTGTGACAGCTGTGAAGGAAGTACCACTGGGATGGAATAACCCAGTATTGATGTGGTCCAGTTTCATACCAGTCTCTTTCATTACAGGGAAAAAATGATCGTTTGTAAATCTATGAGTGCAAACTCAAGTGAGACATAAGCGGTAGTTTGGACTCCACAAGAAATATGGAGGTCTACTTAATTATTTAAATTATATCAAATTCGGTTCAGTTTATTGGCAAGACGTTCAGAAAGTAGTCATCTTGATGGATGTTACGCTATGCATGAAGCAACTAAATTGATTTTTGATGTGAGGATAGAATCGTATCTGTTTATATATATAGATAGATAGATAGATAGATAGATAGATAGATAGATAGATAGATAGATAGATATTTTTTATAGCATTTTCTAAGTGCCACAGTCTCTGCTCTCCAATCCAAAATGATATGGTCCTCTTCACCTAAATGTTTGCAGTGTGCTGCCATGACGACCGTGGCGGTGTCACTAGCGGCCCCTCCCCCATGCGGGAGGGAGGGAGGGAGGGAGGGAGGGAGGGAGGGCCGCAAAGAGGTGGTCACCTGCAGCCGCTATAAAATTGAAATTGTGCTCCTCCACAAATCGATTTTACTTCTGGCGGCTAAAATAACCGTTTTCCCCCTTACTCTCCCCAGCCGGAGTCCTGCTTTGCATTCTGCTTTGACCCCTCTGATCTTGGTTGGGGGTGAAATGTGGCCTCCAGCCCCCCCACCACCATTCTGTCTCTTTCCCCAGCATTTCCACATCTCATAAATTATTCAGGACCAACAGTTGGGTGTTGTGTGATGGACACTCGGAATGTAATTACTCCTCTTTTTTGGTTTGGTCTCCCTGTTCAGATTGATAGCACACTTAGTGTGACGGTCTCAGCGCTGGTGTCGTCATGGATATGGATAGTTGAAGATAAAATGCGCTCACTGGTAGGACGGCGCGTCCCCATGCACTTACCCGGTGCTTTAGGCTCATTCAACACTGTGCCAGTCTGTGGATGGATCTGCACTCTCATTTTAGTATTTTTGTACTGACTTTGGGAATAAAACTGTCTCAAAATAGTTTGGGAAATTATGTTCTCTTATTGTTTGGTAACGGGCATGAAGTGAAACAAGCGTTTTCACTCCCCTTATCTGGCCAGTTGTCAGACGTGACTACAGGTGTCATACCGTCCAGATGATGGTAGGCGCTCCACAGGCTTTACATCAGACCAAAATATTTTCCAGCAGTTGGCAAAGTGTCCCGAGTAGAGACAGGAAAGACATAGTCTTGCATAGCCAGACCTCTCTCCACACTTCATTTACCCTGTTCCAGCACTGGAGACAGGTCTGGCTGGACTCATGGGGGGGGGGTTGCTACAGTATATAACATAACCAGTGGGAAAACATGCAAGGACGTACCTATTAGACAGCAAATGTTGTAAACATATTATATATAAACTTGTAATAGCAGTAATAAACAAATAATGAAGCTTGTCCCCAACACCTACATCCGTTGAGTCAAGACTAAGAAAGACACTGCCTCGTCTGCTCTCTCTCTCTCTGTCGTCCAGCTGAGCTTCCAGCATAAGGTGGGCGTTCTGTACTGCCGGGCAGGCCAGAGCACGGAGGAGGAGATGTACAACAACGAGAGCGCCAGCCCCGCCCTGGAGCACTTCCTGGACCTGCTGGGCCAGAGGGTCAGGCTGAAGGGCTTCACCAAGTACCGCGCACAGCTGGACAACAAGAGTAAGAGCTGAGATCAATTTTCCACAGCTCGACAACAAGAGTAGGAGGAGAGGAGATGAGATGAGATAAACTTTATTAATCCCCTGGGGGAAAATGTGGGCATTACAGCATGCAAGAAGAACAAGGCAACCTTAAAGAGCTAGTTTGCTGTAAACCAAAGTTTTCACAAGCTTCCAAAAAGTTTGTAATCCCACTGAGAACAGCGTTTAGGTGTTATCAAGAGCTAAAAACACACGCTGTAATGTTATGTTATTCATTGACCTGTTTCTCCATCTACGGTTCGGTGTCGTCCCTCTCCTGGGGTCTGTTGTCAGACTAGAATATCCATCACACTTTATTGTTCAGTCTAAGTCCGTCTGACCTAAATTCTTTGTTTGGGTGCCAGCGGATTCCACGGGAACCCACTCTCTCCACACCACCTACAAAGACTATGAGCTGATGTTCCACGTGTCCACGCTGCTTCCGTACACCACTAACAACAAACAACAGGTAAACGGATGTGGGATTCCTGATTTCTGATCGAATTTTTGTTGTTTTTTTGTATACTTTCTTTTCATTTGAAGTTATACTAATATTTCCAAGGCCATAATATAAAGCCTGCTGCATATTCCTCTTAATCACAGGACATGCTTTTACAGTATACTCTGTCCATTGTTTAAGATATCCTACAAGCCAACAGATTCAGCCTCTTCCAAGAAGTAGAAGAGGCAGCTGTGAAATTTCTATCCTTTCTCCAAAATAAGGGTGTTTATGGTGTAGTAGGCTAGTAGTAGTAGTAGTAGTAGCAGTAAAACGTAGTGAAGGAGATTAGGAATGAGATGGAGGGGATTTCCAGGAGTAGGAGATGTAAATAGTACAGTCAATCTTATTTTGGGAGCACAACTTACAGTTACCCTAATACCGTATTCACTTACCCTCCCCATAACGTGGTTCCACTTGTGTAATAGCCTGTGCTGCTAAACCATATAACTAACTGTGTATAATTTGGCTGTTCCTATGTACCAAGACTCCAACTTTCTTACTACAGTTAGCTGCTTTATTCTGAGCCTTGGTTTCCTATTTGATTACCTCAAAAGGTAATAGATGAGTGACTATTGATCATATTCTGTGTGCAATACCCCGAATGATGACTCAAATGCCCTGATTATCACTTTTGCTAACATGTCTTATATATATATACAAGTTATGATCGATCACTATTGCTATCATAATTATAAGTTATTATCACTTGCTATCATAATTACCAGTCGTGCTCAGTTGCCTTCCCTTGCTCACAGCAGCCAGCTGGTCATATTGAACCTTAGTCACAGTGTGCTCTCCCTAACCAGGGCCACTCCCCTCCTCATTTTATTGACTAGTACCTACTTTTAGGTACTAGGTACTGCATGTTTGGGTATTTTTAGGTACTGTTTTTATTTACTTGTTTACTACCGTTTTATTTAGAACCACCTCTGTCAGGAGACTGAGGAGACTGAATGCCAGCGCTGTGCAGGCTTGTGTCAGATACACATGACAAATACTGTCAGATACAAATAACAAATACTGTCAGATACACATGACAAATACTGTCAGATACACATGACAAATACTGACCAATACTGTCAGATACACATGACAAATACTGTCAGATACACAACAAATACTGTCAGATACACATAACAAATACTGTCAAATACTGTCAGATACACATGACCAATACTGACAAATACTGTCAGATACACATAACAAATACTGTCAGATACACATGACAAATACTGTCAGATACACATGACAAATACTGTCTAATACTGCCAGATATACCAGTGACACTTGATATGTTTTTTTTTGTATAATTGAATCAGTTGAAAGATTTTAACCCAATCAAGAATTTATGATCAAGAATCAAAAATGCTATTTTACTTCGCACAGCATTTGGGCTAGGTTTCATTTTATATTGGATTTGAGCTTTCTTTGTTTCATATCGGAGAAAAGTGCAAACAGAGAATCCAAGCTGCCCTTCTTTAGATGATAAAGCTTTAATGTGCGCCTGGTTCCCGATAGAATGATTAAAAGCACGGCTACATGTTTCAGCCACACACAGCCTTCGTCAGGGCTAGGCCGATGTCAGACTGTTGGGACCTGATGTGTTTTCCTGTATCATGTGGAAGTATTATCTTGTATTGACTCTAATGTGCTCATTATTCATCCCCACCCACTCAGCTGCTAAGGAAGAGACATATAGGAAATGACATCGTGACGATCATCTTCCAGGAGCCTGGATCTCTTCCCTTCACCCCTAAGAGCATCCGTTCACACTTCCAACACGTCTTCATAATCGTCAGGGTCCACCACCCTGGCACTGACAGCGTTTGCTACAGGTGAGTAAAGACACTCACGTGCGCACACTTTGTCTGATTAACTGGGGGAGGAGACTCAAATCTACTTTGACACTATGGGCTCATTTCAACAAAAGATGTTTTTCAATCCCAATTTATTTGGTTAGATTTTGTCTTTACTCCACATTTTGTTAAATGATGAAGCATGAATCATGCAGTTTCACTCAGTATCCCATTTTAACATTTGGAAAAAGGTTTTGCGTACATGCATATGCATCATGCTTTCAATTTGATTTGAAGCTGGTGGAGGCTCCTCCCACATTCTAACTGTAACAGCCTCTGTAAATATATCTCTTTGCGTTAGCAGAATACTATCTTTTATATTTGATGACTGTGGATTATGATTATGATGATTATTATTATTATTATGGAAACCTCTAATGTGTTACTTCGGAAGGATTATAGGACGATGACCCATTTTAAATTGGAAAATAAACCTTTTATCGCTTTTAAGGCCTATAAATTCTACTAAATAGATTTTATGGTGACAGGTTATTTTAGATTATACTATATGGCAAAGCACATGGCATGATTACGTCATCTGATAATATAACTCATACATAATGATCTCAAAAGGGACAATGTTAGCTATAGAGAGAATTATTCCTTCAGAGTTGCACTGTGTTTGAAGTGGGGATGTGATAGTGTAATTGTCTCCCCCCCCCATCCACCAGCGTTGCAGTCACCAGATCGAAGGACGTCCCCTCCTTTGGTCCCCCCATCCCCCAGGGGGTGCTGTTCCCACAGTCGGCGGTGTTCCGAGACCTCCTCCTCAGCAAGGTGATCAACGGCGAGAACGCGGCACACAAGTCGGACAAGTTTCGCGCCATGGCCATGCGCACGCGGCAGGAGTACCTGAAGGACCTGGCCCACAACTTCGCCAGCACCACCCCGGTGGACGCAGCGGTGCCCAAGTTCAGCTTCATCACCCTGGCCGGCAAGAAGAAGGAACGCAGCCGACCACGCCGCAACGCCCACCTCCAGAGCGCTGGGGCGGTTACCTGGGCTGTGGTGACCCACGACTTTGGCCTGTCGGCGGATGTTGGCTGCCTGTTGGTCGTCTCCAACGAGCTCGTGGTGCTGATTGAGGAGGCGTCGAAGGAGGTGGTGTTCAACTGCTACTGCCGGGACGTGATTGGCTGGAGTGCGGCGTGCGGGGGCGTGAAGCTGTTCTACGAGCGAGGGGAGTGCGTGGCGTTTTCAGTCCAGGAGGCATGCTGGGACGACGGCCAGGAGATCACGCAGCGGATGGAGGTGAGAACGTTGCAGTGAGCCTCTAGAGTTATTGAAGGTGTTGATCAAACAAAAATGCCGGAGATGTCCAATCTAGTCCAAGTCATCAAATATATTGTATGTTGGACAAATTGCACTAACCAGTAGATGGCTCACCATTGCTACAAGGCTTCTGAGGTCAAGGATTTCTCATGTAGTTCAAGTTGGCCTGTGCACAAGGTCTCCAGTTGTTTTCAAGGAGGCTCCCAATGGGGGTGATTCATTCCTAATCTTATTAGGCTAAAGAGTTTAAGATAAAGCATTTACTTTGGGTAAAAACACTGTAGTTGATTACTCAGGAGCCGGGAGCTATATCAAGACATAGCCATTAGTCAGCAGACTAGGATCTAGCCTCATGACATTGACTCCTCAACTATACACAGAAAGTTAATTGTGTGCCGTACGATTTACTTTCTGAGATCAGTGAAGGGAAGGGTTTGTACATTAGTGCAGCTGTTGTGAGAGTCTTTGACTGTTGAGACTGGGAGAGATAAGGGTCATACCTGGATCTGTTCCCTCATGATAGCTGGTCCCTGAAGGCTCAGACTCTCCACTGGTTCATTTTAGATCATGAGATTATCCAAAAGTGTGCATAATCTCTGCCGTTTTTAACCGTCTGGTTTATTTCTGGCAAACTTAATCCACACGCTATTTTGTTTGCTGGCAGATCCTGTGGCCAAGTTTTCTGCACAAAATGAAATAAACACATGCTCTGGATTTTAAGAAAGTACCTTTGGATTCCCACACTATGTGATTAGAAACATACTAACACCCTCCCTTTGCTGAGCTGGAATGCTTTCCTGATGTTCCTCACCGAGTTTATAAACCCAGAAACCGAGTGGGTTGTCTTTCTAAATGGAAAGGGATAAATACTTAATCAGCTTGGGAGTTATTAGATTAGGAACAAGCACACAAGTGCCAATTATAGCCTTTACCTCAGGTGAACCAAGGCAATGGTTCACCTTAGCCAACAACTTTTTCCTGTTGTTAATATAAAAAATGAACCACTGATATTCTGATCTTTATCAATACTATGCGTGTCATGGAGTGGCATTCCTGGATGATGAAACTGGATGTTCACTGACATGTTGACATATTACTGCTTTTTACACACTTTCTCTCTTGGTTCACTTTTTGTGATGTGGTGCTGTTTTTATGCCTCCGCCAGGCGATAGCATTATGGTTTCGGGTTGTCCGTCCGTCCGATGTTTGTTAATGCAATATTTCGGGAACGCATTGACGGAATTTCTTCCCCTTTGGTACAAATGTTCACTGGCACTCAAGGATGAACTCCTTAGATCGTGGGGGTCAAAGGTCAAAATTCAAGGTCACTGTGACCTCACAAAATGTGTTTTTGGCCTGATGAACACAATATCTCAAAGGCTTAATGGAATTTGTTCATATTTGGGTAAAATGTCCAGTTGGACTCAAGGATTAACTGATTACATTGTGGGGGTAAAAGGTCAAGGGTCACTGACCTCACAAAAGGTGTTTTTGACCTGCTGAACACAATATCTCAAGAACGGCTTGACAGAATTTGTACATATTTGGCCAAATGTCCAGTTGGACTTAATTAGATTTATTCGATTTTGGTATTCAAATGTCAAAGGTCAAGGTCATCGTGACATCACAAAAGGCACTTTTGAACGCTAACGCTAGCTAGCTAACGCTAATCCTAATGATAATGCTAGATAGCTAACGCTAATTCTAAATGCATTAGCATTTGAGTTTGCATTAGAGTTAGCAATAGCATTAGTTAGCTAGCATTAGCGTTAGGGTTAGGTTAGCAGTTAGTAAGGGTTAGGGATAGGGTTAGTTAGGTTAACTGTAACTGACATTGTTGGGCGGAGGCATTTAGCCGCTACACGGTTTTTCTAGTTGATAATGTTGTGTTAGGCCTAGGCTATATTTTTCCCTTTTTTTGCACAGGTTGTCTTTACAAATAAGAAAAGTTCTTGAAATTGATTCTTAATTGCTAAATAGATGTTGTGCTCATAAAACTTTCATCTTGGAATGTATATTAATGATTATTTGAACTAGATCATATACTAATAATATGGTATACTGTACAATCTAGAACTATTCCAGATTATCAGATTGTTACAACCTGTTTTTAAGGGCCAACATGTCACATCTGCATTACTGACTAACAAGTGTGTCCTCTGGTGTGCTTCTCTGAGTATCAACCCTGTCCTCCTCTGGTCTGCATTTCTATCAACCCTGTCATCTGGTCTGCTTCTCTGAGTGTCAAGCCTGTCATCTGGTCTGGTTCTCTGTGTATAAACCCTGTCCTCTGGTCTGCATCTCTAATTATCAACCCTGTCGTCTGGTCTGCTTCTCTTAGTATCGACCCTGTCGTTCTCTGGTCTGCATCTCTGAGTATCAACCCTGTTGTCTGGTCTGCATCTCTGAGTATCAACCCTGTTGTCTGGTCTGCATCTCTGAGTATCAACCCTGTTGTCTGGTCTGCTTCTCTGAGTATCAACCCTGTTGTCTGGTCTGCTTCTCTGTGTATCAACCCTGTTGTCTTGTCTGCTTCTCTGTGTATCAAACCTGTCCGCTGGTCTGCTTCTCTGAGTATCAACCCTGTCGTCCTCTGGTCTGCTTGGCCCCAGATTGTCACCCGTGGCTGTGAGACGGTGGAGATCACCCTGCGGAGGAACGGCCTGGGTCAACTGGGTTTCCATGTCAACTTCGAGGGAGTGGTGGCCGACGTGGAGCCCTTTGGCTTCGCCTGGCAGGCCGGCCTCCGTCCAGGCTGCCGATTGGTGGAGATCTGCAAGGTGGCTGTGGCATCGCTGTCTCACGAGCAGATGATCGACCTGCTCCGCACGTCAGCCATGGTCAGCGTGGTCATCGTTCATCCGCACGAGGACGGTACTCCCAGGAGGTGAGTTACAATGTCTGCCAGACATGGTATAATGTACCCTGACATGATGGTACTTGTTTGCCTTTTACTATCTGGACATGTTTCCCTTTAAGTCAATCTCGTGTCAGTGATATTACTGTTGTGAAAGCTCCTTGGCAACAAACCGAAAGTTAAGTGCTACAGTACCATTTTCTTTGAAGGATTTCTTCAATGTGTGTGACCACTTTGATCTCTCAGATTTTACTGTGCAGCCCACGTACTTTCAAAGCTACATTTTCAATTTAACTTTATCTAGTGGCAAACTCCAGTCCCAAAATATGGTGGTGGAGGCTGTAGCTTACGAGGTAGAGCGGGATGTCCAATGATCATAGGGCCGGCGGTTAGAATCCTGACTCCTCCTGTCCACATGTCAAAGTGTCCTTGGGCAAGACACTGAACCCCAAATTGCTCCCAAAGAGCAGGTTGGCACCCTGCATGGCAGCTGCCGCCATTGGTGTGTGAATGGTTAAGTGAGAGGCCTTCATTGTAAAGCGCTTTGGATAAAAGCGCTATATAAGTACAGTCCATTTACCATTTGGTGCTCATTAAGCTTTGTGTATCCTGGAAAATCATCTAACAACCAACAATCTCACAAACAGGCACATCAAATTGCAGAGGGACAGGAGGAAAAACTGTTTTCCATCTAGATTTATAAAAATAAAAATCTTTCTCTAATCTGATATATTATTTTACTATCGTAGTGTAGATAAAGGTTGGAGACAGACAAAACAAACAATAAGGAATAGATATCAGACATTCCCACAGTTTAGTCATTCTGTGTCAGTTGGGGTGTTGTTGATAAACTGTAAATAACGTGACAGAGAATGAGTCACAGGGGTGAACGAAAGGCTGTGAGTCACAGAGACACACGTCACTACAAGACCTGGGTTTTGTTTTTCCGTTTAAAATTGGCACTGGCATTTGAATTTATCTCTGGAGTTGACAGTGTTTGACCCGACCCCACATCTGATCCCAAGTATCTGATCCCTAACTAAGATTCTCCTGTTCTTATCTTGAGAGTAAAGCCTTGGTTAGACTCCCAAGCAGACGCAGACAAGTAGTGTGTGTGGACACCGCAGACAAGTAGTAGTTTTGTTTATACTTCTTTCTGGAGTTGGCTTGGAGGATGCATTCCACACACATGTGCAATAGATCACTACAAATCAAATCAACATTAACCTACTTCTTAGATAACTACCAACAAACATTGCACAGTGCAATATGGTAAATGGACTGCACTTATATAGAACTTTTATCCAAAGCGCTTTACAATGAAGGCCTCTCATTCACCCACTCACACACCAATGCCGGCAGCTGCTACAGTATGCAAGGTGCTATCCTGCTCATTGTGAGCAATTTGGGGTTCAGTGTCTTGCCCAAGGACACTTCAACATGTGGACAGGAGAAGCCAGGATTTAAACCGCCACCCCTACTGTGGGGTTGTTACCACCACTAAAATGGACAGTCTGAGCGGCCAACACTGGTGTAGTGTTGCGTGGGTGGAGAAGGATGGAGGTCCAATGCCAGGTAAGGTGCCCAAAAAAGTGAGGGATTTATTCCACCAGTGTCAAAATACAAAAATAAGAATTAATCAATAATAATTAAAATAGAAGTAATAATATCCGTGTACACAAAGGGCAAAGTCAACTTAGTCAACTAAATTCAACTTATAGCAGAGAATAACACGGCAGAATGCTCCGCAGCCTCTCGGCAAGGTCTGAGGCCATTTATCCCCACATCTCCACGGGACCTGAGAGGAAGAGACCAATAGACCAGAAGAAGAGGGGACATTTCCAGACCAGACAATTAGTGCACCACCATAAATATGGGCGCGTAAAGGCACGCTCCCATTTACCGGACTGACACGACACGGCTCCAAAGTACTATTGTCTCACCGCTCCAAACAAACAATTTCTTCCCACTACACACTCAGAGGTCGAACTGTCGGCAATCCGACTTGGTATAAGAAAGGGTTAGAAGGGACACAATGTGCTTCATGCAACATACAGAGCGCTTCATACATTTCCATAAAATCATACCAAACAGCTAGTCTGCATTATACAGCTGTTCATGCCAGTAAGCGATGCGCTGAACCCGCATTGAATGGCGAGTGCGCCCGCTGACTGACAGCAATGCGGGAATAGTTAACGAGGCACGGGAGAGCCTGTTCACACCTACGATCACTGGATGACTCGCTCTACCACTCCACTACTGAAAAAAGACATGTTGAAGCTCGTTTAAAGTTTGCCAAACAACATTTGGACAAGTCAGTGAACTACTGGGAGCATGTACTCTGGTCAGATGAGACCAAAATTGAACTTTCTGGCCGTCACACAACACACCATGTTTGGAGGAGAAATGGCCCTGCACATCACCTGAATAACACTATACCAACAGTGAAGTTTGGAGGTGGAAGTATCGTGGTGTGGGGCTGTTTCCTGACCCACAGCCGCCCACAGTCACGCGGCTGTCACACCGAGTCAGGCACAGCCGGCCAGTAGAGGTCACTGGTAGACCCGTCTCCAGCCTCTGTGTTTCACATAGCTTATGGCATCAGTCCAAGCTAAAACCTCGTCATCCGTCAGGGATTAGCTGCAGTGACCTCTCTTTAATGACGGCTTTCCGCCAAGGGTGAAGAGCACAGCGAGTTCGTAGCAAACTTGACCTTGTGCACCTGTCCCTGTGGGAGCTTGGGTCAGTGATATTCTACTGTATGACCAGGCTGTTGCTGTTTAGCCTGCAGTAGTGTTTGCTGTACCACCTGTTTATCTGTTTATTTATTTGATTATTTATCTCTCTCACAGAAGTTGGACAGGTTCCTGACTCTTTACCCATGGAGTCAATATCGCAGCTTGTAAATTAATTAATTCCACACCCTGCTAATCCAACCTCAGACATCCGAACCCATCGGGAGTGAGGGTCACTGGGATATCTGAAATGTTCGTAACTCTGAAAGTGATGTCAAAATACAACAAAATAGAATATTTGTTTTGTTTACACTCAGAAAAGATCAATAAATACACTCAGAATAAATCAAAAAATCGAAAAGGCATTGAAATTACAATCAAATAACCAACTTTGCTTTTTGTGCTAACCATCATGTAATATTACAGTAAAATGTTCAATTTGATGACTACTTACGGCTACGTCCGGTTTTCACGCCCGTTTGGTTGAATGGACTGGGGCAGCTGTAGCTCAGGAGGTAGAGTGGGTCGTCCAACGATCATAGGGTCGGCGGTTCAAATCCCAGCTCCTCCTGACGACATGTCGAAGTGTCCTTGGCAAGATGCTGAACCTCGAATTGCTCCCAATGAGCAGGCTGGCACCTTGCATGGCAGCTGCCGCCATTGGTCTGTGAATGTGTGTGGATAAAAATGCTATGTAAGTGCAGTCCATTTACTTTTTGGATGTCTGATGTTTGGATCTCTGATGTTCTGTTGTGTTTGTATCCCCCCAGAAGCTGCTCAGAGCTTTACCATACGCCCGTGGTGGAGTTCAAGCCGGACCACGAGGGTGGTCCAACCCCATTCAGGATGGCTGCCGCGGCCTGGCGCCGTGTCTCTGCCGTGCCTGTTGGGCAGCCACCCTTGACCCGGGCCTCGCCAACCCAGGGACCCAGTCCTGGCCAGCAGATGTTCCAGTACGTCCACGGGACCATCTCACGTAGCACCTCCTTCGACAGGAAGCTCCAGGATGGGACCAGGTAGCCTACTTTTATATTTTACCTCACACTCTTTTTTAGTATTTTTTAAGTAGTTATTTTGATACCTTGCCTGAGCCTGAGCATTCATATTAAGATTGATCAGTCAGCCGTCATGTCCCAGCCTACCTCCCACCACTGCAGTCAACCACACAAACTAGCTGGGACACGCTGTTAGCTTCTAGGTAGGTAGCTAAAGTATCTATAGCATGCTGGGAAGGATCAATTTAGCTAGCTATCTACCCAGCTATTTTGCAGGTATTAGGACCAAAATAATTTAGTCATGCCATGATGGTGAAGATCAACTGCTTTGAATGATCTAGTTATGCTCGTAGCTAGCTAGCTAGATTATTGCTGTTGGTCCTGTGATATTTACTGTAGCTAGCTAGTTAGGTAGCTGAGATAGGCCTACATCAGAGACAGTGTTGCCAGATTGGGCGGGTTCACGCCCAATTGGGCTTCTTTTGATCACGTTTGGCCGGAAAAAATAGCATTGGGCGGTTGGGCTGGAAAAAATAGCATTGGGCGGGCGTTTAAAAATAAAAAAAACTGGCGGGACAGACGGTTCAATTTTATCCAATGATGTTAATAGGGTGGGAGATGTGCACCTGTCTAATAGGGGCGAGGGAGCTCTCCCTGTTCAATGCATTTGATTCACATGGTCAAGGCGAAGGTCGAGGTCGGAGTCAAATCTAGCTCGCTACCCCCGAAGAAACCTAAAGATGCCAACGTGGGGATGTGGGATCAGCAGGTTTCTGTCATGATCACCGCATCGATGCCTTTTGGCTGGAGGTAGAGGCCTTTAAAGATGCCGGAGGAAATCTGTGCTTTCAGGATGTGGCACTTGGCGCAATCATATTGCTCACTCTGCCCATATCAAATGCTCATGTGCCCATATCAAATGCTCATGTGGAGAGAGCATTTTCCCAAGTGACGCTAAAGATGATGGAAGAAATCTCACGGGATTACCGCTGCTTTCTGCCGCATAGACGCGCTCAGTCTAACACGGAGCGGTTTGACGTCTGTTCCACCCTCCCCGACAGCTTTGACTCAACCATCTATTAATACTTGCTAATTAGCAAGTTCACCACATGTACATAGTTTTACATTGACGAGTTACGTTAGAAGTTGGAATGGACTCCTGGCCTGTTCGGCGTGACGGTAAGACATGTTTACTTGATACTATACAGCAGGTGTTTCTGGATGTCGCATCATTGAGTGATTCATTACTTGTGTCTCTGCCTGCTTGCCTGCCTGAGTGTCACACTCCTGACTCGGTTATTGTAGGCGAGCAGGCAGGGTATTCATGGGTGGTTATACAGGTGGTTATATAGGCCTACCATTGGAAGTTGTGTAGCCTAGTCCACTTGTCACATTCTGCGGTTTCTTGTCACCACTAAAGCTTGTTATCTAGCTTGTCATCTTGAGTTGCTCTCTTGTCTATGACCGCAGCTCCGCCGTTCCTCTGTTCATGATATATCCATGCTTCTCATGTGTTATAATTTGTTGCCTGCATTATCATTTCTTTGACTATTTGATGGGATTACGCAACTTTCTCTCTGTCATAGGGTGTGTGTGTGTGACATATGTGTAGGCGTGTGTTGCAGTTTACCACGAGTTATTATTATTTTCGGTATTTCAACTGAAAGGCATTTTTCTTAGCATGCACTGCTATATATTATATACTATAATATTTGGACGGTTTTTTATCACATTCGGCGGATTTTGAGCACTCATTGGGCTGGAAAACATCACACCAATCTGGCAACCCTGATCAGAGAGCAGAGCTGAAGAGCACCCGTTCAGCTGACCCCAGCTGTGTCGAACCCAGCTGCTCATAAACTGCAACGGTGATGCACCACCAGTATGTTTGACATTTGTCACCTCTAAGTACTCTGTCACTGTAGCCTACATTCTGACGACATGCATCTCGCTCTCTGAGTGCCCACAGTTGGGTCAATCAAAAGCCTCATGCTCTACTAGGGCTGTCTTCAACTCAGGATTTTGTGATTCGACTCAGACTAGGTGTTCAAAGCGACGCGTCAATGTGTTTTTTCTCTTTCTCCTGGCTATCAGAAAATCACTTGACATCAAGTTTCCGTGATTATTTTGGTTAGGCCTATATTGGTAGCCTATAGAAACAATCAATTGTTGCCAAGGCACATTTCTGAGTAGGTTAGGCTATTTGAAATCAACGAAAATGACAGTTACATAATTACAGCATTTTAAATAGCTAGAATAGCCTGGCTATCGGTTTGTGGAATAAGATGGAGGGATGCTTTGTTTTGTTCAATCTTTTTCTGAACGAACTTTCGTCCATTTAGGTTATGCTTGAATAGCCTTTATTGGGCTATTTTACCTTGATTGGTGTTTATTATTTTCCGTTGAACAAAAAAGTAGAATAAAGTTTCAAAATAAACTAGGGCTGCGAGCAGCAGTGAGCGGGCCCTCGCACCCCATGCGTGTCGGGGTGCTGCGCCGTTAAAGGCTGTGCTATTTCGGTGTGCAGTACTGAGAGAAACTTCCTGTCACCAATAGGTGGCGCTCTAGGCGTGACAATACCGAAGCATAGATGTGTTCAGGACGGTACCTTGATGAAGCGTGAGAAATGTTGAGTAAATCGGATAACGTATGTAGGAGTTATGAGGACTTCCTGTTTCACCAGTAGGTGGCGCTGTAAGTGTGACTCAATACCGACACATAGATGGGTTCAGAAGGCCACCTTCATGAAGCGTCAGCAATTTGGTGCAAATCGGAGGATGTATGCAGGAGTTATGAGGACTTCCTGTTTCACCAATAGGTGGCGCTATTCGTATGACGCAATACTGACACATAGATGTGTTCAGGACAGAACCGTCATGAAGCGTGAGCTATATCGGACAAATTGGATAATGTATGGAGGAGTAATGAGGACTTCCTGTTTCACCAATAAGTGGCGCTATAAGTATGATGCAATACTGACACATAGATGTGTTCAGGACAGAAGCGTCATGAAGTGTGAGATATATGGGACAAATTGGATAATGTATGGAGGAGTTATGGGGACTTCCTGTTTCACCAATAGGTGGCGCTATAAGTATGATGCAATACTGACACATAGATGTGTTCAGGACAGAACCGTCATGAAGTGTGAGATATATCGGACAAATTGGATAATGTATGTAGGAGTTATGAGGACTTCCTGTTTTACCAATAGGTGGCGCTATAAGTATGACGCAATACTGACACATAGATGTGTTCAGGACAGAACCTTCATGAAGCGTGAGATATATCGGACAAATTGGATAATGTATGGAGGAGTTATGAGGACTTCCTGTTTCACCAATAGGTGGTGCTATAAGTATGATGCAATACTGACACATAGATGTGTTCAGGACAGAACCGTCATGAAGCGTGAGATATATCGGACAAATTGGATAATGTATGTAGGAGTTATGAGGACTTCCTGTTTTACAAATAGGTGGCGCTATAAGTATGACGCAATACTGACACATAGATGTGTTCAGGACAGAACCTTCATGAAGCGTGAGATATATCGGACGAATTGGATAATGTATGGAGGAGTTATGAGGACTTCCTGTTTCACCAATAGGTGGCGCTATAAGTATGACGCAATACTGACACATAGATGTGTTCAGGACAGAACCGTCATGAAGCGTGAGATATATCGGACAAATTGGATAATGTATGTAGGAGTTATGAGGACTTCCTGTTTCACCAATAGGTGGCGCAATAAGTATGATGCAATACTGACACAAAGATGTGTTCAGGACAGAACCGTCATGAAGCGTGAGATATATCGGACAAATTGGATAATGTATGGAGGAGTTATGAGGACTTCCTGTTTCACCAATAGGTGGCGCTATAAGTATGACGCAATACTGACACATAGATGTGTTCAGGACAGAACCGTCATGAAGCGTGAGATATATCGGACAAATTGGATAATGTATGGAGGAGTTATGAGGACTTCCTGTTTCACCAATAGGTGGCGCAATAAGTATGACGCAATACTGACACAAAGATGTGTTCAGGACAGAACCGTCATGAAGCGTGAGATATATCGGACAAATTGGATAATGTATGGAGGAGTTATGAGGACTTCCTGTTTCACCAATAGGTGGCGCTATAAGTATGACGCAATACTGACACATAGATGTGTTCAGGACAGAACCGTCATGAAGCGTGAGATATATCGGACAAATTGGATAATGTATGGAGGAGTTATGAGGACTTCCTGTTTCACCAATAGGTGGCGCAATAAGTATGATGCAATACTGACACAAAGATGTGTTCAGGACAGAACCGTCATGAAGCGTGAGATATATCGGACAAATTGGATAATGTATGGAGGAGTTATGAGGACTTCCTGTTTCACCAATAGGTGGCGCTATAAGTATGACGCAATACTGACACATAGATGTGTTCAGGACAGAAGCGTCATGAAGCGTGAGATATATCGGACAAATTGGATAATGTATGGAGGAGTTATGAGGACTTCGTGTTTTATGGCGAAATGTCAAACTTTGGCGGGGCGCCACGGCAAGGGTGTTTGGTGAAAACTAAATTTTTTTGATAACTTTTGATCACAAAGGTCTTAAGATGAAGCTGACCCGATATGAAGTTGATCGGATGAAATCTGTAGGAGGAGTTCGTCGAAGTACGAGGCATGGAAATGGTAAAAACAAGGACAAAATGGCACATAAAGAGCAAAATGGCGGACTTCCTGTTGCATGTTGGGTATAGCTCCAAGAGACATTTAAGTGTGGCTCGATGAAATACATATGCCCACCAAATTTCGTTCGCCTACATCCAACTGAAAGGTGGGGCTCGCCATTTTAAACTTTCCAGGGGGCGCTCTTGAGCCGTTTTGCCACGCCCATTTCCGTCACCAATGAAATATCCGATTTTCACCAGGACTGATGTATCTGCAAAGTTTCATCCGTTTTCATCGATGTTTAGCCCGCCAAAAAGGCATTTGTTTGGGGAGAAGAAGAAGGTAGGAGAATAATAATCCTTCGAAATACAATAGGGCCTCGCACCGCCAGTGCTCGGGCCCTAATTATTAGCCTTGCTCATAATTTCCGCTCCGCTAAAATCCTCTCCGCTGTCTCCGAATGTGTTTGATAGCTTGTTTCAAGTGCAGCCCATCCCTCTTTCTTACATTGTCCATGGTTTGGACCACTAATAATCGAGATAATTAATAGACAGGTTATCAATATCTTAAACATTTTGTCTTCATATCCATTTTGTGACATCGGGAGATTCGTTCCCCCCCATATGTCTAGGCTGAGGGGAGACCGCCGGAGTCGGGAGAGCTGTGAAACTTTCAACTCAAAATTGCAGGCTGCACAATAAAAGACACCTGTTTTCTTGTTAAACATGAATCATCTAGCATTGTCCATCTATTTCGGATGCTGTGGTGGCTGGACTCGGTTGACCTTTGACATTTGGACACTCACAAAGTACTATTATAACACTTCAGATTGAATTCACCAGTACCTACCACAGGGTTCTCCTCCCAAGGACCAACACAATCACACAACCTTGTCAAATGAGGACGAGAAATACAACAGAGTAGAGTAAAAGAAACATACTTTATTACCTTACAATTGCAGCAAAGGGACGGTTACACAGAGACACAAGGGGTATCTGAGTAAGCGCGCCGACTCAAGTCGGAACGTTCTGTATATACTATTCCACACAATACATTGGCGCGTGACTACATGTGTTAGTACCTGATTGGTTGAAACTCATATCTAATGCTTGTCCTATGAGCTTACTACTTTCGTTTTCCATTCAGCCGATGTGATTAGGGTGTTCTCTGTTAGTTACATTTTACTGCAACACAGACAGGCTTTTCATTGTGAGGTTGTGTGTCCTTGGCAGTCAACTTATCTGCTACTGGAACACAGATAATAACTTTTCATGCGTACTACTGTATGTGTTCTGGAAAAGTACAAAGTGTACAGCAGTATTGAAGCTTAACTAGGCCTAAATAGACAGGCCTTGTATTAAACAACTATAATAGCACTTAATCAAAAATACCTTTCACAATGCCCCCATGTTTTTATACAGTTTCACATATCCTACATTAGGGTTAGTCGATTAGGGATAGTCTCCTCAACTGCGCATTTGAATGCTTGCGCGAATCGGCTCATACGTTGGGCAGCAGTCAACAAGGAAATGTTTTGGCTGTCACTAAAGCATTTTCACAGACGTTAGAGCTCAAGCTGTCTATGGGAGACCCTATTTTTTACCATTGGATATACAAGAAGATTGATTTAGGAAAGCAGTGTGATATTCCATTTGGGAAATGCACGTGATTGCTGGCGCATAGTAGGCTAGGCTAGGCTAGACGCTTAGCGGAGGGGAGAGGGGCTCCCTGCCTTCTTCCCTCTGCTATATCAGTCTTAACTCTTCTTTTACAGCCCAACAAATAGCTACGGTAATAGCCTAGGTCTAAAACGAATAATTGGCCTGTCCTTGATCTTAGTCCAGCTCCTAGTCCTTGACAGTGGAGCAGAAAACGACTGCTCGACTTAAAGAATCTCTGTCGACTTAAGGGTCTCCGACTGATGATTCGACGCGTCGACTTTCAGGGGGCAGCCCTATGCTCTACATTAACATATAAAAGTCAAAAGTGCTCCTCTATTGCAAAAAAAGTCATTTGTTTGCTTGATTGGGTGTTGTATAAGCTGGGTGTGTAATCTCTGATCTTAAAACACACAAGGCCTGTCCCACTTTGTCCAGTGCTGCGTTTTTGTCCAATCAGATGTTAGGTTTGAGACAACCTAAATAAGGGCAGGGAAAGGGAAAACTCAGGCTTTGCCTGATTTCCAACAGTGTCTCCATTAGCTTCCATTGAGTTCTGTCTATTTGTATATTAAAGATTTCCCTATAGAATTCTGGATTTAAAATATCTGTTAAATTTTATAATTCTCCTGATGGACACAATGGGGACCTCTGTCCTTAGTGTACCTCGCGCTATAATTTGCATACCCCTTGAATAATTAGGTCAAGGTTTCTAATGTGATTAGCATAACATTAACATGTGGCTAACACATGACTGGAAAAACAAGTTTGAGTCTGACAGGAAACAAAACAACATAACAGACTGTCAGGTTATATTCCACCACCCCCGCAATAACACAGCAAATCAGGCTCTAGTCCACAGTCCCGATCCTGTACCTACAAGAACATATGTTACGGTCAATGTGAGAAAACGGGGAATGTGAGCTTTTCCCGGTTATTGCACACATTCCCCGACCTCGCGGGGAATGTAGGAGAAACATGTGCGTTTCTCACATCTTCCGGGTAATGTGCACATTCTCCGACCTTGCGGGACATGTGAGAAATTGGTTAGTATTTCTCACATCTCCCGTACGGTCGGAGATTGTGCACATTAACCGGGAAATGCTTACAATTCCCGACCTTGCGGTAAATCTAGGAAAGCGCAAACGTATGCAAAACTTCTGCGCAGCCGGGTGGTGGGAGAGGGCTTATGTGACGCCTCAGGGCGTGCACCATAAGAGGCAACGACGGTAGTTGAGCTAACGTTACTGGCGCACACCTGTGAGAGATTATTCGTCTTTTCGTCTGTCTTTCGGCTAGCTAACGTGTAGGGTTCCTTTGGAGGTTCCCACCTTCCTGTGGTTGCAATTTTCTTTTTGCGTTTGTTAACTTGATCACCAGTGTAGGCCTATCCTCCTAATACTACTTACACTGTGTGCAGCATAGGCTATATTACTGTTCAAGGTAGACCACAGACTGTTACTAACTGTAGGGGAGGACCGGGACGAATGAAACACTTTTTGGTTTGATCAGATTTACACAGAAATTAATAAAGATGGAGACTAAATTTTTTGATGACAAACAACTTGTACATGTCCTTTACTAACCTATTAGTTGTAATTTTCGTTCTGTGGTGTAACAGTTCAATTCAAGACGGCCGAGAACAGAAGATGTGCATTGTTTCTCTTGTCCCTGCCGTGCGGGGCGAGTGAAACAGATGAGTGGGACGAGTGAAACAGTGAGATTGTTTTGCTTATTGTGTTGCGTAGCCTCGCGGCTTGTAGGCTAATTATCTTAACTTTCAACACATGTATAATTAGACCCAATTTAATGTTTCTATTAATGCAATTGATGCTATGTATTCGAAAACCATGGGCAAAATGTCTAGCGCTCTCTCGTTCTAAGCGCACGAGCCCTCTCCCACCACCCGGCTGCGCAGAGGTTTTGCATACGGTTGGACTTTGCTAGATTTACCGCAAGGTCGAGAATTGTAAGCATTTCCCGGTTAATGTGCACAATCCCCGACCTTGCGGGAGATGTGAGAAATACTAACCAATTTCTCACATCTCCCGCAAGGTCGGGGAATGTGCACATTACCCGGGAGATGTGAGAAACGCACATGTTTCTCCTACATTCCCCGCGAGGTCGGGGAATGTGCGCAATAACCGGGAAAAGCTCACATTCCCCGTTTTCTCACATTGACCGTAACACATGTTACGATTGACCGTAACACATATGTGGTTAGAATAGATATTATAATTTTTTATTTAACCTTTAATTAACCAGGAAGTCCCATTGAGATGAAGAATTACTTTTCCGTGTCTCCTCACGTAAAAAGCGCCCCGCCGATCACCATGCCTCCATTTCACGGTCCCCTTCTCCCAACAGTAAACGCTGCCGACTGTCTCCCTCAGCTCTCCCCGGCTCCTCTCTCACTACACCGGCTACTAGTGCAGACACGACTAACGTTAGCCTAGCCAGCGCTAGCCATCCACCCCCTCTCGCAGCGACAAATGCCAGCCTTTCAATTTTCTCAACTCCTCCAGAATACATCCTCGTGGGTGATTCCATAGTTAGATCTGTTCCGATCCCCAAGGGCATTGCAATTTCATTTGCAGGTGCTAAAATCCTCGACTTAGTTGAATCGTGGAAAAATATCTGTCTGCTCACACTGTGATTGTCCACGTAGGCATAAACGATATCAGGTGCAGTCAATCAAAGAAAGAACGCAATACCTACGGGTACCCCAAAATCACAGAGGACTTTGAAGTTCTTGCAACAGCGATTGCCAACCTAGGCAAAAACTGCATATTCTCAGGTCTAATTCCCACCTACCGAGGGAACTCAGCCACTTCATCAGCCACTTCGACTATTTCTGGACTGAGAAACGTCTTTACAAGTTTGACAATCTCCACCCCAACATCAACGGGGTATCAGTCCTGGCGAAGAATTTCAGATGCCATATTTCCTCGCTCGAAGATTGACGTCACCAATGCCCCACTCAGTACGAGAATAGGCCTACAGTAGAAATATATTACACCGCAGGCATCCCCCCCATTTCACTTACTGCCGTCCCAATTACAGTCCACCTGCCCGTGTTGTGACGGTAGCAGCCTTTCCACGCGATAGCTCCCCCCTCCCTCTCATCCCAGTTATAGTAAATGATAGGAGTCCACATGTATATCCCCATCATGTGCGGATGTCTGACAGACTACACCTCCGCCCGTTATCTCTGGCCCCCTCTGTTGACAACACCGTCACGCCCACCCCCCATGAAACTGGCCCTTCTTTTTCCACAACCCAAGATGACCCATTTGATCATTTCAACAAAAAAGGCTTGCATATCATCCATTTGAATGTACGTAGCCTGCTACCAAAACTACCTGAAGTGCAATTACTAGCAACAAATACAAAGGCATCTGTGATTGCAATAACGGACAGCTAGCTAGCTTGATGATACGGTTCAACAACGAAATTCAAATACCTGGTTTTGTTGTGACTAGGAATGACCGAAACAGAGAAGGAGGAGGGGTCTGTATGTACATCCGTGCCAATATTGAATTCAACCCCAGAAATGACCTACATAGAGATGACTTGGACACGGTCTGGGTTGATGTGCTGTTACCAAAATCACGCCCTATTCTGGTGGGTTGTTGCTATCGACCCCTAAAATGCTCAAACTTTTTTCATCTCCTAGAAGAATCCTGCGCATATATTGAAATTTTTTTGGATCAAGAGGTTATTGTCACTGGTGATTTTAACTGTAATGTCCACCCAGCTAGTCACATAAACAATGGTCTTTTTGCAGATTTTATGAACTTTTGCTCAGTCTTTGATTTTACACAATTGATTGATGATTTTACGAGTCACTAAAAACAGTAGAACTACAATTGACCTGATATTGACATCGGAAAAATCAGTCAGTATGGGTGATACCTATAGGAATCAGTGATCACTTTGTACTGCACATACTGCACAAGAAATATCGGTCGCAGACAGATAGGAAACCACAGCACGGTCAGGATCAGGTCAATGAAAAATTACAACCTGGAAAATTTCCAACAACTGCTGCAATTGGAAGACTGGAGTGAGGTAACAGAGTGTGACGAAGCTGAGGAAGCTTGGATCACAGTGAAAGATACAGTACAATCCTATCAGTTTTAGACAAAGCTTGCCTCACCAGGCTAATCGGAGTCAAACAACGCTCTGAACACTGGATAGACTCGGACATCTTGAAAGTAATTAGGTTAAGAGACAAAACTCTGGCTACCTTTAGAAAATGCAGGGATAGTGCCTTATTTGATGAGTATCGACACATGCAAAATAAAGTAACCAACCGGGTGAAAAAGGCCAAAATGGAATACTACAAAACAAAAATCCAAGAATTTAAAAACTCCCCCAGCTTCATCAAGGATTGGTTTGGTCATTCACAAAGAATTTTGCCCTGACAGTGCAAGAGTGGCTCAAAAATGTAATGATTTCTTCACCACAGTAGCTTCAACTCTGGTGGAGAAGCTACCTCAACCCACCGGTGAGTTTGGCAGAAAATGTGTTACATTTTTATTCAGATAAGGTTGCACAGGATTCCTTCAAATTACAACCAGTTGACAAGGCTCTGTGAAAACTATCAATACCCTTAGCAAGGAAAAAGCCACAGGAATAGATGGCCTACCAGCGAGGTTTATCATGGACGGCGCAAACCAGATTAGTGAACCTCTAACACATATCATTAATCTATCACTGAAGCAAGGTATTGTACCCGATGACCTAAAATGTGCTCAAGTTGTTCCATTGCACAAAAAAGGAGATGGGACAAATGAGGGTAACTATCGCCCAGTTTCCATTCTCAGCGTCATCTCAAAAATACTTGAGAAGATCATTTTTAATCAGTTATCAGACTTCCTGAATCAGACTGACCTCCTTTATCAGTTCCAGTCTGGTTTTCGACCTGGATACTCCACCGATGCTTGCCTGATTGAACTCACGGACCATATTAGAACCCAGATGGATAGCGGTAAACAAACTGTTATGGTTCTGATTGACCATCAGGAAGCTTTTGATACTGTTGACCATCAGATCCTGCATGAGAAACTTGAGGCCTGCGGAATGGACAATGGGTCAGTGAAATGGTTCAGGTCATATCTGACGGGAAGGACCCAGGTCGTGAGCATAAAGGGTCTTGTATCCCCATACAATCAAATCACATGCGGGGTGCCGCAGCATCCTCGCTCCATTGCTCTTCTCCCTGTACGTCAATGACATGGTGTCTGCAGTATCCTGCAGACTCCTACTGTACGCTGACGACTCTGCACTTCTGGTATCAGGAGACGACCCTGTAGTAATTCAAGCCGATCTCAGTAGACTAAATACATGGCTAGTTGATAACAAACTATCGATTCACCTGGGTAAAACTGAGTCTATTCTATTCAGCTCAAAACACAAATTAAAGGAATGCTCCCAACTCGAGATCAGCTGTAATGGCACCAGTGTGGTGTCTAGAGACTGTGTTAAATACCTAGGTGCAGACCTCGGCCAAACACTCTCAGGGAGAACTATGGCCCTAAAGTTGATAAAAAAAAGTGAATACCAGGGTAAAATGTCTGCACCGAAAAAATATGTTTTTATCACTGGAGACAAAGAAATTGCTTGCCAACTGCATGATCCTTAGCCAATATGATTATGCTTGTACATATTGGTATAGTGGTATTACAGCAAAAAGTAAACACATGCTACAAACTAGTCAATAAGACTATACGTCTGGTCTTAAATTTGCCACCTCGAACCCACATTGAGCCATCTCATTTCAATGAGTTAGGATGGCTCCCTGTGGAGCAGAGGGTCTCCTATTTGAAACTAAGGCATATGTATAGTATGATTAATGGAGCCGCCCCCAGCTACCTATGCTCTCGTATTGTGCTGCGTGGCCAGGTCCACGGACGACAACTTCGTTCTGGGCAGCTCTCAGTCATGAACCTAGAAAGAGCCCCAACTCCCAGAGCGGCTTTCTCACTCTCTGCCCAGGGCCATCCAAAACTCCCCCACTACCGCTGGCTTCAAGAGGAGTGTGAAGCGTCATCTGCAACACCAGGCTGCAGTGGGTGCTTCATAATCACTCTTGAGGAATTAGAATATGCATTTGTCCAAGGCTTCAATGTAAGTTATGCTCTCCTAGAATCATGTATTTTCTATTTTATCTATGTGTTTTATTTTATTTTATTAATTGTTTATCTTACTTATTGTATTCTTATTTATTGTATTTTTGGGACCACATTGGAAACAAGTCAATTGACTTTCATGTGTTATCCTTGTATAAATGTTCTTTGTACTAAATAAAATCAATCAATCAATCAATCAAGGGAGACCTAGCCAGGACAGGCAGGAGCATCATTAAAAACACACAGTTACGGACAGACGGCACCAGTGGAAACTCATTCAAAAGTACCAAAAAAAAAAAAAAAAGTATATGGGAACTCAAATTTCAAGAGATATTTTCAGAGTCCGTTTCGCAACCAGGTGAATTAAAAGCATGTCAGGTGGGATGAAGCCAATATAAAGCCTCTATAGCCCATTTTCCATTAAGAAGATAATTCACTCAAAAGAGATGCATATCTAAAAGTTACTGAGACATGACTGATGGGAAAAGAATGACATTGATTAAACACCAATTTTGACACGCTAGTTTAATACGATCGCTAGGGGTGGATTAGAGTTGATTCGACATTCATGTGGTGTAAAAAGGTTGGTAAGATATAAGACTGAAATGCTCAAAATGCGTGAAATGATTTATGTCCCCCGCATACCAAGGACGTTCACCTCAATAGATTGCCGCATGCCCAATAGGTAATATTTATACTCCATTCGCTACATTGTTGTTGTAAAATGCTTTAGCGAGCTGCTAAAATGCACATCAACATGGAGCATTATGACGTCGAGTTAACTCACTAGAATCATTCTGTTAATGGAAAACCCCTGCCTCTTACATAGATTTAGGTGTTAATTCACTTGAAAATCTTATGGAAAAAGGCCTTGTGAGGAGGAGTTGCCCTATGAGTGGCTGCTATGTGAAGCTGCTGTTACTTTTTCGTTGGTAGCGGTGCGGGTGATGGGGTCAGCTAGCCCGGCTTATTGTCGTGTGAATTATTGAACTGTTGTATCAAGGCTCTCTCCTCTGCAGTCCCTCCCGCTCTCCCGCTGAGGACTGTCCTCAATCTCTCTCTCTCTCTCTCTCTCTCTCTCTCTCTCTCTCTCTCTCTCTCTCTCTCTGTCTCTCTCTCTGTCTCCCTCTCTCTCACACACACACACACACACACACACACACAGACCTGTGAGCTGGGAGACGCTTCTCCAGTATGGTAGTGTTCTGTTACATGTCACCTGTGTGAGGGAGGGTGTGTCAGGTTGGGTGAGGTGTGCGTGTGTGTGTGTGTGTCCCCGCGCGTGTCCTAACAGTAGTGCGTAGTATGCACTCATATGTGCAGATGCAAGAAGCCTATGGGGGTATTTGTGGTTGAGTGGGAGTGTTAATGTGTGTTTATGTGTGTTTGTGTGTGAGAGACGTTTGACCTTCATAGAAAGCATAGCGCTGCCTGCTTGCTGCTGTCTTTTTTCCTTGTTGTGGTTTGACTGAGATGAAGTGCCCTGCTCCTGGCCAATGCCTCCACAGGACATTTTGGCATTGATTGCTCTTCCATGAAAAGACAAGTCTATTTTCAGACAGGTGTCATCCCTGAACTGTGTCTCTGAATGTCTGTGAAAGACCAAACGGAACATGAAAGCTGGTGGGATCTAAAGCCACATCCGTTGGGCCTGTAGCACTAGCCTGGTGAGGTAGCATGGTCCTGTAGCACTAGCCTGGTGAGGTAGCATGGTCCTGTAGCACTAGCCTGGTTCTGTAGCTCTAGCCTGGTGAGGTAGCATGGTCCTGTAGCACTAGCCTGGTGAGGTAGCATGGTCCTGTAGCACTAGCCTGGTGAGGTAGCATGGTTCTGTAGCTCTAGCCTGGTGAGCTAGCCTGGTCTTGTAGCACTAGCCTGGTGAGCTAGCCTGGTCTTGTAGCGCTAGCCTGGTCCTGTTGCACTAGCCTGGTGAGCTAGCCTGCTCTCACACACTCGCTTTCTTTTTTCACGGTTGGTTTTGGCCTCTGTCCTATAGACGGCAGACACATGGCTCTCTCTCTCTGGTTCACATCATGTGATTCATTGTTCTGATTCATTGGAGGTTGATCCAGTTGTCTGTGATTACATTCTTGCGACGGCCATTTGGTCACACCCCAGCATGATATTGATCTCTGTGGGAGAGAAGAGGCTGATCAGTCAGTCTTAATGAAGAAAGTGACATGCGTCTACAAAGCTTGGTCTTTGTACACAAAAGAGAAACATTTACCTCATCCTAATAGTAATTCCACATTCATATGAAACATTTCAACATTTTCCCTCCCCCTTTTGAGTGACAATAACATAACAAACACATACAGTATTTCACAGAACACAAAAAAATTGACATCTCTAAGTAATTTCCCCTGTTTTTTCCCTGCTATTATCTGTTGTTACGGGTTCATGAAACTAACCACAGAACTTTTCCAGCGCTGGCCTTGACAGTCTGTGGTTTGGGTTACAACTGCTTCTCATTAGCAATGTTGAGTGCACTGAGAGTGACCACACTATTAACAGCAGGAAATATAAAAACCAGCAGGGGTGAGAATCATTCCCTTATACACTTGTGTCTCCTTTTCTGGGGGGGAAACGATGGATTGGTAGATGGAACGGTGGGCCTGTGAGAGGTAGGTAATAATACCCTTGGAAACACTGACTACGTTCATTGTTTGAGGTTCTCTGAAGCCCTCATTGTGGTTCAGACTCCCCCTGTGTCACACTTGGTCTCGCCAGGCTGCTAATTGGCTGACTCAGTTCACAGCTGCCAAGGCGTCACCAGTCTCCATCTCCACAGCTGCTGAATATGCAGTGTTTCCCGGCCCGTTTGGAGAGATCTCATCCTCTTCTCACACCTCATCCTTCCCTCCCCATCTTCCTCTCCAGTCCTGTCTTCCCCCAAAGCACCTCTCAGATCTGGCCTGGGTTCTTCCATGCGATGGCGCTTCTCAGACGCTCTGCGTTCTTCTTGGGCCAACGGTAGCATTAGGTTTCTCACCAGGAGATTTAGTATCTCGGCCTACGGCGGCTTGGAGACCACGGCCACTTTCGTCTGAGAATAGAGACTGCCTCAGTGCTTGCAGCATGCAGCCTGTCCCCGAGTGTGTCCCTGACTCCCTATTCAGAACAGGGGAGGGTGGGAGGCGCTCATTCCCCCTCTATTTTTAACCACAGATCAGTCATAGACCCACAATTTATAGTAGAAATTCAAACTATAGTACACACACCTAAACTACAGACCTGAGAACTAAACACGAGGCTGCAAAGAGGTTTTTTTGTGTTGTCAGTTGTCTGGTTTCTGAAGGACAGTGTGACAACGTAACAGTGATCTTAACTACATTGTTTATTTCTTTCTTTCTTTTCTTCTCTTTCTTTCTCTTCAAGAACATCATATATTTAGGTCATCTTTACAGAATGTGATATTGTGTTCAGATGTGTTGTTATTGTTTTAAAACACTCTGGACATGCACTCCAAAGAATCCATCCCTCATTATGACCAGTTTGCAGTAAATAGGTCAGTAAGTAACTTCCCCCTGTTGGTCTGTTTCCAGGCCCATTCAGGACTATGAGATCTCTCCCAGAGGAGACCCGGGCCAGCTCTACTGCAGCTCCCCTAGTAACCAGTCCACCTCCAGCGACCCGGGGCCGGGGGCAGCCTGGGCCCAGAAAGTAGCCTTTAGTGGGTAAGGATATCACAAACTCATAACAATCTCTATTATAATATTACATTCTATTTTATTTATTGTATCATAATAATTATATTATAATTATTACATTCTATTGTATTTATTGTATTATACTAAATATATTATAATTAACACACTATTTTATTTATTGTATTATAATATTAATTACAGTTATAATTTTTATTTATTTATTGTATTCATTAAGCTCCTTTTGTACTTTCCTTGGCGTTGTATTTCCCAAGGTGATGGCTGTTTCTTCTTCCTGGTTTTACCATTTTTCCCTTTGCTCTGAGGAAGATGTGATATGACACAATGCAGTGAAAAAAGCTGGCTAATCCAATCAGTGATCATCTCATGAATGAGGGAAGGGAAAGGCAAGAAGTAAGGAGGTGTTTGAACAGGTACCAGGGGCCTCATTTATAAACATTGCGTAGAATCCACGTAACTAAGTTAGCTTAGCTAAGTGATTACTAAAATATACGCACAAAAAATCTCCGATTTATAAAACGCTGCGTATCACAACCCATGTTCACTCAGGCACGCCTACGCCAGCTGCCCTTTATAAATCACAATCAACACTTAACTTGGCGCACGTGAACGCGCGTTCTGATCACACCCCAATTAACGCCCACAATTGCCTATAAATGGTCAGTGATACGCCTATACATATGCAACGACAATGGAGCCGAGTGCAAAAGGCAGAAAGAGAAAGATACATTTTACCGATGCGAGGTGGAGGTATTGGTCAACGAGGTAGAGACGCCGCAAAAGTATCTTTTCGGAACGATGATTTCACATGTGCACGACTGATAAGAGCACCTGTTAGGCCTGAGTGGTCTGTTAGATAATGAATTATCTATCATGCAGGCTATATTGGCATTCGTTTAGTGCGGTAGGCCTTATATAGGTGGCTGCTTATATCCAAACTGATAATCATTATAAGCCTATAGTGTTGTTGCATGGGTAATGGGGTTTGGATCTATATTGCACGTAATCTAATGCTTCACAGGGTGGCCCATGAATAAAATGCCTAACTTATCAACGTATAAACGGGTCAATTTACAATGACATCCATAACAATGCAAACATGTAGGCCTATAGTGACTACTTAAGGCAAGTATCCCCAATTTAACTGTACGACAGATCTGAGGGTTCTTTGCAGCAGCCAATTTGTGTATTTTCCGGGATATCATGCATTTTACATACTTTCTCAAAACATTCTGTAGGCATATAGAAGCTGCGTGTTCTAATGGATGTTGCGGGATAGCCAAGCACAAATTAGAACATCTGTGCCAAGTACCGGCATATCCAAGGCCCCGTGCGTCATGGCCTACTATAATCCAGCTATATCAGTGCCTGTATCGAGGTCTTGTAAATATATGGGGTCCATGGATGAGTTTCATGTGATTCTATAAAGCGTAATTATAGCTACACACATGACGATTCGTCATTCAAATTAATAATCTAACTTGCTCCCTTGTGTTCTTACAACTTGGAGACGCATCACCTATGCGCTGTTTTGCGCACAGCTAATTCTACCAAAGCGGCATGTGAGCATTGGGATGACATGCGTTTTTAGGCCCACATTCCTCGTATGCCTGCTACATGACAATCATAAGACAATATGAGGATATATGATGATGTACAATATAACCTAATGTAGCCTACAGTTGCCTCAAGTAGGACATTTCCATTCACCGCTCAACATCATTGTAATTGCTGCTTGCCTCAGTGGTCATTCGGGTTTACATAAAAGCCTAATCAAATATAGGCTATAAATACATAAATACATTAACGAATGAATAGGTGGATAATTAAACATACGAATAATTAACTAAATAAATGATTAACTGAATAAATATACTTCAACGCCGAATGCAACATTTGTTTGGTGCGGTATAGGCCTTATAGTTGTAGGCTAACGACATACGGAATCATTACTATGATAAGCTATAGGCTCGTGTCGTGTTGTGTTATCAACGTAATGTGGCTTTTATTCATAGGCTACTGCCCGTGATGCTTCTCGGGATAGCCTATAAATGAATAGGCCTACAACATAACATTATATTATGACACAAATGGGTAAATTCACAGACACATCCAAAGCAATGCCGACATTATTTCGTGATAAGGCTACGGTGGCGATTGATTCCGTTTAAACTGTGTGACACATTGGAGGGTTTCTTGCAGCGACCGATGTATTTATTATTCAATATGTCATGTGTTTCGCAGACTTTCCCGAGTTTCATCCCTCTGCCATCGGAGTCGCGTTTTCCCCTTTCTCCAGAAACGTGCTTATCGTAGTTAAAGGAGGGTCGAAGTGTGCGTAGAGTTACGCACACCTTCCGCCAACTTATCGCTCAGCTTGTTTTTTATAAATACCGAAAGTTGCGTAGAAAGTTGCTCAGCATGGGTTACGCACGCTTTTGTACTTACGCAACGTTTATAAATGAGGCCCCAGGTACTTTAGAGGCCTGAGAGTGGTATTACATTAACATTTATCAACAGGATCATCCAGTCATCTAAAATCTCACTGTTCAGTAAGGATTACAACAGCCGTTTTAATAGCGAAGCCTCCCGACGTCCTTCATTCACCTCTAATCTAACGTCTCTGGATGTTCGTCCTGAAGGACAGAAACTGTCGTTCCTGGGTTTTCTGTGTAACAGAGGAAATCCCCGCTCTTCTGCCAACAGACCGCCGTCCCCGGCACTCCTGGACCCAGCGGACGAGAAGGACGGAGTGGCTGGGAGAGAGCGGGAGCCCAAGGTGGAGAGGACCAGGTCTGCAGGTACGGCTTCACCCCAGCGTCATCTATATCCTCTACTAAAGAACTTGGCGACCGTCTTCATCGTCTACTAATTCTGCATTCCAGTCGTGTCAGGGGCTGGGATTTTCATAGTTCGTCATAAAGAATGTCCATGTTAACTCGTACTTGCTTCTGTCTTATTTGTGTCTCGTTAAATCAGCTGTACACACCTTATTGTCCAACTTCTATCAATGGACAATGTTGCTACGGTGTTCATACAGTATGTGCAAAATGGCGTATAGTTATCAGCTGGTTTTCGAACAATGCCTAACTTAGCTAGAACAACAAACATGAGGCTTAAGTGGTGGTTTTTCACCTTTTGTCTCTGGAACCCAGTGACTTCAAGTGTGATGTCAATCCCAACAACAAACTCCTACTTCCCAGGCAACTGGAAGAACCTGATTACTATCTTCATCCTCCTCAACTAAAGAATGGAAGGCTGTTTAAAGACAGTAAAAAATGCATGTTGCAATGCTAACTAGGTCATATTTAATTCTAACATTGTGTACAGTTTTAGTCCTGAAAGAAGAAGCCCTCTGAGACTCAAGCTGACCTCAGTGCAGTTTGACATATGACAGACACTGCCACAAGAATGTTAATGTGAAAATGATATCTCAATGAAAACAAAACAAGCATCAAAATGGCTTCCTCTTATTCCGCAGAGGCCAAGTGGCACCATCCCTCCACTAAGATCCTGAACGCCAGAGAGAGAAGCCAGACAAGGCACGGAGCCAAGGACTCCTCCAAGTTCCAACGCGTGAGTAGTAGAGTTTCTGTTCTTTTTTTTTCACTTCTAATGAGAAAATGTTGGTGTTTAGAAATGCTGTCATTTACAAAAACAACATCATACTTTTATCTCCCACTGCTTGGCTGTAGACAGGATGTTATCTAGTAAACGAGATTCATAGTTTTGTTACAGTAATTATACTGGCTGTGGTTGATACTACAGGTTACATACATATTTCGTTGATTATGTTTCAGTCTATATTCCTCATGCTGGTCTCGTGTCGGCTAGACTAGGCTTGTAATCCAGTTTTAGGATCCAACATTTCAGTTAAAATATTGATTAAAAAAGGTCAAATCAATTATTCAAGGAAACCAGCCAGTGCCAATATCCAGGTCCATCAAGTGAAAGTGTCCCCTGGGAGTCGCTCCGTAACTCGATGAAGGTTCCTTCAGAACCAAGAACTGTCGTACTTGCAGAGTGCCTCGTTCCCTATTACACGCATCAGGGACATTTAGGACACATCCACAGCCGTCGTCTCTGGGCCGCAATGTGATCCGCTCGGCAGATGGGATCATTACCTTACGTATGAGTCACCCGATCCGTTACCCAGCTGGGTGTCGCGTTTACCACAGGGGACATCTAACGGGGGCCTGCGAAGAGAGAGGCCCCGCCCACATCCAGTCAGGGAGACGTACGGCTGATAGGTCAGACTAGGAAAGGTTTGGCTTCCCTGGTACCCTGTGTTCTGACAACAGCAAGTAGTCACTTCATATTTATTCAGATATACTATTGTTCCTTTTAAGGTGGATTTCCATTACATTACATTATATTCATTCATCCAAAGCGACTTACAAAACTGCATTTAACGTAGGGAAAGTCAGTGTACTACTACTCGCCAGAACTCACAAGTGCATCTTCTTTCATAAGAGCATAATATAGTGCTGAAGGCAAAATGAAGAACGGCAAACTAAAAATACAATAGGTGCTTAAGAGGGAGGATCCTGGTAGCACTTCTTGAAGAGGTGAGTTTTGAGCATGTGGCGAAAGATGGGGGCCAGGACAGAGAAGAGCTACAGGGCCAGGACAGAGAAGAGCCGTGACCGTGTCTATCGACCGCAGGGGCGTCGTAGTACGGGGCGACCAGTCTCCCCGAGGATGTAGCAGAGCGTAGCAGTCGGGAGGGGGTGTAGGGTTTGACCATGGCCTGGAAGTAGCAGGGAGCTGTTCCTTTCGTTGCCCTGGAGGCTAAAACATTTTTATTGGTGAAATCTATCAGACACTGAGTTAGGTATTGTTAGTTATCTTTTACAACGTCAAATGTGCGAGGCTGTTCAAATGTTAGTTCTCCATCATTATGAATAAAGTAGCATTGCCAGTGTATACAAAACATAGAAATATAGTAGAAGTAGAAGAAAATGTATTAGTGTTCCTAATCCCTATGCAGAATGCTTTCAACTTTCATTATGCCTGTCATCCATTCAGAAAGGCTTGCTTATGTATTTAAAAAAAAAAAAATTGAACCTCAGTTTATTCATTTGAAGACTGTGTAGTTTAAATGGGCCCCCAGGTTGTCTCTATAAATTAGATGAATATGTCTGATGTCTGAATAGCAATATTGAAGTAATAATACAACACAACCCTCTTAGACAGTTGTGTATCTGGACTAGGACTAGAGCTTTTTACGTACTGTATTAGGGGACTTTGCTTATGACTTTACTGAACAACACAATCCATGACTGAAGTTAAAACCCTAGTCATCTTTGCATGGGATATTTGCTTAGCCGAGTCTTTCATAGTGTAGCAGAAATGGGAAACTGGAGAGCGTCTCTGCTAACCTGGCCTCCCTCCCGTCAACCCTGTCAGCCTGGTGAGCAGGGCGGCTCCGGCCACTGCTCCAGCCACTCCGGCAGCAACACGCTGTCCAGCAACACCTCCAGCAGCGCCAGCAGCGACAACGACAAGCGATTCGGCTCCGGGGACCCCATGGACCCCGAGTCGCTGGGCCTCACCTACATCAAGGGGGCGTCCACTGACAGCGGCATCGACACGGCGCCCTGCATGCTGGCCCCGCCCCCACCGCCACCGCCGCTCCCGGGGGCCGGCGTCCACCGTGGGGCGGAGTCGTGGGCGTTGGAGTACCCAGGGGGGTACCACGGGGCACCCATCCCCGACGGAGGCTCGTCCCAGGACTTCACCCAGGCCACCTCGGCCGGGAACGTGACGGACGGGAGTCTGGGAGATCTGAGCGAGATTTCCTCCATGTCCAGGTAAGATTCTTCTCCTTTTCTGTTCTATTCTATTCTTCTATTTTATTCTATTCTTCTATTCTATTCTATTCGATTCTTCTATTCTATTTTATTTATTGATTTTTATTTAAACCTTTATTTTGACTCGAGGATTTCGGAGGTTTCCCTCATTTACAGAACTGACGAGTGAACAAACAGGGGATGTACAGAGATACAAAAAATTAATTAGCTAATGCCGGGTGCAGACTAGAGGATTTTCAAATCTTAACCGATTCTATAAATGTGGGAGACCACAGACATAACGATCATCTTAACCGACTCCACGATACAGTCAAGACGCAGGACCGCACACTACACGATTTCAGAGTGGCGATTAATTCCAGGGAAATGCGATCTCATTGGCTATTGTGGGTTTCCGCTCAGCATTCCATCGCTGTCCCAAGGATAAATATCAAACATGTTTGATATTTACAATTCAAAATTGGACTCCGATCAGTCGGGAACGTTAAGATTAGGTCGGTAAACATCTCACATTACAGGATAATTTAGGCAGATAATCGGTTCCGACAAGCCTTGATTCGGGAACGCCCCCCCGATTGTCAAGAGGGGTGAATCAGAGCTAAAATCGGGCTTAAAATCCTCGAGTCTGCACCCAGCATAAAACAGTTACAATTTGAAACACAATAGTCAGATAAAACACGTTTAAAATCAGCTAAGGAATGAAGGGTCTCCATCTTTAAAGAATGCTGAAGAACATTCCAAGAATTAGGGGCAGTAATGGAGAATGTTGATTTCCCAAGCTCAGAGGAAACATAAGGGGCCTTTAGCAACAACAATACATTGGATCGAGTCATGTATGTTCTAGAGAGCCTTCTAACATGGAGGAAATATAAAATGGCTGCTTGCCACTTGAGGGTATTTACATCCAAATCAGGTGAACGTTGTAGGAACTACAATTTTATACATGCTACCCCCCCCCCCCACCCCGTTTAAGGGACCACAAGTACAGTATTTGTACAGTTGTCTGCGCAGCTGTTCCATGGCCAAGTGTGTGTTATCCCCTCGTTATTTCATTTACAAGGGGCAGATAAAAGGTCTAGAGTTCATTTCAAGTGTGGTATATGTATTTGGAATCTGTTGCTGTCAACTCTCAATATGAAATCCAAAGAGCTGTCACTATCAGTGAAGCAAGCCATCATTAGGCTGAGAAATCAAAACAAACCCATCAGAGAGATAGAGGAAATATTAGGTTTGGCAAATCAACTGTTTGGTACATTCTTAAAAACACAGAATGCACTGGTGAGCTCAGCAACACCTACAGTAAGTCTGTGGCAAAGTCAACAAGCAAGAGAAGACTTCACCAGAGTAAATACAGAGGGTTCACCACAAGATGTAAACCATTGGTGAGCCTCAAAAACAGGAAGACCAGATTAGAGTTTGCCAAAACACATCTAAAAAGCCTGTACAGTTCTGGAACAACATTCTGTGGACAGATGAGACAAAGATCAACTTGTACCAATGATGCGAAGAGAAGAGTATGGAGAAGGGAAGGAACTGCTTATGATCCACCTCATCAGTGAAGCATGATGGTGGTAGTGTTATAATGTGGGCATGTATGGCTGCCAATGGAACCCGTTCCCTTGTATTTATTGATGATGTGAATGCTGACAAAAGCAGCTGGATGAATTCTGAAGTGTTTTGGGCAATATTATCTCTTCATATCCAGCCAAATGCGTCAGAACTCATTGGACGGCGTTTCACAGTGCAGAGAGACAATGACCCAAAGCATACTGCGAAAGCAATCAAAGAATTTTTCAAGGCAAAGAAGGGGAATGTTTTTCAATGGCCAAGTCAATCACCTGACCTGAACCCAATTGAGCATGCATTTCACTTGCTGAAGACAAGACTGAAGGGAAACTGCCCAAAGAACAAGTAGGAACTGAAGACAGATGCAGCAGAAGCCTGGCAGAGCATCACCAAGGATGAAACCCAGCGTCTGGTGATGTCTTTGGGTTCCAGACTCTGGATTTGCAGCCAAATATAAAAAATGACTTTGATTTATTATTATATTAGTTTATCCAATTAATTTTGGTCCTTTAAAAAGAGTGGCACCACATATAACATTTGTTGTAGTTCCTACATTGTTCCCCTGATTTGGATGAAATACCCTCTAATTAAAGCCGAAAGTCTGCACTTAAAGGACATGTTGAATGTTTCATTTCAAGTCTATTGTGGTGGTGTAGAGCCAAAATGATGAAAATTGTGTCAATGTTCAAATATTTATGGACCTGACTCTAAGTGAGAGAGAGTGAATGTAAACCAGGTCATTGTGGCCTGGCTGTGCCTGAAAAATAAATTTTTGGAGTCAAATGTGCTCTGGCATTCACATTTACTCTGGATTAGGCTTGTAGGTGCTTCAAACTATCAAATAGAGTCATTTGGTAACGACCAGTTAGTTTGGTGGAGCAGTCCATTGCAGCTCCAAACCCACCCCGGGCAACTAGAATCGAGTTTTGCATCAACAATCTGATTCTGTGCTGTTATGCCTCAGTGGATATCCATACAACACCACCAGCGATGGCGTAGCCTTCTTATAGCTACAGAGCTAATCCATTTCCCCTTTTGCTCCATTGCAGCCCTCAGCGTCAACCATCAGCCATCTGACGCTGAGGGAACGTGTCCACTGTAATTAAGAACAGCAGCTCCGCTGTAGCCTTTGCGTCACGTTCGATGCCAGCATCAAAGTTATAGAATCGCAGAGGTTGTTGGCGGTAGAATGTGAGAAATGACGACAGCTGGATGACACCAGCGGCTGCCGTGGAGCCGTGCTGTTAGCCAGCAACCCCCCCCCCCCTGCCCTGAAAGGGCACATTGAACTACATCACAAAGGGGACACACTTTTTATTATTATTAACATAATTCTGTGGTAATTGGTCAACTTTGATCATGACATGTCCTGTACCCCGCCCCCGCCCCGTCTTCTGTCCCAGTGGCTCCCGGCACTCCGGAAGCCCCTCCGAGCGCGGGATGAAGACCACCACCTCCATCGACTCTTCCAAGGTCTTCATCATCTCCCCGGGCAGCACAGCATCTGGGGCAGGGCTTAACGGTGCCACCCATACCCCCCACTCACCAGGGAAAGAGGATCTGATGGACTGGAAGAAAACAGAGAACGGTTCTTTAGTTGAGGAACCAGAGAGGCCAAAAGACCTGCCGTGAGTAAACCCATGGCCTTTCTTTCCCCTCAATATTTTTTTTTTTTTTTTAAGGAGCAATCAACATGACATAGTATAAGACACTAGACATTTACACAAAAACAACAACAAAAAATAAAGATAATATTGGCTTAACAAAAAAGACAGAATTCAGTGCATGTGAGAAAGGCACTATATACATTGAGGGATCCGTTTTTATACACAACCCCAAAAAACGCAGTTGTATTGCTGTTGAAGAAGCTCTTTTTTATTGATGTAACGTTGCAAAGTTTACCCTCAGCCTTTCTTTGTCTGAGGTCTATGGGAAGGTTTATGAATGCACCTTCTCAAAAAGGTACCATACTAAATGCCCATTCCAATGTTTGGTTTTCTACTCTATGGTATCTAATGGTAATCGTCAAACTCAGTCTTATCTGTTTGAAATGCCATGTGACAATATAGTTTAGTGAACTAGACTCAGGATAGTAGAAGTGTTCTGGAAGGAAAACTTGAGTGCTGGTTGAGAAGGTGACAGGTTTAACTGCCAGGCTACAGGCCCAATCAGAAGTGGACAGCCATGTTAAATATGAACTCAGGGACATTTAGAGAGAGTACATTTGGCACCTGTCCTGTCTTATGAGTACTGCCATACCGGAGTCCGAACAAGACAGTAGCAATACTCCATACCAACTTACTACAGGGTAGAATTATTACACATACTAGTCTGGTATGAGGCCTGGTATGCTAGTCTGAATTATTACACATACTAGTCTGGTATGAGGCCTGGTATGCTAGTCTGAATTATTACACATACTAGTCTGGTATGAGGCCTGGTATGCTAGTCTGAATTATTACACATACTAGTCTGGTATGAGGCCTGGTATGCTAGTCTGAATTATTACACATACTAGTCTGGTATGAGGCCTAGTGTATGTAATATTGAATGTGCCTATTTTTCCTACTCATACATAAACACATTGCTATTATTGCAAATATATCACTATTATTTTCCTCCTTCTTCCTGTTGGGTTTCGTACGTCAGTGGAGCGGAGAGCGTGTTGTCTTTTCTGCTTCAGAGTCTGACGCTGAGAGCCAGGTATCGGAACGTTATTGTTCACCGCTTTATTTCACAGTCCCAGTGCGCTGTTTACCTGGACTTTACAGTCCCAGTACGAGTATACACCCAATCACATCATTGTTTTGTTTTTGGTAAGTATGAAGTAGTACCAGCATCCGCCATTTGGTGCTGATACTAATACTACCACTAGTACTGTACTACACATACGGTATTGAAATTCAAGTAGTCATTGTTATCACACACTTCCTGGGTAAGTACCAGGTAAATATCAGTCAAAAGGAGGACAGTGAAATAAAGAGTTACCCACTGTGGAGAATTCACTGGCACCGTGTCAGTGCAAATACCCCCCTCCTCCCAGACTGTCACACCTATTGTCACTCCCATAACTACACTTCCCTACTCAAGAACCAGAGTCATGGTTCAGTCCGTGTGTTCAGAGATTATGGCTGGTTTCATTATGGCCAAATGAAAACCGCATACGGGTGTATAAGTGCACTATTTCCGTGGCTCTGGTCAGAAACTGTGTGCTGTATGATTATGAGGTCGGTTATGTCAGTGTCTGTTCTCTGTCCATCTCAAAATGTTTCTGACAAATCATGTGGCATGGCTGGCTTTACTAGAACACTGAGGGGCATGCACGCGTACACACACACACACACACACACATTACCTTACATTTACATTACAGTCATTTAGCAGACACTTTTATCCAAAGCGACTTACACTCATTGCATTTAGCGTAGGAAGTCAGGGTACAACTACTTGCCAAATCTTTCTAAACAAGTGACTGAGAGCACAATCTAGTGCTGAAGGCAAAGTGCAAGATTGGCAATCTAAAATACAATAGGTGCTTAAGAGGGAGAATCCTGGTAGTACTTCTTGAAGAGGTGAGTTTTGAGCCTGCGACGAAAGATGGGCAGCGACTCTGCTGTCCTGATGTCTGTGGTCAGTTCATTCCACCACTGCGGGGCCAAGACAGAGAAGAGCCGTGACCAGCCGTGATCGGCAACCAGTCGCCCCCCGAGGTACATGTAGCAGAGCGTAGCAGTGAGGAGGGGGTATAGGGTTTGACCATGGCCTGGAGGTAGGAGGGAGCTGTTCCTTTCATTGCCCCCCTACACACTCCCACTCATGGATTTCTGGATTGAAGCAGACAGATATTAGGCTGGAGGCCATGCGTACACCAATACAGTGATTTTAGATTAAGACGAGGTGTAGTCAGCCAAGTGCACATTTTGTCAACAGATGTATGTTCCTGTAGGTCTGTTGTTCTATGTGTAGTGACTGACCCCCACCTGCCCCTGTGTGAAAGCTGACCTGTCACCTAGAGCTGTGACGTCTCCTCTCCTCGCCTCTTTTTCCAATCTTTCTGCCTCTCTCTCTCCTCCTCCCTCTGTCTATCCCTAAATACACATCCCTCTCCCTAACCCCCCACTCTCCTCTTCTCTCCATTTCTCTCTCCTCCTCCCTCTGTGTGTGTCCCTAACCCCCCACCCCCCTCTCCCTAACCCCCCCCTCTCTCCTTAACCCCCCCTTCCTAACCCTCCCCTCTCCCTAACCCCACCCCACTCTCCTCTTCTCTCCATCTCTCTCTCTCTCTCTCCCTGGTGCAGGCTGCGAGCCGTGCTGCGTCCAGACGTCCAGCTCCAGCTCCATCCCGGTCTGACCAGCAGGGAGGGCTTCCCGCCCCACAGCCCCAGCGGGGAGAGCAGCCGAGGGAAGGTGAGACTCCACCGTGCCCCGGTGGAACCACTCTCCCAGCCCGGGGCCCGTGTGTCTGTCCACGCACCGCCGTGTTGGGGAGGATGGCCGGCCGTGGCTCAGGAGGCAGAGCTGGTCGTCCAATGCGGTTCGAATCCCGCCTCCTCCTGTCCACATGTCGAAGTGTCCTTGGGCAAAGACACTGAACCCCAAATTGCTTCCAATGAGCAGGCTAGTACTTTGCATGGCAGCTGGCCGCCATTGGTGTGTGAGTGTGTGTGTGAATGGGTGAATGAGAGGCCTTCATTGTAAAGCGCTTTGGATAAAAGCGCTATATAAGTGCAGTCCATTTACTATCTAATAGATATGGAGGAGAAGGAGAATCATTGGATTCGTCTCGGCCCACTGAATCCGAGACATTATAGGCACTGAATATTTGAACTGGTAGTTGTACAGTACACTACTATGAGCTCTGTCAGTCTGAAAAGAGCTACTAAACACCTCAAGCTCTTACCTCTGTGGATTTAGAAAGTAGACGGGCTCCTGAGTAGAATAGGCAATTATATTTACTGAGACATCAAGCATAGTTTTTTTTAATGTACAAAACAAAATGTACTTGGCAATGGGACAAATGTATTGTGCTGAGCGCCCCCAGATGGTGGGCTCTGGTATATACTGTATGTGTGACGGACAAACGAACTAACGTCCTCCCCCCCTCCCCCATTTCATTGGGTGGACAATGAAGACGAACATGATTAGGTGCCACTTTTTGACAAGTGGTAGGCTTTTACCAGAGTGAGAGAGCCATGGTCATCTGACTAAAAATGTGTGATCGGTCATGTTTCTATCGTCATTATTTTCTCTTAATTTAATCCAAAGAGCCTCTTTGGCAATGACAATATGTCCCGCGAGGGAATATCTCCCTGGCTCTATCACTTTGTCTCTATCTCTGGCTCTACCTCTCTGTCTCTCTCTCTCTCTGTCTTTTGGGTTTATGTTTTACGTTCCCCCTTTTTTTTCTTTTTTTTTTATCATACATGCACTCCCCATCACTCACACAACACTCTCTCTCCCTCTACACCACCTCCTTCCCCCCTCCTGTACCCCCTCCCTCCATCCCCTCCCTCCCTCCATCCCTCCCCTCCCTCCATCCCACCCCTCCCTCCTCTCCCTCCCCCCCCTCCCTCCCTCCCTCCCTCCCCTCCTCTCCCACCCCTCCCTCCCTCCTCTCCTTCCCTCCAGAGTTTGACCACTGGTCCCGTCCTCCTCCCCATGTCTACACGGCGCTCCCTCTACCGGACTCTGTCTGACGAGAGCCTGAGCAGCCACCGCTGGCGGACCCTCTCGCTGGCCTCCCTCCTGGACCAGGCGCTGCCCACCCACGCAGCGCCCTGCCACAGCACCCTGCCCCTGGGCTCCCGCCCCCGCCTAGGACCGGCCCTGCACAGGAGTGAGTCCGTCCTTCAGCCCTGCTATTACCTACAGAGCATCTCATATATATGTTCTATTACCTACAGTATAGAGCATGTCATATATATGTTCTATTACCTACAGTATAGAGCATGTCATATATATGCTCTGCTACCTATAGTATACAGCAGGGGTAATCAAGTAAAGTTCTAAGAGGTCCATTTTGACAAAGTGGCCTCAAGCCAGGGTCCGGTGGTGATGCATGCGTTTTTTATGCCCTCAACACAGATTTGTTTCCTTGCATATTCCTATCAAATTATTGTATAGCAGCAGTTATGTTACTGTGAAATACGCATGGAAGTTAAAATATTGTTCACTTCAGTTGTATGGGCCATTATTATATATACTATATTCACGAATGATTTGCCCTTGTGTGTAAAAGATGTGAATACTGTTATGTATGCCGATGATACAACTCTTTACTCGACCGCCACCTCTGAGCAGTCTGTTACTGAGACTCTAAGCAGAGCTCTGACAGAGTTCAACACAACTGGGTTCAACACAACCAGTTGGTTTTAAACATCGCCAAGACTAAGTCCATTGTGTTTGGATCTAGATACATGCTTGCTAACAACAGTACTAAATGTGTCCATTAACAATATTAACATCAAACAAATGAATAGTATTAAACTCTTGAGATTAACCATCGACAAGTCATTATCCTGGTCTAATCACATAAAGAATATGGTGAGCAAAATAGGAAAGGGAATTGGTATGACCAGAAAATGTTCTACATTTGTCACTCCTGCAATTATCAAATCAGTTATTCACTCATTGGTTTTATCTCATCTTGAATACTGTTCTGTAATCTGGTCCTCTGCCTTAAAATCGGATATTAAAAAGTTACAGGTTGCTCAAAACAAAGCGGCCCGTCTAGTGCTTGGTTGTTTCTTTAGAACAAATACAGCATACAGGCATAAACAACTTAACTGGCTTACAGTAGAGCAGAAAGGGTCATTGCATCTTTTGATGTTACTAAGGAGTGTCATCAATACCAACAACCCGTTCAGCTTTGCCCACCAGTTACAGCTGACTGCCACGCACGGCTATAGTACAAGAGGGGCTTGGGTAGAGTCAAGAATGTTGTTATGGAAACGAAATACACTTTGCGAGAGCCGCATCTCTTTTTCAACACAAAATCCGCTCTGGGTAATTTATCCGCTACATAAAATATCCGCAGTGTGCACACCCATATACTACAAAGGCTGCGCAGGCTCAAACTAGTTGCCTACGCTCCGTCAAAAGGGAGAAGTTCTCATTGATTTATCGGGTTATAGACGCGGTCCGGATTGGATGGCTTCTGGGTCTGGATCCGGACCGCGGTCCGCCTGTTGGTGATGGCTGGTATACAGCATTTCATATATATGTTCTGTTACCTACAGTATAGAGCATGTCATATACATGTTCTATTACCTACAGAGTATGTCCTACATATATTTCAGCAATTGACCACGAGAGGCAGTGGGTTACACAGGATTTTACCACAGCTACGGGGCGTTGTTAGGCCCGACGCGATAGCGGTAGTAATATTCATCACTCATCATTTATTTACTGATCATTCTTATCATTTTAGTATTTACAAAATCTTCTGCGATAGGCTATAGTTCTGAATTAAATGGTTGCCAGGCAACATAGGCTATCTCGCCTATTTGGGTTGGCCTTGTTCACATAAGCCATAAGGGTGATTCACGTTTATTTGAATATTTCCAGCTATGGTGCAGTTATTAAAACAGTTCTCCAGAGCACTCGTTTTTGCTGGTAAGGGTGTGGAAGTGTTGGAGTCGGACTGATGAGTGCGTTTTTGTAATAGGATATGAAAAAGGCGAGGTTGCTGCGAGTGGTTGCTACGCAAAGCATAGCCTACCGCTTGATCTTATCAATGTCCATCAATGAGATTGACGGTGCATTAATACTAATTGTTATGGGTTACAGAGTATTTTACCATGGCTGCTAGCCAATCAGAATCAAGTATCCAAACTCTCCGTTGTAGAAATGTTCTATTAGCTACAGTACAGAGTATGTCATATATGTTCTATTAGCTACAGAGTATGTCCTACATATGTACTATTATTATGTTCTATTATTCTATTATCTACTGTACAGATTGTCCTACATGTGTGTTGTTGCGAACAGTGTAAGCACCGACCACTCAATCATAGTATTACAAGTAGTAAAAAATAAGTGTGTCTTGGTAGGGTCAGATGTGTTAGACGGGTTTGCTTCGAACTAGATATAAAATAAATCTGTATTCTATTTAGCTTTGATGAATGTATCTAGTATGTTACAAAAATATGCGAGGCATTGAGAACAGCCCTACTAACACACGCAGGTTGCGCAAACGTTCTACATACGGCCGCTATAGGTGACGATTCATCTGCGCCGCGTGCGGAAATTACGCGGCCATTTACGGAAACGCGAGATCTGCCGATTAGTAGACGCTACGTTAGAACGACACGTCATTCAGAAGTTGCGGCCGCGTGCAAAGAACGCACGTGATCACGTGGGCAGGAACCTCCGTTATAAACTCACTTGGCTCACACTAGATTTACAGGTATTTATATGACTTGGTCTGCACGTCTTTTTCGCACGGTGCAAATATGGTGCGGCCGCGTGCAAAAAACATGGGCAGGAACTTCCGTAATAAGCTGACTTGGCTGACACTAGATTTACAGGTATTTATATGACTTGGTCTGCACGTCTTTTTCGCACGGTGCAAATATGGTCACTTACTGACCACTGGCTATATTTAGCATTTGCAGTACCACTGGCTATATTTAGCATTTGCAGTACCACTGGCTATATTTAGCATTTACCAGTACAAAAACGAATTAATGCTATATGGGGATATAGCAGCAAGCATTATGATACAAACCAATATAAGACTGAACACCATTAACAGTTTAGAACACACAAAGTACATTAAAAGTATACATATTTACAAGGATGAGGTTTACGGTCTGTCACATTACGCATAGCCAGAAAAGCAAAAAAAAAGGCATGTACAAGCTCTGGCTAGCAACCCATTATCTGACAATTGCAAAAGTTCTAAAAACAAAAATGAAACAGTGCGCATTCTGTGGCAGGCAGACCGGGAACAGACCGTTGTATCCCACAAAAAAAAGGTTAAGATTTACAAAAACTATTTACAAAAAAGGCATCCATCCTGGCAGGTTGGAAAGGCAGGTTTAGGGAGACGGGCTGGTGGTCACCCACATCTGAATCGAGGGTCTGGGCAGAAGAGGTCATCCTCATCTGAATACTCCACTGTGGTCAGGGCTGGAGCTGCGGTCAGGGGCTGGGCTGGGGAGGTCAGCTGGGCTGGAGCAGATGCCTAAGGACATAATGAAATGGCTGTAAAAGCAAGTCGCATACGTTCATTGGAAGCGTGCCATGTCACTGGATACGAGAAAATTAACTGCCTGACATCACATACCTTTTTGAATCGAGCAGGGGCATGTTTCTCCTGCAGCTGGGCAGACACCTCCGTCACAGTGGTGCTTGGCTTACAGGCCATAACTGGACCTTTTAACCAAAAAGGGAATGGTTTCAATGCACATGGCATGAAGCAAAGACAATGTATTATTTTGCGAAAATATGAACAATCCCTTACGTAATATGACATTGTAGAGGGTCATATTCTTCAGAGGCTTCTTCCCCCTCTTCCCATGGACGCTGTAGACACACTCTGTGTATGGCAATGGCTGACAGCACCCGCCGGACCACATCTGGCAGATCTTTGCCGCCAATGGAACTCAGATATCGTGTCTGCAAAACATAAAGACAATCATTTACTTTTACATTTCCTTAACACTTCCCTGCAAAAATAAGGAACAAAGTTCTGCCCTGAAGTTACTCACCATCTTCCTTTGATGATCCTTGTCCTTCAGCTGCTCCTCCAAGACCAGCAGCTCCTCCTCCGTTTGAGCAGGGTGCAGGTCATCCAGTACTGCTCCCCGATAGCTGTCTGCAGACTCGCCGGACAGTCTCTGCTCCAGCCTCATCATTGTCTGTGCCATCTCCCTCAGACTCTGCATGACGCTGGAGAACTGCTGACACATCATCCTCTGGAAGTCTGGATATTAAACACAGATGTGGCTATAAGTAATTGTACGGTCCCATAATGGATATTCAGCTCAAAGTATATCCCTACATGCAGCATGAAGTAGTTCACAAAATTCAGCATACCAGCATCTGCAGAGCTTGATGGCAACACTGCTGGAGCTGTTGGTCTCACAGGCGATGGCATCAGAGAACTACCTGAAAACCAGAGGATAAAGGGATGAGCAGGAAACTATGGTGCTGGCGGCGTAGTGATTCTGGCATAAGGGGAAGAATCAACTCGACATGAGACATGTCAGACCCTGACCTGGTCTGGCCGGGGTGCTAATCGCTGATGCATGCTGCTCGTGCCTGGACGTCTGAAGGGCTGAAGGGCCTGGGCTCACAGCGCCTTGGCTCAAAGGACCCGGGCGATGAATATCTACTGCCGAGTAGTGAGATGTGAGATGAGCGAATTAGTGAACTGAGTACATGAGTCTTCAGAAAGTCCTGAGTTAACTAAGTGTGCAAATATGCATAGACATTTCACCAACACAAACATGCATGGATACCTGCATTGATAACTGGCAGAGCAGGCCTTCCGGCTCTGACACCTGGCATAGCTGGTCTGGTCTGAGTTCTGCCGACCGGCTGCCTGGGCACTGGAACATATTGTAGAGGTAAATTAGCTCAGATTAGTCAACTCAAGTAGTACTCTTTTGGGACTGTTGAATGCACTTTATTATATTACCTTCGTCACTGGAGTCATAGCGTGTGTTGCGCTGTCTCTTCCTTGTGTCTTGGGAGTTAATCCATTGATGACAGCTGCTCAAACACCTTCGCCAAGGTTGCTCTTGATGTGCTTGTGGAGGTAGATCTGGGAGGTATAGGAGAATGGGCACTCAGAGCAGGAGAACACCCAAGTCTTGCACAACTCTAACATCACAGCTAGGAGAGCGAATGAGAGAGACCATTAAAAAGGATTATCTCACCTGTAGTACAAGTTCAAATATAGAGTGATTATACGTCATTGTAAATGAGAGCTTACTCTCAATTGATTCACGAGGTTAAATAAAGATTGAATGAATATGTAGCTAGTGGGGGGTTACAACCACACAACTGTGGAGAGAGAATGAGACACTTGGTTCCCTCCTCTACTGGTGTTCATGGCCATGGCCACACACCTTACTCCAACCCTGATTTAAAGGCATAAAAGTGGGGAACACATTCTTGAGACGGTTCCTAAAACTGGAGGGGAAAAAAACGGGAAAATGATCTTCCCTCTCCTCATCACTCACTTCTGCATGGGGCTGAGCTCTACCCTGTCAGCAGTGGCAATACATGGGATAGCGGCTCAGCACACAGGAGAACTGCACAGAGAGGAAGGAGGAGAGAGAAAACCAAGAACAAAAAAGGCAAGAAGGGTTAATAACTGAGCGAATCTTGCAAGTTTGCACTACAGGGAAGCAATTGCTCAATTTCCCTGATATTGTGGCGTCACTGGCGTCAGTGATGCGTCTTATGAATCTCACATGTCTACCGCTAACATTAACTCAATATCAATATCCCCATTTGTTTATCCCGTCTATGGAAACGTATGTGCATTTGTACTTACGTGTGCCTGCCTTTATTGATGATCAGGTGTTTCTCCACCTAAGGGCTGGCCAGACAGAACCATCAGAGACCATTGGGCTGAGCTGAGGAGAGAGCGACATGTTAGAGTGTATGTGTGCATATGTATATGGTGCTCTTCTGTTAATACTCATGAGGGCATTCAACTGAACAAGACTCACAGAGCCTGTGGTGCTGTCCCAGGACTGCCCCTGGCCACGCCTGTCCCCGTCTTAGCGCCTCTTCCTGTCCCGCTCACCTGCTTCTTGCTCAGTTCAAACAAGAACTGGGAGGTTGGCAACTGAGAGCATGGGAGGGGAGAGAGGGAGAGAGAGAGAGAGTGGGTGGGTGACCCTCTCGTTGGCTGACATGAACACTCCACAGGACCACGTGATTTCTGACACGTTTAGAGGAACAGGGCAACATGTCTACCACCCTTCACACTCAATAAATAAATAGATTTTGCAAGACACTATATTAGTAGTCCACATCATGAGTACCTATTATGCAAAATTTGGATTTGTATGTGAGTGAAAACGTAGTACACAATTCTTTACCCGTTTGACAGCATGAGCAACCATTTCAACAGTTAAGAGTAACATGAAATCCACCAAGATGGCTGCTGTAACCAAATGAGCCAAGATGGCTGCTATAACAAATCCTGCTAGCTAGCCTAGCTCCGTTGTTGGGGCTTCTAGTATTCTGTTAACGTTTACTTCGGAAAAATGAATGCCTAAAAACAAACACATACTAACGGTGTCGTGGGTTAATGCGAAATCAATGAGTAAGCTAATTATCCCATTTTATTCCAAGCGATGAAACAGTACGAACGCGCAGGAGCTCGCGCGAGCCTGCTAGACTTGAGAAGACTCCACCATTGCCCGTAATTAGGAAACAATGGCCCACGACAACACTTCACCAAAGTTATAGTGTACACAACTGAAATATTCTCAAGTTGCCAAGCCAACATTATAATTTAAGCTACAATTACACAAAAGCTAGTTATAACAATAATTGCGAGAGTAATTTTACGTAGGCTACTTAGCTAGCCATGATGTACAGAAAAAGGCTAATCACGTTAGCTGGCTAGCTAGTTAGCTAACATTGGAAAGAGAGCATCTCCATATAGATAATCATTACAAAAGGGTAGCTTGCACATAACGTTGGTGTTTTATCTGGGACGATACCAAAATACATAGTATGTATGTATACATACTAATGTATACATTGAAATTGAGATACTTACAGGATCTGTGTTGTCGCGGAGATAAAGACAGCGTGTTGGTCTTTCTCAATCGCTTCTGTTTCAAACGGGGCGGAAGTTTACCCGTCCTCGTTCTTCTTCTTCTTCGCTGGGTTTAGTGGCGGATCGCAAACAACTTTAATGTGCATACAGCCACCTACTGTACCAGAGTGTGTAACTTGTTTGTCTAGTTCTTCAATTGTGTCACCTAAGAAAGTAGCCCAATGCCTTGCATTCTACGTTCACTGCTCAGCGTTCATTGCTCACATTTAGGTTGCAAAATTAGGAGTTTATTCATAGGCATATTTTTTATCATTATTTTTATTAGGCCTAGACTGCAAATCTTTAGTGTTAATATTAACTGTAAATGAGAAATTACACACAAAACAGACATGCAGGATTTCTCCTCATTATTACAATTCTGTACAGTAACTGTATGACTTCAAAATTTATTTTAAAACCTAAGTAATTTACAAATGTTCTGACCCACTGTGACACATTTCCAATAAAGTCAGATTGGGACTGTGATGTAACCACATTGTCACGTTATTTAATTACATCGTAGTTACGGATTTAAGCAGCAGTGGCGGCTACGTTCCCTTACAGTGTACTTGAGGACGGCTATTTTGGTTATTTTGCGACTGAAAAGGCAAGTGTCAGCTAGGTGTCAGCTAGGTCCGCTGCTGGTGACGTCGCAAAGTTACCACAATTACACCAATGTGTCCCGTCAGTTTTACGTACTGTGTTAGTAGGGAGTGTTTTTTGTTTTTACAGGAAGTGTATTTTCAATTGGATTATGTTTGTACTCAAGTTTTGCACAAAAAAAAATGTTGGTGTTTTGATTATGTAGGTTATCGGCTGTGTGAACCCTGGTTTAATACACATGGTTTAAACAACCGATAACAACTGTAAAGCATTCAATTATGAATGAACACACGTTACGATGTCAGTCCTTTAGGTCAGTGTGCGACTCTAAAGCCCAGTTCACATACAGGATTCGCAATGCGCCGAAACCGTTTTAGAATGTTGCAGAGGAAAATTGCAGCGGTGTGAATTACCCCGTCACAGGTCAGCTGAAGCCGGCTGATTGAGTCTCAAGAGATTCGACTTGTCCAATTGCAAGCAACAAGTTTTAGAACGTCACATAATATCAGGGCCATTGTTAGGATTTTCTAACCAATCAGCGACTGAACAATTTGTGCCCGTGTGCTTGCACGAGCGTGTACACAACAATATGTCAGGCTCTCTGGGTTCATGCGAGGGCTAGTAGGCTACCGGTTAGTAACCAGTAACGGCTAGTTCACGTTAACGAGAGGCTACTGTAGGCTACATTGATTTTAGAACAGAAAATGCAGCCGATTGCGGAATAGACTAAACAAATGCGGGCAAAATATAATAGCATTTAACAGTAGATATAACAGCATATAACAGTAGAGCTAATTGATACAAAATAACGGTTAGCTGGATAAGGAAATAGGTTCAGTGACAAGAGCCGTTGTTATGGAAACGGTAAACGGTCTCCGCTCGTTGCTTTGGTGTGAATAGTTCGGTTTTAGAATGTTGCAAAGCACAGTTTTGGGTTACTGTTGCAGGTGGTTGCACGTTGCAATCAGTCTCATTGCGAATCTTGTATGTGAACAGGGCTTAAAACAGTTCTGGAGGGCTGTTACCAAGGAAATGGTGTAGAAACTGCTGGAGTTTCACATGGAAAGCCCTTCTGAATGACAAACTGTAGATCTGTAATAGCTAACTGTGACCTCATCGCTATAGTGAATGCATACGCCCAAACCACACTTGTGCCTCATATTACAGGGGTTGCTCATAAAACGTGGAAACCACGGTCTTTCTGTTCCCACTTCATGAGGCGAGTGTGCGCTGATACTAAATTGGTGTCAACCTCACACAAAAAGAGCTGCGGTTTCCTGAGGAGCATTGAGGTGTAGGACCATTCTTAACGACGAGCACCTGTGCGAACGTGATCCTCGAAGGCTTTCACTCCATTTCTAAATCTAAACCGTGGCGATCCTGTTTGAAGTTTGGAAAAAGAGACCAAATATTTTAACGGGTTATTAAACTTCCAGCTGTCGCTGGCCGCTCGTTATCCCAAGGCTTTAGAAGAAAGAAAGAAAGAAAGAAAGAAAGAAAGAAAGAAAGAAAGAAAGAAAGAAAGAAAGAAAGAAAGAAAGAAAGAAAGAAAGAAAGAAAGAAAAAGATGGTGCATTTCTTATTCAAATCACTCTTAGCTTGGCAAGCTCTAATTGAAGATTGCTCAGGGTCAGGTAGCCAAATTGAAGATGAAACTGTGAAAAACCACTGAACGTATCTTCCCCAAACTCTGACCCCGAGCTTGATGATCCCTCAACTCAGGTTAATGGTTTGTCTGGCCAAGAGAAGGTCCTGTTCATTTCTCCATGCCCATTTTTGCTCATTTTATCAGCTTTTCGGTAGCAGGACTGTAGACTGCAGCAGACTCCGACATGGGGTATGAAAGCAGCTGGGTTCTTGGCAACGCGCCTGCCATTTGAGTGCAATTGTTTCACTCATTCTTTCCCTCATGTCTTGCCAGTATAAATCTATAGACAATTGTAAGCATCGTCTTACTAATACGAAGGCAGTGACGAGAATTAGCTTTGTGTGGATTACACTCATCTTCCATTTCTATTGAAATCATTTTGATATACCAGCTTAATTCATCAACCTTAATGTTTACTCCCCACACACACAAGACAACTACAGTAGTAGTGATCTTATACAACGTATGCATGACTATTGCAATATTATATGCACTGTATCATCCTTAAATAGTCATCATTTAAGGATAATCAGTGTTTTATAATTCAGAGAACGTTTAATGTTGTCCAACAAAGTACATTTGATTGATGCCTCAGACAGTGCAGTTGCAGTGATCTCCAAACATCCGTGTGAATTTAGCCCAGGTTAGTCTGGAGTGGAGTGCTGATGTGAATTTAGCCCAGGTTAGTCTGGATTGGATGGTTGATGTGCATTTAACCCAGGTTAGTCTGGAGTGGATGGTGTGAATTTAGTCCAGGATAGTCTGGAGTGGATGGCTGATGTGCATTTAGCCCAGATTAGTCTGGAGTGTATGGTGTGAAGTTAGCCCAGGTTAGTCTGGATTTAGCTCAAGTTAGTCTGAAGTGGATGGTGTGAACTTAGCTCAGATCTGGAGTGGATAACTGGTGTGAACTAATACTGTTGTTGTCTGTAGACGTGAGGAAGAGAAGGATAGAAGGAGTGAGAGAACGCAGTCGGTTGATTTTCTTCAGACATTGTTGGGGAGCTAATGTCACTGACCTGAAAGGACCTGTCTCCACAGATGAGCTGTGGTTCTCTGACGGCTCACTGGCCGAGCGGGCCAAAATGGCTGATGGGAGCCTGATTCCCCTCCCGGATGCCACCTCCGGCCTGGACTGGTCTCATCTGGTGGACGCCGCGCGAGCTTTCGAAGGTGAGCCTAACAATTCGCCTGATACTGCACAAGGTTATTATAGTATAAAACATAATAGTTGAAATATAATAATAACTGAAATAAAATTCAAAACTAGGCTTTACAAAAAATGATAACTAACTAAAGCTGTATTGTGTGTTTACAAAACTAACTAAAATGAAATAAAATTATAGAGGAAAATGTATTTAGTTTCAGTCTTTTTCATTTCATACACAAGCCTAGTATTTTTGGTGGATATGAAATCTATCCTCCATTTTTTATTAGCTGTGCCCATGCGCAGAAGTAACCTGATATGCGCCAGATGGTTTGTTTCCCACGGAGTGAAACAACGTGAGCTTGCGAGATCAGGATAGTCTCACGAGGCTAGCGCAGAAGGAAAAAAACTAAAACTAATATTGAAACTCAAAAACTAAACTAAAACTAAACATTTTCAAAAAATAAAAACTGAACTAGTAAAACCGCTTTAAAAACTAATGAAAAAGCAAAACTATTATAACCTTAAAACTGTATGACGTGAAATGAATGCTTGTTGATTGATTGATTGATTGATTGGTTGATTGATTAATTTATTGCCTGATGGTCCTTTTTGTGTTGCCAGTGTTGATGATCGCCCGTTTAACAAGAACTGCTTTTCCATGAGCGGGGCCGTGTCCGAATGTCCATACTATGTATGTAGTACTGTACATACTATATAGTACGCCAGATGCAGCATGGTACATCAGGATTGTCCCTGCTACATCTGGCGTACTATATAGTATGTACTTCATATTCCCAAAATTACCCCAAAAATGTAGCAGGCATCGAGAGGATGATATTCCGGAAACAATATGGCGATTTGAGTGAAACGCGGCACGTCACCGTACAGTTTCCGGTTTGTTAAAATTGGTGGAAGTTGAGGCGACAGTAATTCGCCAACCTGGCATAAATGTTCGTGGACATTATAGCTAAATCTGTCGTCGGAAAAACTTTCTTTTTTAGCAGCTGTCTTAGTTACATCAAAATTAAGCTAACTATTGGCATCGGTGTGCTTATCGGTGTCATATTTATTCAGTTTGAGTAATTTACGATCGAGCAAGCTAACTATCTTTAGCTCAATTGGCTCAGTTGCTGGTTAGCGATGAGAGGCGGAGTCCCAGCCCAGTTGATAACCATCCGTTGCGGGTTGGGGGGATGCAACGGTCGGCTGGGATCCTGCCTCTCATAGCTAACCAGCAACTGGTTAGTGGACTGTACCAGGCAGCCTACGTTATGTCTGAATAACGTTATCAAACAAGCTTGGGAATTAGCTGACTAGCATCATTTAAGCATAACAATCCAAGGGCTAACTCCCCCATTTATTGCACAAGCTTCACACCAACCCCAATAATAATAATAATAAGCACAAGCTACCAAGGCTCCGAACGGGTTCAAGGAACTGAAACGAAAAACGAAAACGAACGGTATTTTACGAGGAACAGAAACAGGAACGAAAACGAAATGGTCTTTAATTGTTCCAGAACAGAAACGTTAATCTTTAAAACCGGTTAATAACCTTATTTTTTCGTTCTTTGTAGTAGGCCTATATAACTTAAAAATTATTTTAAAAAAGAAGAAAGCTGAGCCTTTTATGGCCGAATAGGCTAAATTAAATTTATTAAATTTGTAGCCTACATCTTGTCCTGTTTTTGTAATGTAGCCTAGGCCCCTAAATCTGTTATTTCACAGTCAGGATCTTAAATGCTTGCTTAGCGAAATGAAGAGATTTAGATATTACAACAACACACACTAGCCTAGTTCAGACCGGGATGTGCGCAGCGACTATGTTCACTGACGACTAGACGGTGGTTTTGTAACCGATTACATGACTAGTCTAAAAACAGGATTCCCAAGTTTCTACAACAAGTGCTATTTAGAAAAATTGAGGATGTTTCTCAAACTCTGCAAGTTAAGATGCATGACTATTCTTGATGTTTCCCAACCACTCAGCGGCAGCCAATTTGCACGCGTTGCGCAGGGCTGTCACACACACTCTCCTTTGTTTGCCAGTGCAAAACAGTAGTTCAGCCTGTCCTTACAGCTTATTACTTAGCAAAGATATCAATGTGATTAATTTTGTTTAATTGAAGAAGAGTAGGCTAGCCTATAGCCTGTAATGTTTCAGTAGGCTAAAACTAGATTTCACATAAAGACCGCGGATGTCAGAGTGGGCAATAACGTTCGAAGGCAAATTTATTCCAACATTGGTCCACAAAGAATGATGCAAATAATAAAGTGAAAGAAATAATAGCCTACTGTGCAAATATAATGTTTTATATGGACCTGCGTGTCTGCAATAAAGTTCCTCTATCTTTATAACCAACATTCAGCGGAAGCCAATTTTCACTCGTTGCGCATCTCGCTCCAAGTATGGTTTGGCTATTTAAAACACGGAGTACTTTGTGACAGTTGCTTGGATGTATACTAGTATGCATAAACCTATGTTTTGCGAATTTAAAGGTCTGCCTCCTTCAGAGTTCTACTCGGCAATTAGGCTGTGAAAGCGAGCGCGCCTCTTGGAATCTAGTCATAGCCTATTGTTGCACAGATTTCCGTCACGTCTTGACTTTCACAAACCAAATGATTAGGCTACATTAATTAATATGAGCACACTTTAGTGACAATGTGCCGTGCAACCCTGATCATTGAATAGCATAAGTTAAATTACTATAATATTAAAGACCGCGGATGCCAGACGATAGGCTACGTATTAGGCGTATAGGCGCCAAATCCGGAGCTCCCATACAAAAGGAACGCAGCATAAACAATAGGGATTGCGCAGATGAATGAATGAGGTGACTAATTATTTATAAATAACATAAAACGAAATAAAAACAAACAGTAGGCCTACAGGCGCAGAATAAAATAGCTTGCAGCAACAGTACAAGAAAATATTTTAAAAAGGATGAGCTATGATGATGACTTAAGATAGACCTGTGCATAGTTTACGGTGTGGATTAAGGGCATAGGAATGGGACTAATGTTGCGTATTTCTTGTAAAATAATCAACAAGGCTACACTACAGCACACATCACCAAGGCTAATATTGTTGGCAATAAGGCCACCACAACCCTAGACTTGTTGATTAGGTTCTAACCTACCTTTCAAGAAATACTGTAGGCCTATAGAGTCTTATGGTGCATTCGTTTATAACTGGGAGGTGGCAAATTGCGACTTGCTACTAGGAATTATTAAATAAAACACTGCATGAACTCGCACTTCCTCGTCGCAAATTCGGATATGTTTCTCAGCCCCCAGTTGCTCGAATGCACTAGATATAACTAGGTAACTGTGATATAATGGTATATAGCTCGAATGCACACAGGTCGGAGGTAGGTATTTTGCCACTTGCGACTTGCCACCTCCGACCACAAACGAACGCACCATTAATAGGCTAACACCCCCGGAACGATGAACAGAACGTTATTTTTCGTTCTTAACCGGTTCAGGAACGCTATTTTGGTGGCGGAACACGAGAACGGAAACGTTAAATATGCTGGTTCTGCTCGGAGCGAACCGATTTAAAAATAATTTCGTTTTTAAGTCCTGCAAGCTACTGAGTGCAACGTTAGCCCTGCTAACGGAGAGAATGAATTTGGAGGAGAGTGTTGCAGCTGGTGCTAAACGAGGCAAAGGAAGAACATTTTGTGGATTATTATCACAGCCATTCCACAGTTTGGATTATACAGAAAGGTGAGGATCGAGCCTGTTGGATGACCAACTCAAATGCCTGGCTAGCTCAATATTGTTGTAAGTTTAACATGAACCGTATGCTAGCCGGAGCCCGTCACTTTCACTGGATGACTCGAGTAGCATGCTACATTTATCTTGCATACTAAACATGTTTTCGTGGATTAGTATGTACTAAATTGCATGTATTATGCAAGTTGCAGTATGTACTATATAGTATGCAGCATGTAGTATGGACATTCGGACACGGCCTAGGACATTACTTGGAGATGCTATTTGGTTGTCAAGAGTATGTTCCTGACAACATTGCAGTATGTTCCTGACGTTGCAGTATGACTGCAGTATGACTGCAACGTTGTCAGGAACATATTCTTGACAACAAATTGTTTCAGCATAATGTTCTCTCTGCGCATTAACTCAGTGTATTATAATTGGAGATCTCCAGAAGTCTATAATAACCTTGAAGCTGTGTCTGTTTGATTGATTGTCTGACTGTTGTTATTGCTGTTTCCCTTCTTTTGTTTTCCCCGGGCTGATGTAAAATTTTGATGATGGGGCGCATTACAAATAAAAATAACATAGCATCCTTATTATCCACAGTAATGGATAATTATTGCTCGCCCATTCCTTTTCATTCAATTTAGGTATTTCAAAGTATGAAAAGCCCATTTAAGATTTATCTCTGTCCAAAAGTGGAATCATTGTCCCTAGCTTATCTTTTCCTAGCTAATCTAAGTCGAGGCTGAAATCATTCTCTGAGTACTGGTTGTACTTGAACTGAATGACGTTTGATCCAACTGTCTTTCTCCTGTTTTCTCTGTCTGCTTCAAGCCAGACTACCTCACGGTGATAATTGGAAACCAAAGAGAGAGAGAGAGAGGGGGGGGGGGCGTATTTTGCAAAAATGAGAAGTAAAGTCATTATCACTATGCGAGCACAGCAAGGAACTACATTGCAAAATGACTAAACGGCACCTCATGCTGTAATTGCACCTTGCTCACACACTTTGTCTTAGGCAATTATAGCCTATTTTTAATGCATTTTAACCATGTCCTGAGGAAGTTGGCGATTCTGGTTAGCTGGCACAGTGCAGCGTGTGGGTTCTGGTGTAAGGAAGGCTCCAGATGTCTCCTTGTGATTTATTTTGGCACTTGCATTCGGTGGGGGAGGCAAAGCAGTCCCCGGGTGGCAATACTGGTTCTGAGAGTGGTGGGGGTGCTAACTACAGTACTAGCTGGTCATGTGGTTGTAGTTCTCAGAGAGGTCGAGTGGTTGTAGTTCTCAGAACGATCGTGTGGTTGTAGTTCTCAGAGTGGTCGTGTGGTTGTAGTTTTGTTGTAGTTCTAGTGTCTCTCTCTGAAAACATGCATGCTAGAACACATTAGCATCCCAGGAGCTGGGAGGGGTGGGGAGGGGGCCGTTATACACTGGAGCAATCCCTCACTATCTTAATGACCAACCAGGTTTTAGTCTTTGATTTAATACGACAAATTTAATGTAAGGAAAATACTTGTTTATAAGTGTCTCACAATAATAAGCTTTGGTCTGTAACCCTTCCATTTTGATATAACAATACAATGGTCCTCATTCCTGAACATTTTCTTAAGTGTCTTCTTAAATGTCTTTTTACGAACTTCGTAAGACCAACCCTAAGAAAGATCCCCGCCGGATTCATGAACACGTGGAAATGTGTTCTTAAACCGCCAAAGTGTTCTCAGCTGTGCTCCCCTTCTTAAGTTGAATGTGCGTTCTCGTACACCTGAATTTGCATACACAAACGCCCCTACTACAGGGTCGTGTGCACACAGAATCCCCAGACAGAGCGGAAAAAGTTGAGACGTTCCCAATTGACATGCCCAATTGATGTTCAAGGTCACGTGCAAATTCGACGTTTTATTCGTCACATGCAACATACCAGTAAAATGAGCAGTGAGATGTTTCTCCGCTGGCTCTTATAACGTGCACACTAAGCTTAAGCAAGGTGGAAAAAACTATACAAAATAACTATAGAAAACAAGACGGTAGGGCCTATATGAACTTTTAATACAAAATGCTAAATATATAGCCTACATGAAAGGGATGGGACGTGCTGAGAGCAGATGATTAAAGTGTACAGTTTAGTTAAATGCAAGAGTAGGCTACTTGTGGATCCTGATATGCCCTATCTATATTATGTAGGCCTATATCGTAGTTATGGATATTCACGTTTATTTACAGAATGTAGATGTGTCCATTCTGACGACTATAGAATATAAGGTGCTGTTGTGCTGAGTCTGAGTATAGCGACTGAGTTTTGTGCTTATTTATTCATTCACTGCCATTTGCAGTGTCTGTGTAGGGCTTTTATTTATTTTAGCCAAGATGCCTCGTAGAATCATGACTATAAATGAAACGTAATTGGAAATTATACAAATATTCTCGTATTTATTATTATTATTTCAAGCCTAGGATGTCTGTAGAATTGATGTGAACGCAATCACCTCGGATTTCTCATAAATTCAGCCCTTGCGAACGGGCGCACTCCAATCTGGCCTACCTACGACTGCATTTCCGCGTTCTTAAATCCTGTTCTTAGATAAGAACAAATCCGAGATAAGAAACCATTCAGGAATGCCAGAATTGTCCCTGGAACTTCGTAAGTGGAGTTAAGAAGAAATTTCTTCTTAACTTCTTAACTGCGTTCAGGAATGAGGTCCATTGTTGGAATGCTGTTTGAGTTGCCTGAGCACAATGTTGTGTAGGTGCTTCAGGAAAGGGATTATCACTCTCTCTCTCTCTCTCTCTCTCTCTCTCAATTCAATTCAAAGGGCTTTATTTGCATGGGAAATATACGTTTACATTGCCAAAGCAAACATCACAAGAAGTGTTATTGTCTCTCTCTCTCTCTCTCTCTCTCTCTCTCTCTCTCCTTCTGTCTCTCTGTCCTCTTCCTCCCCCCTTGTTTTCTAGTGTCACCATCACCTTGTCTGTGATTTACTGTCAACGACAATCTGTGTCTGACAATTAAAACACAGAGTGGTCATTTACAGAGGGGGGGACAGGGAAGTGGCAGAGAGAGTGGTGTAATCATGGGTGAAATCTTCACAGCTGCAGTCCACCCCCCCAAAGCCAACACCAGTCAGACCCTGTGCTATCTTGGAGGATGTCCTCTCTTGTCTCTCTCTTCCCTTTCTCTTCTCTCTTTTCTCCATCCCTCTCTTTTCTCTGAATCTCTGCCTTCCAAAGTCCCATCGCCTCTCCAAACTGTTAGAGCGTGGCCAGGCCTAACAGCAGGTGGAGGGAACTGCCCCTCCCACTCTGCGCTTGACCCCAATTTCCTCCCTAATTCTCGGGCTTCCAAAATGGATATGTCCAAATGGTCATCTGGCCACAGGTGTCTGCCAGGCCCTTCGGACTTCTTAACCCTCTGATAGTGTTAGGGTCACCTGCGACCCACCGTTTCAAATTAAGATAATGTGATGAATACCATATTGTTTTGTTTTTTATTGGAAAAAAAAGCGTAATATTAAAAAAAGCTATATAAACACAACAAAACCAATTATCACTATTTTAGTCAATTCTGAAGGTATCTGTGGTGTTATGGATCAAATATGACCCAGGCAGAGAATAGTGGCTGTTGATAGTACGGCATGCATTACTGTATGGTTATGAATGCATAATACTGTAAGTTAGTTATGGGGTACAAATTGTTTTTGGAGTGTTTTGGGCAGAGTTAAATCATGGGTCAGATTTGACCCGCTAAAACAGCAAGGGTGAGCATCTTTCTAACAAGTCAGGAGGTTCAAATGCTCTCCCTTTCTCATTTTTCTCTCCATTCAGAATTGTCCTGTGCGCTTTTTCTAGAAGGTAACCAGACTCCGCTGTGCTGTGTTTATCAGGCTGCTTCTACTGTAACCTCACCAAGCCTCAGGGCATAACTGTAACCTCACCAACACAGGCCATACCTGTAACCTCACCAACACTGAGGCCATACCTGTAACCTCACCAACACTGAGGCCATACCTGTAACCTCACCAACACTGAGGCAATACCTGTAACCTCACCAACACTGAGGCCATACCTGTAACCTCACCAACACTGAGGCCATACCTGTAACCTCACCAACATTGAGGCCATAACCGCGTGAAATTGATTTCTCACTCTCATTTGCAACCGTCCATACCTGCACTCTGTTTACCAGCTGAGAAAGTGTCTGTGACTGTGTTGAAGCTCCGTACATTCATAGTACATCCTGGATATTTGAAAATAGAAAATAGAAGAGAGCAGTTGATATCAATCTATTTAAACTGTTCAGGTCAGATTCATTCTGGAGGCTTGGATGCTAGTTGCTTATCACAAATTAAATAAATTATATGTCTGATATACAGTACAATGTGCATAATATAATATACCAGGTGGACTGATTTCACTATATATTCCATAACACAATATACCAGGTGGACTGATTTCACTATATATTTCATAACACAATATACCAGGTGGAATGATTTCACAATATAGTTCATAACACAGTATACCAGGTGGACAGATTTCACTATATACTTCATATAGCATAGTATACCAGGTGGACTTATTTCCTACTTAGTGTTTGGATAGCGAACCCTAAGTAAAGTAAATGACCAAAACAATTTCATCGCACTCCTGTGTTTCTGTAGGACCTCCTCTCTGCCTGGACATGCACTGTCTCAACTGAACACGTCTCTATAGTGCTAGTGATTTGTAATCATAATGACATTACCTGTAAAATAAAATAAAATGGTGTGTACCACTAGCTGTGCCCACGAGAAAAGGCCTGATACAAACTAGGGATGTTAACAGTTAATCGACTATCGCCGATAAGAATTTACTCAAGTAAGATTTGATTACTCGATTAACTGCTTGTTAATGGTACAGAACTGTTTTTTACGTTCTTATTATTATTTTACGTCTGACTGCACCTGAAGACGCCACGCCATGTAGTGAAGGCTAATTGAGATGCCGGGAAATTTCAACGACAGCGGAAGAAGACACAAAAATGAAGCGAGCAAAGCGCAGTCCAGTGTGGGACGTTCTTATCAATTAATCGACTATTGTTTGTTAAGGTTAACAGTTATTAATTAATGAAATTCCTTGAAATTTGCAACCCTAGTACAAACCTCTCCAAACGGGAGGAATTCTAACGCTCTCCACTCCTAACCTTCCTTACTGACATTGGCTTTTGGAGTCTTTGGAACTACATTTATAGTACTGTTTTAAAGCTGCAGTATCTCAAATTTTATAGAACATACTTATATTGCTATGGTTAATCGAAAGGGATAAGTGATTGAGCTCCTCTGTGAAAGCCGTGTCTTTGTAGTCTCTGCTACTGCAATTATAATACGTATTCATGTTATTTAATTTGGTTTTGGGTCAACACCAGAGCATTAAAAAAATAGCTTGGAGCTGAGGGTGCCTCCTCCCTTAGGCGTGGCCACAACTGGTTCAAAGCGAGTCCTTGCTGCCATTGTTTTCACGTTTGGAAATAGATGGATGTTAACGCAGCCAACTGTCACGATCGCTCAATCACTTGCATGTATTTCAAAACGCGAAAAACAACGGCAGTGAAAAACAGTCCGGTGAGGATGAGTGTGTAATTCAGATAGTGTGTCCTGCCTGTTATTTTTAATATTTGCTTCAAGTGGTATTTTCATAGCAATTTTTTTTACATTGAAGTGAACGGGGACTTCCGCATTCTCCCAACCAGACTACCGCTGTGGCGCTTGTGTAATTAAAGCAATTGCTGTGCGCATGCTGAGATTCAGTCAGCAATGCGGGACTATTCCTCCATGATCTCATTTGGGCGCGTGGGCGCACCCGAACCCACAACACGTAGGCCTACAGTAAATGTGAAGCACACAGAATTTACCCAGGCAGGTGGAGTTTCCCCTCCCTTGCTAGCTCGTGGCTAATGGCTCGTAACGCTAAAGTTACATGCGGTGGTTTAATACTGTAGTATTTCCTCTGAAAGGCTGAATCTGTTAATAAAAGTTGTCTTTTCTCCTCGTTCAGGTCTGGAGCTAGACAAGGAGGCCAGTCGCTTGTGTCTAAATAAAGACCCTCTAGGTGACTGAAACATTTAATTCCCGGAGTGCATTTGGTGTTTCAAACGATATTCAACTTTCTACCTCGAGCCACCAATGAGGCTGTTTCTACCTCGCTGCTGTCTCAGTAGCATTTGCTACTTCCTGTCTTCTCAAACTACTTCAGCTTTCTCACCTTGTTCCTTGCACTGTTACGTTCAGTGCTAACAGCTACAGTACCGTAGTTTTACCGTCACGACTACAATTCTGATTCTGCTGACTGCGTACCATCTGCTAGAAGCTCTACCTCTCCTACTGTAGCTGCCTGCTGATGTCACTGCCGCTAGCGCCTCGAAACTCACTTCACGCTGTCTTCTGCCTCTAAACTCAGTCATCTGCCTCTAAACTCAGTCATCTGCCTCTAAAATCACTGTCATCTCTGCCTCTAAGCTCTGTCATCTGACTCTAAACTCACCTCACTCACTGTCTTCTGTGACTCTACTAATCTGTAGCTACTTCAGCGTACTATGTTTGAGCACTCGTGCGTGTGTGAGAGAGAGGTGTGTGCATATTTGTGTCTTAAGGTATTTGCGACTCTGCACTCAAGTCGGTTTTGTGCATCGTGTGTGTGTGTGTGTGTGTGTGTACGTACTATATGTGCGTGTGCTTGCACGTGTATTTACAACTGAACAGAAATAACACTGTAACAACGTAATAACAGCTTCTCTTTGTATGTCTTGTGTCGTAGCGGACCAGACGTCGCTGTGCTCCATGACGGATGCGGAGCAGGCCCAGCAGGCTCTGGAGCTTTCCCAGGAGCTGAGTAGGCGAGCAGCTGCGGCCGAGAGCGCCGCCCTGGGGGCAGGGTAGGTTACTGCAAATTTGAGTTTCTCAACAAAGTGCGTCAAATTATTTGCAATGGAACAGATCAATAGAAATGAGGGGTTAGCAAACAAATAAAAGTTTCATGAAAAGGTCTTATGAATGTACAGTATGTACCACACTGCTACGCACTGTATACACCAAGAAGCATTATTGCACAGAATAACCGACAGTGAAACTAGATAGTATTTATTTCTGTTGAGATTCCATTTCAGGACTCATAATAGTACTGACACATCACCTATCGACCGCTCAAAAAGCCATGTCATTGTTAAAGGTCACACTGATGCTTGTGATTTTGAGTGTCTTAAAAAACCCTGTCTGTCCGTCTCTCTCTCTGTCACTCTGTTTCCCTCCCTCTCTCTCTGGCCCTGCCTCTCTCTCTCCCTCTCTCCCCTCCCTCTCCCCCTCTCTCTCCCTCCCTCTGTCTCTCTCTCCCTCTCTTCCTTCCTCCTCCCTCTCTCTGTCTGTCTCTCCCTCTCTGTCTCCCTTTCTCTCTCCCTCTCTCTCTCTTCCTCTCTCTCCCTTCCTCCTTCATCTCTCTCTCTCTCTCCTTGTGTAGGGAAAGCTCTCCTGCTCTGCTCACCGGCAAAGTCAACCAGCTGGAAGAGATCCTCATGCAGCTTCAGTACGACCTCAGAAAGGTAATGTTATCTCCCTGGCGCGTGTCCATGATTCACTGAACCCAACTGCACACAGCAACGCTGGAGACGTAGAAGTCTGATGCTGAGGCAACACTCCCAACCCAGGCGGACGCCTGCAGGCCTTCAAAAGGACGTCTGTATAACTTAATACCAACGCTGTCGGTTTTGTATACGCCATTAATGTCAAATGTAATGGGGAAAATGTGAGTGGTCTAATTTGTTGAGGTGTAAGACATGCTGAGATTATTTGGTACAGAATTCGCATTTCACATTTAAAAAAAACATTTCAGAATTCCTTCCATTCATGTGGCGCGTTGCGTGTTCAAACTGCAACGTGTGCAATTTGCAGTGTGTGCCTCACACAGCTGTTGTAGCCTAAAATACCGTCGTAATGCAATAGTCTCTAGACACAAAGACTAACCCGTGTGTTTGTGTGCGCGCGCCGTCTCCGCAGGAGCAAGAGGACAAGGCCATGCTGCAGGAGCAGGTCCAACACTTGCGTCAGGACAACCAGCGTCTACACGAGGAGAGCCAGACGGCAGCTGCCCAGCTCAGGAAGTTCACAGACTGGTTCCTTCACTCGGTGGACAAGAAGCCCTGAGCTAGACAACATCACACACACACACACACAGACAGACAGACAGACAGACAGACAGACACGTAGGCTACTGTGACATGGCTTTCACCACACTATCTGAGCCAGAGTCCATGTCCGCGGTATTCTTAGTTTTGTATATTTTGAAAGCCGATGCTAATAGTCTTTGTTTTGAGAGAGAGAGAAGCAGTGAACTGCCATGCAAATGCAACTAGCTGTGGTTTGAAAGCAAAAAAACACATCATGAATCGTTAGCTGAAACACTAGTTCATTTATGACATCATGAATTGTTAGTTGAAACATTAATTCATTTATAACATCCTGAATCATTAGCTGAAATGCTAGTTTATTCATAACATCATGAATCGTTAGCTGAAACGCTAATTTATTGTTTATTGGTGAGTTAGTAATAGTCACTGCTAACACTCCTGCGATGACATGACAAACTCATGACACGTGGTTAGCACAGAGCGAAACTAAAGGGAGTTTATGGAATACTATGGAGAGGAAAGGAAGAATGTACAGACCTCATGCTTTGGGCTATTTGCATCTTTAAGAAGGAACAAGTGAATTAAAACTAATGAATGTAACTTATGTGTAATCATATTCTTTGCCAGATAGGGCAAATGTCACATTGATTGGTTGAATAAAAAAAAATTATATATTATTCAACTTCAACATTATTCTGCTGGTGTTCTTCCCCCGTAAGATACAGTATCACTGCACTGTAGACCAGGACCTAGCCATGGTGCTTTAAGGACCTTTCTGTTGGAATAACATCCATTCTTGTACTGTCAATTTTTGTAAGTTCTCTACTGTAAAACAAAAAAAAGAAGAAAAAAAGTCCTTGCATTAAATATGGTGATATGGTGATAGTCACAAAACTGTTATTTATGGTTAGCACTGGTTGATGGTGTGGTCGAGATGTGGTTGTATTGGACTTATTAGGACATATTTATTTTTGCAGGGACAATATGTGCCTGACTTAACCAGTGGTGTTAATATCTATAATCTATTTTATTGTTGTTATGGCGCCTCCTTTTTCTACCCTCACACCTTGTCCATAGATCACCAGAATTGTCGAACAGGAAGTTGTTGATTTCTGGGTGACACCTAACTACAAGCTAGGTAAAACAGATTGCATAATTAGGTGTCATAAATCATGTCATAAGCAGGTTAAGCATTATGATTTTCTTAGTAAGGAGATCCAGAGTTATAATTGGTAAGTTTTAATATTGTCACTTTGTGTATTATGATGATGATTAATCATCACTAATGCAGTATGCCTTTGGCTTAAAGTTGTTACTGTACTTGTTTTCATGTTGCCACGGAGAATCCTATTTGTATGCAGTTGACCCAGAACACAATGTACCCAAGGGAACCTAAGTCTAGAAAACCACTTCTTTTTTAATTTGTATCAATGCCAAAATGTGTTTGATGGTCTTTGTACAGTACTTCAGAAACATTGTCTTGTATTTAACACTCTTATTTAAACCTAGATACTGTAGCCCCCTAAATTGTTTATTTTAACAACAGTATTTTGTTCCTTTCTGCACTAAAAAGATGAATAGCTCAAATATGTGTATAGCTGGCGAGATAAAGATATAAATATATATACATATTAGAGGGGGTTATTTCTGGGAAGTCCAACATTTGGAAGCTGCTAGAGGACAGCGTGTTGTTTTGTATGCCTTTCTTTCTTTCTTTGTAAAATGTTTTGGTAATGATGGGACAAAAAAAGGTTTGCTTTTTTTTTTTTTTTTTTATAAATGTAGGATGTTGGAAAACAACCTTGCTCGACTGAGTCATTTCATTCTCACCAGTGTCCTCTCTATTTATCTGTTTTCATCATAGTTTACGTGATAATATTATTACTTGGGAGTATTATTTTCTCTTGTTTGGTTTTCCTTTAATTGACATCACATTTAGACCTACTGCTACTGTACCAGTGGGTGTGAACACTTGCCACCTTCATACCCATCACAATCCAAATCATCACAATGATCATTGTGGTCTTAAAAAATGGAATGCAAAAGACTGTTACAGTATATATCTATGGTATCTCTGTCTAAACAAGGTTACTTATTATTCGGTTGTCCCTGTGGTAGAAAAAGGTTCTGTTTTTAGTTCTGGCTGGTAGAGTTGGTGAAACAATCAACAATGCCGCTCATTGCTTGGTACTGTAAGTGCACCATGTTGTTCAGAGTATTGGATATCATCACACTCTCTGACAGAAACTCAGTTTCTCCATCTCTAGTCTCAGCCCCTGTATCAAAGTGTCTTAGTACACTGTGAAGCTTGGTGTCGTCAACTTCAATTAATCTCACTGGGCCTTCCAAAAGACTGCACTTGTCCACGAGTGTCACTTATCTTTTATCTGATTAAAAGAGCTTGAAAGAGACTTTCAAGTATAATATTCTGAACTGGAGATCATCCAGCGTCTGATGTGGGGTAAGCCCGACCCGTCTCAACCACCCTACTGCCAAACATAAACCTCCTGTACCCACGGTTCGGGCTACACCAGCTCCATCTCACCAGCGCTCCATCACCATAGACCTGGATTCCCTGCCCCTCACCGAGACCTGGCATAGCGACGTTTATATTTCTATAAAGAAATTTTTGCCCACCTGAATATGCCATTCAGCGAATTATCTCCCGTCGCACCCCGATTACCATAAGGAAACAATCAGGTGGATCTAATATGAAAAACCTGATATCCGTTCCAGTGAATATACCATCCAGGCCTACTAGTCAGGCGAGCCAGCACTTTTCTCCGGAAGCTATTTCAATGGCGATCCTGAATGTCAGGTCCCTACCAAGCAAAACTTTTCTCATTAATGATCTTATATGTGAACGTAAATTAGACTGTATGTTCCTAACTGAAACCTGGCTAAATATAAATGGACCAGCAGCCCTCATTGAAGCCTCTCCTCCTAACTACAGCTTTTTTCAATCTATCAGAAGCGGGAAAAAAGGTGGAGGGACAGCCACCATAGCTACAGATGCCCTCAGCTGCAGGACCATCTCCTTTGATGATTTTACCTCTTTTGAATACCACGCTATTGTCTTAAAATGCCAGCCCCCAGTTCTGGCAGTAACCATGTATAGGCTTCCCAAACAATGCCCTGCCTTCTCTACAGAATTTTCAGAACTCCTGTCCATCATCCATACAAATTATAAGATTATCATCATTGGAGATTTCAACATACACGTGGACACTGAGGCGGACTCGAAAGCCAGGGACTTTATCAACCTCCTAAACTCCATGGATTTTACCCAACATATCACTGAGCCAACCCACAACCGCGGCCACACCCTTGACCTCGCTCTCTCTGACCATTTCTGTATCTTCTTCACTGCATTGGTTCCTAAAGTCAAAAGTAGTACTGGGCGCTTTATCAAGAAACGTTATCTTACCTCCGCAGTAGCCGATAGTTTTAGAGAAATAATGACCACAAACAATTTATCAACTCCAGAAGTGGGGCCGTTAGGAACTATTGAAGACTTAGCAACCACCTTTAACACCAGAGTAAGGGCAGCCTTGGATTCTGTAGCACCTATTAAACTGAAAAGGATCACAGCCAATCATAAAGCTCCATGGCGAAATGAGGAAACAAATCAACTAAAGAGAACCTGCAGAAGATCTGAGCGTATATGGCGAAAAACCAAGCTACAGGTCCACCATGATATTCTCAAAGAACATCTCTCTGCCTTTAATAAAGCAATAAGAAATGCAAGGAAAGACCACTTCTCAAAATTGATATCTATCAACCAAAATAATTCAAGAGTGCTCTTCTCAACAATTGATAGCCTAATAAACCCTGCCATAAAACATCTGATAACTTGCTCTCTACCTCCAAATGTGAGGAATTTGCAGCTTACTTCAGAGATAAGATTATGAATATTAGGAGGAATATCACCCAGGAAAGGCCATGCATCCCGTTCACAGTTCCTCTCCCTCCATGTAATGGACATATGAGCTTGTTTACACTGATGGACACAGAAATGTTGAGAAAAGTAGTATCCAAACTCAAATCCTCCACATGCCTGCTGGATCCCATCCCCACCAATTTTTTCAAAACTATTTTTGACTCTGTATCCTATGACATTTTATCCATTGTTAATGACTCCCTATCTACAGGTGTCTTCCCACCAATACTTAAAACTGCTTTGGTGAGACCCGTGCTGAAGAAAAACAACTTAGACACTTCAGTTCTTAGCAATTTTAGACCAATCTCCAACCTTCCCTTTTTGAGTAAAATTCTGGAAAAATTTGTTTTCAAACAGATTAATGATTTCCTAGCTACAAGTTGACCCTTGACCTTTTCCAGTCCGGCTTTCGTGCCCATCATAGCACAGAGACGGTATTAGTCAAAGTTGTAAATGACCTCAGAATTAATGCTGACTCCAAGAGCTCTCTGTTCTCGTCCTCCTGGACCTGAGTGCAGCCTTTGATACCATAGATCATGCAATCCTCATCAAAAGACTGGAGAAGTGGGTTGGCTTCTCTGGTCCAGTCCTAAATTGGCTTAGGACCTATCTAACCGGTCGTGATTTCTTCGTTGCCCTCGGTGAACATAGCTCAGGAAAGATCCCTATGACCTGTGGGGTGCCCCAAGGATTGATCCTAGGACCTCTACTCTTCAGCCTGTACATGCTGCCCCTTGGCAGTGTCATCAGGAGGCACAACATTAGCTACCATAGCTACGCAGATGATACCCAACTTTATATTTCTGTAACACCCAGTAACTACAGCTTGGTTGACTGCCTTGTCAAGTGTATTACGGATATAAATGTATGGATGTCACAATTTCCTCCAACTAAACCAGGACAAAACAGAAGTATTGATCATTGGAGAAAAAGCTGAAAGAGAGAAACTATCAGCACACTTAAAAACTCTGGAAATTGACACCAATTGCCAGGCTAAAAACCTAGGTGTCATACTTGACTCAGATTAATTTCGAAAACCACATCAAGAATATTACAAAGACATCTTTTTACCACCTAAGGAACATTGCCAAGGTGCAACCCTTTCTCTCTCAGGCTGACACCGAAAGATTAATGCATTCTTTCATCACAAGCAGGCTGGACTACTGCAATGCTCTACTATCAGGCCTACCAAAGAAAGCAATCTCTAAGCTACAAATGATAGAGAATGCTGCAGCACGAGTCCTCACTAAGACTAGACGAAGGGCACACATCACACCAGCCTTAAAGGATTAACATGGTAATTTTCACTTTTTTTGAGTTTGAACGTGCTATTTGCACAATAGGACATTGAAGAAACACAATAAAAACATTAAATATATCCGTTTTGTCGTTTTTGAGAAACTGGAAGCGTAACATTTTCAGTCCAATTTGACTCGGGGTAAAAATACTCCAAATTCGTGACGTTTTTCCCTTTGTTGACGTCACCCTAAAGTTTGAAAATCCCGCCTCCACTCCCCTGCACCGCCTCCAACAGAAATCTGTCTGCCTCCCGCACCTGCTGTCTTTGCGCCGTTTCACCATCTATCCAACATGGTAAGGCAGCTCTGAACCCTTTCTCATCTTGAGAATAATTGAATAGTTGCAGTCTCTTAATTGTATATAATTTGTACGTTTTATAGGCCTAATTGTATTTGTGGTTGTCATACATATTGGGAAGTTTTTACCATGATCTCCGTGTCTGAGTAGCCAACCTAGCTAATGTTAGATAAACGAACCATAACGTTAGCTGTAATTGGCAACAGTTTTTAAAAAGCTGTCTGATCCAGCTAGCTATTTGTCTTTATCCAGCATGTTGACGTTAGCTAGCCTAATGTTTGGAATGTCAGCTAGCTGTGTTAATTATCCTAGCATGCTAACGTTAGCTCTCAATGCATTTGCATTTGGTAACGTTAGCCCTCCAGTGCAATGGCAGAGACACAGCGCATCATACTGTACTCTTCCCTGGCATAAAATCTACTTGCACCAGGTGCAAACTGTGCTGTAAGGTTTCCGGAGCGATAGCCTACCAGAACTGTTGTGAGCGTGCTTTGTTGTATAGGCCAATACAATAGGCAACGTTACGAAGTCAAAGTTGGATATAAGTCAGTTTGTCTCCACAAGAATCTCCCGATTATCTCTCGCTCAAACTTAATTCGATATAATGTAGACTTACTGATAAATAGCCTATTGTTGTAATTTATGCTGTTTTGCATATGCAAAATAACGATGCTATTACTAATCGCTTTTATAATTTGCCCCCTTTTCTTGTAGCCAGATCACTACATTTCCAATACTGGGACTCGGGAGGTCCAGGTCCCGCGCTTCAGGGCTCTGGAGGTGTGCAGGTCCTGGAGGACAGGTTGCAGCCAATGTCACCTAATGATATTATAAATGTTACAACACCGCCCTGTTTTATGAGAAAGTAGCCTATGTCTTAATTTAATGTCATGTTGTATGCGCAACAATTACTTAGGAAAATAAAGACGTAGTCCTACCCGTGCGGGTTTTTGTCATTTATTTATTCTCACATTGAGATCTTAACTTGATCAAACACACCTGCTGTGTACTGAATCGTTTGTCCTAAGGTCTTGTATTGCAGCGTTGTGATGCGCATAGGCTACTGTGCTAAAATGATGACTACATTTCAGGGTGGGTGGAGGTGAAGATATATAAGTCAAGTTATGTTCCTTTCATAATTTATAACTCCAAATAATTGTAATTCTGCAAAACATTCTGAAAGTTGTGTAAGGCTTATCATCACTGTGGCATCTGCTCCACATAATGTTGATCATCCCAGCACCTCGATCCGACCCAACTTCAGGAAGCATTGCGCATTTTGGGATTAAACAGCTCCAGTAGCGATATTCTATTATAACCAGAGGGCATTACAATAACATTCAAAACGAGATCTATTGACTGCATGACCTGTTAGTCTCCAGACTCCAGAGTAGGCTATACCCCTTGACCGCTGCGCTCACGGAGTCGTGGTGCACGGCCCTCTGTCTCCAAACTCATCGATTATGTTGAATCGCTGCGCTACGCATGCAGTCTGCCACATATTAGTAGGATCAGTAGGCTAGCCTATATGTAGGCTACATCCCCAGCCCCTTTCTGCAAAATGTATTGTGTTGCCTTTGTATGTGAAATGAGCTATAATGATTTAATTGATCTGACCAATAATCAGTTATTGCAGTGGTATTCCGCTCGATTCCTTACATCAGCACAACTGACAGATGTTGAACCCAGAACAGTAACGTTTCAGTGTTCAACTGGCTTTGTTGGACACCTACTAAGATAAATAACGTTAGACTGGTGAACAATGCGGATGTTATGTCGGTTTCACAGCGCAAATGATCTGTCTTCTGGCAAGACCCACAATTGCAATTATTTGACTAAATAGGTACTGTTCGTAGCTGGCTGAAAGCTATAACGTTAGTCTAATAGCCCAAGCCTCCAAGCTTGCGTGGCCGGCTGCTTTTTCCTCTGTGTCGTGGGGGAGACGTGTCGTCGTTATACTTTTATCGTACTTTTCCCAAATAGGCCTAATGCAAATTCGAGGATACGGCCTGTTAGGTAGCGTGTATCTTTATAATGTTTGGGGGTTAATATAATATTAAGGACTTTGTAAATGCCCCTGGTTAGCAGCTAGAAAAATGGCTATTGATCTGGGGCCTCATTTATCATTGAGGTACGCCTTCTTTTACACGGTCTTTTCCGCGATTTCAGGCGTACGCCATTTCCCCCCCCCCCCCACATTGCGATTTATCAAGCCGAAAGGGCGAAAATTTAGTCGCCTTTCTACGCGCTTTTGTAGGACACCTCTCAACTTGTCCTACCGATTTACACGGTGTTCTACGCCCTTTTTGAGGGGGAACTGGCGACGCAGGTGGTGCGTCGGTGAATTACTATGGCCGTGTCCGAAATGCATACTACCTGCTACTTGCTATATAGTAGGCACTATATAGTATGCATACTGCATACTATATAGTACCTACTGTTCCACAAAACGCGTGTAGTATGCGAGAAAATACAGCATGCTACTCGAGTCATCCAGCGGAAGTGACGGGATACGATACTGTTTACTCCCGCGAAGCTGTGGTACAATTATCCGTGTTTTCTGTGATCATTTTGTGTATTATCCACAAAAATGTAGCCTGGCATGGGATGTGCGGCTGCCGCTGCCGCCAGGAGAAGACGTGTTAACGCTGCAAGGAGAAGAGCCGTCATGAGATCTTCTCGACATGCTTGTAGTTGAGGTAAATATTGAACGTTAGCTTGCTAGCTACGCTAGTTAGCTAGGTTAGTTGATAGCCCCGCATGTGCTGGCTTGGGGCTAGCTATACTGTTACATTTGTTCCAGGGATGTTATATTAAATAGATTCTGAGAGACAGGTAAGCAAAACAATAAAACTCAACTCATTTTAAAGAGGTGGGTAAACTGAGTTTACCTGGGTTTACTCATCACTACACGCCTGCTTTGTAATGTTACATTTTAGCTCTACAGATAATGACATCTATCTATTATCATATTGTAAAGACAAGTATATGCCATACGCACAAATGAGTTAAAGTTTGCCCTAATAATCCCCCTGTAGGCTCACATGGAAGACAGAGGTCCTCACCAAGTCAACCTCCACGTCCCTGCTGAGGACCTATTTTGACAGCGCGGACACAAGGAGGGACTTCAGATTGTCAAAATCGACACAGAGGAACCTTGGTGATGGTCAGGAGGATGGGACAAGACCATGGAGGTGCTAATAATAGCAATAACAATAATAATAATAATAATTCATTGCATTTAGAGCTTTTCTCAGTACTCACCCTTTACAATGGTCTTGTCATTCACACACAGGTGCTAGTCTTTGGAGGTAGCATTACATCAGTCATTTAGCAGACACTTTTGTCCAGCATTACCTTAGTCATTTATTTAGCAGACACTTTTGTGTGTCTGCTAAGCGACTTACAGTAGGCCTAATTGCATTTAACCATTTAAAGGTTGAAGACCTTGATGGTGGCCATGGTCCTGCTGCTGCAGATCATCCCAACCCTGGAGATGGCCTCAGAAAGTGTCTCGCAGCATCAGCACCAGCACAAGCTGCCTGGATCGCAGCTCTTGGTGAGCACGACTACCCCCATCCTGCCATAAGTAGTCAGTCTATCAGTTCATGAGTGTGCTTTGCCTTGTTCCTTATAGACAGCCTTGAGGCTTTAAACACCGATCAGTTGGTTATAGGCAGCCTTGAGGCATTTGTTTAAATGTATTTGTATTTAAATTTATGTGTAACACTGTACATAGTAATCAGTTTAAGTATTTTAGGGGGAGACAACAGATCAGCGTTATCCTGTCAGTACCTTTTGCAAGGAAAGCTAATGATCTGACCAAATATAAACAAGTCAAAAGTATATTTGAAGACCATTGTGTAATAAAAATATCCAAGAAATGTTTATGGTTGTGTTTCTTCCATTATACATGTAAAGGTTACTTCTTGATGTATTAACATTTCAACAAAGTGTAATATCTACACATCAGACACATTGTCTTGATATGTCTACAGGTCATGTACAGTAACTTGGAAGGTCTTAACACAACACGCAGAGCGCTTTGGACATGTAACTCCCTTATCAAGTAGTCGTTAGTCAGACACATTAAACAGTGAAGCTTTCATAACCGTCTCTGAATAATTCCAATGAAGCATTGTGAACCAACATGTGTGTTCCGTCTTTTATGCCTAATTGCAAACTACAATGTCCATTAGGAATGTTCTTTTACTCTAATGACTGGTTTTAGGTATAGTGACATTTGTTCTTTGATTGGGAATACATTACAAGGAATGACACACAAACACCAATTTAATTCAAGAAAATACATTTAATAAAAAATAACAAAAACAATAATGGAACAAGATAAAACAGTTTTTTTTGACTGAGGCTTCTAGAAGCAACATCAGCCGGTCCTCCCTCTCCTTAAACAACCCCCTTTCCTCCCTCCACTCAGCCTTCATCTCTGCCTTCTCTCTCCCCCATTCAACATCAGCCGGTCCTCCCTCTGGAGGACGGCCAACTCTTCCCTGTTTACGGGGAAGAGAAACACCACGCTGAAAGGCTTGGAGTAAGTTAACTAACGTATGCATTGTTGTTCAGAAGCAATCCAGCGGTCTTTTTACTTTGAATATTGATTTATGTAGGACCTACATCTTAGAAGCTGGGCTGCAGGGGACGACGGAGACAGCCTGGATAAAGCACACAGAGAACCTTGTAGCCATGTACAAGGTGATTTTGATCTACAGGCTACATGATAGCAAATATATTGATAGGGACTCACAGTTTGTATGACACTAGAAAACTGTTATCTAACCTCATAGGACCTAAAGAGCCCCAGAACTGGGGTCAGCACAGAGGGAGGGGAGGCCACAGCCGCTTCGTGGAAGTGGTACGGGGTCTTGGAAGAGGCGATGGGGGCCACCCATGCAGCCGTCCTCCAGAGGATCATCGTCCCTGGTGTGGTCGTCAGTCCCTGTAATACATCCAGAAGTATTATGGGACAATGAATACTAATATATGAACATAATGATATATGAACAGTTGAACTCGTTTAAATCACGGAATGAACAGACAATTGTTTAAACAACGTCAAGTAACGTTAGGCTCGGTGGCTTAGGTTAGCCATTTAACAACTCATCACAATTTCGACATTTCTTATATATTTCTTAAGCAATCATGGTCATATTACATGGAAATGTTACTCTGTTTGTCTTGATTCTAGCTATAATAACACGTCTGAACACCTGTAACGTTAGCAGCCTATTAACGTTAGCTGGGCTAGCTAGCTAACGTAACGTCCACCACAGAGATCAATGCAAGCAGCTAGCTATCATGACGTTCTTTTTCGAAATGTCATTTCTACCCCACCTATATACACAAAACTGCATTTGTAGCTCTGTGTCGTTATAACTAAGATATCTGTCCGAAAAAATAATTTTTCCATCGACAAATTAAGTCAATACTTACATTTGAAAACTCCCGCTGCGGTCCCGGAGATCTCTTCGTTCGCCATCTTTTTTTATTTTTCTCACTGCCCAGTGACGTCTCACGTCTCGACTTCCGGAACAGTATGCTCTGGACTATGCTACATTTACGCCCATTTTTTCGCCGATTTCGCCTACTATATAGTACCTACTATATAGTAGGCGAAATACAGTATGCACAGTTTTGATGCAGCATGCTGCATCTCGCCTACTATATAGCAAGTAGTATGCAATTCGGACACGGCCTATGTTTGACGGAGAGAATAAGAGCGACAGTTCATGAACGCACAATCATGTAGGCTAATAGCCCAATTCAGCACCAACATATATCGCAATGCAAGATTAGACGTGTCCTCTAACCGGCTCATTCATGGTCCGATATGGATTTGTTCCCCAAACTGAACCTATGCGCTGTCCCAAACCTTTCCGCGCTATATGTCACACACCTAATGCCATCAAACGGCAATAATTGACCAATTAGATTGTCAGTAATATGTGATCATGTGGACCTGTTTGCTGTTTGGTAAGCATATAAATGACAGTCCTCCTGTGCGTAATGCGAGCCTAAATGAATCCGGCGCTACTCGGCCTACTGGCCGAGATAGAACTCCAAAGAGGTGACGGCGATGGCGACTGCACCCACATAAGGGCACCATCAGTGAATGAATACGTCTATGTGAATCGCTAAAATGTGCACACTATAAATACCCAAATCATATGTGAAGCCGACATGCTCATCACAAGTGTAGTGGCACGGTGGCCTGGCTCCACGCATGACTCATTCATCCTGGCGCACAGCATGGTAGGGCTAGACTGGAGGCAGGCGCTGCGCGTGACGGCTGGCTTGTTGGTGTGTGCATAGCCAAGATACATATTCTTTGTCTTATTTACTTTAATCTTTATTAGCATTTTCCATCCATACAACGACAATACAATAAAACATAAAAACTTACAATAACAGCTTATGGGTACTTCCATCCATGCAGTTTTTTTTTCTTACTCAAATATGACAATTTTAATATTAGTGGTATCATCACACTTCCTTCTATAATCCATCCATTTTCCCATCTCCCTTCAAACTTTCCTTCCTGCATAAATAAATCTCATAAATCTCCTCCACAACACCCACCACTGCTCCTTGGTTGGGGGTTCCACCTTATACCAAGCCCTCATTATTGTCTTTTTACTAGCAACCATTAGTACTTTCACTAGGTATCTGTCCCCTCCTTGTACATCATTCTGTTATGTTTGCCAAGATGTATATTCAAAGCTGATAAGAATGAGAACCAGTCAAGACCCCACCACAAAATGAGGACCCAAGCCCTCAGCCCCCTCCCCGTCATGAGGTTTACCAGCGGGGCCAAAGGGCCCACACTGAGGTCATGCACCAGCTATGAAGACACAAACAAGTAAGGTTCACATTTCTACCATTTTATTGTCTGTTGGTGGGTGACTGTGTGAGGTGTGTGAGTGCGTTTGTGAGTGAATGTGTGAGGTCCGTGAGTGTGGTAGTGAGTGACTGTGTGAGGTCCTTGAGTGTGGTAGTGAGTGACAGTGTGAGGTCCGTGACAGCATGTGTGAGGGAATGAAGTGCAGTGAGGATGTCCTGTTGGCTCTGGTGGTGTAGTGTGGTGACCTCCACCAACTGCTGCACAACTGCCCCACAACTGCCCCAATCCCTTCTGCCATTTCCCTCTGGGCCTCTAGGGTCATGAGCCTCCAGCACAGCGTCTGATAGGAAGCCCAGCCCTCAGGGACCCTTGAGGCAGGGACGCTGGCAGCCGGAGGTGGAGGCGTGGGCGGTGGAGACGGAGGCGCTGGAGATGGCACTGGAGGTGGAGGCCGGTGCGCTGGAGGTGGAGGCACTGGAGGTCGTGGCGCTGGATGTAGAGGCTGCAACCGGCGGGGGCACGACCGTCAGGTCAAGGACCACTGCAGACTCCCCCTCCTCTGAGTCCCACCCCACGTCAGAGTCTGGAGAAACAATTTCAGTCATTTTCTTTGAGTTTGTCTGTTATCTTGATTATGCATTAAACATTTTATTGTGTAGCCATATTCAATTGATATGTTTTTCTGTTGCCAGCCAAATAAATGCTTAAGTGTGATTTACCGGGTGATTTAGATGAGAGTCTAAATTTCCCAGAGGGGAAAATGTTTCATGTGGTCTAACATTATGAAGTGGTCATCTGTGTTATCGTTCCCTGTTTTTGGTCCTAAATCAATCATAGCCTACCACAGAATGTGTGGAATGTTTGCTTTCCTCACAGCCACATAATACAGCATGTCCGTGTAGCCTACGCCACATACAGGATGCACGAAACGTACAGTAGGCTACCTAAACTGGAGGAGCAATCAGACAAATGTAGGCTCGTACAAATAGCTTACCTTCCGAAGATGATTTTCTTTCCTCGCGTGGACCTCACCAACAAGCACATGCACCTCCGTCTCCGAAAAGTTTCTCTTCTTTCCGCGTTTTTCCATAAACGTCTTTGTCTGTCCTAATGCTCCACGCTATATTATGTCGGTTCCTTCCGGGGTATCCACGTTGTGCGCTGTCATAGTTTTGACCATATATGGTTGGATTTGGGCGTGGAGAGGGCGGAACACGGGGCGCGTGCGCGTACGCTCTCTTCCCCGCCAGTCTCGGATTTCTCGTGCAGGAAATGGCGTACGACTTTTTTGATAGATCCGAAAAGCGTGTAAATATTCTCGTCGTACGCTACATTTCGCATTTTCCGCGTTTTCGTCGTACGCCCTCTTTTACACCTGAATTTACACGCTCTTTGATAAATGAGGCCCCTGGCTGTTGTGCGATCTAGCTCGTGTTGTCTAGCTCGGAGCGGTGGTAGCTATGGTAACGGGACACACGTCTGTCAATCATAATGATTCCAGTTGGTCATTTGCTCAGAGAACTGTCAATCAGTTGTAATGAATCACGCCCAGTTTTGAGTGAGTGAACTTTTTGAGTGTCAGATTCAGACCTATAAAAACATATTTTAAAAGAATTTTTATGGATGAATTCTGAAATAGTTAAACACATTTGTTTTGTTGTTGCCTAAAGATATCTGGAAAGTGTTATATTGAATTACCATGTTAATCCTTTAAAATCACTACACTGGTTACCTGTCAACTCTAGAATAGACTTTAAAATACTATTACTAGTCTATAAATCTCTCCACAGTCACTCACCAGAATATATTTCAGACATGCTTGTTAGGTACATGCACAACAGACCACTCAGATACTGAACTTTTAACAGTTCCAAAAGCCAGGACCAAGAAACACGGAGAAGCAGTTTTTTAGTTTTTTTTAAGTTTCTATGCCCCCAACCTCTAGACAACCCTACCGGAGTGCCTAAGAAGGGCCGAAACAACGGAGGTCTTCAAGCGAGATCTCAAGACGTACCTTTTCGACCTAGCCTACAATCACTAGCCAGGACCTTGAGACACAGAAAGGCAGCCTCAAACCTACCTGTGAATCCTCTGTATACATTGGTATTTATCCTGCTATGCACTGTATGTATATCAAGTAGTGTACAGAAGCTGGTTACCCTGAAACAGGCTTGTTCTGTTCTGACAGCTGTGTTGTTTCAATGGCTCAGTGTGCTACTTACCGTTTTCTGCCTCCCCTAGTGCCTCTCTCTCTCCCTCCTACCTTCTAACCAGGTCCAGTGGATAACCCACTGTCGCCCGCAGACCACCCTGAGTCCGATAGATACCCCCCGTGTCAGCTGTGGATGTCGTAGTATTTAGTACACACACACACGTACACACAGACACACATCAGTCCACATCCGGCTTAGGCCTGGACCTGATGCTCTTAGCCTTTCTTGCTCTGAAAATGTAATTTAATGTTATTTATTGCTCTATAAATGTTCTTAGCCATTAGACAAATATATTCCAAGAGCCTGCTCCGGGTTGCCTGTTTTAAATATCTGTGTGGTTTTTATGGCTCTGTGTGCTTCTAACCCTGTTCTGCCTTCCCTCTCCCTAGTGCCTCTCTCTCTCCCTCCTATCTTCTAACCAGGTCCAGTGGATGCCCCACTGTCACCAGCAGACCTCCCGGAGTCCGATAGATACCTGTGGATGTCGTAGCATTTAGTTAACACACACACGTACACACAGACATACACCAGCCCACTTCCTAGGCCTGGGCCATAGCAAACACACACCAGTATTTGCCATGTCTCTCCTATGATGCTTTTTTAGCCTATCTTACTCTGAAATGTAATTTAATGTAATGTATTGCTTTATAAATGTTCTTAGCCGGTAGACAAACATACTCCTGGAGCTTGCTCGATCGCCTTGTTGAGGGGTCAGGGAAGAATTTTTACAGCTCACTTATCTGGCCACCGGGTGATTACTATTTTTTTGCTTCCCTCTGGAATATGTAGAGAGTGGGTCGTATGTCCACCTCCCTTGTTTTCTGTAAAGCGCATTGTGTTGCCTCAGGGTATGAAATGTGCTATACAAATAAAGCTTTGATTGATTGATTGATTGATTGATTGATTGATTGATTGATTGATTGATTGATGGAGTCAGCCGTGTAATATTCTGATCTGGAGTCAGCTGTGTAATATTCTGATCTGGAGTCAGCTGTGTTGTCTGATCTGGAGTCAGCTGTGTAATATTCTGATCTGGAGTCAGCAGTGCATCATTGAGTTATAATTGACATGAAGATAGCAACATGATGGTAATGATGTGGAATATGCACTGCTTTCAGCATTCATTATTAAACTTAATGGTTTGTCTTCACGAACAAAAGAGATCACATAGTGAATTGACTAAACAGAAGTCTAGAAGCCATGAATGTCAACCTATATCTCATGTTTAAATAGACTAGGTTTTTGTGTAGCCTATGAACAAAGCGTTATGACAGAAAACATTCTCATGCTTTGGGGAATGTTGGTCTGTGGCTTGTTGAAGCTGAGGATGGTGGGTGGGAGGAGGTGGGACTTTTTCCAAGATGGCTGCGAGCTCAAACCAGTCATTTTGGGATCCCATTACCTCAGCTCCCTCCCATATGGTTTGACCACAGTGGAGGAGCCAGAAGTGAGAATGTGACACATGTGGAGCACTGGATTGGTTACGTCGAGAGTGGCCAGGAGAGTCACAAGAAGATCTTTCAAGATATGTTTGTCACAAGACTCTAAAGACTAGAAGAGAGAGATTAAGTGGGATAGCAGAGAGAAATCTGTTAACGAGTGTCTGAAAAGGGATCGTGACACTAAGGATTGGTTTCCTAAAGTCTAGGAAATAAGAGAAAAGTTGGACCGGTGACGGGTCGCAGAGAAGTGAAGTCTTGGGTATCGTCGACACAACTTTGCCTCACGTTTCACCTTTTGTTTCAAACCCCCGGCCTCCTCCCCAGTCAGCTGAGCCAGCCAATCACAAAGGGCTTTAATTATTGATTGAGCACTCTGGAGATCATGTGGAGAACATATGGTGCACCTGTGCATGACTAAGTGCTTTTACCCAGAGAGCCACAACCGGAGCGAAAGTGTGACACAAAAGACGACATCCCCGTGTATGGAACCAAGAGTTGACTTAATGGATGCACACTTCGCAAAGATGCTTGCAGAGCACACCAGATCCAAACAGCAGGGTTTCCCAAGCAGAATGATACTTTCCAAGCATACAGTACTGTCAGTTTTTGGAAGAGAAAGTACCAGAAATTATCATAAAGGTAATCAATAATTTACCCAATGACCTGAATTTACCAAAATGCATCAAAGTTTGCCTGTGTTCTACTGGGGACAGTAGGGTTAGGGTTTAAGTAAGGGATACAGAGAAAATATCTGAGGCTTTAAGCACTTACAATTGAGGTAACTACCACACAACATTCAAATCAGTAGCACTTCAATGTTTCAAAATAATGTTTGGCAGAGTACCCAGAACTAGAATATTAATATGATGGTACACTCTTAGAAAAATGTTATTTTAAGGACACTATAACACAGCCTGTGCTGTTTTTAACACATCTGTTCTAAGAGCATGTAATTAGATGTGCAAACACAATTTAAACTAGGGCTGCAAGCAGCAGTGAGTGGGCCCTCGCACCCCACGCGTTTTGGGGGTGTGGCGCCATTAAAGGGTGTGCTATTTTGGTGTCCAGTACTGAGAGAAACTTCCTGTCACCAGTAGGTGGCACTCTAATCGTGACTCAATACCGATGCATAGATGTGTTCAGGACGGTACCTTGATGTAGCGTGAGAAATGTTGTGTAAATCGGACAATGTATGTAGGAGTTATGATGACTTCCTGCTTGACCTGAAGGCGGCGCTATAAGTATGACTCAATACTGACCGAGAGTTGTGTTCAGGATGAGGCCTTCGTCAAGCGTGAGCAATTTGGGGTAAATTGGATAATGTATGTAGGAGTTATGAGGACTTCCTGTAAGCAGTAGGTGGCGCTATAAGTATGACTCAATGCTGATGCATAGGTGTGTTCAGGATGCAACCTTCATCAAGTGTGAGCAATTAGGCATAAATCGGATAATGTAGGAATTATGAGGACTTCCTGTAAGCAGTAGGTGGCTCTATAAGTATGACTCAATGCTGACGCACAGATGTGTTCAGGATGCGACCTTCATCAACCCTGAGCAATTTGGAGTAAATGGGATAACGTATGTAGGAGTTATGAGGACTTCCTGTTTCACTATTAGGTGGCGCTGTAGGTATGACGCAATACTGACTTACAGATGTGTTCAAGATGCGACCTTCATCAAGCATGAGCAATGTGGAGTAAATCGGATAACGTATGTAGGAGTTACGAGTACTTCCTGTTCACCAGTAGGTGGCGCTGTAAGTGTGACTCAATACCGACACATAGATGTGTTCAGAATGCGACCTTCATGAAGCATCAGCAATTTGGTGCAAATCGGATAATGTATGTAGGAGTTATGAGTACTTCCTGTTTCAGCAGTAGGTGGTGCTGTAAGTGTGACTCAATACCGACGCATAGATATGTTCAGACTGTCACCTTCATGAAGCATCAGCAATTTGGTGCAAATCGGATAATGTATGTAGTAGGAGTTTTGAGGACTTCCTGTTACACCAATAGGTGGCGCTATAAGTATGACGCAATACTGACAAATAGATGTGTTCAGGACAAAACCTTCATGAAGGGTGAGAAATATCGGACACATTGGATAATGTATGGAGGAGTTATGAGGACTTCCTGTTTTATGATGAAATGTCCAAATTTGGCAGGGCGCCACGTTAAGGGTGTTTGGTAAAAACTATTTTTTTTTTTTTATAACTTTTGATCACAAAGGTCTTAAGATGAAGCTGTTCAGCTGAAGGAGTTTGTTAAAGTACGAGGCATGGAAAAGGTAAAAACAAGGGGAAGATGGCACATTAAGAGCAAAATGGCTGACTTCCTGTTGGATGTTGGGTAGAGCTCCAAGAGACATTTTAGTGCGTCTTGATGATCTACACATGCCCACCGAATTTTGTTCGCCTACATCAAACTGAAAGGTGGGGCTCGCCATTTTAAATTCTCCAGGGGGCGCTCTTGAGCCGTTTTGCCACGACCATTTCCGTCACCCATGAAATATCACATTTTTTACCGGACTGACGTATCTGTATCAAGTTTCATTCGTTTTCATCGATGTTTAGGCCGCCAAAAAGGCATTTGTTTGGGGAGAAGAAGAAGGTAGACGGAGAATAATTATCCTTACAATTTTAACAGGGCCTCGCACTGCCAGTGCTCGGGCCCGAATAATAATAATCCTTACAATTTCAATAGGGCCTCGCACCGCCAGTGCTCGGGCCCTAATGATGCTTGAAGAGCACAGACCTCCGCCCATGAATGGATTTCGTGGCTCTGTATGTGCGTGCGAGCAGGACATGTTTGGTATTGCTGCATTCGTTAGGTAAAGAGTTTTATGTCAGTCCAGTGATTCAGATTCGATCCATAATATAATGGATTCTAAGTTGGCCCATGCTACACCCCTCCACTGAGTTTCATGAAAGGTCTGATAGTTTTTGTGTAATCCTGCTAAAGACCAATCCACTCAACCAACCAAACAACCAACCAACTAACACACACCACCGAAAAACATTACCCTGCTGTCGCTGGGGCGGAAATATTCTGAGTACCCAGAAACTCACACTACAGCAAGAACTTCTGGGAACAAGCTATGATATTTGTGGACACCAATGAAAATCCAATCAGATTTTGTTTCACAATAGTGGGCTGTGCAGAGAGGCTGATTGGTCACTGACTGCAGATTTCCACTTTTCCACTATTTAATCTACACTCTTGCAAGCAGTCTGTACTGCCCTTGCAGCGCGTTACTATGCAGAGCTAGACAGGTAGCTAACAACTTGACATCTCCCAATATCACAAGGCTTGACTTTTCTTGAAGTTTAATTAAAGAGTCTCGTTGTAAAACTGAAATACAATACAGAAATCAAATACACATTCATTAGTACACAAACACAATTACTGATATGCGAACACACTGATTACACAATTGAAATGTTGTTAATCTCACTGAGAAATCCAATTACCAAATACAATCAAATTTCCCATATATATAAATCCACATGAAAATAATCTTCAGGAAAAGGTATGTTCAACAGGCTAAACAACATTCCCTCATGTTCAACTAAATTATGTCTATACCAATACATACAACATACATGCATACAACTGTGACTAGCAACAAACTAATGATAAACAGTTAGCCTGGTCTACTGAACAGATAGCATCAAAAGGCTGGCTAGCGTAGCTAGAGCATGTTCAAACAAACATTGTTTCTTACAGAGAAAATGGCTCTAACGCATGTTTTCTACAAAAAGGTAAACATTAGACTACTTATCTACAAGATTCGTGTACTTACAGACAAATAGTATCCAAGGCAGAAGCGTAACAAGAAAATAACGCTGCAACACATGAGCTCTGATGCGTGACTCGTTCTCAACTGAAGAAATGTGCAGAATTCCTGCAAATACTCTTGGTACCAAACTATCCACTAGGTGGCAGTGTAACACTAAACACCTAAAATAATCAACTCAACTATTTCAACTTAAAAACTAAAATGCATTTCTAATGCAAGGCAGCACACTCCCCGCTTGGGAATAATACTTTTAACCCACTAACCATTTAACTAAATCATAAAAGAAAAGTCCTTTGGCTATAAGCATTTTTAATCCTTTCTGCAGGTTTCCTCTGAAAGCAGGACCACAATCTCTGAGACTGGCCTCAGAAATACCTTGGCTGTCCCTCCCTTGACTATCTTCACCTCCACCTTACGGACTCTTTTGTCACTGCTTGGCAAAGTTTTCACAATCAGTCCCACTGGCCATTCATTTCTGTGCACTTGGCTGTCTTTCAGCAAGACAACATCTCTGTATTGACATTTGGCTTCTCCTCTGTCCATTTTCTGCGACTCTGTAGTGTGACAGATATTCTCCTCTCCATCTTTTCCAAAAAGTGTCCGCAAGACACTGGACCTGTTTCCATTGCTTTCCATGCAGTACATTCATGTCAAAGTTTCCAGAGGAGGCGGAAACAGCACTCATCTTCTGAGTAAGTAGCATCGCTGGGGTGAGGACTGCTGGCATGTCGCGGTCAGTTGATACTGGCACCAAGGGTCTCGCATTCATGATTGCCATGACTTCGGCCATCAGCGTACTCAAGATCTCATGAGTGAAACGAGTAGGTCCTGTCTGAAGCAGCATACCGTCCAGAATACGCCTAGCTAACCCAATGAGCCTCTCCCATGCACCACCCATATGGGATGAGTGAGGGGGATTAAACACCCATGTGCAGTCTCTCTCCTGAAGGAAGTTTGTCACTGCTGCAATGTTCTCATTGATGCCCAGCTCCTTACAAGCGCCAACAAAGTTAGTCCCTCTGTCAGAGTGTAGAAGCTTTGCTGGACCACGGATCGAGAAAAACCTCCTCAGAGCATTGATAAAGCTGTCTGTTGACATGAACTCAATCAGCTCAATGTGCACAGCTCTGGTAGCCATGCATGTAAAAAGTACAGCCCATCGTTTGTTGTCCGCACTACCTCCTCTTGTGCGACGTATAATGACGGTCCATGGGCCAAAGACGTCGAGCCAAACATTGGTGAATGGTGGCTCAGGAGTGAGTCTGTCTGCTGGCATGTTTGCCATCTTCTGGCCTTCTAACCGCCCTCGTAGCCTGCGACAGATCACACTTGAAAATCATAGAGGAAACCAGACGCTTGCTGCCAATGATCCAGTATCCTGCAGCTCGGATGGCTCCTTCCGTGATGTGTCGTCCTTGGTGTGCCACTTTCTACTATCACATGATAGTATCTCACCAGCAGTGTAGCAACATGATGAGTCCGTGGGATGATCACAGGGTGTTTTTCTTCTTTTGACAGGTCTACAGATGCTAAGCGACCTCCAACCCGAAGTAGACCATCTTCATCTTGAACAGGGTTTAGTTTCCTGAGTGGGCTTTGTCTGGGGACTGACTTCTCCAGACATTGTAATTCCTCATTGAAGACATCATGCTGGACAGACTGAATGATCACAGCTTTGGCCTGTGAAAGTTCTCCTGTGCTGACTCCATCGTTGAAACATTTCCAGCCTTTGCATTCAGCATCCTCTGCACTCTCATGGAAAGTGGCAACAAGGATGAGCCGGGCCATAATCCGACGGAGTGTGATCCAGCTTGAGAATCGTTCGAAGCGTTGAGAACCCAGCTGAGACTCTGAGGCTTTGGTAACCAGGGCTGTAACATCAGGTCGAATCTCAGCATCAGCTTCCGGCTCCACCAGAGTGAAGAGACTTGACTCTTGACTTGGTGCCTCCTCTGCATTGTCTTGAGACAGGAAGGCCGGGCCTGAGAACCAAGCACTGCGTTGCAGGTGAGCTGCTGGTAGAGACCTAGTGGCAAGGTCTGCTAGGTTCAGGTATGTGGAGACGTAGCTCCACCGGTCAGGGTGTGTGGATTTTCTGATACGCGTCACCCGGTTGGATACATACACATAAAACCGTCTTGTGGAGTTGTGGATGTAGCCAAGCACAATCTTGCTGTCTGTGAAGAACCTGACAGCATTCACATCCAGATCGATCTCATCTCGGATCAGCTCGTACAGTTCAACAGCCAGAACTGCTGCACACAGCTCGAGATGTGGAATGGTGTGAGCAGGTCGAGGGGCTAGTTTGGACTTCCCCATGACAAATCCAACATGGTATTGTCCTTCAGTGTCATCAGCTCTCAAGTAGGCCACAGCTCTTATTGCTACTGTGGACGCATCTGAAAAAATGCACTGTTCCCTTCTCTGGGTTGTAGACAGCGAGACTGGAATGTAGCACCTTTGGATGTGCAGGTCTTCGAGAGCCCTCAAAGAGTTTTTCCAGAGGTTCCATTCAGCTTCTTTTTCTGGGAGGAGTGGCGCATCCCACTCGCTATGGTCAGATGAGAGTTCCCTGAGTAGCGCCTTTCCTTGCATTGTTATGGGTGCCACAAACCCAAGAGGGTCGTACAAGCTATTGACTGTGGACAAGAGACCTCTCCGTGTGAATGGTTTCTCCTCATGGAACACCTGGAATGTGAAGCTGTCTGTTTCCAGGTCCCAGGAGAGCCCCAGGCTACGCTGAAGAGGAAGAGGATCAACTCCAAGGTCCAAGTCCTTCAGGTCTTTAGCACGATCCTCTGCAGGGAAAGCTTCCATCACTTGTTCAATGTTAGATGCTACCTTGTGTAGCCACACATTTGACTCTGCCAACATCTCTCTGGTTCTTGTCAGGACGTCTATGGCTTCCTCAGGAGTTGTGAATGAGGCAAGACCATCTTCAACGTAGAACTGTCTCTCTACAAACTGCTTTGCATCAGATCCGTGTTCTCGCTCTCCTTCTTGAGCAGCTCGCCTCATGCAGTAAATGGCCACCGCAGGTGAAGGGCTGTTTCCGAAAACGTGCACCTTCATCCTGTACTCCACCACATTCTTGCTAATGTCGTTATCCTCATACCAGAGATACCTGAGGTAATCTCGATGATCTTCTTGCACGACAAAGCAATAAAAAAACATTTGCTGTACATCTACTGTCAGGGCTACAGGTTCTTTCCGGAACCGCAGGAGAACACCCAACAAGGTGTTGTTCAAGTCTGGGCCGCTAAGGAGCACACTATTCAGAGACACTCTGTCACATTCCGCACTTGAATCAAACACAATCATGATCTGGTCGGGCTTTTATGGGTGATAAACACCAAATATCGGAAGGTACCAGTGTTCTTTACCTTCCTCCAGAGGTGCTGCAGGCTCTGCTTGATCATTATCCAGCATCTTCTGCATGAACTTGATGTAGTGACACTGCATTTCTGGTTTTCTCTCCAGAGTTCTCCGCAGTGAGCAGAGACGCTTCATGGCCTGCTCTCTGTTACTAGGAAGGCGGCGGCTAGGAGAGCGGAATGGCAAAGGTGCCACCCAGTGGTTTCTGTCATCCTGGTAAACCTGTTCATCCATGATGCTCAGGAAGGCTTTGTCCTCCATGGAGAGTGCTGGTTTGTCATCATCCTTAGACTTTTCAAAAACAGAGCATCCCAAGTTATCTGTACTCACAGTGGGGGCGGTATCCTCCTCAAAAGTGGAAGAGACTGACCTATGTTGCTGTGTCGTGCCACCATAGTCTTCTTTCACCAGGATACTGTTTGCACATGGGCTGAGGAAGGATGTGCGACCGTTGTGCAGCACGTTTGCTTTGTAGACATTGACCTCTGCAGGTTTGTGAACCGTTCCCAAACAGGCTTCACCAACTATGACCCATCCCAAATCAAGCCGCTGCACATACAGAGCATTGTGAGGCCCGTTGATTTGCTCACGCACCTTGTGCACCCTTAAGATGTCTCTTCCTAAGAGCAGGAGGATTGGAGCATCTGGGTCTACAGCTGCGATCTTGTCAGCAATTGGCAGTAGGTGAGGGTGATGGCGTGCAACCTCTTGGGAGGGAATCTCTGTTCGATCATCTGGCATCATGTCACACTCAATCAAGGTGGGGAGCGGAAGCTGAAGTTTTCCATCCATAGACTCTATCATGAAGTTAACAGCTCTCCTTCCTGAAGTCTCCATCTTTCCTGCACACGTTTTCAGTGTGTATGGAGTGGAGCTTGCCTGGACTTCAAAGAGATTGAAGAACTCTGTCTTCGCGAGAGATTTGTTGCTTTGTTCATCAAGCACTGCATACATCCTGATCGCTTTCTCCTTCCTGCTTGCAGGATATGCCTTGACCAAACAGATTTTGGCACATGAGCGTGGAGCATCTGCATTTCCACAGACCTCTGTACACTTTGAGGTGACTGAAGACGCATTCTCGCTTTGTTCCTGACTCTCCTCTTTGTCAACCATAACACTTTCTGTGGTCCAAGGAGAAGGGCCTGGATGCAGGGCTGTGATGTGTCTTTCACTGTTGCACTCAAGGCACTTGATTGCCGCTTTGCAGTCTTTTGCTACATGCCGAGTCGACCCACAACATCTGTAGCATATGCGATTCTCTTTCAGGTATGATTTTCGCTCTTCTATAGACTTGCCTCTGAAGTTTCGGCACTTCTTGAGTGGGTGTGGCTTGTTGTGTATTGGACATTGACGATCGGGGTCATCCACTTTCTTCTCAGCAGGACCAGGTTGGTTGTCTGGGGATTCTGGTGAGACCTCTGTTTTGTGCACACTTACAGAGGCTCTGTAGCTGTTCTTGACATGTTTCTCTGTTTTGGACAGGGCATGGCTGCTTGAGTTGGTTAGAGTGAAAGATGGATCGTTCCTGATCTTTGCTTGACGTCGTACAAAGGTGGTGAAGACAGAGAACGGGGGAAATGCCACTCTGTGGTCCTCCTTGTACTGGGATCCATGAGCCATCCATCTCTCCTGGAGGTTGTGGGGGAGCTTTTCTACTATTGGATTCACTCCACGAGCCGTATCCAAATATGAGAGACCTGTAAGATACCCATCTTCCTTAGCACCCTCCAGCTCGAGGAGAATGTCACCCAGTTCTCATAGCTTGGCATTGTCTTTGTTGGTTAACTTCAGAAAGTCTTCAATCTTCTTGAGTAGAGCGTGTTCAATGACCTCCGGTGCCCCGTAGCGTTCTTCAAGACGTTGCCAAACCATGTTGAGTCCTGTTCTGGGATTGAGGACATATACTGAGCGAATCCTTTTCACCTGTTCTGCTGACTCCGAGCCAAGCCATTTTATCATCAGGTCCAGCTCCTCTCTATATGACAGGTTCAAATCCTTCGTAGCACTCACAAAAGATGCTTTCCATGACCAATAGTTTTCAGGTCTATCATCAAATTGCAGAAGACCTGAACTCACCATCTCACGGCGAATGAGGTACCTTGCGAGGTCTGGTGCACCTTGTGGCTCAGGTGAGTACTCTGTTGATTTCTTTTCTGTCATTTCTTGTCTTGTAGGCACAGTGTCTCTGAAACCAGGCTGTTTGTTACTGTGTACTCTCTGATGACTAGCTGGTCCAGTGCTGAAAACTTCCAAATGCTTCTTGGATGACTTTTGTGGCTCTCTTGGATTTTCCCTCGATGGAGATTCCTTGATGAACAGCTGGGAGTGTTGTTGGATGTACTCTACTCACTAGTACGTTGTACGTTGCTGAGTGCCGGTTCTAGAGTAGGCATTGATTTATAGCTGTGCTCCCCGCTTTCAAGCTCCTCAGCTTCCTCATATGCTGCAGCTTCAGCTGAAGCAGCAGCAGCGTCCTTCTGGCTTTGCAGAATGTAGAGATTGGCCTCTAGGTCCGCTTTCTGCTTCATCAAAACAGCCTCTTTCTCAGCAAAGGCCAGTTTAGCATGGGCAGCTTTTGCCTTAGCATGTGCTTTGGCGGCTGAAGACGATGATGACCGTCTGCTGGAGCGCCGAGATGACCTAGACTGATTTTCGATATCATTGTCATGCTCCTCTAATAGCTGCTCCTTTTCGTCCACTTTTTGTTCTTCAGTGGCTTGTTGCTCTTTTGCTTGTGGCTGCGTAGCAGAGTGACTATCCTTCAGATATCCTTTTCCTGACCGTAGACTCATGCTTATTGAGTGTTCTCTTCTTGTGCCTGAGCCCGCTGTGCTCTTGTCTTTTTACTGTACTGCCCTTGCAGCGCGTTACTATGCAGAGCTAGACTGGTAGCTAACAACTTGACATCTCCCAATATCACAAGGCTTGACTTTTCTTGAAGTTTAATGAAAGAGTCTCGTTGTAAAACTGAAATACAATACAGAAATCAAATACACATTCATTAGTACACAAACACAATTACTGATATGCGAACACACTGATTACACAATTGAAATGTTGTTAATCTCACTGAGAAATCCAATTACCAAATACAATCAAATTTCCCATATATATATAGTCAAATCCACATGAAAATAATCTTCAGGAAAAGGTATGTTCAACAGGCTAAACAACATTCCCTCATGTTCAACTAAATTATGTCTATACCAATACATACAACATACATGCATACAACTGTGACTAGCAACAAACTAATGATAAACAGTTAGCCTGGTCTACTGAACAGCTAGCATCAAAAGGCTGGCTAGTGTAGCTAGAGCATGTTCAAACAAACATTGTTTCTTACAGAGAAAATGGCTCAAACGCATGTTTTCTACAAAAAGTTAAACATTAGACTACTTATCTACAAGATTTGTGTACTTACAGACAAATAGTATCCAAGGCAGAAGCGTAACAAGAAAATAACGCTGCAACACATGAGCTCTGATGCGTGACTCGTTCTCAACTGAAGAAATGTGCAGAATTCCTGCAAATACTCTAGGTACCAAACTATCCACTAGGTGGCAGTGTAACACTAAACACCTAAAATAATCAACTCAACTATTTCAATTTAAAAACTAAAATGCATTTCTAATGAAAGGCAGCACACAGTCGATAGCATATTAGGCACACATGGTGCGATTTCCTTGGACTTTCTTCCATGTTAACTCTCACTTCACATAGGTTTCTATTACACAAACGGCAATGTGTATTCCCTAAATTAGTTTTTCATTTAATCCCAATTATGGCTATGGTTCTGGCCAGGTCCGCCTGGCTCGCCCCCTGCTCCCAGTCCGGACCCTCGCCCCTGCCCTGGACCCCTGGTTCACTCTGCTCGCCCCCTGCTCCCAGAAAGGGGCCCTCACCCATGCCCTGGACCCCTGGTTCACTCTGCTCGCCCCCTGCTCCCAGTCTGGGCCCTCACCCCTGCCCTGGACCCCTGGTTCACTCTGCTCGCCCCCTGCTCCCGGTCCAGAACCTTGCTCCAGCCCCAGACCCCTGGTTCACTCTGCTCGCCCCCTGCTCCTGGTCCAGAACCTCACCCCTTCCCCGGATCCCGTTTGCCCTGTTCCCGGCCTGGATCCCTGCTCCGGTGCCTCCTGGACCCTCCTGGACCCTGAGAGCCTCCCCTCCCAGTGACTGCCCCTGCACTCCACCCAGAGACTTTTGCACACATGGTTCACATTGTCACCAGGTTTTGTTCTGCCTCCTTGTGTCTTGTGGCTCAGTGGTAGAGCGGGTCATCCAATTGTCGTAGGGTCCTTGGTTCGAATCCCGCCTCCTCCTGTACACATGTCGAAGTCCCCTTCTGGTCTGCCCTTGTTTCTGGTCCAGTCCCATTTCCAGTCCCAGCCTCGTTTCCTGTTCTCTTCCCTTGTGTTGGTGTCTTGTTTGGAATCCCTCCATGTCATTGTCTGGGTGATTGTCTGCACCTGTGTCTCGTTATGTCTTGTTGCACATCTGTATGTTATTCCTTGATGGTTCTCCCAGAGTATGTATGCTCTCCTGCTATCTTTGTCCTCTGTCGGTTCATTGTCTTTGTTAGTGTGTGGCTCCCGGTGTTCCTCGGTTTTCTTTTTAGAATTTTTGAATTAAACTTTTGAAACCTGCTTTGCCTGCCTGCCGTCTGCTTTTGGGTCCCATCTCCACCGCCCAACCCTAACAACTATACATTTCAATTGTAAAATGGACTTGCAATGTTGTCTAATCACAGTCCCAACTACTTTTGCACCTGACTGGATATAAAGAAGAGGTGTAAGCCAGATAAAAGAAGAGGTGTTAGCCAGATGATGAAGCAGTAGTTTCACTTTACTGGAACTCCTGCTCATGCTTCATATTAATGACCCTGAGATTCATTACTCATATCTGAGCAATATATCTGTTCCTCCATCAATGTCACCCAAGATAATCTCCATAGCCTTCTATTAGGTCACCACATTGTCAATGTCTTGGTCTTTGCTTAATAACCACACAGTCTTTTCTCATAGGCAAGGCCTAGGATGGGAGTTACTTCTGTTACCTTAGGTGCCGTGCTTGTCCAGTGTCCTAGAAGGTGGGTGGACATGTGGGGCTGGGAGGACAATGTATCGTCAGTGGTGGTGCGCCAGAGATGTCGTATCACCCACATCTTCTATCAGGTACCAGAGAGAGGACTCAGCACAAGGTGAGCAGAGTAGCTGTGTTGACAGTGTGGCAGCCAGGTTATTCAGGTCCCAGAGGGAGGACTCAGCACAAGGTGAGCAGTAGCTGTGTTGACAGTGTGGCAGCCAGGCAGTGAGGCTCAGCACTTCACCTGAAAACAGACCAAACTTAACTTCTGAGGGCACAAGTCTCAAATTTGTGTTTCGAGACCTGAGAACCTACTGCTGAAAAGCTGGCAGGAGGACTGAGGTAAAAGTTATAGTGATGAAAGAGGGGCAGAGTTACTGTGATGTTACAGTATATAAACTACACTATGACTGAAAGGTTGGCATGAACATGGCATGATAGATATAACAAATGTGTAGGGGGACACATCTCATCAAAGTTTTCAATATTCTACATCGAGCTTTGCTGATATGGAGGAAAGCATTTTAACATCTATATTCCAATTTCCATCCATACAGCATATACCTTTTTAATTTTTTTGGGGGGGTGAACATATTACAGTCAAGGGGGTGTCTGAAATATTTACACACATAAGCTGTGAAAGTTCAAAGCTACAGCGTTGCGTGTGTGTGTTTATGCCTTGAAACAAGTCAACTTGAGGTCACCATTAGTTTCACTCCAGTTTGTCCCCCTCCCAGCCGCTCCTTCACTGGAAATTCAGGTCAGTTGAGCAACAAATGAAGCGCTGTTATGAACAGTAATTAAGCGTGACGATAGTTAGGCAGTGTCTTAGTAGCTCTAGGTTTTTGCGTGTGCTTGCGTCTGCGTGTGGACCTATAAGACGTGCTGGCATGCATGTCAGATGATGCACATTGTTATAAAAGCTCACTCTTCCAGGAAGGTCACGGAAAATATTCTACTAGTTTTTCAGGGAAGTATTTCTCTTTGTTCAAGAATAGTATGTTCAATAATAGTACGTAGAAGAGTATGTTCAGTTGAAAAAATGACAAGTGTGGAGAGAGGTCTGGCTATGTGAGAATAAAAAATAATGACATGAGCCCCTGGCTTGTGTTTTAGTGGTGTCATAACATACACTACACTTCACAATATACTGTACATATTCACAGTCTTGGCATCTTCTTGATCATTTGCATTTGACCATGTGAGAAGGATCTGCCTGCAATTACAACAGTGATGGAAAAACAGTTGAGGAGACAAACTCTGGTTCCCCTCACCATGGTGACAACAACTTCCACCCAATCGCAAGGCAGATTAGTGACTGTGGAGATTTTGTAATTCCACGTCACACAGCGGCTCTTAGTAAGTGACACCATTTACTGTGTGAAATGGAGAGTCAATGTCTTTGTCTCAACCAAAGGGAAATTAAAGGCTAAGCACCCTGGAGACACTTCTGTGCCTCATCTGTTTCCGTCTTGGCAGAGAAACATCTCTCTCCTGTCCTCTGGTACGGATGCCATGAAATTATTCGTCAACGACCTTTATTTAGTTAGCATCACGAGACTAACTAAATAAAAACTAATTTATGATGACAAAAACTACGACGAAATCTACTGACACTTTTGTCAACAAATAAAAAGAAGACAAAAATGTTAGGAAGGGACTATTTTGGGAAGAGATCCAATCAGAATGCTGAAATTTCCGTGAAAGTCGTGGCTCACGCTGAAAAATCCAGAACACAGGCAAGGAGAGCGCATAGAAATGTAATTCAGTAGCTTTATTGTCCATCAGTCTAGTTGTTTCCTCCAGGAGTACTGTGGGCCTATATGATTTTGGAAATTCTAGAGAAATGGTTAAATAATGACTCACTTTAACTAAATCCATTCAATTTTAGTCTACTAAATCTACTGTAGATTTAGTCGGCTAAAATCTTAATGCTACTAAAGTAAAACGAGATAAAACTAGTCAGATGACTAAAAGGACTAAAACTAAATAGCATTTTAGTCAAAAGACTATGACTAAAACAATCAACATTTGCCAGTGTTTGCAGGATGGTCATCCAAGAAATAACTGTGAGAAAAAGAGTGGACAGATTGACCAAAGTCTCTCCGTCTTCCCTCCTAAGTGCTGCTCAGCTGAAGAGAGATGAGGGTCATTGCACCTTTATTATTTTTAGTAGAAGAATAGTAGAAGACGATGATGGAGTGGGGGTGGGGGACTGTGTAGTACAGGTCAAGTTCGACAAGATTGATGAGAGAAATGTCCTGTGTGTGTGTGTGTGTGCGTACAGTATGTGTGTGTGTATGCGTGCAAAGCAAATTAACTGAGGCAACCTAATCTACTGTGCCCCCGTGCCACCAGATTGTGATTATTGGCCTGACTGTACCCAACCCTTATTAACTAGTCTGGAATACTAGTTGGGTAATCAGTGCTACATATTTGTTCTATGCAGACAGGTGTCCCTATAAAAAGTTTCCTAGTCCCTTGCATCAGAATCATTTTTGGTATCCCGTGTGAGTGTAGCCTACAGTATGTTATGAAACACAATTCTGCAACCTTCACGGTCTAGAGGGTCGAGTCTGTGATGTGCTTTTCTGGAGTAGGTTGGGATTCAAATTTAGAATCTGACATCTTTATCAGCAATCAAGGATGAAAATAATCTTTATGTTAATGTCTTGATGGCCATGTTGAAATAACATTGACATTGAAACATACTGATATTGCTGGAGGCTTTTGAAGTGGTTTTTTGGGCAGAACTTCACCAGTTTCATTGCTGTCCATATAAAGTTAATTCTTGCTTAGGCTAGTGACTCTGATACCAGTGTATATTTAGATAGGCTGCCCAGCGTTGATACCAAATAGGTAATAGAAGATCATAAATAGTCAGTAGAAGGTCATAGAAGGCTAGAGAAGGATTTCTGGACTGTTCCACCATCACTTTCCATATTCCAAAAGGGAATAAATTGCCTTATACGACCTACTCAAGCCCGATTTAATGCACAGGCTTACCGGGGCTTCAGCCCCGGGGCCCAACGGCGTAAAGGGCCCAGGGCCCTTTCCGCTGCACAGCCCGCTAGGGGCGTCCTGCGTTCCTTGGAGCGGACTCGAAGTGGCTCAAGTTCAAAGCTCTGCTAATATAAGCGCGATTCAATTGCCGATTTGATTGGCTCTGTGACTGGAGTATTTACATACCGTGATTTGATTAACTGGCGATTTGACTGACTGCTTGAGTGAAGTTTTGTGAGCGACTTCGACTTGAGAGACGACATAATATAGCCAAAGATGTCAATGGAAACTCAAAGAAAAGTGAAAGTGGGTCGACTAAACGTAAAAAAACAAAGAGATAAATTAGAAAGGGAAACACATTTACTGACAAAAATCCCAAAGATAACGGGGTATTTCAAAGTAGCTGCAAGTGCTGGGCCTGAGGACGAAGACCCTGCGTCAACATTGGCCGATGAGTCGCCGGCAGTTAGAGCTGAGGAGACGGGCAACATCAGCCACAAGCAGGCTAGGCCTTTTGCACACCAGATATTTTGAGCTTGTAAACGAGAATGACAAGTTTAATTAATAAGGTTGATTAACGTTCTACTCCATTGTAACAGGGCCATAATCAAAGCTATTAATTACACTGATGTAGGCTACGCCTACGATGGATGCCCTGTCAAAGTAGCTAGCTACCTGCCTGGCTGTGCATCAGGGCTATGCTCTATAGCTAGCATAGCTTTACTCGTTTTTTAAAATGTAGCGAAAGCTTTAGCTAAATTCAGCTGCTGCAATGCTTCATAACAAATACCATTCAGATTAATAAGAAAGATGTCTTCAGTATTTCCAAACATGGATATAGCCTTAAGGATTTACTTAACTCTGCCTGTATCCAATGCCTCTCGAGAGCGCTCCTTTTCAAAACTCAGACCTCAAAAACAGACTGTGCTCTACAATGGGACAAGAAAGACTCAACCACTTGACATTGATGTCTGGAAAATTACATTCTTAATCCGTGTCCTAACTGCTTGCGACGCGAGCAACAGAACGCGACATCGCAGCTTGCTGTCCTAACTGAAACCGTTGAATTTCCTGTTTTGTTACGTCATTTGTCTATATTCCCAACTGAAGACTGTTAAAGAACGAACGCCTGTCAACGCGAGCGACAGGAGGAAAATAGGAACAGGGCGAGCGTCAAAAGGGCAGTTAAAACGTCACGCCGCTTCGTGCTGCGTCGCTCGCGTCCAGTTAGGACATAACAATAGAAAACAAAGCAATGGAACGCATTTTGTCGCTGACGCTCGCTCGCGTCGCGTGTAGTTAGGACACGGTGTTAGAGCACTTTACCGCTCTAATTAAGAACTTTGCCAGGCGTAAAGCCAGGAAGAAGCCTTTTTAAAGGTAAGAATGCATTGAATGCAAATCAAATTTAAACCTAACACCGTGTCCTAACTGCTTGCGACGCGAGCAACAGAACGCAACATTGCATGCTTGCCGTCCTAACTGAAACCGTTATATTTCCTGTTCTGTTACGTCATTTGTCTATATTCCCAACTGAAGACAGTTAAAGAACGAACGCCTGTCAACGCGAGCGACAGGAGGAAAATAGGAACAGGGCGAGCGTCAAAAGGGCAGTTAAAACGTTGCGCCGCTTCGCGCTGCGTCACTCGCGTCCAGTTAGGACTTAACAATAGAAAACAAAGCAATGGAACGCATTTTGTTTTACACCGTGTCCTAACTACACGCGACGCTAGCGAGCGTCAGCGACAAAATGCGTTCCATTGCTTTTTTTTCTATTGTTATGTCCTAACTGGACGCGAGCGACGCAGTGCGACGTTTTAACTGCCCTTTTGACGCTCGTCCTGTTCCTATTTTCCTCCTGTCGCTCACGTTGACAGGTGTTCGTTCTTTAACTGTCTTCAGTTGGGAATATAGACAAGTGACGTAACAGAACAGGAAATGTAACGGTTTCAGTTAGGACAGCAAGCATGCGATGTCGCGTTCTGTTGCTCGCGTCGCAAGCAGTTAGGACACGGTGTAAGGCATTATTAGCCTACCTGCGCGTTTCTATTGATCAGTAAGCTTGCTCTACTTGTGAGTGGACAGAATGATGCGTGCAGCCAGGTTGTATGTGATGAATACATTTTTGTTCTTGATGCTCAGGGCTTGTATTGGTGAGGGAGGGGGGATAAAGGGAGCGTGCCTGCGTCATTCAGAGTGATGTTGGCGCTAGAGTGTGGATGTTGAGTTGCTGGACCGGAGTGTGTGCGCCTGGCTTAAGAGTAGAATTGTAAATTTTGACTTATAAATATTAAACTTGGCTCAAATAATAAGCAAATTAATAATATGCTGAGTTGCAGAGATTGTTACAATATAGTGAAATTGTATGTGTGTGTTGGTAGCAGTGGCGGGGGTGGTGTTGCTGGTGGTGGTGAGGGTACTGTTACTGGGAGGGGGGGGGGGGGGGGGGGCTAGGAAAATGCCTAGCCCCGGGGCCCATGGGTGCCTTAATGCGGGCCTGGACCTACTGTTTCCTGCAATTTCAGATTAGGATTATAAGGAGACCACCCATAATGCCTCAACACTTCCACTTCAGAGTACTAGTAGAGCACCTCAGGGTGTCACCCAGTGATATTCAGGACATTCTGATGTGGCATTTCAAAATAAAGGCCCTCTAAACTGTCCTATATGACCTACTGTTTCCTGCAATTTCAGATTAGAATTCAAAAGAGACTGTCCATAATGCCTCAACACTTACACTTCAGAGTACTATTAGACCACCTCACGGTGTCACCCAATGATTTTCATGACATTCTGATATGGCATTTCAAAATAAAGGCCTTTCACTTCTTTAAACAAACCATAGTTATTTGACTTCACTACTTGTCGGTGAACGCGACGGTGGCAAGTCCTTACAAGAGAAAAAACTAATTACCGTAATGACGCTAATGTTTGCGCTAAGGGGAATTGGTTGTGGCCCACATGACTTGTATTTCCGAATTGAAGGCTGGCTTGACCGCAGTAGCAGAGGGCACATTTTGAGGGACCCCATATTGTTAAAGCACCGGTCGCTATCCAGTCAGACAAATAGTATGGCAGCCGCTCTGTGTTGCCATGGGATGGATATTTGATGTGTGTCTTCCTTCCTCATACCGTGTCTGTTGACTGTGTGACTGGCATTCCAACAGCACAGCAGGACATCTGTAATGGCTTCCCTCTCAGGACGCTTCCCTCCAGCATTCTCCTTTGTCTCCTTGTCATCGCCTGGTTGGGCTGACGAGAATGAGGAGGAAGAAGTAAAAAGCTGGTTTATTTTTTTCGCCGGTGCACAGTGGCTTCCAGAGCTGCCCTTTCACTGACACATTTGTTTTCTTCAAGTAAGCATCCTGAATCATTAGCATGTTGTTCTGTTTTTGTCAAATTGTTAGCTGTTTTTTTTTTTTTTTTTCATTCTCTATGCTTGTGGACCGTAGATTGGTTCTTTTCTTCAACTTCCAGTTCTGTTTAGGTTCTTGTGAGCTTGTTTGGCCAAGACCATTTGCATGGGATCATTTGCATAAACAAACGTACTGTAGCTAATGTTTGCACAGTCAGCCACGGGAAAGAGGTGGTGGGTTTCTACGGAGATTAAAGAAATTCAAGATGAGCACTAGTGTGTTTCTATCACTGTCACCTGCTGTTCAGAGCATTCTAACTGGGCCCATCAATGTCTGGTTTGGCAACTTGACTTCTCAAAATCTCACATATTTCGAAAGATTTGTCTGTATATCCCATCAAATCATTGGTGCTGATCTTCCATCTTTAAAGGACATGTATACATGCATTTATACAAGAACACCCAGTCAAGGATACAAACCACAGTTCATTTGATTTATGTTTTTATCCATCTATTTTTATGGAAAGCACCTTATGGTGATATATAAATAAAATGGCATTGGCATTCACTGGAAGGCCATATCAGTCTATAAGAGAGATTAGTAGCTGTTCAAGAGCTAGCTATTACCCCAGTGTTGTACAGTTTTTGAATGATCACAAATTCTAATTATGTTAATTATGTTTTTGTGTGTTGGCTGTAAGCCGACACACCAAGGAGAGGGAATCCTTTTTGTCCGTGCTTCTTGCGTCTTGCGTCGTGTTGTTGACCTGCAATTCCATTGCTGCTACCACAAGAGGCAGTAGTCCCAGAACATCAAAACCAAACGACTCCACTGACCCCTACATGCGTAGTTTCTCTCCCTATCTGCGTGTGTGTACGGAGTGTGCAGAGGGGGGGGGGGGGGGGGGGGTTGGGGGGCATTGGGAGTAATAACAATGTCGGAGAAGACCCTGTGCAAGACCCCACGGTACGCTACTGCATTATAGACAGTCCTCATTACAATAGGAGTAGGACACTTCAAATCCTATAGTAATTAATTTTTGTATAGGATGTGATGCACCAGTCGCTCTACGCCTATGTGGTTTATTTTCAGTGATTAGACTGACTGTTGACTGGCACAGCTTTAGGTGGTGATGGAGAAATGAACTTAATGTATAGATGCTTTTTTGTGCGTGACTTACAGTGCCAGCGCACCTAGTATAGCGTTCGTCCGGTCATCACTCCCTCCCTCCCTTCCCTCCGTTACTGCGGACAATGTTGGCCTGCATTTCTCTGTTGGCACCACAAGAGGCAGTAGTCCCAGCACACCAAAATCAAGAAGGACACCAAAATCAACCTGCCGATCTACACTGCACAAGTAGAGTAGTGGTGAGAGCATTGGACTTGGGGATGACTTTATGGGACTATACCCCAAACCTCCACATGTTCATCCTTTCACTCCAACCTTTACCCCTTGCCTTATAGATCAGATCCTGTCCCAACCCCAACCCATATTCTAACCCCAACCCACACTAGGGACTGGAAGAAGGACACCAAAACCCACCCGCCAATCTCCACTGCACAAGTAGTGGTGAGAGCATTGGACTCCCACCCAGGAGACCGGGGTTCCTGGTGGGGATGACTTTATGTTATCATCAGTGTAACTGCTTTTGCCACTGACCGCTACCATTAATGTTATGGAAGCTGCTGCTAGTTGTTGTGAGCCCATGAGCTAATTGGCTATCCCGCTCTTATTGTGCTGGATTAGCATTGGAAGCATTGGAACTGATGTGTCCAGGTGACAAGACCCATCTTTATTTATCAAACATTACCGTCCTACCAGTCCCGCACAGAAACAAGCCAGCCAACACACATAAGCCAGGCTTGACCTGGCCTGGTTGAATAATCCCATGTATTTTATTTTGTTTTATTGTACTACTTTCTTCACTCTTGTTTCTATCTCTGTATGTATATGTAAATGGAAAATAAATTGAACTAGAACTTGACATGTTCACCAATATATCATAGCTGCGCCTCTTTGTGCTGCATCTCCATAAATTAATCACATGATCCATTATTTATTGTTATTATGTATTATTTACATGCATATCAGATAGAAACTCAATTATCCATTTGATAATAATGGGATTTAAATGTAACTAAATCACAAGCATTAGCATGCCTGTCCCTGTAAAAGATGTTTGATGTCACACATCTGCATTTTAGTGAACATTAGTGTCAGGTAATATTTGGATTATAGCCTCTACATGGCATTAGATCGTCTTTGAATAGTTTCAGTGATATCTCTACATCAGAGACTTTAGAACTCCTCAAATTATTCTATTAAGCTGAGGATCATTCACATAATGGGTTTTCTCTCTGGGAAACTGAGTGTCTGTAGATATGTAGTAGCTACACTGTGAGATGAGGACACATCTGTCCGCTTGGCTTGGCGGCAGCTCCCAAATTAAATTCCCAACACCTCCATAAGAACGCTGTAAAGCCAGGGCGGTAAAACTGACACTTCATTGGTGGTGGGAATGTTCCAGATACACCATGAATACATTAACCACACTTAAGTAGGGTGTCGAACCGTGAGAAAAGCTCCTGATATGTGACAAAAACAACTGTGGTGGGGTGGGGTGGTGAACAGAAAGAGACAGATGGATGACGCCTCTAAGTATTTGTGTCTTCTTAGAAGATGTGTGGAGACACCCACCCAGTCTTAATGTATCACGTAGGGAGGCGGCAGCTCAGGTGAGATAAGGCCGTCTGACATACATTTGCAGCCTGGCATAGTGTAAGCTGTACAGCAGAGAATAGAACCCATCAAATATTTTAAAGACAGTATTGCAAAATAATAGTGTGTCAAAGATATCGATTTTAACAAACATACTAAACAGCTACAGTACAATATATACTGTGCATTAGCCAACCAAAATCTTTACTTACACGAATGTAACTTGCAAGAATAATGGCACCCCAACGTCAACTCACTGGAGACCAAAACACTGAGAGAAATGAGACATTTCAGGCTGGTGGTAAGTTACCTGTAGAACATACAGAGCCATGTTAAGTGATTCAACAGCACACTTCCCACAGAATGACACTATGTTTAATGCATGAGCCTTCCCTGGTGGCTGGCTGGTTGGCTATTTAGTCAAGATGGCCTGTCCACTCAGCCACCTCAGGTCCTGGATAATCAGAAAAGCAGACATCAGGTCATAGAGTTCATCCAATTAAAACGGATGCCATTGTGGTTAGTTGCTCAGCCTGAACCACCTGAGGATAACTGAAGATGATGATGCAACGCAAAAGTTTACTACTGTCGTTTGGTGAGTCGTTTATTAGTTGGAGGAAAGCAATTTCGTGAAGACACGATTAATGTTTCATGGAATCCGCCTGAGGAAATGGTAAAACACCGTCAAGTGGACAAGCAGAACTTCTGTATCTCAGACAGGGGGCTTTTTTGGGAGCTCGGCTGTCTCTGACAGCTGTGCTCCAAGATGGAAAATGGACTGCATTTACAGTACTGTACTCTATATAGAGCTTTTATCCAAAGCGCTTCACAATGGCATCTCATTCACCCATTCACACATACACACACACACACACACACACATTCACACACCAATGGCAGCAGCTGCCATGCAAGGTTCTAGCCTGCTCATTGGGAGCAATTTGGGGTTCACTGTCTTGCCCAAGGACACTTCCACATGTGGATTGGAGGAGGCGGGATTCAAAGCACTGACCATATGATCACTGGACGACCTGCTTTACCTACTAAGTTACAGCTGCCCCAAGAAAGTATATGATGATGCTCCTTCACGTGCAGTTAAATTTAAATCTCTACTGTATAACGCACACAGTTGAGTTATTTTTAAATAGGCTGTTTGCCAGTTACACAGATCTGTTCAAGAAGGACATACCGTAGCGCAGCATATCTGGTCCGCATTGCAGTGGAGATCTTTTACACAACAGCATTTTTAAGTTGGACATAGTAATCAGGCTATTAAAGTTTGCGCATCTATAAACAATGAGATCCTCTTGAACCCTGAACGCTGTGTCATAGGGTTAGACATTGGGTGCGTTAAGTAGCTGAGTGCTCAGTCAGCGATCAGTGATCAGAATTCACTTAACGGGTTGCTCAATTACACTCTAACTGAGCTGCTCAGGGCAGTGAGCAGTTTTGAATTATGATCTGTTTGAGCCAAACACCACGTCATAATCATCACCACTGAACAAAAAAATTAAATAAAGATGGATGCCGAAAGGATGGCAAAATAAATGCATCAAACCTAACCCATCCACCCAGTATTGTAATGTACATAAATTAGCACTGTGTTAATACTGTGCATACAGTATTGTACATTTATCTGCTCTAATTCTTGCACCATATGCATCACAGTTGAAATGACCACCAAACCTGATATAGCCATCGACCTGCTGGATTACAGACTCAGAGGCAGCACAGCCCCGGGCAGCGGAGCGGGGGGAGGTGGGGAGGAGTGCCATATCCCAGCGCTGTGAACAGCTTGCCTAGACACCGTACCCATAGTGTCAGAGTGACCCCTTCTGGCACCGGAGCCGTTAGTTGACAATGACAGGGGGACCCCCGGGTTCACATGCCCCCAGATAGCTGGGGACAGGCTACAGAGAGCTCCACACTGTCAGTCCTTACCTGGGGACAGGCTGCAGAGAGCTCCACACTGTCAGTCCTTACCTGGGGACAGGCTGCAGAGAGCTCCACCCTGTCAGTCCGTACCTGGGGACAGGCTGCAGAGAGCTCCACCCTGTCAGTACATACCTGGGGACAGGCTGCAGAGAGCTCCACCCTGTCAGTCCTTACCTGGGGACAGGCTGCAGAGAGCTCCACCCTGTCAGTCCTTACCTGGGGACAGGCTGCAGAGAGCTCCACCCTGTCAGTCCTTACCTGGGGACAGGCTGCAGAGAGCTCCACCCTGTCAGTCCGTACCTGGGGGCAGGCTGCAGTGAACTCCACACTGTCAGTCCTTAGCAAGCCTCAGTTCTACAGTGCTGGAAGGACAATAAACTCTTTTTCTGGAACTCATCAAAAATTATGGCAGCACAACCGGTATCAGATCAGATTGTAACACAGTTTTGTCTGTGGATGTACGTAGGTTTTGGGGATGAGCCTTGTCATTTGTTTATTACTACCCAACCCAGTGTTTTTTCCCACTAGCCCCGAATGGTAATGAGTCCAGCCAGACCTTTCTCCAGCGCTGGCACACACAACTATAGTCAAAGTCCAAGTCCATTTTATTTATATAGCACATGTTCATACAAGCACACAGTGCTTTACAGAATAAATAAAAACAAAGTTTATTAGTAGTTGGTATTAAGAAAAGTATAAGAAAATAAAACAAGACAGAACATACGGTAAAAGAGAAATAGAAAATAAGATATAAGTGTAGAGATAGGTCTGGCTAAGTAAACTGTAATCCGGAATCCTAATCTTGCAGGTTTTTTTCCCTCTTCATGGCTGTAGCAAAAGTGCACCTGCTATCGCTACAATATAGTTGGATGTGTAAGGGGAGGGGAGGGGGTGGAATACAGGAGGACTTGAGTAGTGACACAGAACCACCTGCAGCTCAACGTGGGGAAGACCAGGGAGACAGTGGGGGACTTCAGGAGGAACAAGCCTCCACTGACCCCCGTTTCCATCCAGGGGGTTGATGTTGTAGTGGTCCAGACATACAAACACTTAGGAGTGCACCTGGACAACAGGCTGGAAAGGGTTAGAGTTCCACCACAATCGTTGGATGTTGTTAATGTTGCTGGTTCTATGTACAGTACAGTATAGGGTTAGGGTTCCACCACGTCCCCTGGATGGTTCTAGCATTATTTTCTTAGAACGTTTACCTGCAAGTCAGGTATACATCATAGAAATTACAGAATATAATTGGAAATAATAGACACGAAAATCAGCGTAGCTTTTCAATACGTAGCTGTATCATCTACTGTAGCATGTATCAGGAAATTAGCGTGGCATCTGTCTGGATAACCTTGTATTACAAACCCTGCAATTTTGTGAATCAATGTGTGTAAAATGAGCACAAATCAATGCAAGGGCTGTCCAGTTCATGCATAATATATCACTCATTGCAGAGGTCGTGTGTAGGTTAAACCAGTAGTAAATGTGTCATTAAAGACTATGACCTACTGTAAACATTATTTATCAACAATAACACTGTAGTCAGCCAACAGATGTACACCGGTGTTATGATCATGGCCGTACACCCCCTGCTCACGGCCTGGACCCTAACCCCTGGACTCTGAACCCCTGTTCCTGGCCTAACTCCCACTTCTAGTTTCCCCTCGTTTCCTTCCCTGGTCCAATTTCCAGTCCCAGCTTTGTTCCCTGTTCCCTTCCCTTGTGTCCTAGTTTCTCTGTCCTTGTGTTGGTGTCTTGTTTGGAATCCCTCCATGTCCTTGTCTGGGTGATTGTCTGCACCTCTGTCTCATTATGTCTTGTTGCACACCTGTACTGTTCTATCATGTGTAATGTCTTTTTATTCTTGAAGCACACTGAGTCTGTGCTTGTCGCATGAAATGTGCTACAATATATCAAATAAACTTGACTTGAACATTGTTGCTTGATGGTTCTCCCAGAGTATGCCCTCCTGTTTCCTTTGTTCTCTGTCAGTTAATTGTGGTGTTCATATGCGCCAAAGCATGTAATCAGAATAGCTGTGTGACATGCGCATGCAGTGAGTGAGTTACTATGGTTACGGAAACTTAAGTCAAAATTTTGCTAATGGATATCTATTGTCTGTTTGTTGTTGTGGTGCTCTTAATGAACTAACAGCTTGATAACAACTGACTCTCCTACTGGACGTTTTGTGGTCGTAATGCCTTATTTTCCTGCCGCCTAGGCGTCCAATAATGTTCAGTTCTGCATTTGGATTAAAAACAAATGATCTGCTGTGGTCCAGTTCTACTTAGAAGCTATTTACCCACCATAGACCCTGTTTAGACTTGGTTTTAAAATGTGTCGTGGCCGATCAGATCACAAGTGGACAGCGAGACACATCTCAGTGGTCATCAAATGTGTCCAGCTGACCACTTGTGTTCGTATATAGTAGCTTAACCATAGTCACTCACTCACTCCTGCCTGCATAGCCTACGTGTCGCACAGCTGTTCAATGTAGACAAATCAATAATCAGTAGGGTTGACTTCGAGCAGATTGAAAAAAGTGTGCATGAAAGCAACCGGAGATGTTTGAAGAACTTATGAATATAGGTCTATTCCAACTGTTTCAATTGACAGGACAAGGCATTTACGACTTGATAAAGAGAGCAGGATAAGGCGAATAAGGAAAAAAAAAACGCTGTCCACTTTGAATCTGATCGCCCAAAACGCATTCTAAAACCAAGTCTAAACGGGAAGTGATGTACGTCCCCTTTGACGGAGCATTCGCAGAAGCTAATCTGTTTCATCGTTTACATGATACTTGATCGGTATATGAAAAGGTTTACACTACCTCTCTGCAACTTTCAGTCGTTTTGAGCCTTTTATTTGGATTAAGGTGTTTATATGGAGCATTTTTATTCGGTTTGGGCTTTTAAACCTATTATAATAGGATTATTAGGCTCCATGTAAACGTGCCTAGTGTTAGTGCGCTGCTCCCTGGTGTTCCACTGTTTTTTTTTTGCCTTTTTGGGATTAAAACCTTTTTGAACCTGCTTTGCTTTTGGGTCCCATCTCCACCACCCAACCCTAATAACCTGGTTCACAGAACGTCTCAACAGTTTATTACTCAACTGATATTTTTATTTTATGGTTTAGTCTTTTTTTTGCATTCAATGTATTAGTAGAAAAAAAATATTTCTGCACAATTAGATCAGTGCAGTGTTTCACTTTTAATTGCTGATCTTTCGAGCGTCAGACCTTTATCCGAGAACAATGCACAGGCATGTAGAAATAGCAAAATAACAACAACAAAAACAATCACATCATGTAGCCTAAGTAGTAAAAAGTAAGTAGTATCCAAAATATGCGAACAGAAAAACAGGACCAAACCAGCTTGGATATTAACATCCCCTCCATCAGGAAACCTTGTCGATACAAATGTATGCAGCTTTTGGTGAAGGATTGGAGGGGGAGCTACAAAGCACTGAGGCATTTCTCCTTTTTAATTCCTCTCCCAAGGGGGTGCTGGTACCATCTGTGTCTGTTCTCCCTCCCGTACTCAGATCCTTGTCCTTGGCATCGGTGGGCATCAGCTGGGTACTTGGGGCCTCTCTTGTAGTCCCTGGCATTAATATGGATGTACAGTATTATAATTGGACAATATCCTCTCTCTCTCTCTCTCTCTCTCTCTCTCTCTCTCTCTCACACACACAAACAGACACACTGTTACGTCCCTGTGTGTTGCTCTGTGTATGTCTGTCTCCTCCCCCCTCCCAGGTGTTCGTGATCCATCAATCTGGCGCACTAATCATCTGTCAATCAAGTCCACCTGTGTCCCGTTGTGTCCCTGGTCCGGTCTGCCAATCACCTGTCTACCTGTCTCCTATATATGTGGCTGTTTGTTGCATGTGTGGGTTAGAGGGAAAGGAGGTGATGTTTTGGTTCTGTTACGTTCTAGTTTTGTTCAGTGTTAAGTCTGTTACACTTTGTTCTAACCTAGTTGTTTGAGTTTGGTGTTTGTATGTGACGTTTGTGGTCCCCGGTTGTTGCCTTGTCTAGGGAGAAGGCTAGGTAAGATACCCTGGGGTTTACACTACATCACGTAGGTAACCATTCTGTATATATACACTAGGTTAGAAGGGAGCGGGTGTCACCCCTCTTTTTTGTAGCAGATAGGCTAGATTCCGGGTAGATTAGGTAGCTAGTGTTTAAATCAGTAGAGAGGCTAGGTTATAGAGGTGTATAACCTGCGAGCGCCTGGTGGCCGGGCTTACCACGGAGCCCGGCCGGGCCCAGCCCGAATAAGCAACGTGGAAGCACCATCTCCTCCTCCATCGTCCCGTGGACCCACCACCCGCGGGAGGAATTGTCGGGGTCGGGTGCGCTGCCAACTAGGTGGCGGTGAAGGCGGGGGGCACCGACGGACCGGACCCGGGCGGCAAAGGCTGGCTCTGGGGACATGGAACGTGACCTCGCTGGGGGGGAAGGAGCCGGAGCTTGTGAGGGAGGTGGAGCGATACCAATTACACCTGGTGGGGCTAACCTCCACGCACAGCACCGGCACCGGAACCAAACTCCTGGATAGGGGTTGGACCCTGTTCTTCTCCGGAGTTGCTCACAGTATGAGGCGTAAGGCAGGTGTGGCTATACTAGCTAGCCCCCAGCTGAGCGCCTCTGTGCTGGAGTTCACCCCAGTGGACGAGAGGGTCGCCTCCCTGAGCCTTAGGACCGTGGGGGGGGGGACTTTGACTGTGGTTTGTGCTTATGCACCGAACAGCAGTTCAGAGTACTCGGCCTTACTGCAGACCCTGAGTGGAGTCCTATTGGGGGCTCCTGCAGGAGACTCCACGGTCCTACTGGGGGACTTCAATGCACACGTAGGCAATGATGGAGAAACTTGGAGGGGCGTGATTGGGAGGCATGGCCACCACGATCTGAACCCGAGTGGTGTTTTGTTGTTGGACTTCTGTGCTAGTCACGGTTTGTCCATAACAAACACCATGTTCGAACACAAGGATGCCCACAAGTACACCTGGCATCAGAACACCTAAGGCCGAAGGTCGATGATCGATTTCGTTATTGTATCATCTGATCTGAGGCCATGTGTTTTGGACACTCGGGTAAAGAGAGGGGCAGAGCTGTCCACTGATCACCATCTGGTGGTGAGCTGGTTTCGATGGCGGGGGAAGCTTCTGGACAGACCTGGAAAACCCAAGCGTGTAGTGAGGGTGAACTGGGAACATATAGAGGAAGAGCCTGTCCGGAGAGATTTCAATTGCCACCTCCGGCGGAGCTTCTCAGGCATCCCTGTGGAGGTTGGGGACATCGAGCATGAGTGGTCGGTGTTCAAAGCCTCCATTGCTGAAGCTGCTGCGGCTGGGAGCTGTGGCCTGAGGGCCATAGGTACCTCAAGGGGCGGTAACCCTCGGACACCGTGGTGGACAGCGGTGGTCAGGGAAGCCGTCCGACTGAAGAAGGAGGCCTTCCGGGCAGTGTTAATTTTGTTGACGAGAACTATGACGAAAACTATTCGTCAACGACATTTTTTGGGTTATCGTCATGAGACGATAACTAAATAAAAATGAATGTATGATGACAAAAACTATGACTATATCTATTCACATTTTCGTCAACAAATAAAAACTAGACTAAAATGGTTATGGAGGGACGTGTGGGAAAAGTTCAAATCAGAATGTCGAGGTTCGGGATGTGCGCAGTTGGATCATGGATGTATTAATAGAACGAGTTGGATGCAACCTACAGGTAGCCTGTGTGTATAGCCTACATTTGAATAGTACCGTTGCTACACCGGCCGGCGGGAACAGCATACGACTTCTGCGCCTGAACTGTTCAGTAAATGACCACAGTTCAGAAATGTCTTTGTCAACGTTCGCACACACCGGGAGAAAGAGGAGAGCAGACATCTGGATAAACTTCATATTTGATGCAAAGGAAAACAAAACCATTTGTAAATCGTGTGGGGTGAAAATGACTGGCAAAAATACAACAAACTTAAAGCGGAGAACAGTCATCCCGAAATTCACGAGAAGGTACTGTAAGCACCCCCCCACCCCCGGCTAACGTTACTGTATTAGCTAAAACCAAGCTGGTGTGTTTCTGAAATACTTCAAATACAATACAAGCTTAAAGAAACCAGTGTTTCATGTAGGTTTGTGGCGGGGGAGAACTGAAGTGTCATTGCAACGCTAACGTTAGTGGCTAGCTAATGTTAGGCACAGGTTAGCTAACGTTACACTGTGTAGCAACAAGTGGGGCTATGCTTGTGGCGGCTGGCGGGGGTATCTAGCGTTAGCTAGTCTAGGTAAGCTAGCTAAGCAACTACTGCTGCTGTCTAATGTTATACTGTAGCTAGATGGATAAGACACGAACAGTTAGCTACCTGGCGCCGCCATAGCCCCTCTCCTCCGGTGTGATGTTAGCTAGCCTGTGCCTGATGTTAGCTAGCCTGACTAGCCAACTAGTGCTGACATGATAATGTTATAGCTTCCTATATCAGGCACAAACACAGTTAGCATCAGACTGGGGGAGAGGAATGCTTCATTATGAAACTGTCTGACAGAAGCAGCCACGCTTCTGTCAGTCTGCCCCAGGGCAGCTGTGGCTACAGATGTAGCTTACCAACACCGGTATGACTGTCTGAATGAATACTGGACTCTGTAAAGCGCTCTGGGTTTCATGAAGGGCGCTATATAAATCCAACTTGATTGATTGATTGAACTAAGCCTGTTAAATTTGAGTTGTCTAAATCTATGGTAGATTTTGTCGACTAAAATCGTAATGATATTTAGTCAACTAAAACTAGACTAAAACTAAAACTAGTCAGATGACTAAAATATGACTAAAACTAAATGGCATTTTAGTCAAAAGACTATGACTAAAACAAAATCATAATTTGATGTCAAAATTAACACTGCTTCCGGGATATGTTAGCCCGGGAGACCCCAGAAGCAGTTGCAGGGTATCGACTGGCCCGGAGGGCTGCGGCTTCGGCCGTGACCAAGGCAAAGCAGCGGGTGTGGGAGGAGTTCGGAGAAACCATGGAGAAGGACTTTCGGTCGGCACCAAAGTGTTTCTGGAAGACCATCAGACACCTCAGGAAGGGAAAGCGGGTGACCATCCAAGCTGTATACAGCAAGGAGGGGACACTGCTGACCTCAACTGAGGAGGTTGTTGAGCGTTGGAAGGAGCACTTTGAGGAACTCCTGAACCCAACTAATCCACCCTCTACGATCGAGGCAGAGCCGGAAGATGATGGGGGGTCGTCAATTTCCTTTGAGGTCACTGAGGTAGTCAAACAACTCCACAGTGGCAGAGCCCCAGGGACTGATGAGATCCGTCCAGAAATGCTGAAGGCGCTGGGTGTAGAGGGGCTGTCTTGGTTGACACGCCTCTTTAACATTGCGTGGAAGTCTGGGCCAGTGCCAAAGGAGTGGTAGACTGGGGTGGTGGTCCCAATATTCAAAAAAGGGGACCAGAGGGTGTGTGCGAATTATAGAGGCATCACATTACTCAGCCTCCCAGGGAAAGTTTACTCCAAGGTGCTGGAAAAGTGGTTCCGGCCGATAGTCGAACCTCAGATCGAAGAGGAACAATGCGGATTTCGTCCTGGTCGTGGAACTACCGACCAGCTCTTCACTCTCGCAAGGATCTTGGAGGGGGCTTGGGAGTTTGCCCAACCTGTCTACATGTGTTTTGTGGACTTGGAGAAGGCTTACGACCGGGTCCCTCGAGAGGTCTTGTGGAGGGTTATGCGGGAGTATGGGGTGAGGGGGTCCCTACTTAGGGCCATCCAATCCCTGTACACCCAGAGCGAGAGCTGTGTCTGGGTCCTCGGCAGTAAGTCGTCTTCCTTTCCGGTGGGGGTTGGCCTCCGCCAGGGCTGCGCTTTGTCACCAATCCTGTTTGTGATTTTCATGGACAGGATATCGAGGCGTAGCCGTGGGGAGGTGGGTTTGCAGTTCGGTGAGCTGGGGATCACGTCGCTGCTTTTTGCAGATGATGTGGTCCTGATGGCATCATCTGCCTGCGACCTCCAGCACTCTCTGGATAGGTTCGCAAGTGAGTGTGAAGCGGCTGGGATGAGAATAAGCCCTTCTAAATCTGAGGCCATGGTTCTCAGCAGGAAACCGGTGGCCTGTCCGCTCCGAGTAGGAAATGAGTCCTTACCCCAAGTGAAGGAGTTAAAGTATCTGGGGGTCTTGTTCATGAGTGAGGGAACCATGGAGAGGGAGTTTGGCCGGAGAATCGGAGCAGCTGGTGCGGTTCTGCAGTCGCTTTAACGCACTGTTGTGACGAAAAGAGAGCTGAGCCAAAAGGCAAAGCTCTCGATCTACCGGTCTATCTTCGTTCCCGACCCTCACCTACGGTCATGAAGGATGGGTCATGACCGAAAGAACGAGATCACGGATACAAGCGGCCGAAATGAGTTTTCTCTGGAGGGTGGCTGGGGTCTCCCTGAGAGATCGGGTGAGAAGTTCAGTCATCCGGGAGAGACTCGGAGTAGAGCCGCTGCTCCTTTGCGTCGAAAGGAGCCAGTTGAGGTGGTTCGGGCATCTAGTGAGGATGCCTCCTGGGTGCCTCCCTAGGGAGGTGTTCCAGGCGTGTCCGGCTGGGAGGAGGCCGCGCGGTAGACCCAGGACTAGGTGGCGGGACTACATCTCCGCACTGGCCTGTGAGCGGCTAAAGATTCCCCAGGCAGAGCTGGTTGATGCTGCTAGGGAAAGGGATGTCTGGGGCCCCCTGTTGGAGCTGCTGCCTCCGCGACCCGACCCCGGATAAGCGGATGAAGATGGATGGATGGTAGCTGTATTGTTGAATCTACCTTTTCTCAGTTGGTCGACTCTCTGCTCTGCTCTACTCTGCTCATTACATATGACTTCCTTAAAACTATCCAATCAGAGGCAGAGTAGGGCGGGTCTTCCTATGGTGACGTGTTTTCCGCCGAGTTCGCAGGACTCGTCGGCCCAATCTCAAACCACCCCCTAAACCCTCGCCCTATCCACCCCCCCTCCGTTTGCGCGTTCACGCCGAACTTCGGCATGTTAAGGGCCGTCCCAAACCAATTAGCGCGGAGTGCGCTTGGAGTGCGAGTGGGCTGTCAACCCCTTAAATAGGAAGCCTGCATTGGTGCAATCATAGACATTATAAAGAACTAGACTGGCCATTGTGCTGTAGAATTCCAATGGACTCACGTCCGACATGGCAGCCATCTTGTGCAGGGCATCGCACCATGTGACGTCAATGATCCCACAGATTCACTGTGTATATTTTAAATGGTAGATGTTAGATCATCTGGGAGAAAGTCCCTTTAAGGGGAGACACGGTAGGTGAAAACATCGTTTTTCAACGCCCTGGTCAAATGTGAGATTTTGTGCTAGTTTGCTTCCATAAGATGTCTTCTTTCATACTAGTGGAAATAAAACATCAAAAAATACGCATTTAGATGTTTATTTTACTTCATTTAGTCTGTTTGCGTCTGTAGATTCTTCCTAAAATCACCAAAAGTTAGCATTTTTTCACAACGAACCAGAGCGCGGCCGTCTTTTGGATCCGCTCATGTGATATATCGATAGAAAGATCTCTCTCTCAAGCCTGATGTTATCGCAACCAGACCTGATAGTTTCATTTGTATCAGCAACCAATCGTGGAAATACAAAGGCGGGTTTGATGCTAACCGTGAAATCTCATTGGCTGTTGTTGATTTCTGAGAACGTGATTGGTTCAGCGCGTCATGTGACACGTTTCCACTTCCTTATATCTAATCCAAATAATGCCGTCTGTAAAGCGTTCTAAACGTAATAAGCAACAACGACAACAGTGTTTGCCCGCAAGGTTGAACAGAAAACATGAGAAACTAAATGGAAAGGTTTACATTTATGAGATATAAAGTGCCTATTCGCGCAAGTTGTCATTAGCCGGTGCTAGCATGTCCAGTCAGCAGCAGGGAGATGAGGCAAGCGTTAGCATGTCCAGTGATCAGCAGAGAGATGCGGCGCGTTTGAATGAGCTGATAACTGGGTTGATTTGTCCTAATTGTACAGGGACTAGTCTTAAAATTAACATAGATCCTCAGAATAGTGGGTTATGTAGTACTTTGCTCTTAGAGTGCAGTCTTTGTGAGAAATGGCTATCGCAAAAGTGTCAACAACTAGGAATGATGTTGCATTTGATGTCAATGTGAGGATGGTCCTCTTAGCGCACGAGTTAGGGTTGGGGTATGCAGCTCTCCAAAAGATTAGTAAAGTGTTAGGGATCCCAGGGCTTCATCTGAAAACGTATCAGAAACATGACAAGAGGGTGACAGGTAGGCTATTGAAACGTGTTCCCTCTTTCTCTCTCTCTCTCTCTCTCTCTCTCTCTCTCTCTCGCCAATATCAGAAGCCTATACATATGCACAGTAGTCTCCCTCTCTCTACCTGTGGCATTTCTACATGCATCCATAAACTGACCAAATAAACTGTTTTAATTTCAGTTGCTGAAATAGAGAGAGGTCTGGAGTCCTTGCACAGAAGCAGAGAGCAGATTAGGCAGGCAGATGTGGACCCAGAGGTAGGTAAGCTGACTGCCAATAAATGCAAAATGTTACAAAATTATTACAGTTATTGAGAATTATTACAATAATTCTCAATAACCAGCGATCAGTGGACAACATGAAGGCGGCAATATGGGGTAGTCCGCTTCACTGATGACAACCCCATGCGCACCAGGAACATATTGTGGTTTTAGGACAGTTTTATGGACTGCAGCTGAGTGGGATCTACAAACCAGCTGCTTAGAATAGTTTTGTAGACTGCAGCTGAGTGGGATCTACAAACCAGCTGCCTAGAACAGTTTTGTAGATAGCTAGTGTGGTGCCATCTGAGGAGTGACTCTGTAGACCTATGACGGCGTAGCCTGATGTCTCCTATGGTGTTGCTTTTGACGATGGTTATATCACTTGTTTGTTTGGCAATCTATATTTAGCTTCTATTGGTGTTTACCCTGCATTGTTTACCACATCTTGTCCTGTGTATTTATGAATCAGCTTACTCTTCATGTTCATTTATTCATTCATGTTTTCTCCATGTAAAACGCTTAAAAAAACACAAAAAGCTAGATAATCTGTTTTCTCATGCATGACCTCGTCAAATGTGTCTATCTTTGTCCATGATCTGTTTAACAAAATAATACAAGCTTTCTAAAAGGGAATGTTCTCTTCCCTACTAACATTGTCTCGTCTCTAGTCTCGTCTTACTAACATCCCACTCGTGGGCTGTACCTTGATGTGGTGAGTGGGCTTCCAACTAAACAGGTCTTACTTCTCTATACAAAATGTCTACTCCTGGACTATTCTGAATCCACAACATGCTGTGTTATTCAGTTTTCAGTTTCTATGTGTTTTCAGATGTTGTGTAATGTTTACTAATGATGTGATTGGATATTGTGTTTGTAAATATTGGTTTACAATGCAAATGTATGTTTTTTTACAATACAAATTTTCAAAGCCCGTTTTCTCAAAATGAGTTATTTCTCATCTTAGGGACATCAAAACCACCACTTGAGTAGCACCTACATACACCTAACTTTCCAGTTTTGTTCCAATCCATATTCTGAGAATTTGTCCAAGGGGGATTTTTAAAATTTCATTCATAGCCTGATTTATATAACAGTTTATCCCTAAAACATGGCGAAAATTGGTCTTTTAATGACTGTTGACAGTATTTTCTGATTTCTGAAGTGAAGAAAAGAGATATCAAAAATCCCCCTTGGACAAAGTTTGAATAGGGATATGTGAACAAAATGAAACAAGAATTTTGAATCTGGCTTGAACCAGTTAAAAAAAATGATTTCCTGAAATTATGCAAATTAGCGCATATTTAGCGCATATAATGCCTAATTTGCATATTTATCCATAAGATTTCAGAAAACTTGTAATACAAAAAAGATGCTCCTTAATGTACCTAACAAACTTGGGGAGTTTGATGGTGATACCTATTAAGGATTTTTTTTTTCCTATTCACCTGGGGTGTCTCCCCTTAATTGTGCATAAGTGGCATTTCCTATCACTGGGATTAGCTGGAATGTTTGTATATTTATATTGTGACTTGCCAAGAGATTATAGATGCAGCCCCCCCACTCCCCTGCCAGTATACTGTTAAGGTCTACTCTGTATCTGGTGTATTCTCCAGGGTTCCCACTCATTTTTACCAATACAAATTACAACTTTTCCATGATTTTTCCATAACGTATTGATGACCATGGGAACCCTGATTCTCACTAGCATCAGTATCTAGAAAATCCACGTAGCAGCTAAATGCCTCCGCCCAACAATGCAAGTTGCAGTTAACATTCAGTTGGTCTTGAGAGAGGACCCCTGTGTTGATGTGGATGGTGCTTGTGTACGCTAGCCTGCTGGTATTCTAGCTGTAATGCTAGCTAATACTAATGCTAGCTAGCATTACAGCTAGAATAGCTAATGCTAATGCTAACGCTAGCTAACACTAGCTAATGCTAACTCTTATGTGTTAGAATTAGCATTAGCTAGCTAGCGCTAGCTTTATTGTTAGCGTTAGCATTAGCTAGCTGGGGTTAGCGTTCAAAAGTGCCTTTTGTTTGACCTTTGACATTTGAATACCAAAATCTAATCCAAATAATCTAATTAAATCCAACTGGACATTTTGGCCAAATATGTTCAGCAGGTCAAAAACACCTTTTGTGATGTCAGTGACCCTTGACCTTTGACCCCCACAATGTAATCAGTTAATCCTTGAGTCCAACTGGACATTTTACCTAAATATGAACAAATTCCGTTAAGCCGCAAAATACAAGTTTGACAATTAGCTATATGAGGGACTATCTCTATATACCCGCATAAAAAAATTCAAGATACTACATTATATAAAAACTGTGTTAATAGTCGATGTGAGTGGAATAAATTACGTTATCCGTGTAACGTTAGCTTAGGGCAGCTAGACTAGTCTGTTATCCTAACCAGTTAGCTATGCAATTTAATTGTGAGATAAGTAAATAATTACCATTACAATACTCATATTAGGCTACCATTCTCTTCCCGCAAACGCCTGAGTATTCATAAAACCTTAAAAGGCTAGTCTAACTGTATTTAGGCTGATACTAAAATATAACTAGAAAATTGCATTTCCTGCAGAAAATGCGTGTGAATGCTGAGCAGCTGAACGGAATAGCAAAAGCATTGCTGAAAATGCATGAATGTGAAAAAATCTGAAATGTCAAATGCATCACACCTGAACGGCTGAAAATCCTGGAAGCTGAAAAGCCTGGAAGCTGAAAAACCTTGAAGCTGAAAAACCTTGAAGCTTAGCTGAACTGTGAAACTGGCAGAATTGGAAGCTGAAGGGCGGCTGTAGCTCAGTTGGTAAGCGGGTCGTTCAATGATCGTAGGGTCAGCGGTTCGAATCCCGGCTTCGACTGTCCACATGTCGAAGTGTCCTCGAGCAAGACACCTAACCCCAAATTGCTCCCACTGAGCAGTTTAGCAGCTCAATCAATCAATCAAAGCTTTATTTATATAGCGCATTTCATACCCAGAGGCAACACAATGCGCTTTACAGAGAACAAGGGAGGTGGGCAGACATCCCACCCCTACATATTCCAGAGGGAAGCAAAAAAACAGTAATCACCCGGGGGCCAGATAAGTGAGCTGTAAAAAATCTTCCCTGACCCCTCTCAACGAGGCGATCGAGCAAGCTCCTGGAGTATGTTTGTCTACCGGCTGAGAACATTTATAGAGCAATAAATAACATTAAATTACATTTTCAGAGTAAGAGAGGCTAATAACATCATAGGAGAGACATGGCAAAAATTGGTGTATGTCTGTGTGTGCATAAATGTGCCTGGGCCCAGATAGAGGCAGGGGTTGGGGTAGGGTGGGGGGTAGGAAAAGGATACGGACCCGGGTTAGGGTGAGGGGAAGGGGATCTGAGCCCAGGACTGGTGTCTGTCAGTGTGTGTGTGAGTGTGCCTGGGTCCAGGTAGAGGCAGGGGTCAGGGGTAGGGTGGGGGTAGGAAGAGGATCCGGACCCGGGGTAGGGTGAGGGGAAGGGGGTACTGGACCCAGGCCTAAGGCCGGAAGTGGACTGTTGTATGTCTGTGTGTGCGTGTGTTAACTAATTTGCTACGACATCTGCAGCAGACACAGGGGTATCTATCGGACTCAGGGTGGTCTACTGGTGACAGTGGGGCATCCACTGGACCTGGTTAGAAGATAGGAGGGAGAGAGAGAGGCACTAGGGAGAGGGGAGGCAGAACAGGGTTAGTAGCACACAGAGCCATATATAGAGCAATACATTACGTCAAACTACATTTTCAGAGCAAGAAAGGCTAAGAGCATCATGGGAGAGGTGTGGCAAACCCTGATGTGTGTCTGTGTGTGTGTGCGTGCCTGGGCCCAGATAGAGGCAGGGGTTGGGGTAGGGTGGGGGTAGGAAAAGGATACGGACCCGGGTTAGGGTGAGGGGAAGGGGATCTGAGCCCAGGACTGGTGTATGTCAGTGTGTGTGTGAGTGTGCCTGGGTCCAGGTAGAGGCAGGGGTCTGGGGTAGGGTTGGGGTAGGAAGAGGATACGGACCCGGGTTAGGGTGAGGGGTAGGGGGTACTGGGCCCAGGCCTAAAGCCGGAAGTGGACTGTTGTATGTCTGTGTGTACGTGTGTGTGTGTTAACTAATTTGTTACGACATCTGCAGCAGAAACAGGGGTATCTATCGGTCTCAGGGTGGTCTGCTGGTGACAGTGGGGCATCCACTGGACCTGGTTAGAAGATAGGAGGGAGAGAGAGAGGCACTAGGGAGAGGGGAGGCAGAACAGGGTTAGTAGCACACAGAGCCATATATAGAGCAGTACATTACATCAAACTACATTTTTAGAGCAAGAAAGGATAAGAGCATCATGGGAGAGGTGTGGCAAACCCTGATGTGTGTCTGTGTGTGTGTGCGTGCCTGGGCCCAGATAGAGGCAGGGGTTGGGGTAGGGTGGGGGGTAGGAAAAGGATACGGACCCGGGTTAGGGTGAGGGGATCTGAGCCCAGGACTGGTGTATGTCTGTATGTGTGTGAGCGTGAGTGTAGGTGTGCCTGGGTCCAGTTAGAGGCAGGGGTCGGGGGTAGGGTTGGGGGTGGGAAAAGGATACGGACCCGGGCTGGGGTGAGGGGAAAGGGAACTGGGCCCAGGTCCAGGCCTAAGCTGGATGTGGACTGGTGTGTGTCTGTGTGTACGTGTGTGTGTTAACTAAGTACTACAACATCCACAACTGACACGGGGGTATCTATTGTCTGCGGGCGACAGTGGGGCATCTACTGGACCAATGTATACAGAGGATTCACAGGTAGGTTTGAGGCTGCCTTTCTGTGTCTCAAGTTCCTAGCTAGTGATTGTAGGCTAGGTCGAAAAGGTATGTCTCGCTTGAAGACCTCCGTTGTTTCGGCCCTTCTTAGGCACTCCGGTAGGGTGTTCCAGAGGTTGGGGGCATAGAAACTAAAAGCTGCCTCTCCGTGTTTCTTGGTCCTGGCTTTTGGAACTGTTAAAAGTTCAGTACCTGAGGATCTGAGTGGTCTGTTTGGCATGTACTTAACAAGCATGTTTGAAATATATTCTGGTGAGTGATTGTGGAGAGATTTATAGACTAGTAGTAGTATTTTAAAGTCTATTCTAGAGTTGACTGGTAACCAGTGTAGTGATTTTAAGGCTGGTGTGATGTGTGCCCTTCGTCTAGTCTTAGTGAGGACTCGTGCTGCAGCATTCTGTATCATTTGTAGCTTAGAGATTGCTTTCTTTGGTAGGCCTGATAGTAGAGCATTGCAGTAGTCCAGCCTGCTTGTGATGAAAGCATGCATTAATCTTTCGGTGTCAGCCTGAGAGAGAAAGGGTTGCACCTTGGCAATGTAAGATGTCTTTGTAATATTCTTTGTGGTTTTCGAAATTAAGATCTGAGTCAAGTATGACACCTAGGTTTTTAGCCTGGCAATTGGTGTCAATTTCCAGAGTTTTTAAGTGTGCAGCTAGTTTCTCTCTTTCAGCTTTTTCTCCAATGATCAGTACTTCTGTTTTGTCCTGGTTTAGTTGGAGGAAATTATGTGACATCCATACATTTATATCTGTAGTACACTTGACAAGGCAGTCAACCAAGCTGTAGTTACTGGGTGTTACAGAAATATAGAGTTGGGTATCATCTGCGTAGCTATGGTAGCTAATGTTGTGCCTCCTGATGACACTGCCAAGGGGCAGCATGTACAGGCTGAAGAGTAGAGGTCCTAGGATCGATCCTTGGGGCACCCCACAGGTCATTGGGATCTTTCCTGAGCTATAATCACCGAGGGCGACGAAGAAATCCCGACCGGTTAGATAGGTCTTAAGCCAATTTAGGACTGGACCAGAGAGGCCAACCCACTTTTCCAGTCTTTCGATGAGGATTGCATGATCTATAGTATCAAAGGCTGCACTCAGGTCCAGGAGGACGAGAACAGAAAGCTCTTTGGAGTCAGCATTAATTCTGAGGTCATTTACAACTTTGACTAATGCCGTCTCTGTGCTATGGTGGGCGCGAAAGCCGGACTGGAAAAGGTCAAGGGTACAACTTGTAGCTAGGAAATCATTAATCTGTTTGAAAACTATTTTTTCCAGAATTTTACTCAAAAAGGGAAGGTTGGAGATTGGTCTAAAATTGCTAAAAACTGAAGTGTCTAAGTTGTTTTTCTTCAGTACGGGTCTCACCAGAGCAGTTTTAAGTATTGGTGGGAAGACACCTGTAGATAGGGAGTCATTAACAATGGATAAAATGTCATAGGACACAGAGTCAAAAATTGTTTTGAAAAAATCGGTGGGGATGGGATCCAGCAGGCATGTGGAGGTTTTGAGTTTGGATACTACTTTCCTCAACATTTCTGTGTCAATCAGTGTAAACAGGCTCATATGTCCATTGCATGGAGGGAGAGGATCTGTAAACGGGATGCATGGCCTTTCCTGGGTGATATTTCTCCTAATATTCATAATCTTATCTCTGAAGTAAGCTGCAAATTCCTCACATTTGGAGGTAGAGAGCAGGTTATCAGGTGTTTTCACGGCAGGGTTTATTAGGCTATCAATTGTTGAGAAGAGCACTCTTGAATTATTTCGATTGATAGATATCAATTTTGAGAAGTGGTCTTTCCTTGCATTTCTTATTGCTTTATTAAAAGCAGAGAGATGTTCTTTGAGAATATTATGGTGGACCTGTAGCTTGGTTTTTCGCCATATACGCTCAGAGCTTCTGCAGGTTCTCTTTAGTTGATATGTTTCCTTATTTCGCCATGGAGCTTTATTATTGGTTGTGATCATTTTCAGTTTAATAGGTGCTACAGAATCCAAGGCTGCCCTTACTCTGGTGTTAAAGGTGGTTGCCAAGTCTTCAATATGTCCTAAGGGCCCCACTTCTGGAGTTGATAAATTGTTTGTGGTCATTATTTCTCTAAAGCTATCGGCTACTGCGGAGGTAAGATAACGTTTCTTGATAAAGCGCTCAGTACTACTTTTGACTTTAGGAACCAATGCAGTGAAGAAGATACAGAAATGGCCCAGGTTAGCAGCTGCCTCTATTGGTGTGTGAATGGGTGAATGAGAGGCCATTGTAAAGCGCTTTGAGTGCCGCTAAGGTGGAAAAGCGCTATATAAGTGCAGTCCATAAGAACTTAAATACATTGCTACAAAAGCTGGAAGATAAACTGTTACACTGTAATGATGGAATGTATAGCTAAAAGGATTGGAAGCTGGAAAACCTGGAAACTTAGCTGAAATGTCAAACTGGCAGAATTGGAACTGCATCACCTAAAGAAGCTAAGAACTTAAATACTTTTAAACGTTTTAGTAGTTTAACCTTGAACTCAGTCTTTAGCTTGAAAGATGAGCAATAGAGTAATACTGTCAAAGCTGAAAGATGTAATAAATAATGAGATGTATAGCTTAAAAGCTTGGAAGCCTGTCAGGGACAGTGCAGTGACCTCTGGGCAATCTCTATGCACCCAACGGTGAAGACCGTGTGTCTCTAGCCCCCATGAGCTGAGTTCTGTGGTCCATGGCATGGATAGTGGCATGGTGGAAAGACTCCGCCCCCTCGAGTGAGAGTTGGTCGGGGGCAGTGCATTGACCTCCGGGCAATCTCCTTGCACCCACTGGTGAAGCCCGTTTGTCTCTAGCTCACTCAGGGGCTGAGTTGTGGGGTCTGTGGCGTGGATAGTGGCGAGGTGGCAAGACTCCTTGGGTCACAACCCATCGGAGACAGTACAGTGACCTCTTGGCAATTTCCATGCACCCACCAGCGAAGACCATGTGTCTCTAGCCCGCTCAAGGGCTGAGTTGTGGTGTCTGTGGCGTGTTCAGTCGCGTGGTGGTGAGACTCCGCCCCTTTGGGTCAGAGCCAGTCGTGGACAGTGTAGGCCGTGCCGGGCTACCCACCTCCCTTCATCAGTGAAGACCGTGTGTCTCTAGCTGCCTCAGAGGCTGTGTTGTGAGGTCCGTGGCGTGTTAGTGGCGTGATGGCGAGACTCCACCCCCTTGGGTCGAGCCGGTCATGGACAGTGGACGTCGCTCTGGGCCTCCCACCTGCCCCCACCGGCGATGACCCTGTGTCCTTAGCCCACTCAGGGTCGGAGTTGCGGGGTCTGTGGCGTGGTGGCGAGACTCCCTTGGGTCAGAGCCGGTCATGAACAGTGTAGGCCGGGCTACCCACCTGCCTTCACCAGTGAAGACCGTGTGTCTCTAGCCACCTCAGAGGCTGTGTTGTGAGGTCCGTGGCGTGGTAGTGGCGTGATGGCGAGACTCCGCCCCCTTGGGTCAGAGCCGGTAGTGAACAGTGTAGGCCGCGCCGGGCTACCCAGCTGCCTTCACCAGTGAAGACCATGTGTCTCTAGCTGCCTCAGAGGCTGTGTTGTGAGGTCCGTGGCCTGTTAGTGGCGTGATGGCGAGACTCCGCCCCCTTGGGTCAGAGCCGGTCCTAGACAGTGTATGCCGCTCTGGGCCTTCCACCTGCCCCCGCCTGTGAAGACCATGTGTCTCTAGCCCACTCAGGGTCGGAGTTGTGGGGTGCGTGGCACCTGTTAGTGGCGTGATGGCGAGACTCCGCCCCCTCCAGTCAGAGCAGGTCGGGGACAGTGCACTGACATCCGGGCCATCTTCATGCACCCAACATTGAAGACCGTGTGTCTGTAGCTCACTCAGGGGCTGAGATGTGGGGACAGTGGCGTGGTGACGAGACTCCGCCCCCTCGGGTCAGAGCCGGTCGAGGACAGTGTACTGCTCCCCAGGCTACCCACATGCAACCAACTGTGAAAACTGCATCTTTAGCCAACTCAGGGTCTGAGATGTGGGGACGGTGGCGTGGATAGTGGCGTGGTGGCGAGACTCCGCCCCCTCAGGTCAGAGGTTGTGGGGGGCAGGTCAGTGATTGCCACGCCATCCCCATGCACCCCTCATTGGAGACCATGTGTCTATAGCCCACTCCGGGGCCGAGCAGTAGCTGTGGAGGTGTTGTATGGAAGTTGAGGTTAGAAGCAGTAGCAGTGAAAAGCAGTATGTGTTTGTTATAAGTACTGCTAGTACTACACTCAAAAATAGATTAGACCACTCATCATAACTCATAGTTTTATTGAGTTCAATAGCTGAAAGAGGAGAAAAGATATTAATATGAGTTTGCAGCATGAAAAAGAGTGTCATTCTAAATATTTCTTTGAATATAAGTAAGGAAGGAAGGAAGGAAGGAAGGAAAGAAGGAAGGATGGATGGAAGAAAGGAAGGATGGAAGGATGGAAGGATGGACCGCCCCCTCGAGTCAGAGCCAGTCATGGACACTGTAGGCCGTGCTGGGCTACCCACCTGCCTTCACCAGTGAAGACCGTGTGTCTCTAGCCACCTCAGAGGCTGTGTTGTGAGGTCCGTGGCGTGGATAGTGGCGTGATGGCGAGACTCCGCCCCCTCTGGTCAGAGCATGTCTGGGGCAGTGCACTGACATCCGGTCCATCTCCATGCACCCACCAGTGAGGACCATGTGTCTCTAGCCCACTCAACGACTGAGTTGTGGTGTCCGTGGCATGTTCAGTGGCGTGGTGACGAGACTCCGCCCCCTCGGGTCAGAGCCGGTCGTGGACAGTGTAGACCTTGCCAGGCTACCCACCTGCCTTCACCAGTGTAGACCGTGTGTCTCTAGCCACCTCAGAGGCTGTGTTGTGAGGTCTGTGGTGTGGATAGTGGTGTGATGGCGAGACTCTGCCCACTCCAGGCACAGCAGGTCAGGGGCAGTGCACTGACATCTGGGCAATCTCCATGCACCCAACAGTGAAGAACGTGTGTCTAAAGCTCCCTCAGGGGCTGAGATGTGGCGACAGTGGTGTGGATAGTGGTGTGGTGGCGAGACTCCGCCTCCTTGGGCAACAACCCATCGGGGACAGTACAGTGACCTCTTGGCAATTTCGATGCACCCACCCATGAAGATCATGTGTCTCTAGCCCACTCAAGGGCTGAGTTGTGGTGTCTGTGGGGTGGTGGCGAGACTCCGCCCCCTCGAGTCAGAGCCAGTCGTGGACACTGTAGGACTTGCCGGGCTACCCACCTGCCTTCACCAGTGAAGACCGTGTGTTTCTAGCCATCTCAGAGGCTGTGTTGTGAGGTCCGTGGCGTGGATAGTGGTGTGATGGCAAGACTCTGCTCCCTCCAGTCAGAGCAGGTTGGGGGCAGTGCACTGACATCCGGGCCATCTCCATGCACCCAATGACGTGTATTACGCCTTAACTGGGTGATTAAAGTCTTCAAAGTTCTTTGTTCAGTAGTTGAAGTCAAATCAATAAGGCACTGGTAACACTTGGATCCGATGCAACAGGCTTTATTGCTTGTTCAGCAGTAACAGACAATAAGACTGGTGGGCTCTCAAGAGATGACACACAGACTGACTCGTGACAGCGTCTTATATACCTTCCCTGAGCTATCCCCGCCCTTCTAGCTTGACCACAACCCATTTAAAAAAACAAAAACATTATTAATTTATACATTCATTTTGTCAAAACAACACACCTTATATTTTTAATGAGAGAAAAACAACAGTTCTCTTCTTACATTCTTCTATGGTGCACTCTTCCCTGTTTCACTTCTCGTTCTGTGGTTACATTCTGCTGATGGTGCACTCTTCCCTGTTTCACTTCTCGTTCTGTGGTTCTTGAAACAATGTTATCTAATTTCAATGTTTCAACTAACAATGTTTCAATGTTTCAACTTTCTCGTTCTGTGAGAACACCTGGCGTCTCACATGACTCTCCTCGTGACTCCCCCCCTTTCATGAGAACTCTCCTGAAACTATTCTGCTGCTCTGGCTTGAACTCTATTATTCAATAGAAATGTATAATATCATCTTGATTAGAACAAAGGGTTGGGTCTAATTAGGGCCTAATCAAATTAATACACGACACCAACTGTGAAGACTGTGTGTCTGTAGTTCACTCAGGGGCTGAGTTGTGGGGTCTGTGGCGTGGATAGTGGCGTGGTGGCGAGACTCCGCCTCCTTGGGTCACAACCCTTTGGGGACAGTACAGTGACCTCACAGGAGTGTTTTTTCAAGTCAGAGAGAGGGTTAGCTGAGGAAGTTAATCAGAGAGATGAATATTCAAAGTCCCTGCCCCCTCCTAGTCATTCCGTTTTGAACTCTATCGCGCCGACTCGGCACTCAGAGCTCACACATCCTTCCCAAACTATGTCTGTTCCTCCCACTGTTGTGGCTGCCGCCCTGCCTCCCAGCTCTGGTTTTCCGCCTTCTCCCATTTTTCAAAATGGAGGCAGGGAGGGGTGGAACCAACAACGGCCAGAGTGGCGACAGAGACAATAGGAAGCGTTCTGGTAGGGTTAGGCGAGGTAAAAGGTATGTGTCATTGTGGTCAGTATGGCCACTGGTTTGAACGGTGTCACAGTTACCGCAAGATAAAAGAAATGGAGAATTCTCAGACTTGGGTTTCGGCGCCACCTGCTGGGGTTCCCTTGAACAACCCACAAGGTAGATTTTAACTAGCCAATATAGACCCATTTTTTTAAGGTAAATAAACAGGACAAGACAGATGTAGCTGAGGATGTCAGGTTTGTGCATGATGGTGGGAGGATAGATAATGTTTGCCAGTGTCTTAATCTGAATACAGCATCGCCTAACAACCCAATTATATATTTTTTAATGTTTATGTTAAATATCTCATGTTTATAGTTTGAGGCACATTCATCGGGTCTGAGTGTTTTTCTGAGTGTTTTTACAGACAACTGTCGTTCCGGGAGTGACGGGTGAATGCCGAACCAGGAGACGGGCACGGGACCGGAGATGGAAGTTACCAGCCTGCTTCCCTACAGATGGGCGACACCTGTGGTTCGTGGGATGCAGGACCAACGCGATGTCACCCGAATCACCGTGAGCGACAGATAAATGGTAAATGGACTGCACTTATATAGTGCTTTTCCACCTTAGCGGCACTCAAAGCGCTTTTGGGGTTTCTTGTCTTGCTCAAGGACACTTTGACATGTGGACAGTCGGAGCTGGGATTCGAACCACCGACCCTTCGATCATTGAACGACCAGCTCTACCAACTGAGCTACAGCCGCCCCAATAAGATAAGTATGACATAGGAAGATTGTCAAGAGACCATTTCGTCCAAAGCGTGCCCAATACTCCTCAAATGCAGAAGAGGGAAGTTTTAGATAATTGATATTTTATTAATTGTAAATGAAGCAATTTCATTTTAGTGTTATTTTATTTGAGTGATGCATTTTTTCCCCCATCTCGGTTTCATCCTGACTTCAGGGAATTTTCGTTTTCACCCTTAGGGGGTGTTGTTTTGTTGAGACGAGAATGTTTTTTTATTTAATTTTTTTATTTCATGAAATGGCGACTAGGGAGGTGGATTGGGCACCCCTGGAACTAGTCGCCAACAGGCGGGGGCGGAACTGCAAGGTTCCAAGGGCACGTTAAAGACCTCATTATAGTGCTGGGGAGGAGACTGAAGGCCCCCGTGTCTGATGAAGTATGAATCAACATACTGCTCTGGTACCGTCTAGTCAGCACCGTGTCGCCGTTAAGGGGTTGGCACTGTGTGGTACGTGGACGACAGTCCACACCTCAGCAGAGGGGCGTAAGAGACGACCTCTGTGAATAGGCAAGGCTGGTGAAAACGGTCAAAGTTATAATATTCATAGCAAACGTGGAATTAGGATCAGACCGTCGGTTCTGAGCTGAGTGACTAATAATCGCTACAGTGTCCGGGATCGCTATCGACTGGGTCACCGGCCGGTCGGGTCGCATATGGCAGTAAGACCACGAGATGGCCGCCGCGCTCGGCTCAATGTACAGTCAGGCCACTACAAGCCAAAAGCGAATGCGTTAGTAGGCGAGTAGTGCTTCTGTGATCGGTGGGCTTTGAAAAGAAGACACCGGGAAGCAGAAGGCTGAGCTCTCATTCCAGGGGAGCCTGGCTTGTGGCCTCGGACGGAAAGGGGTCTAGCCCGGGACTGCGCCCTGAGTGTGAGGTCCGAAAGACTCAAGCGAGAAATTCTAAGAGCAAAATCCAATTGCCTTGATCATGACTGGGGACTGGGCATGTTAAAGTAATTCTTACACTGCCCCTGATGTCACTGTAGGCTACTGCAGAGCCTAGATCCCTGCTACTGTCCGATTCGGTAAATGGACAAAAGCTAGGTCCCCTTGACAAAATTACATGGACTGACGAGCCCGTCTAGCTCTAACAACGCTTAACAGAAGTATTTCTGTATTTCTGACTCAAAAAAAAAGAGACTTGACTCTGTTGAGAGGACTCGTGTCCTACTTGAAATCAGTGGCAGCTACCACTGGCTATGTTTAAGACCTAGTAGCACTGCGCACGCTGTTTTGTCCATGTCCTGCATGCTGTGTCTATTCTTCTTTTACAGGAAGAGACATGATGCACTGTTTTGAATGAATGCTCATTTATAATTAGCATAACCTATACTGCATCTACCATGCTTTCATTATGTTTTCAAATTAGCACACTGACCCGATCATGTTTAATTAAAAAAAAAAAACAGGGGTAGTGAAGGATGTTAATAGATATTGCTTTACACCAGAGTTCACTGTTTTATGCAGAACAGGGAGACCAGACCAGAGGACTCTCCTCTTGCTCTCCTGTCTCTCTCATCTGTGGATTCACAGGTTTCTCCTCCCATGTCTATCAAAGACATTGCCGACCTGCAAGACTCTGCTCCCCGTATGAAATCCCCACTAAGGGAAGGCGACCATTCCGGACGCCAGAGAGGGCTTCCTGCATCATCTCCAACCAGGCCATTGGGTCCTGATCCGTGACCTCGGGCAATACCAGATTCAACTCACCACGCAGACGGCTGCCAGAGTAACTGAGAGAACTTCGTGGGTCCATGAGAGCCGTTGTGTCCCAGACCAGGGAGCAGACGAGCAGCCTGAGAAGAAGAGGCCAGAAGACATGGAAGAGAAGTAGCGGGGTGAACCTACCCGTAAAAGATGAAACAATCAGGACCATGGCATTCAGGCCTGTGTGGAATAGCTGTCAAAGTAGCTGAGAGGACGGTCCATGCAGCCGAACCAGAGATCTCAAGGGGAAAGCAGTGGGCCGCCACACTGTCCTCTCCTCTGATGAGCAATCGGAGAGTGACCTTGCCGGTCACCTCCTTCTCGTGGTCGTTGTTATGACAATGTGAACAAGCTCAACAGCAATGACTGCACCACATAAACACGCACACACTGGAACCTACATTGGACATTCAGAGACGCAAACATGGAAGCTGCGATCCAGAAGAGGAAATGACATTTGATTGTTCACAACAGGAGTGAATGAACTTTGAAATTATCTTGAATAAACATATTTGTTTAGAAGAGTTACAATGGTTGAAACATGAGCTGATAAATGAGTTTGAAGGGTTATTTCTTTGGGTTTTTCCTCTAAATTGACCAAGAGTTTTTTTTGCCCTTTTACACTGGTAACCATGTCATCTTTTTACCTTGTTTCTGTCCAACTTTAAATCAAGGTTTTAGGTGAATGGTTGTCCCCTTTTAGACTAGTAATCATGTCATCTTTTTTTACCTTGTTTCCTCTCAAATTTCTGAAACAAGGGAGTTTTGGTGCGTGATTTGCATATGGAAAGAAAATAATCTAATTTTTGTTAAATATTTCATAATAAAATTCCTTTTTACTCTGCGCCACCTAGTGGACAAGAAGAGATTATTTCCTTTCCACATGTATAGCATAGCTGAATGTTTACACTTTGTGTTTGGATTTTATATTTTATATTTCTATATTTTTATGTGCCTGGTTAGGCACAAACCGGGGAATAATTTTAATAGAAATTATAGTTTCATCATCTCCTTCTGTAATTCACCACCTCCCTCAACCTTTCACATAGCTGTGCTAACCTAATTCATGACAGGATGACCTCCAGGAGGTCCACACACCTAGAAATCTGTCTACTCCAGAATAACCATCCTTTGTCCCTTTGTCTCCAAGAAATGACCGCCTTTTCTCATGTCACATGTCTGTATTCTCGACCACGCCTGCCATTTCATATGATGTACAATACGGGCACTTCTTTGGGATACCACTCATGTGCGTTGTCCGGAAGTCCTTGCGCTCGTATGTTTTCTCAATAAACCAGACTTAACCTGTTTGAGCGAATCTTGGTAAATCATTTTTGACTATATCAGTTAAATCCATTACAAACTCAAATTAAAGCATTGGTCTCGTTGCAACGTTCTTATGTGGTTTATGTGTCCCGTCTCTTCTCCGATAAGCCTGTCTTTCTGGTCTCTTCTGTGGCCTTGTTCTGTCAAGTTAACCTACGCCGCCTTGGCACTAACCACAACAATTGCTGTTTGGCACAGAGTGTACCAGCCATGGAATGACATCTTTATCTCATAAGTCTATGGAAGAGGGACACCATTTCTTACAGAAGGCTCCAGCTACAGCCATACTCAAAGGTCAATCATTATAATTAGGAACAGCTAACAGGACCAGATGAAACCAACATTTCTCTGAAAATCAACCAAATTCATCAATATTCATCAGTACGCATGCTGCGGTTGTATTGCTGGCCACTTATGACTCCTTCAACAGATCCTGCAGCAACAACATCTGCTTCAATGATGACATCTTGAAGTCCTGCATCCCCAAAGCGCTTCCCGATACAGGCCAGATATGCCATAGCTCTGTGGAATTCCCCCATTCTGATGACGAGTCATTCCATAAATCTGTTGTTTGTCCAACGGATTTCTTGTGCTTTTGCATATATTGCCTGATCCATCACCAGCACAATTTCATTGAGCTCTAGTTTGTCTGCGATTTCAACAGAGTGAGTGAGGATGGTGTGCACGGTGTTGAGATCTGTTGGACTTGCATCGATGACAGGGAGGTAACCAATGCTGGACTGTTGTGGAATCTCACCTCTGTGTAGCAGTGTGTTGTAGCCTGTCCATCCAGGTAGAACAATGCTATTTATCTCTTGAGATTGAATGAAAAAGAAGGCGCTATCCAGTCTTTGTGCAGGGTCCTTTGCAGGAGCGTATTTCTCATGTCCAAGTTCAACTTTTAATCCAAAACATTTTGGACTGGTCCTTTGTCCTCTTGTGTAGATGTGAAGTTGGACTGGAGGAGGTTGAATGGACCTTTTTCTGGTTTTCTGCAGAGATACAACTTCTGAGGTAGGTGCATTACTGGAAATAGGCTTCTGAATTATTATTCCATTGGTATTGTGCCTTTTCCTGACAGTGTTTCCTCACCGGAATCATTGTTGTCCCAAACAAGGGTAGCTTGGACTTGAGCTGTAATGCTTGTTGTATGTGCTACCTCTTAGTATCTGCAGCTCTGCTAGAGCAGTGTCATGCTCAGGCACTTGAGAATTTGAGCTACAGTGTCCAAGACCATTGAGAATCCCAATTAACTGTGCTGAGCCAGTCATATGTCTTATTGTCATGGCCAACGTGGCATGCTTTACCATGAGCCACCGCCCTCTCTCATTGCAAGATTCACGATATCCTGGCACATAGACACAATCTTCTGATTCTCCTCGACCCCAACACTGACACGCAAAGCACCAGTTGGAATCTCTGTAGTGATACCTACTGTCCAAGCTATCATGTTGTACAACTCGGTTGGTATCGAATTCAAGGCCGTGTCCATGTTAAGGTCATGGGCTGTCGGTGGCCATGGCATTGTAGGAGTAGTTTTGCATTTGTTTTCTCTAATCTCTCTGAGAGACATAGCTGCATGTTATAGAAGTTGTTCCCTCTGCCCTTCTACAACATGGTGTGGCTCTCTCTCATCATCAGTGTCCTCTTCACTATTCTCTGATGATGATGATGATGATGGCTGTGTAGATACATCATGGATTACTTCTTCAGTGACCAAGTCATCAACAAACACGAAATCATTTCTTGATGATTTCACAAATCTAGATAAGGATGTGATTTTTGAAATCTAGCTTTTTTTTTCTTTTTCTTGAACTATTTTCTTGAAAAGTTCATTTAGCTGGGACAGCCGTAACAGCTCACGTTTTCTCAACAGCCTCTCTTCCACCACTGACTCACAGAAATGTTTGTAGCCTGCCTGATATGGGTTGTCTGGATTTCTCTCTTCAGAACCAGGAGGAACTTTACAGTATAGGAAATGTGTGTAGCATTTATAGCAGCTGTGATGATACATCAATCAATCAATCAATCAATCAATCAATCAATCAAAGCTTTATTTGTATAGCGCATTTCATACCCAGAGGCAACACAATGCGCTTTACAGAGAACAAGGGAGGTGGGCATACGACCCACTCTACATATTCCAGAGGGAAGCAAAAAAACTAATCACCCGGGGGCCAGATAAGTGACACGTGATACATGGCCTCTGAGGCTATAAGGTCTCTCCCACGTATATGAATGAGGAGCTTCTCATACATCTGTCCCTCCGCTGCAATGAGCAGCTTACCTGCTGTCAGAGTTTCACATTTCGAAGGTTTTTCTTTTGCCCTTTTTCTGCTCTCCCTGTCAGTAACATACTGATTCTTCCTGCATATTAGGCAACCGACTGGGAGTAGATGAGATGCTCTCCTTGGTAGCCCAGGCCCTTCCGATGCTGAGCGCAGGATCCGAACCTTGAATATACTTTCATCACTGACTGGCAGTGGTTGAGCCACATGTATCAGTTGGGCTTCCCCTACAAAATGTAATGAACAGGTATGAGAATACAGTGGAACAATGTATTCTTTAAAGATGGCTGTGTGGAAACTAGTTAACACATTGTTTAGGTCAGAAAAATATGATGTATTGTCTTGCTATTAAATGTCATTCTTTAAAAAAGTGTTGTAACAATCCCCTCGGGTGCCCTCCACACACCGTAGGCTCCCCAAACCCACACCAGTAGGCTGTCAGCTACCCAGACAGCATGGCCAGGTAGTGGGAGGAGTTTACCTCCCCTCCTGGTACCCGTGGCAACCATTCCCCCCAGCTGCCGCCAATCGTCGGATCAGCGCACTCACCCGGTAGCACCAGCTGGGTGGAATCACCCAAACGAGCCCCAACCTCACCCAGGAGAACAAACGGGGAGGTAAGGACAAGTGAGTAGATGTGGTGGATATGCCAAAACCTTGACTATATGAGAAAGCTAACCCCGGTTCTTTTTCTGTGCTCCAATAGATGTGGCGCCCCTACTGAGCACCCCCGTTGACCAGGACCAGGAGACCGTTTGATCCTTTTTTTGTGTTTGTGGACGATTAAGTGTCCAGGGGCCTCATTTATAAACGTTGCATAAGTACAAAAGCGTGCGTAACCCATGCTGAGCAACTTTCTACGCAACTTTCGGTATTTATTAAAAACGAGCTAAGCGATAAATTGGCGGAAGGTGTGCGTAACTCTAAGCACACTTCGACCCTCCTTTAACTACGATAAGCACGTTTCTGGAGAAAGGGGAAAACACGACTCCGATGGCAGAGGGATGAAACTCGGGAAAGTCAGCGAAACACATGACATATTGAATAATAAATACATCGGTCGATGTAAGAAACCCTCCAATGTGTCACAGTTTAAACGTAATCAATCGCCACCGTAGCCTAATCACTAAATAATGTCTGCATTGCTTTGGATGTGTCTGTGAATTGACTCATTTGTGTCATAATATAATGTTACGGTGTAGGCCTATACTAATTTATAGGCTATTCCGTGAAGCATCACGGGCAGTAGCCTATGAATAAAAGCCACATTACGTTGATAACACAACACGACACGAGCCTATAGGCTTATCATAGTAATGATTCCGTATGTCGATAGCCTACAACTATAAGGCCTATACCGCACCAAACAAATGTTGCATTCGGCGTTGAAGTAGGCTATATTTATTCAGTTAATCATTTATTTAATTAATTATTCGTATGTTTGATTATCCACCTATTCATTCGTTAATATATTTATGTATTTATAGCTTATATTTGATTAGGCTTTTATGTAAACCCGAATGACCACTGAGGCAAGTCGCAATTACAATGATGTTGAGTGGTGAATGGAAATGTCCTACTTGAGGCAACTGTAGGCTACATTAGACTATATTGTACATCATCATATATCCTCATATTGTCTTATGATTGTCATGTAGCAGGCATGCGAGGAATGTGGGCCTAAAAACGCATGTCATCCCAATGCTTGCATGCTTTGGTAGAATTAGCTGTGCGCAAAACAGCGCATGGAGGTGATGCGTCTCCAAGTTGTAAGAACACAAGGGAGCAAGTTAGATTATTAATTTGCCGAATCGTCATGTGTGTAGCTATAATTACGCTTTATAGAATCACATGAAACTCATCCATGGACCCCATATATTTACAAGACCTTGATACAGGCACTGATATAGCTGGATTATAGTAGGCCATGACGCACGGGGCCTTGGATATGCCGGGACTTGGCACAGATGTTCTAATATGTGCTTGGCTATCCCGCAACATCCATTAGATCACGCAGCTTCTATATGCCTACAGAATGTTTTGAGAAAGTATGTGAAATGCATGATATCCCGGAAAATACACAAATTGGCTGCTGCAAAGAACATTAAGATCTGTCGTACAGTTAAATTGGGGATACTTGCCTTAAGTAGTCACTATAGGCCTACATGTTTGCATTGTTATGGATGTCATTGTAAATTGACCCGTTTATACGTTGATGTTAGGCCTTTTATGCATGGGCCACCCTGTGAAGCATTAGGTTACGTGCAATATAGATCCATTATCCATGCAACAACACTAAAGGCTTATAATGATTATCAGTTTGGATATAAGCAGCCACCTAATAAGGCCTACCGCACTTAACGAATGCCAATATAGCCTGCATGATAGATAATTCATTATAATCTAAATGGGACCACTCAGGCCTAACAAATGCTCTTATCAGTTGTGCACATGTGAAATCATCGTTCCGAAAATATCCTTTTGCGGCGTTTCTACCTCGTTGACCAATACCTCCACCTCGCATCGGTAAAATGTCTCTTTCTCTTTCTGCCTTTTGCACTCGGCTCCATTGTCGTTGCATATGTATAGGCGTATCACTGACCATTTATAGGCAATTGTGGGCGTTAATTGGGGTGTGATCAGAACGCGCGTTCACGTGCGCCAAGTTAAGTGTTGATTGTGATTTATAAAGGGCAGCTGGCGTAGGCGTGCCTGAGTGAACATGGGTTGTGATACGCAGCGTTTTATAAATCGGAGATTTTTTGTGCGTATATTTTCGTACTTAGCTAAGCAAACTTAGTTACGTGGATTCTACGCAATGTTTATAAATGAGGCCCCTGCTCTGGTTTTCTGGCTCTGATTCACTCTGTACCCACCTGACCCTCGGGGATTGTTAGTGTTCAGTCTACAAGCCCAAATAAACAGAAATATTTCAACAACAAAAAAAAAGTACAAATGTTAAGATGCTAAGTTACAAGTATGACTCTAATGTTGAATAAGGCAAAACACAGTGCAATACAAATCACTGTGGTAGTGTGGGGTTCAAATGTTTAGTGTTTCATACTATAATGTATCCAAATTAACTTCAGCGCGTATGGCCATGCTGTGTCTGGTCTTATTCAGGGAACTCATTGGGACACTTATTAGAAAGCACTGGCACAGAAGTTGCCAACATGATCTGTCATTGATTATTTCACACATAACCCAAGAGGGCTTGTTCCCACCAGGCTGCTGATCACCAAAGTGCCCAGGGTATACAGATAGGTTATCATTGGCAGTGCATCAGTGATGAAGGACCTTAGCCTGTGAAACTTTCACTCCACTATCAGACCTAATTGTGTTATTATAGCATATACAGTACTGTATCAATGAGAATGTATTATGCTACAAGCATAATAGGCAATTTAATATCTTGGATACCTTTCACAGACAAGGTTCTGCTGGTACAAACCCTTGACAGATCTCTCAAAGACAGTGAGGATGAAAATGATGCATTGATACAAACCTTCATCGTCTCCGGCTGCCTTTTCTCTCTTCGTTGAGGCTCTTGCAATGTGAGCAGTGTTGGTGAATAGCATGTCGCATTCTCTGTGGAATCCCAGATTAGCTGGCACATCATGGCTAGCATTTTCTGATCTTAGGTCAAAGGCCACTATGGCACTTTCTGCAACCTCACTTTCTCTGGTTTGCAGGCTCACCCATGAAAGTGCACACTGCACAAACTTGGCCCAACTTGGGAGAAGGGAGTAACAGGGCTTTTCACACTCAAAGCTACATGCATGCAGCACTTCATGCTTCATTTTTAATATTGCTAGCACACATACGAGTTTTGCATTTGACCTTGAGAGCATAACAATGAGGATGTAAGTACAGTATTGTCAAGATGTGTACATCATTTAAGGTGGTCTTTACAAATTACGAGACAAGCCCATCCATGGGTGCTCATCATCTCACACAGTGCATTGGTTGAAAGACAAGCACACAGTTTAACGAATAAAATTACATTTATGAGAATCATCTGTAACATCATAACTCAAACATACTGTATAAAAAATGACTTAATCAGGCCTACCTGTGCTACACCATCACATTTTAAAGACAAAAGCCAGTGAATTAAGTAGGCTACCTTTAGTACCATACAGTATAGTCCTATGGCATAACTCGCACAAAGCGGGAAACCCATTCTTATTTGTCTTAAAAGTATTTCATACCACCAGGAATATACTGTCCGTATCCTATGATAGAGCTGCAAGTTATCTGGCATGAAAAACACACAATTTGAAGGGATAATGACAGTAATTTAAGCGGCGCCTTGGGTTGTATAGATCGGTTGTCAAGGAAACGCACAGTTTTTTTTTACCCATTTCGCTTGATATCATATAGTAGCCCTGCCGATTTGACAGTTCAAAATTGTTGGAGTTTGGAAGGTCATTCTCATCAAATGTGCACGAAAAAAAGTTGGAAGCAGCGTCCGTAGTACTTTTAGGATTTTTTTACATGTCACCGGCGGATAAATTATCACTCTGCAGCTCGGAATATATGAAAGTCGTAATATCGGGGTCCGGCCCGCTGCCTAAATACCAATACATCCATCCTAAATACCGAGCTTGGCCTGGAAGCCCATGGTGGCTTCAATGTGCCAAACTGATCCTGGGGGCTTGCTTCCAGGTCCAGTGTTAATTTGGAAGAAACCAAATCCACCGGAAAAGAGGGTGTTTGGATTTTTGAAAGAGGTTATGGTGGCGTTTCGAGGTGGTCTATGACATTTATGTATTAAAATAATACATTCAGCTCAGTAGAGAAAATAATCATAGTTCCGCATTGTAAAATGTAATGGTAAACAAACTATGACAGAAATGTAAAAAAAACACAAGAAAACACCCCCAAATCTGAGGGGGCACGTTCCCCCTCAAGTTCTATAGGCATGACACCTCTGACCTTGCGATGATTTCAATAAAGTGGACCGGGAGAAATCAGTGTGCGGATCTTTCCTCTCTTCTCACGTGTGTATAGAGTGACCAGAAGCATCACTGATGTTTATTTTATTTTTTTATGTGTTGTTTGTAAATGGCTTGGCATGCTTTCACCAATAATGTATCACCTACCAGCCTAGATTTCTTGTAATTACATACCTGCCATAACCTACAGGTTATGACCTTAATTTTAGGATTTTAGGAAGGATATAATTGAGGATATATTGTTGAGGCCAAAGTACAGTTCATAGTGATTTACAGTAAACATGATTAGAATGTGTTACAAAGATAAATATTTTGATTTAAAACGTTCATATCATAGTTAAATAGTTAATGTTAATGTGTTTATTTCATTTGGTACATAATGGTAAAATTAAGTAGTCTCTAAGAACAAGCCAACGCAGTCTATATTCTGTTTGATGTTGATAACGTGCGGCGCGGGCAGATCTTGAGAACTATGAAAGCAGACGGTTTTCTTACGGCCCGTGTCCATATACAGCGGCACCGCGCCGCCAATTCAAAACCAATGGAACGTGATTCCCAGAAGGCGTCGAGACCATGGATGTATTAATATAACTGGATACAGCCACTCCATTCACTGGCCGCTATCAACAATGAAGCCCTATTGAACCGCGCCATCTTGGCAAATTTGTAGTCATTTGACTATTTCCGGTGACTTTTGACTTGCGCAGTTGTGCTTTTCTGGCCTTCCGGTGACTTTTGACTTGCGCAGTTGAGCTTCTCTGGCCGACGCGCGTCCACGAAAAAGTTCACATTTATCTGAAATGTAGACGCACGTTCCCGGCTCTCTCGGCTCTCCCCGCTTTGATTTAGCAATGAAAACCGGCTTGCATATTAACCTGTTTTTGTCAAATATATCAATTGGAGAAATTATTTTTTCATCCAGGCATCTTAGTTTTAACAGGTTAAATATAACTGAACATGTTTCGTTTGCTAGTAGATGGTATTCATTCCGTTCGCGATAACGTTATTGCAGCCAGGCTAAATTCCTCCAGGGAGCCAGTGACAGGCGAGTTGAAGAGCTTCACTCCCCGCCAGCAGGAGCTTTGGCCGCGGCTACCGCATCTCGGATAACCCGCTGAGTTCCTGGCTGCTATTTCACACTCGCCCTTGATCAATCCCAATACCGATCCATGGTAATAATGAATCAATCGTTCAGATCAGATCGGCAGTGCTGCATGCATGTTACAACATCATTGTTAGCTTTATTAACATAACCATAGCCTACATTTATCTCTCTAACGTTAGGCTATCCATCTTACACCAGTCGGCCATTCGATAAATGGAAGCGGTCAACGCCAACGTTGACTGAAAACACCCAAACTCAGTGTATCGTTTCATCTTCATGCTACACATCAACTCCTTTACATTGTATGTGAATAAATTCCTGTTATTCAAAAAATATCCCATTTCTGTCCATTCCTGGAAAAGGCTAATAATTGCTGTCAAATGATCACTCCAGTTTATCACCGTATCCCACTACCATTTCAACTATGCACAGGAGATTGTCTTGTGGTCATTTTCATTAAAAATGATTAGCCTGATCAGTTTGTTGTATGTATTAAGCCCTTTTTGAGCGGTATGCTTGTATTAATAGCTTATAGCTTGCCATACTCACCAACCTTGGGACCTCAGAAATAGGGAGCATTTCCAAACCAAATTGCGGGGGGGGGGGCATTAAAAGCATTACAAATTAGACATTAAAAGCATTAAAACGAAATATATATATATATATATGTGTGTGTATGGAGCAATTGTTTTTAATGTCCGACTTTTGTCTGTGCTGTTCAGTAAATGTGCATCTGTCCTAATTTATTGTAGCCTATCTACTACACAACCTAGTTCAAATTTATGAATCTCCCGCGGCGTGATCATTTCCAAACCAAATTGCGGGGGGGGGCATTAAAAGCATTACAAATTAGACATTAAAAGCATTAAAACGAAATGTGAAACAGCATGACAACATACATATTCCTTGATTATTTGTATGCTGTGTTGTCCCGTCTGAGTTTGTCCTGTTCGTGATTGGTCTCGTGTTCCCACTCGATAGGCTTGCACCTTGACGTTGGTGAGTGGGCTTTAAACCAAGACGGGCTGTATGTGTATGTGTGTATGTATGTGGTTTGTGTGTCATATTCTATTATTGAAATGTAATAACAGAAACAGTGTGCCTCCTCTTATCCTCACAGCTCAAGCCATTTTTAGGAGACCAGTTCACACCTCAACCAGACCTGCTGCTGTTTAGGACCTGCTTTAAGCCCTTTTTTGTGGTGTCCGTTTTCTGTGTTCTGTGTCAAGTAAGCCAACCCACCTTCAATGCAGTGTAGCCTCCACATTTGAATGGTTACAGCAGTCTTGTCGTCTACAAGCAACAGTCTCTGGCTTTGCATGGCAATTTATGTAGTATCATCCGAGTTCTACAAATGCTGTACTTTTTTGTACTGTAAGTAACCCCTCAATTATTCAATTTTACTGGGGAGCAGTGACCATAGCCTACTTGCCAACCCTCCTGACTTCCGCGGGAGATTCATAAATTTGAACTAGGTTGTGTAGTAGATAGATAGGCTACAATAAATTAGGACAGATGCACATTTACTGAACAGCACAGACAAAAGTCGGACATTAAAAACAATTGCTCCATACACACATATATATATATATATATATATATATAATGTTTCACATTTCGTTTTAATGCTTTTAATGTCTAATTTGTAATGCTTTTAATGCCCCCCCCCCCCCCCCCCCCCCCCCCCCGCAATTTGGTTTGGAAATGCTCCCTATTTCTGAGGTCCCAAGGTTGGTGAGTATGGCAAGCTACTGTATAAGCTATTAATACAAGCATACCGCTCAAAAAGGGCTTAATACATACAACAAACTGATCAGGCTAATCATTTTTTAATGAAAATGACCACAAGACAACCTCCTGTGCATAGTTGAAATGGTAGTGGGATACGGTGATAAACTGGAGTGATCATTTGACAGCAATTATTAGCCTTTTCCAGGAATGGACAGAAATGGGATATTTTTAGAATAACAGGAATTTATTCACATACAATGTAAAGGAGTTGATGTGTAGCATGAAGATGAAACGATACACTGAGTTTGGGTGTTTTCAGTCAACGTTGGCGTTCACCGCTTCCATTTATCGAATGGCCGACTGGTGTAAGATGGACAGCCTAACGTTAGAGAGATAAATGTAGGCTATGGTTGTGTTAATAAAGGTAACAATGATGTTGTAACATGCATGCAGCACTGCCGATCTGATCTGAACGATTGATTCATTGTTACCATGGATCGGTATTGGGATTGATCAAGGGCGAATGTGAAATAGCAGCCAGGAACTCAGCGGGTTATCCGAGATGCGGTAGCCGCGGCCAAAGCTCCTGCTGGCGGGGAGTGAAGCTCTTCAACTCGCCTGTCACTGGCTCCCTGGAGGAATTTAGCCTGGCTGCAATAACGTTATCGCGAACGGAATGAATACCATCTACTAGCAAACAAAACATGTTCAATTATATTTAACCTGTTAAAACTAAGATGCCAGGATCAAAAAATAATTTCTCCAATTGATATATTTGACAAAAACAGGTTAATATGCAAGCCGGTTTTCATTGCTAAATCAAAGCGGGGAGAGCCGAGAGAGCCGGGAACGCGCGTCTACATTTCAGATAAATGTGAACTTTTTCGTGGACGCGCGTCGGCCAGAGAAGCTCAACTGCGCAAGTCAAAAGTCACCGGAAATAGCCAAGTGACTACAAATCTAGCCAAGATGGCGCGGTTCAATAGGCCTTCACTTTAGATTTAGAATCCTGGGGGCTTGGTCGAGACCCATGTTCCGGTGGCGGTGTCAGGCCAAAATGTGTCCGGGGGACAAAATGTGTCCGGGTGACGTAATTGCTTATCGTTGCTGTAGAAACGTGACGCGATCGCGTTCCTGACTTCTTTCGCGCGCTTGTGTTTACATTCCTGACATTCCTCAGACATTTACCTCAGGATTGCACGCGATTCTTGACATTGACAGTTTTCCGGACATTTTGCGCACATTTCACAACAGAATTCGAGACAAGATCACTACTTCTACGGCAGATAACTTCTATATCATTTTCCTTTTATATTGTTTTAGATTTTAGATCGTGTTCGTTTTATTTAGAAGTTTATAGTTAGCTAGATAGCTAGACTACTGTAACAAACTAGGCAAATTAGCTAGCTAGCAAACATTATTAGATAGCTAGTTGCCTTAGATAAGGTTAGCCCACAGTATATTGCTTGCTTGCTGGTTAAATAATTGTTAGTTGTTAGTCTGTTAGATTTATTTTGAAGTGCTTGTAGCTTCTGGTTTAGACAACTGTTGCTTAAATTGCTTAGCTAGCTAGTGGCTAAATAATTGATAATTTACTATTTAATTACTTTACTTTATTTAATTAATTTAATACGAGCTATCTATCTAATATGGCATCACTCAATGAGATTTTCTTTTATTTGTCCCGAGCAGAGAAGTATGAGGAGGGTGTCTCTGAGGGAAAGAAGCGTTGCATCCGGAGAGGGGCAGAGAGATTCATGCTTCAGGGTAAGATCAGTCAAGGCAGGTGGTGTATGAAGGACTAGCTGGGTAGGTCATCTTTGCAGAGCAGTCAAGAAGGCAGGGTAGTGCAGATGAGTTACGGGGACTAGATAGGTGTGCAGACAGAGCAGGTGAGGTGAAATATGGCAAATGAAGCCATGCACACCACACACATACAGGCAGCCAGGGAGAGAGAGGAATAGGGAGAAAGCTAGGTGGAAGTGGAGGGCATAACAGTACTACTTTTTAAACTTGTTTTAAGAAGTCTTGTTCTCCATTAATAATCCTTTTGATATTCTAGACGGTTGCATGTATTTGAAGCCCAAGGATGGACAGCCACCAAGGAGGGTCATCCTGACGGATGAGGAGAAGGAGGCTGTGCTGACCGAGGTCCACCTTGGCCACTTCGCAGTGAAGCGCATGATTCAGAAGATCAATCAGCGCTTCTTCTGGCATGGCATTGTGAAGGATGTGGAAAACTGGGCAAGCTAAACATTTTTTTATTCACGAACTACAGAGAAATCTTACTTCATACACAATTTATGACTACCCATTTAATTTTGTTTCAACTTACACTTTACTGTTCAAGTATGTATCCAAGTATCGGACCTGCGTACCTTGCCAGAAGTTCGAGAAGGTGAAGACTCGGGCACCTGAGCTGAAGACCATCAAGCCTGTTTCACCCTGGTACATGATTGGTGAGTTGTACAGTTGGATGTCCCAATTTATTCTGGGGGTTTCAACTTTTCCTACCATGTTCTTTCTCTAAGTTCTTTTAGTGCAATGTTTTACTTCATCTTGTCCAATATTACAGTATGCCAAGACATGTATTTGACTGTATGCTACTAGGTGTTGACCTCATCGGACCGTTCAAGGCCTCGTCCAAGAATGGCAACCGCTACTGCCTCACGGCGACTGATTACTTCACCAAGTGGGTGGAGGCGGTTCCCATCCAGGTTTGTGCTCTGTGTGTTTAGAGTTTGGTATTGATTTCTGATATAAACAATGATCATGCTTTTAAAAATGTACTTGGATCTATTTGTTCAGTTCATCAACCACACACATCTCAAATAATAGTACCATGGCATATACTGTGTATACATTGCTAGGACAAGACTGCAGCGGCAACATCCCAGGCCCTGATGGACATTGTCCACACCCATGGTGCACCAGAGGTCATCCTGACGGACCAGGGGAAAGAGTTCTGTAACAAGGTCAAGTACTTACTAAAACATGTGAAGTGATGTCAGTTATGAACGTATACTTGCACGAACAAAACAACTTTCTGTCTGAAAGTTGGATCACACTGCACATACGTGACATATGTAAACATTGCACATGCATATACAGTAGGACCCCACTTATCCGAACCCTGGGATAACTCCGCCTCTCATCGCTAACCAGCAACTAAGCCAATTGAGCTTAGATTTTGACTATTTGACCGAAATAGTCAAAATAACATGCTGAATACACTATCGGGGTTACAAACTCATCATTACCAGACTCCGATTGTTTTTCACTGTCGTTTTTGCGTTTGGAAATACATCGGAGTATGCAGCTGACGGCTAACTATGGCACATTCACCTCCATGTATTTCCAAACGCGAAAACAACGGCAGTGAAAAACAATCGGAGTCTGGTAATGATGAGTTTGTAACCCCGATAGTGTATTCAGCATGTTATTTTGACTATTTCGGTTCTTGAAGTGGTGTTTTTACAGCGAACTTTTAACATTGAAGTCAACGGGCACTTCCGCATCCGCACCCCAGACTGACCAATATGGCTGCCAGATGAATAAGGTGAATTACATAGAAACTGCCATCTTTGTTTCCAGGTAACAAGCCATGAGCTTAGTTGGGAATTTTGGAAAAATATAAACATATAATTACATAGAAACAAGTAAAGTTGTATTTTCCAGCTCAGAATCCATGTTACCATCTCTGTTTCCAGGTAATAAACCATTAATTAGTTGGGATTATAAGATGGATATAACCAAATAATTACATAGAAACAGGCAAAGTTGCATTTTCCAGCTCTGATTCCATGTTATTACATAGAAACTACCATCTCTGTTTCCAGTTAACAAGCCATGAGCTTAGTTGGGAATTTCGGAAATATATAACCACATAATTACATAGAACGGCTGTAGCTCAGTTGGTAGAGAGGGTCGTTCAGTGATCGAAGGGTCAGTGGTTCGAATCCCAGCTCCGACTGTCCACATGTCGAAGTGTCCTTGAGCAAGACACCTAACCCCAAATTGCTCCCAATGAGCAGGTTAGCACCTTGCATGGCAGCTACCGCCATTGGTGTGTGAATGTGTGTGTGAATGGGTGAATGAGAGGCCATTGTAAAGCACTTTGAGTGCCGCTAAGGTGGAAAAGCGCTATATAAGTGCAGTCCATTTACCATTTAGAAACAGGTAAAGTTGCATTTTCCAGCTCAGATTCCACATTATTACATTGAAACTGCAATCTCTGTTTCCAGGTAACAAATCACACCTTAAATAAGGATTGGGGGGGTAACTATAATGGTATGGTATATGGTAATTACTAGTAACTACCGATAACTAATGGTAATTGCATAGTTTAATTTCCTAGTAATAATGTAGATATTGCAGGGTTTACCAGTGGGTAACTATATGGTAACTACTACTAGTAACTACTGATAACTAATGGTAATTAATTGGTAATTTCCTAGAAATGATGTAGCATAGATATTACAGGGTTTATTAGTTGGTAACTACATGGTAACCATGTTGACTAGGTAGTTCCCTAGTATTAATGTAGATATTATCAGGGTATTACTATGTTATTACCGTGCTGTAATGTGAAGTGGCACCTATATGGATATACATATATTATACTGTATCTACATGGGTTTTCTGCTACTGTACTGTCGAATCTCATAATTTCCTTTAAACAGATAGTTACAGTATGAATATCCACAATTTTTGCATCAACACAATCCATTATGCAATGTATATTACCAAGTCATTAGCCTGAATTTGTTTTATTTCACTTCACTATTCAGACGGAACAGACTCCCATTGCAGACGTTTTCCGAGATGGGCATGGCCGAAGAGGGAGTCCTCAGCTATCAGTTTATCTCCTAACCAATCATGTCGCACAGTTTAATTCCGTCATCGCATTCAAAGGATGCTGATTGGCCAGAGATCACTCTGGACGAGAGCCTTTCCAGGCCCTGAATCGCATTTCGAAAATTCAAAGATTCAGGGGCTGGTGCCAGGCTACCAAATCAGGCTTTTGTGGAACACAGTTAACATTAGTTCCTCCGACACAAGGGTCTTCCGATAGTTGCAGGGGGAGTAAAAAAAAAAGTTTTCTTCGGTAAAGGTCACAAACGTGTTTATAAATGAACAATGTGTTTATTGCGGTTGTAACGCGTCTCTCTTACTTGGGCCTGCTGAGAGATGTGGTGGGTTTGACTGCCAGGTACAGTACATTTCTGCTGGGTGTGGATGGTGAGCTGACCCAGTGTTTCCCATACGTTAATTCATCCATGGCGGCCCGCCATGGATGAATTTGTCCCGCCATAGCTGCAAATTTTTGGTTATCAAAAGTTTTAACTTCTCATAAATAAATAACAAAACGCTGTTGTGTTTTGCGCTGTGCTCATGGTACTCTGCTGGGCTACTCCCCCGCAAAACGCGTGGATTGAAATAGGTTGTGTGCCAATCACACTTGTTGGAAGTGTGAATTGCACACAGCTGCATTGATTCACGCTGGAATTCCACCCGGAGCTGAGAAACGGTTGTTTGAAGTAAGTTAACGTTAGCTACTTACAATATATACAATACAATCCATATTGAATATCCACTGTAGTTATCTACTTGTCCAAACATAATTTTGGCTATGCTGCAATGTTCATTTTCCAGTCTATGTAACGCAAATTTTCCAGCTAGCAAGCTAGACTGTTAATTAGCTACCAGCAACGTTACCTAGCTAAAGTTAGGCTAGCACTACTGTAGCTAACGTTTGCTATATAGGTTTGCATGTAACGTTAGTCAGGCCAATGTCATTGAAAAACGGGACTGTCTTAAGCTTAGCAAATATGATTGTACTCTTGACTTACAGGTCATGAGTACCAGACCAATATATACTCTTCAAGAAGAAAGTGAGAGTAGAAGCAGATGAAGAAATTGCTGCGGAGCCTAAGGTAACGTTGGCTTGCTAGCTAGGATAACGTAGCAATAGATGCCAAGTCAATAGCCAAACATATTGCCTATGAAATTATTATTCATACGCTTTTGTCAAAAAAAATAAAGTGGATTGACTAACATTGAAATGTTCATTTACAACAAGAGAGACGGCTTCTCCAGGCAGGAGAGCCTCCTCTCCAGCCAGCAGCCTCAATCAGCAGCCAACAGAGCCAGTGGCAGGAGAGGGACAGACAGACAGAGAGAGAGAGAGAGAGAGACAGGGACTGACTCTCAGGCAGGAGAGCTTCCTCTCCAACCAGCAGCCTCAACCAGCAGCCAGCAGTCTCTCAGAGAGGGACAGAGAGAGAGAGGGTCTGACTCTGACTCTCAGATGGCAGCAGGGCAGGTAGCTCCCTCACTCATCATTCTCTCACACGCACTCTCTCTCTCACACACACACACACACACACACACACACACACACACACACACACACACACACACACACACACACACACTCACACTGTTAGTGTCAGAGGCTCATTAGATAGTAGAAAGGAGGGAGAGAGGGTGGGAGATATATTAGACCAGTGAGATGTCCAGGCCCTCTGCCCTGGTGTGTGGCAGCTGTTAGTGTCAGAGGAGAAGCCTCGTTCAGACTGCACGATTGCCATCTCTGAGGGATCTCTATTAGATGATGGTCAGCTGGCTCTTTTTAGCAACTGCAGTCATTTCAGCTTCCACTGTCACATTTTCTCCCAGATTTTTCTTTTTCAGAACTGACATTTTTAAGGGCTCATGTCCCGCAGTATGTTGCATTAAATAGCCTTTTGTACAGTAGATGGAAATGTGGTCTTTGGCACATTGAGTTGTTATGGTGTTACCTGTATTTTCAGTAAAAAAAAGACTGGGCACGACACTGGATGTTTTTTAATGGAATAGTAAAGGGAAAATGCATGTTTAGCCCTGTTTTAGGGTTACTTGTGATCATATACAATGATTCAGATCAAAACATTGACAAAGATAGCATTTTCGAGAAAGTTGATAATTGCTCTACCATCGTTTTGGTCATACAATGGATGTGGATGGGCATCTTGAAAAATCATTCAAAAACATATTAAACTCTCGATTTCAAAGACAAGAAACTCACTAGGTGTTAGTTGGCGTTCTGGCATATAATTTGCCATAAAGTAAGATTCTAGTTCATCTGGAAAGGCTTTTAAAAAAATATTTAGCATCGAACTATTTAGTCGCAGCACATACGTGTGTAAACTTCCGCTTTAACTGATTCCGATATTGCGCAATACCTTGATCTCGCGGTAGGCGATAGATTCCGCTCAGCTTCCTTATTTGAAAAGCTAGCCGCAACAACAAGACAGGCTCGTGCGAAGCATTTGTTTGGGATCTCAACAATGACACGCTATTGTGCCATAAAATCTATTTATCTGTAACTTCTCATAGACTTCCCTACAACGATCCCGCAAGATTAAAGTTGTGGCTAGAATCTCTTTACTTGGACATAACACACCCGTGGATATTCTTTGGGTCTTAGATCACCGTGTGTGCGCTTTGCATTTTGAGGACAAATGTTATAAGCCTAGGCTTTTCTCGAAGAAATCTCCCAAAAGGGTCTTCCTCAAACGTGATGCTGTTCCGACTTTACATAGAGGAACGAAAGAAGACGAACGAGTGGAAGAACTTGAGGTAAGTTCTTATTGCCAGCTGTGTGTGTGTGTGCACCCGTGTGTGTGTGTTGAAGCATAATAATAATAATATTAATAATCCATTTGCTAAGACTAACTTTAGAAAAATAGATTTGTAAGAAGTGGTCTTAGAGCATGACATTATCAAAACTGTAGATTTATTCGCTCGGACATAAATACTAGTGGTAAAAGCAGGACTCACTTTCAACAGGCAAGGAGTCAGACTCATGGACCGAAAGGTTTGCCATGTCAGCTGTTAGCAACAGGTTCCACTCGGTACAGCACAAACTTTCCTCTTCGGTGAGCATCTGTCGGCAATGTTTGCAAGCACACCACCAAACACCCGTGGTTCGTGGTATAGCGACGGCTTCATCGACCGTCTCTGGCTCTGCGGTTTGGCGAGCCTCCATCTCTTCCATTTGCTGTAGTTCCTCCTCAGGTTCAGGCTCGAAACGATAAGCACTGCCGTCAAAGTCTAATTCTTCACGATCGAATTCATACTCTTCTAGATCAACCATTTTGATAAGCGTTTTCTGAACTGTAGCCTAGGGCTTCATTGTCTGTGAGCTAAAGAGTAGCGTGAGCAGTGAGCAAACTAGCTAGCCTAGCTAACATAAACAATAGCTACCGTAAGTAGTTCCGCTTCCTGAATCACCTCTGCAGATTGATCTACACATCTACAACGGTCGCGTCAATACAAGTCAATGGATTTCATAAAATGATCAATAAAACCCTACAGGATTCATACTTTGCAGCAAATTTGATGTCAGAACACCAACGGATACCAATTACACCCTCGGTGAGCTTCTTGTCTTTGAAATCGAGGGTTTAACATGTTTTTGAATGCTTTTTCAAGATGCCCATCCACATCCATTGTATGACCAAAACGGTGGTAGAGCAATTATCAACTTTCTCGAAAATGTTAGTTTTGTCAACGTTTTGATCTGAATCATTGTATATGATCATAAGTAACCTTAAAACAGGGCTAAACATGCATTTTCCCTTTACTACTCCTTTAATATTGATTTTTATGTATTTAAGTCCTGTCTCGTTTACCATGATTTGTGTATGACTACTTCTTTGCCATCCCCTTTCATAACCAAATGTGGTCCAATGATTAAATTGCTATGGCTTCTTGATTTTGCTCTCAAAGTGCGCCAAATTGATGCATTTAAATTAACAATGTTAAAAATTCTCCCGGGGGGGGAATGCCCACAGACCCCCTAGAGGGTCGGAGGTCCACCCCCCATAGCTGACAAAAATCCTGTGGGAAACACTGGCTGACCTCTAAACAAGCCCATTCCCATATCACACACACACACACACTCTCTTTCTCTCTAAACAAGCCCATTCCCATATCACACACACACACACACACACACACACACACACTCTCTCTCTCTAAATAAGCCCTTCCCCATATGTTCCATCCCCCTGCCGGAGGGGATATGTGTTTATGTGTGGGTAGGTGGGTGAGTGGGTGCGCGTGCATGCACATTTGTGTTTGCATGTGTGTGTGTGTGAGTGAGAGCCATAGTAAAAGTGTGTGACCATATGAGTGAGATAGAGGTAGCTAGCTATTTGATATGGATATATTGGAATTTCTCTCTCTTTCTCTTTCCCTCCCATTCTGACAGAATGGCAATATTTTCTGAAAATAGAGAGTCTGACTGCCAATTCCCTCTCTCCCAGCACCTCGTGTGACCTTGAATTTGACCTTGTATTTGAACAGGGTTGCTGGTCCTTCCATGGCTCTGCTCCGCAGTGGAGTCCATTACAGAGAGGTCCTGACATCAATATCGCCACACACTGAGCACTTTTCCACCTCCATTTGATCCCTAATGGACTGGTGAAATGGCGCAGTCATCCTACATGCTGTTCTAGACCTACATATATAGTCCCCTTTCATACTGTTTAGGCCTACATTGATAGTCCTCTTCCCTACTGTACTAGGCCTACATTGATAGTCCTCTTCCCTATTGTACTAGGCCTACATTGATAGTCCTCTTCCCTACTGTACTAGGCCTACTGTACATTGATAGTCCTCTTTCCTACTGTTCTAGACCTACTGTACATTTAGTCTCTTCTTACTGTACTAGACCTACATTGAGACTTTTTGTACGAGATAAAGATACAGTACAGAATAGAGGTATGATAAAAAATATAATTTATATATATATGTGATTCTGCAATGTAATTCGAAAAATACTGAAATACAGAAATGAGCAATGAATGAGTATGGAGTAGAGTGAATATCAATGATTATTTTATATCCCATTCTGTGATGGAGGCCTGATAGCGGCCCACACATGACACTGCTATTTCTTGGTTTATGCACAGTTAACATTCATTTTTCACTTTACATTCCTGTCCAATAAATAACAGACACATTGCTTTTGTTTCTTATATCACCTACATACCTTTTTATTAAATAAACCTGAAATGTTTGTGCAGTCCTGTTGAGTGTGGCATATGGCAGACTGTGGAGACAAAGGATTTGGCCGGGGCAAAAGCCGGTGTACTCATGGTTTGGGTTCTACCATCCCTTGGGTGTGTAGGGAGGGGGGTTGTAGTCATATGGTTTATCCCCAGTTTACTTTTCCAGCTTATTTGTATAATGTATTTTCCTTAATGTCCCTTATGTTGTTGTATGCATTTGATTGTAGCTTTTATATTGTTAATATCACTTGTATGGTTTGATTAATGGGGATGATAGGGAGCTCCCCTATTGAGTTGTGTTGGGGCTGGCCACTCCTTATAAAATACACTATGGTTCCATTGGGGGGAAGGCTTTGATTGTCTCCCATTTTGACCAGCAGACTGCCCAGAGCTAGACCTCTGCAACTGTTAGAGGCGTATGGGATTATATTTACGTTAATTTGTAAGTAAGGGGTTTCACTCCTGGTTTATTTATCCTCTGTTGATGCCTTGATTTATCTTCAGTTTGAGTTAAATAAACCCTTAATTTTTGCACTCTGCTCAGTTGTCTTGTTGCCTCCTTGGTCATCCTTTACACATTCATAGCACGGCACATACACAGTAGCTAGTTCATGTCTTTTAACCGAGAGACTGTCTCTCTTGTTTTAATACTGTAGGCCCTGCGGCTTTAATTCTGTAGTTTACCCCGCATAAATCCTCATACTACTGGAACTGACGACATCACCACATAACGAGCTGACGACGTTCTGGTCAGTGACATCACACATCATGGATTGTTTTCTGACGCTCACTGAAACATGAAATCGGGATTGTCATTGCAGGCGATTGGTTTGGGGTGTTCAGTAGATTGATTGGCTGTGTGTGATGTGTCTCTCTCTCTCTCCCTGTTCCTTTCTCTCCTCCCTCTCCCTTTCCCTCTTCCTCTGTCTCTCTCCGTCTCTCTCTCTCCCTGTTCCTCTCTCTCCTTCTCCCTCTCTCTTTCCCTCTTCCTCTGTCTCTCCGTCTCTCTCTCTCCCTGTTCCTCTCTCCTTCTCCCTCTCTCTTTCCCTCTTCCTCTGTCTCTGTCTCTCTTTCTCTCTCTCCCTGTTCCTCTCTCTCTCTCCCTGTTCCTCTCTCTCCTTCTCCCTCTCTCTTTCCCTCTTCCTCTGTCTCTCCGTCTCTCTCTTTCTCTCTCTCCCTGTTCCTCTCTCCTTCTCCCTCTCTCTTTCCCTCTTCCTCTGTCTCTCTCCGTCTCTCTCTTTCTCTCTCTCTCTCTAGCAGAATCCCTCAGTTCTTGTCTGGAGGTTTACCCATTGACTGAATTTCAGAGGAGGATTTGAAATGGCAAGAGGAAGGTGCAGCCTTCAGGGTAGTGTTCTAATTAGAAACGCCGGCAGGGGTGTAGGGCTATCTCAACCACAAATACAACACATTTCCCACGTGTTAAGTACAGAACCGGCCCCACCAGGTAGCGTGGAATTTCAAAGAACCGGATTTTCTCTTTTGAACACAAGAGTACACTGTTTTCTCATAGGCTCCTAAACTAACATACCCAAAGCTGGCTGCACTGGGCAGGGATTTACCCACCCCACCCCATCCCAATTTTTAGCATCTACAAAATAATGTCTGTCTTAATCAACTAATTGTTTAGTCTGTCCTTTTTGGGATGAATACAGCTCTTAGACTATTATTCATACCTGAGGAATTGATGTATGTGTTGGACTTATTTATCTAAAATAAGTCCAACCCTGTGCTGTTGCTGGGACGGAGGTAATAAGTCCACCCTTGGGAATCAACCAGAGCAAGAATAGTTGCTACTATCTACTGTGTCTTGAGGTTAGCATGATGAAGGTCAAAGGCATGAATAATGCCAGATGCAAGACATCTGCATGCAATATGTCTTGCCTGGAGGTACTGACTTAAATTCAATTCAGTTCAATTCAAAGTACTTTATTTTCCGCTAGCAACTTCTTTCGTGGAGTGGAAAACATAATATAACACATGATACAACACACAGTGTGATGGTTCGGTGTCGGACCCAGGCGCAACAGGAAAGGAGGAGGCAAGGAACGGTTAAGCCCGGAGGGGCGATTTAATAAGGTAACACAAAGGGGGAGCCACAAAAGGGATGCCACAAAAATATAAGGGGAGCGAAAAAATAGGAGCCACCAAACTGCCACTAAATAAAAATGTTCTTGGCTCAAGGGAGCCGGAGGGATCCGGAGGTGGAGCAGGGTGAGGGCTCTGCTAGCTGGTACAACACAGCAGAGGGGGTCCGGGATACTGGAGAGACGAGAAGGAGAGGCAGGGTGAGTGATAGTAATCACGAGCAGGGAACGAGCAAAGCACTATAAAACACTGGTAAGTAAAATAGTAGGCTAGGCTATACTTTACCACGTAAGGTAATGGTAAGATCTGGCGATGAGTGGAGAGTAGACCAGGTTCTTGTAGGGGTTGAAGGTGATTGCAGAACGAGGGACAGGTGTGGTGATGATGAATGGGAAACCGGTGAGTAGAGCCGCGTCATCGTCAGAGACGAGCGCGCCGTTCTTGTCGTTGCGCACGGGCCGATGTGCTGGGCATGTCCGGAGTGGGAGGACACTGCCGAGTCCGCGGAGCTGGCCGGAGACGGGGAACGCCCGGTAGTGGGGGGAAACTCCGGAGAGCCAGAGCGTCGCATGCCTGGGCCGATGCGACGTGCGGTAGAGCGCGTAGGACGCCCCGAGCGCGCAGCGGGCCCAGAGGGGAGAGAGGGAGGCGGTTGTGGAGGCGAGGGCATGCGAGCCGTAACACACAGGACAAACACATGATACATATATATTACACAGTAAACATTACATTTCCACATTAAAATATAACGCTAAGGATAAATAAATAATACTGCATACAGTGCATAGTGCTTGTGTGTGTGTGTGTGTGTGTATTTGTGTGTTTGTGCATGTGTGTGTGTAAGTGTATGCATGTGACCGTTTGTCCAATAATGGCAGAGGCATATTAGCCGTATCCATTTCCCTGGAGTAGGGAGTGAGGGGTGGGGGGGTTGGTGGTTAAGAGTTCAGTAGAGACAGTAACCCTACTAACACAATCAGGTTGCAGCAATGTTGCAGAAACGTGCAATTTAGACTTTTGTATGGTCCACTCAACGTCAAGTTAAACGTGCATGCAACGCAAACGCGGTATCTGCACACAAGTTGCTGCAACGTGCAGGTCCAACGTGTCTGCAACGTGCCTGCAATGTGTACACAACGTTGTGATTTCCGCGATGATTTCGATGTATATTGCTGCAACGTTGTATACACGTTTATATATTACTACACTTCCGTTGGCTACATTTATAATTTGCATTACAAAACAAATCAGCTCCTTGCACAAGCTCCACTACTTCCTGAAACTCTACAGGCATATTTCTTTACCGTCCTATACTATTGGATAGCAATAGCGATGAATCCGGTGTGCAGCACACCTGATCAATCACTTCCATCCACTAGTATAGGACAGGAAAGAAATACGCCTGTAGAGTGTCAGGAAGTAGTGGAGCTTGTGCAAGGAGCCTATTAATGTCATAGTCAATGCAGCAAGCAAAATTATGGTACAAAAGTTATGACACAACACCATTCAGTCAAGAACAATTTATTTTATTAAAAAAGTACACAATGTCTGGCCTGCAACATGATAAACAAGTTTAAAAACAAAAAGGATTTAAAAAAAAAAAATACAAAAAGTTATTTACAAAAAAAGTTATTTAAAAAAAAAAAAGGCAGGCTGTGCTCAGATGGGGGGGGGGGGCTGTGCTCAGATGGGCTGCGGGTGGGCGTCAGATGGGCTTGGGGGCAGCTAGGAAGGGAAGTCTTCCTCATCAGAATGCTGGGGAGTGCTCAGATGGACTGTTCTTGGATAGGCTGTGCTCAGGCGGACTTCTGCAGATACCTAAAGACACAATGAAATGGCCGTAAATACACAACGCACATACATGCACAAAAAAGTGGTACACAATCTTTGGAACCATGCAGTGTCACTGGGTAGGAGAAACCAAAAAAAAAGACATCACTTACCCTTCTGCATTTAGCAGGGGCATGTTTCAATGTCTCCTGCAGCTGGGCGGCCACCTACGCCATCATAGCCTTTGGCATGGAGACCATCACTGCACCTTTAAGTTATCAAGAAAGGTAATGGTTTCAATTCACATCGGTCATGGAACAAAGACGATGTATTAAAAAATATTCAAAATATGAACCATTTCTTACGTGTTAGAACATTGAAGAGTGTCATACTCTTCAGTGGCTTCTTCCCCTTCTTCCCGTGCACACTGTAGGCGCTCCACACCGCATGTGTGGCTACAGCTGACAGCACCCGCCGGACTGTGTCCGCCAAGTCTCTGCCACCAATGGCACCTAGGTATTGTGTCTGCAAAACAAAGACAGTCATTTACTGTACCCTTACCTGCACTGCAAAAATAAGACAAAGTTCCGCCCTGCAGACACTCACCATCTTCCTCTGATGTTCCCGGTCCTTCAACCTGGCCTCACAGACCTGCAGCTCCTCGTCCGTTTGGGCAGGGTTCAGTACATCCAGCACTTCTCCCTGGGCTCCAGACTCCACAGGCCGCGTGCTCTGGGCCAGTTCCCTCACAGTCCGTGCAAGCTCACGGAGTTGCTCCCGCATCTCTGAGAACTGCTGATGTACAGACCTCTGGAAATCTAGATAAACACAGATGTGGCTATAAGTACATTGACATAAAACTAAATGAAACTCAAAATATATCCCTGCATGCAACATGAAGTAGTCCCATACCAGCATCTGCAGAGCAGCATCGATTAGGTAGAGGGGTACATGGAGTCAATGGTGCTGGAGCCGTTTTATTGGGCGACGGCATCACAGACCTAACTGAAAAACAAAAGGGATAAAGGAAAGGGATTAGCAGGAAACTGTATGGTGTTGGCAGCATGCTTTGGCTTCTGGCATTTGAAGGAAAATAAATTAAGACATTAACAGGTAGACATCAAAACACCACAGCAGTACATGCCACTCTTACCTGGTCTGGCTGGGGTGCTATACATGAAGCCTGGGCTCGCATGGTTTTCGCTCACAGGGGATGAGCTCGGAAAATCTGCAAGATGAGTAAATGGTATTCAATCTAAAAAAGCCAATCACAGAGCTAACTGAAAACCTAAAGGGATTAGCAGGAAACTTTATGGTGTTGGCTTTGGCTTCTGGCATTTGGAGGGAAACTAAATAAAGACAAGACAGGTAGACACCACAGCAGTACATGCCACTCTTACCTGGTCTGGCTGGGGTGCTGTATGATCTGGCTGGGGTGCTATACATGGGGCCTGGGCCCCGCTCGCCCACATGAGACAAGCTTGGAAAATCTGCAAGATGAGTAAAATGCAAAATAAATAAAAAATAGTCCAACTATCAGTGTGCAGTAGGCATAGACATTTCATTTCAACACAAACATGCATACCTGGATTGTACAGCACACGTGGATTGTACTGGACCGCTGGCAGAGGCCTTTCAACTCCGGCACCTGGCACCTGGTCTTTGGCCTGCATAGTGGGGACCAATGGCTGCCCGGGGCTTGGAATATGTAGTGGAATATCAGTAAATTAGCTCAGATTACTCGATTTCAAAAGTACTACTCTTTTGGGACTGTTGAATGCACTTTAGTATATTACCTTCGTCACTGGAGTGATAGCGTGTGTTGCGCCGTCTCTTTCGAACGTCTTGGCACTCGTCCATTGACGACTACTGCTCAAAGACTTTTGCCATGAGCCTGGCACCTTCGTAATGATCTTTGTGCATAAAGTACCATAATCAATACATTTCAGCCATCCTTTTTTCCTCAGAATAATGAGTCATGATCTTCCCCCCACCCCCATCAGTATTTTTTAATAGCTTAAAATGCAAACAGTACCAGTTGTGGACTTTGGGAAAACCCGGACTCTGTGGAGCGCCCAGCCAGGGTTAGGTTCCACACAGCTCTTTATCCGTTGGCTGACTCATTCATTGGCCAGGAACACATCTGCAACTGTGAGTGAAACCATTAGTAGCCGCTTCCCTGTACAATTGAAAAGTAGCACACCAAACACACAAACATGTTCTTACCCCATCCTTTTTGGAGAGCCAGGATACTGGGACAACCGACAGTGTCCTCCCCCAGAAACTCCACACTGCAATAGTCTGCCCAATAAACAAAAAAATATTAAGTTTATAAACACACAAGGACCCTATGGGAAAGTAGGCAGAGGGGAAGAAGCGACTAAAACAACAATTCAACAAGTCATTACAGCCGATAAGTAATTAGTGACACGCCACTATTCTATTCTTTTTTTTTGATTCTCTGCCGGCCCAGGACAGATGCGGTCAATGGCGGTCAATCATCAATCAATCGTGTGGGAAACATGAAGCTAGTTTAGGCATTAGCCACTGCAGTGCACAGAATAAATGTATAAGGCCTGTGAATCACGCGTTACTACTCGCAGTTTTAACAGGAACGCCTGTTTTTGACTCGAACTCCAACAATACACACCGATACTACTAATGTGGCAAACAAAGCTGCCTCCATCTTTGTTTCGAGCTATAACGCTATTGTCCATGGTAACCCGCTTACCTCGTGGGTGGCATTGTTCTCAGTCTCCCACTTTCCAGACAAATGGAAAATATATAAAGCATTATCTTGGCTTCACCTTTGCCTATGTAAAATTAGCCTAAGATTCGTGATGGCCTTAGAAAGCCTGACACGAGCGAGCTCCCAATGTGAGTCTCAAATTCAGCAGTCGAACAAACACATATTCACATTTCCTTCAGTCCAGCGGCCATTTTAGATTGCGTGGTAGCGTGGTAGCGTGCTAGCTAGCATTAGCTAACGTTAGCTAGCTATCATTAGGCTTCCAATTCCTGAACTTAGTTTAGCGTGCAGGTTATGAGTTACTTCTGTTTACTTAAATTATTACCGGTAAGTAAACAAATAAATAGCTAAACCAACAGTCAAATCAATGTAATTTGATGAGGAAAAAAACCCCGAGGTAACTGGTATAACTTACCAGAGATGAAGTGCGCACCACACTGTGGTGTTGTTGGTCCCCAATCTGTTCTCTTTATGGCTTTAAACCACAGCTTTCGACGGTTCCTCTGAAAAGGGGGACATCTCGAGGGGATGCTGAAGAATCTGAGGCCATCATCTTGTCCTTTTCTGTTTGTACAGTTCACAGCACAGCAGCTTTGAGGCATAATTAGCTACATGAAACGAGTAGCTAGCGAGTTCGTTCCTCGTTCGCTCGTTCCTTTTTACCGAGAGGCTGCGTGCTCGCTCTGCTGTGACGTAGGCGGCGAACCCATCTATAGGGAGGGAAAGTGATCTCATCGCCCTCTGGTGGAAGCGTTCCATAATGCCGAGAGAATGAATGGGTTTTCTCGACACGTCTTTTGAAAAATGATATCTTGGTCGACACCGAAAAGTTAGACTTTTTTTAATTAATGAAAAAGCATTCAATTTATAACAAACAGGGAAATATACAATCAATAACATTTCTAAGATGCGTTATTAACCTCAACATACAGTACAATATGAAGGATATAAGCGAAAATTTAAAAAAATTAAAAAAGACAGGAGCAGTTTGGCAAAGAATCCTGCCTACTTTAACTGTGAACCAGCAAGCAGTGACGTCACGGGATAGCCCGATAGCAATCCTAATGCTAGCCTAATAGGACTTTAATCCAACGTCACTGCAACGTTTATTTAATGACGTTGCAGGGACCCATATTGCAAATGTTTCTGCAACGTTGCAGAAAAGTCTAATTAGACTTAGGAGGGTAAAGTTATTTTCGACCTTAGATGGACGTTGTCACAACATCGCCTGATGGTAACGTTGCAACTTACCTAAGTACAACTTATGTGCAACGTTGCTGCAACCCACTGTGTTAGTAGGGAAGGTAGAATGCCAATGACAGGCTATCTGTAGCTGGTAGCACTGTAAGGTGGTAATCTGCCCCTTGTTGTCATGGATCTTAGGTTGACCGTAGCACTGCATTCGCATCCTGCTGTGTGCACGGAACTACTTTTTGCCGGACAGCGGTCTGTCGAGAGCCACTGTCCAGCTCGTTTGGTGGTGCCATGGAACAAATCTGACGAATGTCAGCTTCACACACTGGCCGGCTGGCTGGCGAGATATATCAAGGGCGTACTGGGATGGCTGTGGCTCAGGAGGTAGAGAGGGTCGTCCAATGATCGTAGGGTCGGTGGTTCGAATCCCAGCTCCTCCTGATGACATGTCCTTGGGCAAAGACACTGAAACCTTCATTGCTCCCAATGAGCAGGCTAGCACCTTGCATGGCAGCTGGCTGCCATTGGTGTGTGAATGTTTGTGTTAATGAGAGGCCTTCATTGTAAAGCACTTTGGATAAAAGCGCTATATAAGTGCAGTCCATTTACCATTTAGATACGCGCCACCGTCGTCCTCTGTCATCGCAGAGAGAGAACAGCGGACATACGGGGAGAAAACGCCGGCTGTCTGGGTGCAAACGCCTGGCTTTATCTTAACAAAGCATCTCGTTCATCAGTGTTTTCTTTTTCTTTCAGCCCGTCATGCTCTCTTTCACCAGCCTGTGGCTGCATCATGACTCCTCTCCTCATCCTTCACTCACCTCCTCCTCCTCCTTCTTCTCTTCCTCCATCAGAGGTAGGTAGAGGGAGCCAGGTCATCTTCTGGAGGGCCTTAAGTGGATGTGGTGTTCATCGTTGTGGAACACTGACTCAGATGAATAAGTTGCACCAATGACTGTACGCCCCCCCCCCCCCATCCCCCCAAAACAAAAAAAACGGACCTAGCATCCAGAATTCCAAAACAGATTATGAATTATAAATAGATGGCTCTTAGTGCTTGTCGCTTTGCCATCTACACTTGGCTTAGACCTACACAGGGTTTTGTGTTACCACAAGCTCTGGTCGTTTTATTTTATTGTTTTGTTTCCACGGAACACTTATGCAAAGAAAATAATATCCCCCTATATATTAATTTAGCAATAAACCACGAGAGGCCGTGGGTTACAGTGATTTTAGATACATTTTTAGATGGGTTACAGCTAGGGAGCATCACACGAAGCAGAGTGCCTAAAACCCCCCTAGCTGTTCTAAAATCACTGTAACCCACGGCCTTAAGTGGTTTATTGCTTTTATACAACTAAAATGGTTACTAAAATGGTAAGATTTCACAAAATAAGCGTACAGCAACATGAAATGCTATAATTTATTGAAAACAAAACAAATCTTTCGCCAAGCAATATAGTTCCTCAAGCTGCAAATGGTTGCCAAGCAATTACTAATCAAAAACTAAAACATGCCAGACTAGACGTTGATAGGCAATGACTGATACTGTTCTGCTTGTTTGCTGTGCAACATATAAAGTGATCAGTTGTCAAAACAAAATGGCAACAAACCTTATACTAGTGTTTCCAAATAAATGTTAAGCTTGTTTGATAGCACTACATACTACGTTACTTTGACAGCCTTTAACGCTCTCACTCGGGAGGGGCGGTCTTAATGCCCGAACGCTGCGATAAGTCTGATTTCTGGGCTTGTGCTAACAACATTTTAAACCAATTTTAACCGACTCTCCAACAATTACATATCATTGAGAGTCTACCTTCATAATTCCTACTTTTTCTGTGCATATTTAGTTATATAAAAACCGCCTCAAATCATCACTATGAATTCTGCGAAGTGTCAGAGAATTCCATATTACTTCTTCTATGTGCGGATTAGGTGTTGTGTTCTCCTCTCCTCCCCAGGCTCGGGGCCGAGGGGCTGTCCTTTTACCACCCCATGCCTGGGTGAGGGGTCACCTGGGCTATATATGCGGGCACACCTCCAGGAGCCATGTCACTGTTTCGTCATCCAAAACCGTTAGGCCATGCATTCCGTTGGGTGTCCAGTATGTCGGACAGTCCTGGTTGACATAGTCTGTGGTTTGTTCCATATTACTGTACCAGCATTACTGGATTTAGGAGTGGATGGAATGGGCGTTAATACAGCCCCTCTCCAGGATTCCAAATTGCAGCGCTATTGTCAAAATTAGCAGCCCCGTTTAAAACCGACACAATGCCATTAGATTTGAAAATCTGAATTGGTTAGAAGACATTTTGAGCTACAAACTAAGCTACATTGTTATCATCAAACGTTGTCTGGTTTTATACATTTACAGTTTTTGTGACGTCACGTCAGAGTGGGCGTAACAGCTCCCCTTCCACTAGGGCTATGCCATCCAGTCACAAATGACGGTAGCTAATGCTAGCTAGTGCTAGCTAGCTAGCATAGTTTAAGATTAACAAATACATTTGTTTTTTTGTGAACATCTTTTTTCGCCAACTATTAACACAACAATATAAGATAGTTGCTTCATGTAGCTAGCTAGAGATATGCCCCCCAAATCAATTCAAACAGAACCACCAACAAGCGCAGCTCCAGAGTGCATTCCATGCAACGTTCAGAAAGTGTTGAAACATTGTAGCAAGGGGCATCCTACAGTAGAAGGCCAACACAAAACGTTTGCAATGTATTTGCAGAAAGTCCATTGGAGTAGCTACAATCTTCCAATACAGTCTGCTCCATGCGCATTTGTTATCTTATTTTTTTCCTGTCATTACAGTGAGTGCGTGGCGGATTGTGGGAAGTGTGGTTCTTAAAACACAGTGCTGATTTTATCATCACCAGAGGGGCCACCAAAGTGCAGAGTTATCTCATGTAGCTTTAAAGCCTCTGGAAACTCAAATCCACAAAAGTCTTCTAACTATGTAATTTGTGTATTATGTACATAATAAACAACATGTAAAAGTATTAGCAATTACTTTCTATCAAAATTCGAAATATTCTCATTTATGTTTTTGTAACATTCCTGACAGTGGGTTTGAAATGGGCGTTGTTTAATTTGTTTAATGTGACGTCATTATATCCGAGATCCAATCCTTAAAAAAAAGTCCTACCTCCCCGCTAAATCTGCCTCGTCGACAGCAAATTTGCAGTTAGCTAACATATTTGATCCAGCCTAGTATCTTTGTCTATTTTTATCTATCCATCTACCGGTATCTATTTTTATCTATTCTCTATCTCAGTGTTTTTCAACCGGTGTTCCGCGGCACACTAGTGTACCGTGAGAGATTGTCAGGTGTGCCGTGGAAAATTGTCAAATGTCAGTAATAATATTAAAATTATAATAATTATTATTTTGAGAATGACTGACATGAGTGACTGACAATTACTTTTTTAGCCGACATGTAGGCTATGCAATCGTATGCAATCAAGTAGAAATCGCTTGACATGTTACCTCTCACTCAAGAATGTCAAGGACATGCAGCGTTGTACGAGACAATAGGGGAACATTTGGAAAGCCTCGAGGAGATGTCATTTTATTTCCTCTTAGCCTCCACTGACTCATTGGACTGGGTGAGGAACCCATACAGCTCATCTGTTCTTTTCGGAAAGGACATGACTTTGCAGGAGCAAGAAGAACTAATTGAACTGAGACAGGACCTTTCAACTCAGCTTCCTTTTTCCACAACATATCTTTGCGAGCTCAGCTTCTTAAGCCTAACTGCAATTAAAACAAAAAACAGAGAGACTGAGAGCTGTTGAACAAGAGCTGCGCGTGTGCCTGTCAGCTATTATATTAAAAGTGTTAAATGCTCTTTGTTTTGTAGGCCTAAATGGTGACAAGTTTCATATTCATGCGCTCCATTTAATAAAAGTGCCTAAATTTGACCGTGTGCACCAGTTGTATACTTCTTTCCATGTTAATTATTCATTTTGGGATGGTGGTGTGCCGTGGGATTTTTTTAATGTCAAAAATGTGCCGTAGCTCAAAAAAGGTTGAAAAACACTGCTCTATCTCCCCATCCTGTGCACCATCATGATTGTTTGTGCTGTCCCTGGGTGCTCATCAGTGAGATGACAACAAGTCATTCTTTAGTTTTCCAACTGTGTTGGATTTAGAGAAACAGTGGACCGCGTTTTTGGTGAGCCGTGGTGGAGCAGTCCGGAAACATACCTACATATGCTGTGCTCATTCATTAAATTCTGCCAGAAAGCCATGGGTTTTGCACAACAGCTATGTCTTGTAGCTGGAGCAGTACCCTCTCTCCCTCCACTTCAGCCTCTCCCTGATGCCCAGAGCCTAGAGATCGATCATGTAAATTACTTGCTAATGATAAAGTTTAAGTAAAAGTTCCACGTTTATTGTTAACCTCACCTTTTTCTAAAGAAAACTAACATTGTTAGCTTGCCAACTCAGTGCTTTGTAGCTGCTTAGCAGCCTAATAATGTTAGCGCTAACTAGTATGGTTAGAACTAGCTGTGGCTAACTAATTCTACTAATGGATAGAAAAGCATTTTGGAACTCACCATTCAGTGATCGATTAAAATAAATTATTTGGAGATGGCAGGGCTTCTACTGTATTTCTGCATCCTCTGAGAATTGAGTATCTGAAGGCTCAAACATATACGGCTGGACTTTTAGTTGCTGTGCATATTGCGTTGCTAGTTTTGATGAGATTGTTTGTCATTGGCGGATCAAAATGTCAATCAAATCCTGATCTGACGCGCCCACACATTCCTGAGAAATGGTCTAGAGAGCAAAATGAGCCGTTTTTGAACACTTTTTTAGAAGGGTTCTGAACGTTTATTTTAACTGAGATTTTTGTGGATGCTTAAAGAGACAGTAACATTTGATATCATATATGCATTTTTACTATTTCAAGCCAAGTTTCCAGAGGCTTTAATACTGAAAAATATGTGTTATGCGGTCACAGGTGTGTGGTTATAGAGTATTTTACAACGGGTGTGTGGTTATAGAGTATTTTACAATGGCTTCCAGACAATCAGAATCAAGGACCAGAACTACCCGTTGTATCATTTAATGTAGGAAATGTGAGTAAATGGCACATAATCTGCTTTACCTCGTGGGGTTATTAGCCTCCGTGTCATGCATAATTTTTCGCTAACCGCACACCTCGTCGTGTGTTATCTCTTACATATACTATAGTATTTAAAATATATGGAGGAAATATACAGAATAATATATGATGCATATCTACATAATATATTGAATAATACATAAGTTCAGTCCCTCCAGAAAAACGCGGGCAAAAATCCTTGATTATGCGGGCAAAAATCCTTGATTATGCAGGCAAAAATCCTTGATTATGCAATGAGGTGAAAACATTAAAAATTGAAGCAGAAAAATGCGAGAAGTATGACATCAAGCGAGCCCCGAATATTCCACGTTTTTAGCGCGGAGTTCAGTGATTATCGCGGTGAAAATGCGCTCTTTCTAAAATTATGTGACCCTTGCATAATCTGCGCCTTAATTTTGCCTGATTATGCAATGAATTATGCGATCGCATAATCACGTTTTTCTGGAGGGACTGGATAAGGAATTGCCGCTTTTCATATATTGCAGTACTGTATATTGGAAAATTTAACCACTCATTTCCTATGATGGAAATGTATTGTTTGATATATTACATTATATTTTCCAGTGTTTATATTATATATATTTCCTATATTTTTGTTTCATAAGGGAAGCCACTTAATGGACCACAAGGACGTTGATACTGTTACATGTAGTGTTGTTTTCCTGTTGTTCTTGTTACTTAGTGTCCCTCTATTCTGCTTAATCTTTTGTCCAACTGTGAAATCTCTTTTGTACACACCCAAACAGTGACAGTGGCATCACTTCAGTGAATCATATAACCTGGTTTGGCTAATAAGACCTTTATTATCTAATCATGAACCAGAAATGAACCTGATTGCAGGAATACTCAAACAGTCGGTCAACCATAAAGGATATGGAGCACCTACAGAGCATTTCTCCACCTGAACAGCTACAGCGACCAAACGACCCCCTTCATTCTACTCTTGTGTAAACAACTTTCCAATAGCCACAGAAAGAGGGGTTGTTTTTTCCATCTATTTTTACTGCAACAATTAAAGAGATCTCTCTCCAACTGGACTACAACAACTGGAGAGATCTCTCTCCATCTATCCCTCTCTCCATCTCTCTCCATCTATCCCTCTCTCCATCTCTCTCCATCTATCCCTCTCTCCACCTCTCTCCATCTATCCCTCTCTCCATCTCTCTCCATCTATCCCTCTCTCCATCTCTCTCCATCTATCCCTCTCTCCATCTCTCTCCATCTATCCCTCTCTCCATCTCTCTCTCTCTCCATTCTCTAGCCACAATCACACACGTACTGTAGCGCCTGTCAGTCAGATTTGGATGGCTGCTCCTCAGCTTCTCGCTGCTCCTCCGCTTCTCTCTCTCTCCAGTCAGGTCAGCTGTGGATGGCTGGTGTAAGAACCAATGTTTCCTTGCAGATTGAAGAGAGATTGGCTATGTCTGTACGGGTGAGCGTGCCTGTGTGTGTGTGTGTGTGTGTGTGTGTGTGTGTGTGTGTGTGTGTGTGTGTGTGTGTGCGTGTTTGTGTGTTCTAGGTGCAGCAGATGAGAGCTGATTGATTACTAAACTATGGGCATCTGGGTGGAGTGGTGGGCTGGGCTATATAGGTGGCCTTATTGCTCAGCCCTAGTCTCTTTTTCACACTCCCCTGAGACTGATCACATGTTTCCTTTAGTTTAGTTGGCCTGTTTTTGTCTTCTTTATTACATCTATTCTTTCTGCATCATAACCGTCAAAACAGCAGACAATTTACAAAGTGGTTGTGGAGAAAAACAGTTCCAAGCAATGTATATATTAAATGTACAATGCCAATAATAACCGTTGGAATAGAACTGTAAATGCTATAGGTGCCACGCATAAGCATCCATGGTTTGTAGTGTGCACTCACATACAATACAGGCCTTCAGTGTTGCACGCATAATACAATTCATAAGCATCGAAACGCCTCCTGGCCTTGGATCGGCTCAAGACACACATTTGATTAGTAGTGTCTAGTCAACCCATATGTTTTCCATTCAAGTCCCTCGCGATCATCACTTGCAACGCAGCAATCATTTTTAGGGCCACTGCTCGATTCATCGCACGGCTTGCAAGTTTTCTCACGCCACGCGGAAACATTGGCCTGATAATCTGGAACGGCCGAGAGTGACACTGCAGGAAATCACATGACTGTGTGGCCAATGAAATGACATAGCTGCCATTGCTATGCATGCGAGAGTGCTCCATATAGAACAACCTTCATGTAACCAGGCAATTCAGTTAAGAACGAATCCTTAAAGGATTAACAATGGCAGCCTGGTAGGAGAGCAGAGGCCCCTCAGAGGAGAGCATTGGCTTCGTCTGTATGTGATATTCCATGCTATCAAACATGGCTACGTGAAACAAGATTTAATTCATACTGTAGTGTATTCAGTCCTGTGGAGAACAGAGTGCACCACTCTCCTGTTTTAATGGATGGCGGTGCTGTTTGGCTTGCTGTTTTGTTTTTTTGTTTTTTAAGATGTAGTTCAACACATAAAATCAATCACCAGGTCACCAGTTCATGTTCCAGAAGTGAAGTCGTGCCAGTGCTGGCTTTGTGTAAGGCCATTGCTTGACTGGATTTGAGAGTTTGGCAGCTTGGAAAGCAGCCATGTTGAAGTTTACGTTTGTTTGTCATTATGTAGGCTACACAAGATACAGGTACTGTGTACAGTGAACAGCAAACTCGTGTTGCTGCTTCCAGCCATAAGGCCATCGTTTAGGGTGTTCTTAAAGGTATAACATAGCAATTTTCACGAGTTTGTACGTGCTATTTGCACAAGAGGACATTGAAGAAACACAATAAAAAACATTAAATATATCCGTTTTGTAGTTTTGGAGAAACTGGAATCTTAACATTTTCTGTCCAATTTCACTCGGGATGAAAATGCCCCCCGTTCGTGACATTTTTCCTGCTCTAAACGTCATACTTAAGTGTGAAAAACACCCCTACACTCGCCCTCAACAGAAATCTGTCTGGCTCGCGCACCTGCTGTCTTTGTGCCATTTCACCATCTACTGAACACGGTAAGACAGCTCTGAACCTGAACCTACTGTACCTAAGTTCATTAGCTATCGAACGTTTTATACTCCCCATACATTCATCATGAAGTTAGCTAGCTAGCTAAGCTAGCTACGTTCATAAAGACAATAGTTATGCTTTCTCCAGCTAGATAGCAAAAACATTACTGGACAAGTCACCTTCTGAATGTTGGCTATTGATCTGGCTGTTGTGCAGTCTACGCTCGTAGTGGTGCTAGCTATGGTAACAGGGCACATGTATGTTAATCATAATGATGCCAGTTGGTCATTTGCTCAGAGAACTGTCAATCAGTTGTTATGTATCACGCCCAGTTTTGAGTGAGTTAACTTTTTGAGTGGAAGTTTTATGGATTAATTCAGTAATATATAATAACTATACACATTAGTTTTGTTGTTGCCTAAAGATATGTGGAAGTGTTACATTGAACCACCATGTCTCTCCTTTAATATAAAGGTTTAAAGGAAGACTGGTCTCTATGGGAGACCGGGCCTTTTGCTCAGCGGCCCCCGCCTTTGGAATGCCCTCCCTGACAATCTGAGGGCACTACAGACTCTCAGTTCTATTAAGACTGGTCTAAAGACCTACTTATTTAGAAAAGTGTTTTGTAATGTGTACTGTAGATATTTTATATATTACTTTGTGTCTCTGTTTTCTTAATTACTTTGTGATTGTTTAAGCACTTTGAGATTATTTTCACAATGAAGTGTTTTATACATAAAATTAATTATTATTACTATCATCATCATCATGTATCAGGAAGATTAGAGACTCTAATAGTAGTTCTCTGTTCTATGTCAAAGTAGCATGGGGAAATAATACAGACATCAGCAGCAGCAGCTTCACAACAGTGAAGAGAAACTGCTGTTAAAAGAGCTTGTCTTGACAGTTAATACAGAGTCCGTACATTGGACTATGTTAGAGAGTCTTGGCATCAATGCCAAGTGACGGTTTTGTGTGCGTGATGGTGTTTTAAGAAAAGCCTTTAAGAAAAGTTAATTTATTCTGTACCTGAAGCGAATTAAAGCACATTATGAAATAGTCTTCAGAAAGTCATGAAAATGTATCTTAATCTGATGATTTATCTTAATCTGATGAATGCCCACAGTATGTCAAACACATGCATTTGAATAATTCAAAACACAGATTAAAATAATTTCTTGGAGCCGAATTTAATACTCATTGGAGACAGAAATCTGACGGACTACTTTTAATGAGATTACATTTGAGCTCAATTTATCCTCTTGGAGGGGATATCTCAGAGTTTTAATGAATTGCTGTGAATCTTCATATAGCCTAGGACAAAGAATACAATTGTTCCCATGAACCACAATGAACCAGGTGTTACGGCTCGCATGCCCTCGCCTCCACAACCGCCTCCCTCTCTCCCCTCTGGGCCCGCTGCGCGCTCGGGGCGTCCTACGCGCTCTACCGCACGTCGCCTCGGCCCAGGCATGCGACGCTCTGGTTCTCCGGAGTTTCCCCTCACTACCGGGCGTTCCCCGTCTCCGGCCAGCTCCGCGGACTCGGCAGTCTCCTCCCACTCCTGTGACGTCGAGTCGGATCCCGACATGCCCAGCACATCGGCCCGTGCGCAACACCAAGAACGGCGCGCTCGTCTCCGACGATGACGCGGGCGCGGCTCTGCTCACCGGTTTCCTATTCATCATCACCACACCTGTCCCTCGTTCTGCAATCACCTTCAACCCCTACAAGAACCTGGTCTACTCTCCATACATCGCCAGATCTTACCATAACCATATGTGGTAAAGTATAGCCTAGCCTACGATTCTACTTACCAGTGTTTGTAGTGCTTTTCTCGTTCCCTGCTCGTGATTACTATCACTCACCCTGCCTCTCCTCCTCGTCTCTCCAGTATCCCGGACCCCCCTCTGCTGAGTTGTACCAGCTAGCAGAGCCCTCACCCTGCTCCACCTCCGGATCCCTCCGGCTCCCTTGAGCCAAGAACATTTTTATTATTTAGTGGCAGTTTGGTGGCTCCTATTTTTTCTCACCCATTATATTTTTGTGGCATCCCTTTTTGTGGCTCCCCCTTTGTGTTACCTTATTAAATCGCCCCTCCGGGCTTAACCGTTCCTTGCCTCCTCCATTCCTGTTGCGCCTGGGTCCCACACCGAACCATCACAGTAAGATCTGGCCAGTTTGGACCCAGCCAACATGGAGGAGAGACCTGCACCTCCCGGACCACTCCAAGCCCAGGGTAGGCTCCTGGCAGAACACTCCCGTATGCTCTCGCAGGCTTCCGACGTGGTCACAACCGTGCGCCAGGAGCTCCAGGGAGTCTCCACCCACCAGCAGTCCCAGGCCGAGTACCTCCGGCAGGTCTCCGCCCTCCAACAGACCCAAGCTGAGCAACTGCAGCAGGTATCCGCCCAACAGCAAGCCCAGGGCGAGCAACCGACGGGACTCGCTACTCTGGTCAGCACCCTGTCCGACCAGGTCACCGCGCTCAGTGCCCGCCTGGCTCCGTTCCTGAACCCCGCCCCTCCCCAGCAAGCCCCTGCACCACCCGCGGTCCCTGCTCCTGCCGCTCCACCAAACCGGGAGCCCCATCTCGCCTCCCCGGCCCTCTACGACGGGACATTCACCCTCTGCCGGGAGTTCCTCATGCAGTGTGAGTATGTGTTTGATCTCCAGCCAAGCATGTACTCCACTGCGTCTGCTCGCATAGCCTACGTCGCTAACCTAACCACGGGACGGGCTCGCCGCTGGGTCATGGCGGGTCGCGAGGGCGCAGCTGCCTACATGCAGGACTACACAGCCTTCGTGGCAGAATTCAGGACCGTGTTTGACCACGACGTCCACGGACAGGACGCGGACGCTGCTCTCTCCGCCCTCACCCAGGGTTCCAGCTCAGTAGCGGACTACGCCACGGAGTTCCGCATCCTCGTTGCCCGTTGCTCCTGGAACGAGTCTGCCCTGTACAGCGCCTTCCGACGGGTCCTGGGGGACGCCATGAAGGACAGCCTGGCTGGAAGAGACAGACCAGCGACCCTGAACCAACTCGTCTCCCTCTCCATAGCCATAGACGAGCGCCACCGGGAACGCAGGCGCGAGCGGGCGCACCAACACCCCAGCGCACGCCGTCGACTCCTGTCCCTCTGCACCTCCCAGGGCGGCAAAAGAGTAGGCTCACTTGCCAGGGGGTACCGAGTGAGCCGGCTCATCCATCCCCAATCCCTGACCCGTGCCGCCAGGTTCACTGTCACCCTCGCCTGGCAGGGGCACACGCTCTCCGTCCCTGCCCTCATCGACTCCGGTGCCGACGAGAGCTTCGTGGACGTCCAGTTTGCCCACAAAGCGGCGCTCCCTCTCTCCCCTCTGGAGAGGCCCCTCTCGGCTTTCGCTCTGGATGGCCATCCCATGGGCCCCATTACGCACCGGACCCTGCCCCTCACCCTCACAGTCTCGGGAAACCACGTGGAGAACGTCCGCCCCTTCGTCATCCACTCTCCCGACGCTCCGTTCATCCTAGGGAGGCCCTGGCTGGAACTCCACACCCCTCATGTCTGCTGGAGCTCGGGGCGCATCCTCAGCTGGAGCACCACCTGCCACGCCCGCTGCCTCCGAGCTGCTCAGACCTCCACTCGGGTTGACCGGCCCCGTCCCGCTCCTCCTGACCTCTCCACGGTCCCTTCGATGTACCACGACCTCGGTGAGGCCTTCTGTAAGGAGCGCCCCCGCACACTCCCCCCTCATCGACCCTACGACTGCGCCATCGAGCTCCACCCTGGCGCCCCTCTCCCAGCCAGTCGTCTCTACAACCTCTCCCTCCCGGAGAAAGCAGCCATGGACACCTACATCTCCGAGTGCTTGGCCGAGGGTCTCATCCGACCATCTCGATCCCAGGTGGCAGCGGGGTTCTTCTTCGTAAAGAAGAAGGGAGGAGATCTGAGGCCGTGCATCGACTACAGGCTGCTCAACAACATCACGGTAAAGAACAAATATCCACTCCCCCTCATGAGCTCCAACTTTGAACCCCTCATCAGTGCCACCATCTTCACCAAGTTGGACCTCAGGAACGCTTATCACCTGGTGCGTATCCGTGAGGGGGACGAATGGAAGACCGCCTTCAAGACCTCCCGTGGCCACTACGAGTACCTCGTCATGCCCTTCGGCCTCACCAACGCCCCCGCCGTCTTCCAGGCGCTCATGAACGACGTGCTCAGGGACATGCTGGACGTTTTTGTGGTCCTCTACCTGGACGACATCCTGGTGTTCTCCAGGAGCGCTGAGGAGCACGCCCAACACGTCCGCATGGTCATCCAGCGTCTCCGGGAGAACCGCCTGTACATTAAGGCGGAGAAGTTCACCTTTCACTCCTCATCAGTGGAGTTCCTGGGGCTCATTGTGGAGGGAGGCCTGACGCGACCCGACCCCAGCAAAATCAAGACCGTGGTTGAATGGCCTCAACCCACTACCCGGAGGCAACTACAGAGCTTCCTTGGCTTCGCTAACTTTTACCGCCGTTTCATACGGGACTACAGCCGGGTAGCAGCTCCCCTCACCCACCTCATCCCTGCGTCCGTTCATCTGGACACCGGCTGCCAGCGCCGCCTTCTCCGCGCTCAAGGAGCGCTTCACCACCGCTCCGGTCCTTCTCCATCCTGACCCCTCCAGGCAGTTCGTGGTCGAGGTGGACGCATCGGACACAGGCATCGGTGCTGTTCTTTCCCAGCGGTCAGTGGAGGACCAGAAGTTGCACCCCTGTGCCTTCCTCTCCCACCGGTTCACCCCAGCTGAGGTCAATTATGACATCGGGAACAGGGAGTTGTTGGCGGTGGTGGGGGCCTTGGAGGAGTGGTGCCACTGGCTTGAGGGCGCGGAACACCACCCTCGTCTGGTCAGACCACAAGAACCTGACCTTCATCCGTGCAGCCAAGCGCCTCAACTCCCGCCAGGTGCGGTGGTCACAGTTCTTTGGGAGGTTCGATTTTACCCTCACCTTCCGGCCCGGCTCCCGCAACGCCAAGGCCGACGCGCTGTCCCGCCTCCACGCGCCCCCCGCGGAGCCTGAGACCATCCTGCCGGCCTCACGTGTCATAGGGGTGGTCACCATGAACATCGAGGCAGTGGTGAGGCAGGCCCAACGCGCCCAACCCAGTCCGGCCAACGTCCCTCCTCGCCGGCTCTTCGTGCCTGACTCGGTCCGGTCCCGGGTGCTCCAGTGGGGCCATGCCAGCCGGTTTGCGTGTCATCCCGGGGTTCACCGCACCCTCTCCTTCCTGAGCCGAAGGTTCTGGTGGCCTTCCATGAGGTCCGACGTCCGGGAGTTTGTTGTCGCCTGTCCCGTCTGCTCCCGCAGCAAGGCGTCCCACCAGCCCCCGGCTGGCCTCCTGCGTCCTCTCCCGGTCCCCAGCCGTCCCTGGTCCCACATCGCCCTGGACTTCATCACCGGTCTTCCCCCCTCCAGGGGCAACACGGTCATCCTCACCGTGGTGGACCGGTTCTCCAAGGCGGTCCACCTGGTGGCGCTCCCCAAGCTCCTGTCCTCTGCGGAGACAGCCGAGCTCCTCGTCCAGCACGTCTACCGGCTCCACGGTCTCCCCAGGGACATTGTCTCTGACCGTGGGCCTCAATTCACCTCCCAGGTCTGGAGGGCCTTCTGCGGGGAGATAGGCGCCACCATCAGCCTCTCCTCTGGCTACCACCCGCAGACCAACGGCCAGGCCGAGCGGGCCAACCAGAGCCTGGAGTCCGCTCTCCGCTGTGTGTCGGCTCTCCACCCCACCTCCTGGAGCAAGGACCTGCCCTGGGTCGAATACTCCCTCAATGCCCTGACCAGCGCTGCCACTGGCAGGTCTCCGTTCGAGTCATCCCTCGGGTACCAGCCCCCGCTGTTCTCTCTCCAGGAATCGGAGGCCTCCGTCCTCTCCGTCCAGGCCCACCTCCGCCGCTGTCGCCGTGTCTGGAGGGAGGTCCGCAGGGCCCTGCTCCGCTCCAACGAGCGCTCCTGCCGCGGGGCCAACCGCCGCCGCACTCCTGCTCCGGCGTACCGGCCCGGTCAATGAGTCTACCTCTCCACCGCTGATCTTCCGCTCCAGGTCCCCTCCAGGAAGCTGGCTCCGTGCTTCGTTGGGCCCTTCGAGATCGACCGTGTCCTGAACCCAGCTGCGGTACGTCTTAAGCTCCCTGCTTCCATGCGGGTGCACCCTGTCTTTCACGTGTCCAAGATCAAACCTGTCTCCTCGAATCCCCTCATGCCTTCTGCCCCAGCTCCTCCGCCTCCCCAGATGGTCGACGGGCATCCCCAGTGGACGGTTCGGCGGCTGCTGAAGGTGCGCCGCCGGTGTCCAAGATCAAACCTGTCTCCTCGAATCCCCTCATGCCTTCTGCCCCAGCTCCTCCGCCTCCCCAGATGGTCGACGGGCATCCCCAGTGGACGGTTCGGCGGCTGCTGAAGGTGCGCCGCCGGGGTCGGGGGTTCCAATACCTGGTGGATTGGGAGGGGTACGGCCCCGAGGAGTGCAGCTGGGTCTCCAGGCAGCTCATTATGGACCCATCTCTCCTCCGAGAGTCTCCGACGATGACGCGGGCGCGGCTCTGCTCACCGGTTTCCTATTCATCATCACCACACCTGTCCCTCGTTCTGCAATCACCTTCAACCCCTACAAGAACCTGGTCTACTCTCCATTCATCGCCAGATCTTACCATAACCATATGTGGTAAAGTATAGCCTAGCCTACGATTCTACTTACCAGTGTTTGTGGTGCTTTTCTCGTTCCCTGCTCGTGATTACTATCACTCACCCTGCCTCTCCTCCTCGTCTCTCCGGTATCCCGGACCCGCCTCTGCTGAGTTGTACCAGCTAGCAGAGCCCTCACCCTGCTCCACCTCCGGATCCCTCCGGCTCCCTTGAGCCAAGAACATTTTTATTATTTAGTGGCAGTTTGGTGGCTCCTATTTTTTCTCTCCCATTATATTTTTGTGGCATCCCTTTTTGTGGCTCCCCCTTTGTGTTACCTTATTAAATCGCCCCTCCGGGCTTAACCGTTCCTTGCCTCCTCCATTCCTGTTGCGCCTGGGTCCCACACCGAACCATCACACCAGGGTTACTATTGTCTGCTTCTGGAGTGACAGTGAGGAGAAAGGATTTCTACACACATTTTTCCTGGAGGATTTGAAACGACAATACGAGTGCATCACCATATTTACCAGTAGCAGGAGGAACTTCATCTGGAAATACTGAACTACAGTATGGAGCAATTCTGTCTGTCCTCTATAAGGTTATGGTTAGTACTGAACTACAGTATTGAACAATTCTGTCTGTGCTCTAGCCTATAAGGCTATGGTTAGGACTAGGGTTATTGACCTAGCCTAACATGTACTGTAAGGTATGGTGGGCTATTACATTGACAATGTTCGGCGTTCGAATGGTAGGCTACTAGGCTACAGCATGTGTTGAATATTATCTTCCATCTACACTGATCAAAAAAATAACAACGTGTCTTAAACCTTAAAGGGGTAGAGTACTATTTTGGACATTTAGTCCTATTTGTGGTCTGCCTACCGTGGTCCTGAAACATACAGTAGAGACCATATTTTCGCTGATTGTTCCAGTATTGAGCTACAGTAGCTGCAGTTTTTATGCAGGCTCCCACTGGGCTTCAATGGAAGTCAATGGGCATAAGTAAATGCATTGAAAAACTATGATAAATGTGCTTTTATAAGACGGGAAGCACAGGGTGTAATCTTACCAGTCTCAATATGCTCTCCTGTGAAATGTATCGCATTTCATTTCTGTTCAAATAAATTATCAACCAAGTAGGCGAGATTGTACAGTGTTCCCTGAAGCCTCGTGTCTACATTCAGCCAACGTTCACGAAAACCCCCAATTATAGATAATAGACTACCTATCACCTACCTTGAGGCCCCGCTATCATCTATTGTAGGACGTGAATTATCCTTAGGTTACCATGGCAGCCATGGGTTGAGTTGTTAATACATGTGCGCGTGTGAAGACAGTGGGACTGGAGGTTCAACCATGAGGTGTGAGTGCGAGGTGAGAGTGTGTGATAGATTAGCAATCCGACGCCACTGCTCTCAGAGGAGACGGAGCTCGGCGCGTGCCATGAGTTCCATCATCCATGTCAGACGGGGCTACAATAGAAATCAGATTCCAAGTCAGTTATACTGCTTTTTGACTGGTGTAGATGTTTAAATGTTGTTCGACTGTCTTTGAGAAGGAAAAACAAGAAAGTCCTATACTGTGGTTACGTTCAACATTTATTTTGATATGACAGATCAATTCATTCAGTCTATTCCTGAATCCTTAACCCTAATGGTGCCCTCGTCACATGTCTGTTTCCCCCCCCTCGTTTCAAATGTGGTCGTTGATTGTAAACCATCTGGCTTTTGTGTCTGACAAACACACAAGTGGTCCCATGTGCCAGACAGAAAGAAACGTGTGGGCACTTGAAAAACGTGTTCTATCTAAATCTTGTATCTTGTATCATTTCAATTGGATCTAGCCTCTAGCAAAGGACTGCGGGGAAATCAGGTGCCTCTGGCAACATTATCTACTCTAACTGTAGATGGCCCTAAAGGGAGCGTGTGGCTCCGTCCGTATGTGAGTATCAAGTTTTAATTGCAGCCAGGTACATACAGTAGTATAATGAGTCATGTGTCATTGAGTGGGTCATTTAATTTAAGTTTGCCATTACTGGTAATACTTATTTTCCTCTCAAAATTCAACTGCGTTGCACATAGTTTTTTTTGGGCATGTAAACATGAAGACATAATAGCTTTTCCAATATGCAGCGATGTTTTGTAGCTTTCTCAGTTGTGCTCATTAAGTCCAAGGCGGGTAAGCGGACAAGCGGTTAGCTTTTTACAAGAACGCTACTCTAGATGAACAGCCGGAGTTGATCTGAGCCATTCTGCAGCCAGAGGAGTCAGACATTATCAGAGGGGGCCTGAAGTTCCATTGAGATATACGGTACGGCACAGTTTGAAGCATCAAGGACAACCTTAAATGGACTCTGTACGAGCACAGCTTTACCTCAGGTTTGTATAACGCATCATCTTGATTTCATCTGTCAAACGTCAAATCAGCAGGACTGTGCACACTAAGGACTGAACTGGGAGTAGTTTTTGTAAATTCAGGCACAATGGTGTGTGTGTGCACACACACACACACACACACACCTCCTCTGTCTGCCTCTCTGTTTCTCTGCTCAACGTCTGGCCCACTTCTGTCGAGATCTAATTATGTACCCAGCGTTCCCTTGGCACACCCCTCCCTGTTGTGTCGCGTCTCATCAACAGCTCATCGGGGGAGTCCCACTGCATTGTGGGAGCTGCCCAGTAATAGCTGCGCACGCACACACACACACACGTTTGTGTTTGCTCTGTCCTGCTGTGAGCCCAGAGCTGGAGAGGTTTTAATGATCCATACTGCTCCAGTAGTAGAGGACAAACACATTTGTACTGAGTAGGCCTTGGGTACAAGTGTGTGTACCTAGAGTGCTCATTCATGTACTCCACATTGTTTTTTTGCTCGTTCATAGCGAGTCCAGTAAAGCAGGCTTCTGACAATTGGAAACTCAATAATGCTTTTACTAAAAACTATGAGGCCGGCATAGACACCCCACAAATCATTTATAAGGGAATGTAAAAGACATCATGGTTTGGCTTCCCGGATGCAGATTGAGCCTATAGTCTACAACCAAGAATCCTCTTGAACTAGAAGAGGACCACATCTATTCTATCCACTTATTCTTCCTTCCTATTTAAAAAAAATCGTATCTCCTTCTCTGCTTTTTTTTTCTTTTTTTTTTACAGCCTTGAAAAGAGTAAATGAAGTCCACTTCCAAAATGCTTAAACAAGGTCAAGGTTGCTTTATTTGTCACATGCACAGAGATACAGAGTAAAACATGCAGTGAAAAGAAGGGAGGGTGCACAGGTCACCAAAGCACCAACACAACACGTCACTAAAGCACCGTTTGACTGGTGGTCCGATGCAGATGTTCCTCTCAGTGTGAGAAACATGCTGTGACAAGGCCCCGCATCAGTGGTGACTGACATGTCCACCAGGTCCCCGGGGAGGAAGAGGAGCTGGGGGACAACACAGCAGGACAAACAGAGAGCAGAGGGGCTGGAGGGGGGGGTGGCTTGGGGTGGTTCTCTGGGGAGAAGAGAGGGGGGTGGCAGAGGCATGTGATCCTTCGTCAGGTCCGGTGGACTCTGAACGGCTACAGTATTTGCTCACCCAGCACAGCGCCCCAAGCTGATCTGGAGCCAAACGCAGAGATTGGGGGAAGACTGGCGGCCAGCGTGTCCAGTCTGCAGATATCGAGGGTCAACTACTCTCTTGTGCACTGGAGTGGAGCTGCACTTTACTGCGCAGAATGGCAACTTTTTGTGCTTTTAGTTTATGTCTATGTGTGTCTGAGTGAGTGAGGGGAGAATGACTGCGATTGCACATTATCTATTTTGCTATGAGATTGTCCTTCCCGGCGATCCGGGCTAGCATCAACCTTACGATTGCCCAATCAACTAGTAGTTTAGTCATTTCTGTGGCACTTCTATGGGCCAATCGGAACTTTGATCTTGTCTGCTATGTGACGTCCGCTTGAAGTCACCCTGAGCCACAAGCCTCAACCTTGGTGAACGGATCTACCAAAATTTGAGGTAGGCCTAAGCTTTTTGGACAAGAAAAATAATGTGTATTGGTTGGTTCAGGTATACCGGTATTGTGGTTTGACATCATTTTATAAGGTAAGACTTTTAGGAGCCAAACAAACTAGCTATCTTTTCTGACCGTCAACTGCCTTCTTGAGTGACGGAAATGAGAGGGTGTGCCCTTCTGGCTCCCCTCTTGAATGATGAAAACGAAAGGATGTGCCCTATCGGCTGCCCTCTTGTGTGACGAAAACTAGAAGATGTGCCCTATCAGCAGCCCTTAAAATTATGAAAACGAGAGGATGTGCCCTTTTGACTGTCCTCTTAAATGATGAAAACGAGAGGATGTGCCCTATCGGCTGCCCTCTTGAGTGATGAAATAGGAGGATGTGCCCTATCGGCTGCCCTCTTGAGTGATGAAATAAGAGGATGCGCCCTATCAGCTGCCCTCTTGAGTAATGAAATAATAGGATGCGCCCTATCGGCTGCCCTCTTGAGTGATGAAATAGGAGGATGTGCCCTATCGGCTGCCCTCTTGAGTGATGAAATAAGAGGATGTGCCCTATCCGATGAGACAAAATAAGAGGATGTGCCCTATCGGCTGCCCATCACATAGAATACAGCAAGAAAATTCAATAATGTGTCTTAATGAGTTCTCTGTTAATGGATGATGTCTAATGCTGTACCCTATTGGTGCGCTTCCAATGGTCTTAACTTGACACTCCCTCTAGATGCCCTTCCAAAGGTAAACAGTGTCATTCTAAAGTGCCCTCTATGCTGCCATTACATGACAGTAATCCCAGTAGAGAAAAAGGGATGCAGTGCTTTAAAGGGTATCTGTATGAGAATGTTGCAAGGTATCCTAGTGAGTGCCCCTCAAGCAAAGAAGATGTGATGCCATACAGTAGGATGTAGGATTCCATACAGTAGTAGGATTACAATGTGGTAAACTTGAGGTTCCCTACAGGTGCCTTTCTGATTAAAATTCATGAAGTACCCCATTAGATGCCCTTCCAAATAAAAGGCAGAAAAATGGGATAGGGGTCTGGGGGATGCAATACCATGTCTCTTTGATGTTTCTCAATCTGCACTGTCCCTATTTTTCCTCTATAGGCTACATCCTTTAGGTTAGGTTATATGTATTAGAAAGTAAAACAAAATAAATTGTTGCCAATGATAAGTGTAAATAAAATGCTTATTCCCATTGTTAAAAATGTACTATTTCATCAATTGAAAAAGAAAGTGAGGATGAAAATGATATTAGTGTGCCGTAGACACACCCCTCTCCACTGCTCAGATGTCTGAGGTAGCTTAATGCAGTAGGCTACTGAGCTGTAACCCTGCAGGCTACTGGTTAATACATGTGGGTAATACAGCAAGCTCTCGTTTAAGTTGCAAAGACTGAGTTTTACCAATTATGCATTAGGCTACTAATGTAGGCTACACTGTGCTTGTATTGATACTAGCTAGCAGCATGTGGTATTAGTGTATGGTTTAGGTTTTATAGCTAGCAGCATGTGGTATTAGTGTATGGTTTAGGTTTTATAGCTAGCTAGCTAGCTACAGTAGCTAACTGGCTTTAGCTAATAGATGGCTGGCTTTAGTTTAGCTAAGATGTTAGTTCACTAAATAGGTTGGCTACCTTCCTAATGCTACCTTCCTAATGGTTTGTAAAATAAAACATTTTAAACATACTTTTTTGCCTGGATTGCCTACATAATCTTAATCAAGAATTGGACAATGACTATTTCACTATATGAAACACTTGCACGCCAATGGGGCCCCATGTCATGCAGTAGGTGCCCTTTTTTCATTTTCTTCAAAAATCCTGTGCCCGCCATTGCACAGAAGTATCCAATTTCCATTAACCTTGATGAAAGTACCTCCAATGTTGATTTAAAAAAAAAAGGTGCTTTCCATCCTGGTTAGCTACTTAGAGGAAGGAGGAAGAGGACCGTTGATGTGGAGCACCTTGGGTCTTTCGAAATCTTCGGATAATAACATCCCTCGGTCCAACCTTGTGAGCCTGATGATGGATTCCTGTGGTGTCATGCGAAGCAGCAAGATAGGTCTGGAAACAAGAGTGCGACAGAACTACTGTCCAAAGCTTCTGGATGGTGAGGGTGATTCCTGCCATCAAATTCACAACATTTCAAAGAGGTTTTCAGCTCCTTTCAACGGCCATCTAGAACAGCTCCTCTGAGACCTTCATGCAGACCACCAGTGGCCTTCTGAACAGGTCCATTCATAAAGAAGTCAAATGTTTTGGTTGTGTTCTTATTTACAGTATGACCTCTCTGATTAAGTATCATATGTAATGAAAACCATGAAACGAGACAAATATGTGTCCTTTCTGTTTCTGTCAGCAGGCTTACCTCCAAGAGTTATGTGAATATCCAAACAATCTCTGGATCAACTCCCAAGAGATTTGTCCAGCATGGTTGGCTGTCAGTTTATGATGTTGGAGTCAGCACTCAGACCATGCTTCCTGCCTACAAAGTCCTGTAGGCTACTTCGAGTTCATGGATGAATAAGACTCTACAATGAATTTTTGGAGCAGCTCTATGCTCATCACAGTGTGAATGAAAAGGCCCCGAGACGGATTCAGTCTTTTCACAGTGACCTCAGCGGGAAAGGGAACTCAACCATTCTAATTGTAAATGAACCTATATACAAAGGTGGCCAAATTAATGGAAATATTCATGGTGTGTCAAAATTGGCCTGTATGTCCTGTTCCAAAAACCTTTCAGAAAGAACCCAAAACATCTGTAGTTATAAACATTTTGACCATAAAGTTGATCATCCTCAGTTTTGCTTCTATTACCAATATAAGAAACCCCTGCATGTGTTGGATTTCTTGGAGGTGTTTTCTGGATAGAGGGTTTTTATTCTGCAATCCCCAGAATCCTCTGCTGTCTACCTCATCCAGACTGGTCATCTGTCCTGAGAGGATCATCTGGTACAGAACAGAACAGACCCTGTCAGGTGTCTAACTCTTCAGAACAGACCCTGTCAGGTGTCTAACTCTTCAGAACAGACCCTGTCAGGTGTCTAACTCTTCAGAACAGACCCTGTCAGGTGTCTTAACTCTTCCCAGCAGAACACAGAACAGTCCATGGCAGGTGTGTAATAGGAATTATTGATTACATATGCATGTGACCATGTCATGCAGATGTATTAATACTAGTACAGCTGTTGTCTTTCCCTGCACTGTCAGGTGTCTAACTCTTCAGAACAGACCACGTCAGGTGTCTAACTCTTCAGAACAGACCCTGTCAGGTGTCTAACTCTTCAGAACAGACCCTGTCAGGTGTCTAACCCTTCAGAACAGACCACGTCAGGGGTCTAACTCTTCAGAACAGACCACGTCAGGTGTCTAACTCTTCAGAACAGACCCTGTCAGGTGTCTAACCCTTCCCAGCAAGAACACAGAACATCACAGTCCATCAACCACCCTTGTGATTTGTGAGCATGTTTTTTTTGCAGACAATGACTCATCACACAAATGCATAAGTGGTGCAGTAAGCCACAGGGGTTAAAGAACTTCCAGAGCTCAGAAAGAAGGAAAGCTGGGAAAGAGAAACAGACCGTGAAAAACACGCATTCTGAATCCATAAAAATCACCAGAAACTGGAAACCTACTAGCTACTACTTGAGTAATGTACAAAGCTTGTATGAAACAACATTCCTCACACAAGCCAGGCACATGCAGTCATTTGAGGGTTGTTGGGTAGACTGGATCAAAATCAATTAAGAAAGAATCGGGTCATGGGTGTTATATACCCAAACCAAATAAATCAGTATGAATGTTCGGCTTGCTCACAACAACCACTACAATTGATGAGGACACAATGCAGAATGTGAGGCAGGGGCTTATGCACAATCATGCTCGTCTTCTACACGCATGCACACACACACACACACACACTAGTTAGCCTGCAGAACATTATATATATATATATACCTCTAAAAGGTCAAAGTGGTAAACTGCCCAGCGGTGGTGGAGAAATGTCCATACCGCGTTGGGGGAAGGAGGCCAGGCGTTAATGCCTGACTTAACCCCGAGTCATCAAAGCAGCCCCGAGGCTAAATAAAGCTAGTCATCTTTTCTGAAAATGGTTGGAGGTGATTCATGTCCCCTGACTTGGGCATGTATTTAAAGTTGCTGAAGAGGACGATATGACTAGTCTTTTATACTTTTATATTTTATATTTACTTTGATTGTTCTGCACCTTTAAGGTTTGCTATTTTAATTTCATTGTACTTGTACAATGACAATAAAGACATTCATTCATTCATTCATTCATTCATTCATTCATTCATCACATGACTTCCTGGAAATTGACAGAACTGAGCAGCGTTGGCAGATGGGCGGTAAAGGGCCTTAAAAGGGTTTTTGTGTTTTTAACTTTAATAATTATTTTAATTAAAATAAAGGTGCAGGGAAGGATGGAGAGCTGACTGGAAGGAGGCTGTGACCTGTACTTTTAACTTTATCCACAAGGGGGAGCGATGGCACAGGCACAATGTGAGCCTTGACAGTCAGAAGTGTGTTGGAGTTGTCCTTTGACGTGGAATAGCAATCCTTTCCATCCTTAAGTTCCAGTTCAGGTACTGTAGCCTAGTGAATGCCGATTTTGCGCCAACAGTAATGATCAACACAGCACTGCAGTAAACTAATGTATGTGACATTTCTCGAATCTCATTCCAAATGCATGACTCCCGACACAAATGCTGGCCTCATGTCCATAAATACACTCTTTTAGAATAATGAACAGCGGAATATTCTAATCTATCTATTTGGATCTCATTCCCTTCAGGGTGTTCTAGATGGTATTTATTTGTAGGTTACTGTTCGCCCTCCATCTTTAGTATCACAGTGGCCTCTTGTGGAGGTTATTTGTATGGTTCAGTGTTGTGAGGGATCCTCTGAATCAATATCCTGTAACTGTGCATTTTGTATACTTTTTAAGTGTCATATTCAAGTTACATATTCTGTGCAGCCATATTGTAGATTTGTATAATTATTTAGAGGGACTTTCTCTAACATTTAGATGCACTCATTATTAAGATGAATTAATTTGATTTGATGTTCTTGTTACTTAGTTTCACTCTATGCTGCTTAATCTTTTGTCCAACTGTGAAATCTTTTTGAACACACCAAAACAGTGACAGTGGCATCACTTCAGTGAAACATATAACCTGGTTTGGCTAATAAGACCTTTATTATCTAATCATGTGAAACAGAAATGAACCTGATTGCAGGAATACTCAAAGAGTAGGTCAACCAAAAAGGATATGGAGCACCTACAGAGCATTTCTCCATCTGAACAGCTACAGCGACCAAACAAGCCTATTCATTCTACTCTTGTGTAAACAACTTTCCAATAGCCACAGAAAGTTGTTTTTTCCATCTATTTTTACTGCAGAAATTATCAAATACATCTCTGGAGTGATCTCTCTCCATCTATCTCTCTCTGTCTCTCCATCTATCTCTCTCCATTCTCTAACCACAGTCCCACACATAGCTCCCGTCAATCAGGTTTGGATGTCTGCGCCTCAGCCTCTCTCTCTCTCCAGTCAGTCAGCTGTGGATGACTGCTTCTCTCTCTCTCTCCCCCTCCTTGGCAACCTTCCACCTGGTGTAAGAACATATGCTTCCTTGCAGATTGAAGAGAGATTGGCTATGTCTGTACATGTGAGTGTGCCTGTGTGCTGAAGTGTGTGGGTGTGCGTTGTGGTAGGCCCAGGGGAAACAATGGGAGGTTCCGGTCGGGGCTGTACTCTTTAGCGCCGGGGCGTGTATTTATTCCACCGATAAACAGAAAAAACCAGGTCAAAATCAAACAGAAGATTCCCCGGTGGTGGGGCGGCTCCTCGAGGGCTGGTCAGCCGGGCTGCGTGGATCCCTCGGGTTAGTCCTGCCGGTGGCCAAAAACAGGGTGTTAGGAAGATAGGGAATATAAGCGTGCAAACTACTAGGGCATCTGCATGCCATCAACACAACCACTCACTGTGTTCCTCTCTCCCTCCTCTCTGTCCAGCCTGGCCTTTTCACCTCTCCTTGCCGTGATTAGGTGATGGGACCCAGCTGGCTGGTAACTGGGTTGGTCCTTGATGAGCTGATGAGGGTCAGGTGTGGCGAATGGCCTGTAGATCCCCTCCACCACAGATCCCCGCTGTCCAGGGTTCTGAAGTGGAGGGCAAGGTGTGCCTGTCCCAGTGTGGCGCTCTCCACGGTGCTGAAGTGGCAGCGACCGGGTGCCTACCCGAGTCTTGCGGGCTCCCGTGGCAGGCCCGCGACGTCCCACCGGCGGGGGAATGCCACACACCCCCCCCCCCTCAGATCCAAGCCGGGGTCCCCGTAGAGAGCCCAGTAGGACGCCGCCCTCCTGGAGAGGGCGTCCGCATTGGCATGGTCCCTGCCGGGCCGGTGCTGGACCTGGAAGTGAAACTCCTGCAGGCTGAGGAACCACCGGGTTATACGGGGGTTAGTGTCCTTCGCCACGCTAAGCCAGCGGAGAGGGGCATGGTCCGTTATCAGCGTGAAACGCCTACCCAGGAGGTAATACCTCAACTGCTGAAGGGCCCATTTAATGGCAAGCGCCTCCTTCTCAATGGTGGAATAGTTATTTTCGTGGGGAAGGAGCTTTCGGCTCACGTACACGACCGGGTGTTCTTCACCCCGCTTTTCTTGTGACAATACGGCACCCAGCCCCACCTCCGATGCGTCGGTGTGGACCACGAAGGGCAAGGCGAAGTCTGGGGCAGCCAGTACCGGCTCCTGGCACAGGGCCCGTTTCAGGGACGCAAAGGCCACCTCCGCCTCCGGGCTCCAGGTGACCTTATCCGGCAGGCACTTCCGAGTGAGACTGTGCAAGGGTGCGGCCAGGGAGGCAAAACCAGGGACGAAGCGTTGATAATACCCAACCAGGCCTAGGAAGGATTTCACCTCTTTCTTGGACGAGGGGCGGGGCCAGGAGGCCACGGCGTCAACTTTCTCCTGTTGTGGCCGGACGCACCCCCTTCCGATCCGGTACCCCAGGTATGCGGCCTCCTCCAAACCGAGACGACACTTTTTGGGGTTGGCCTTCAGGCCTGCCTGGACAAGGGCCCGGAAGACTGCTCGCAGGTGCAAGAGGTGCCCCTCCCAGTCGGGGCTGTGGATGACAATATCATCGAGGTAGGCAGCTGCATACTCACGGTGGGGCCGTAGCACCTGGTCCATCAGGCGCTGGAAGGTGGCTGGGGCGCCATGCACACCAAAGGGTAGCACGGTGTAGTGGTAGAGCCCGTCTGGGGTAGAGAAGGCAGTCTTCTCTTTCGCCCTCGTGGCCAGGGGCACCTGCCAGTACCCCTTTGTCAGGTCCAAGGTGGAGACAAACCGTGCCGGGCCCAGGCGGTCAATCAGCTCATCCACCCGCGGCATGGGGTAGGCGTCGAAGGTGGAGATCTTGTTGAGCCTGCGGAAGTCATTGCAGAAGCGCCATGTCCCGTTGGGCTTGGGCACCAGGACAATGGGACTGGACCAGGGACTCCGGGACTCCTCTATCACTCCGAGCTCCAGCATGTCCTGCACCTCCTTCCGGATGGCCTCACGGCGGGCCTCTGGGATGCGGTATGGTCGCAGCCGTACACACTGGTCGGGGGGAGTGTGGATGTCATGCTGGATGAGAGCCGTCCGGCCGGGCCACTCGGAGAAGAGGCCCTGGTGTTGGAGGAGTAACTCACGCAAATCCTGGGCTTGGGTGGGCCCCAGCTGCTCCCCCATGGGTACGTCGGGGAGGGCCGGGGTGGTCGTGAAACTGGACACCTGCTCCCTCACTGGTTCTCGGGGCTCCTGGTAGGGCTTAAGGAGGTTAATGTGGTATAGCTGGGTAGGCTTGCGCCTTCCGGGCTGCCGGACCCTGTAGTTCACATCGCTTATTCTTTCGATCACTTCATATGGCCCCTGCCACTGGGCCAGAAACTTGCACTCCGCTGAGGGGATCAAAACCAGCACCAAATCCCCTGGACTGAATGATCGTACCTGGGCGTTCTTGTTGTACGTGCGTGCCTGGCTCTGCTGCGCTCTCTCCATGTGTTCCCGGACGATGGGCCAGACCTGCTTAAGCTGGTGTTGCATCTGCTCCACATGCTCGATAACCGTCCGGTGGGGAGAGGGCTGGGCCTCCCAGGCCTCCCGGGCGACATCTAACAGGCCTCGGGGACGCCTGCCGAACAGGAGCTCGAATGGGGAGAAGCCTGTAGAAGCCTGGGGTACCTCACGAATAGCGAAGAGGACATAGGGGATTAGGCGGTCCCAGTTACGGACGTCAACATCAGTCACTTTCTTCAACATACGTTTCAGGGTCTGGTTGAAGCGCTCAACCAGCCCGTCGGTCTGTGGGTGGTAGACGGAGGTCCGGAGGTGTTTCACCTTCAGGAGGCCAAGGACCTCCTTGAACACATTGGACATAAAACATGACCCCTGGTCCGTTAGCACCTCCTTGGAAATCCCCACCCGGCTATACAGCAACACCAGTTCTCTGGCCACGGCTTTAGCGGTAGCGGCCCGGAGGGGGACAGCCTCTGGGTAACGAGTGGCATAGTCCAAAATGACCAGGATATACCGGTGGCCTCGGCTGGACTTAGGCAGCGGACCCACAATGTCAAGGGCTATACGCTCGAAGGGTACCTCCATGATCGGCAGGGGGACGAGGGGATGACGGTAGGCCGGTCGAGGCGCGTTCATCTGGCACCTTTCACAGCGTCTGCAATAGTCACTGACCGCCCGGGTCAATCCCGGCCAGTAGAACCTCGCTCGGATACGATCTCGGGTCTTGTCCATCCCGAGGTGAGCTCCTAAGACATGGTGGTGGGCCATGTACAACACTTTGGAGACATAGGCTTTCGGTACGATAAGCTGTTCCACCGTCTGGTCATTGTTCTTCTCCACTCTATACAGCAATTGGTTTTTGGTGCAGAAGTAAGGAGGGTTTAAGGGGCTCACCTGGTCGACGAGAACACCATCACGTGCTGCCACACTCGCCCAGGCATGCTGCAGGTCGGGGTCTCGGAGTTGGGCTGTGGCGAAACTGCCGCCGGCCTCTTTGTGTCCCTCGCGCTGGAAGGGGAAGTCTGACAACCCGGTCAGTGGCGAGCTGAGGTCATCTTCCTCTTGTGGCCGGGCAGCCAGGGTGGCGGTCGGGGCCGCCTCGTCGGGGCTACCCTCATCCTCAGAGGGGGTGGAGGATGGCGAGCTCTCGTTGGCCGGAGTGCAGCGGGCGGCAGGCGGGGTGACCATGGCTAGCTCCGGCGTGGGGTGGCGCCGTCGCCGTCTGAGTCGGGACCGGGCCCTTCCACCTTCCCACACCAGCCGCTCAAACAGGGGGAAGTCTCTCCCAATAAGGAGGGGGACCGGAAGTTCCGGCACAACCCCAGCCTGGACTGAAAACATCCCCCTAGGTGTGCGCACTTGTATGCCCGCCGTAGGGTATGAACGGGTTACACCATGGACACAGCCAACATCAATGTAGGGTCCCTGGGGGGTTGGGGCCAAATTGGGGCGTACCAACGTTACCCCACTACCCGTATCAATCAAAGCGTAGGTATCAGTTTCACCTACCCGGACGGGGAGTTGGGGTGCCTCTGCCCCCTGGTGGGGCCAGCAGGTGGTGTGGAGGCTGCGGCTTGGGGTGGGTCGGTCTTCAGTCCCTGTGGCGGATGCCATGTGGACGTCTGGCTGGGGACACTGCCGGGCAAGATGTCCAGGCTGGCCACAGGAGAAGCACTTCCAGACCTCGGGCTGGTCTCCTCGTCTCCGGGGGGCAGGGGGAGTCGGCCGGCGGCCTCCAGGAGGCGTGGGATCAGCCAGTGGGGAGCCCTCCTCACGCCGCTTCCGACCAGGGGGCCCCATCATTTGTTCCATCACCTGGTAGTTCTCCAGATGGGTGATCATCTCCTCGAGGGAGGAGGGGTTTTTCAGCGCCGTCTGTCTTCGAGCACCGGGGGGTAGGGACCGAAGGCAACGGTCCATAACCAGCCGGTCCACGGCGGTGGGTCCCTCTCCGGTGGTGAGCCATCGGCGGGTGAGTCGGACGAGGTGTGTTACTTGGCTTCGGACAGGGCCGTGGAGATCCATGTCCCACGCGTGCCACTGCTGGGCTCGTGCCTGTAGGTGGACTCCGTATTGGGCCAGAATGGAAGCCTTAAGGGTGTGGTAGTCCGCGGCCTCGTCCTCTCCCAAGTCACGGCAGGCTCGCTGGGCTTCTCCCGTCAGGAAGGGGGCGAGGAGAGTTGCCCATTCCACCCGGGGCCAGCGTTCCCGGTCGGCCGTCCTCTCGAACAGCTCAAGGTAGGCCTCGATGTCATCGTCCGGCCCCAGCCGGGTCAGTAGCTGGGCAGGAGGAGTCCGGGTCTGGGCGCTGGGCGGAGCGGCGGGGCCCGCGAGCCGGTTGATGAAGGTGGCCAGGCTGTCCTGAAGCGTAGCCTGGTTCTGCAGCAGTAGAGCGATGGCATTGTTGAGGTCTGTCATTCTTGTTCTGGGTGAGGCAGCGACGGATCCTAGAATGCCCGCATTCTCCACCATATGTGGTAGGCCCGGGGGAAACAATGGGAGGTTCCGGTCGGGGCTGTACTCTTTAGCGCCGGGGCGCGTATTTATTCCACCGATAAACAGAAAAAAACAGGTCAAAATCAAACAGAAGATTCCCCGGTGGTGGGGCGGCTCCTCGAGGGCTGGTCAGCCGGGCTGCGTGGATCCCTCGGGTTAGTCCTGCCGGTGGCCAAAAACAGGGTGTTAGGAAGATAGGGAATATAAGCGTGCAAACTACTAGGGCATCTGCATGCCATCAACACAACCACTCACTGTGTTCCTCTCTCCCTCCTCTCTGTCCAGCCTGGCCTTTTCACCTCTCCTTGCCATGATTAGGTGATGGGACCCAGCTGGCTGGTAACTGGGTTGGTCCTTGATGAGCTGATGAGGGTCAGGTGTGGCGAATGGCCTGTAGATCCCCTCCACCACAGATCCCCGCTGTCCAGGGTTCTGAAGTGGAGGGCAAGGTGTGCCTGTCCCAGTGTGGCGCTCTCCACGGTGCTGAAGTGGCAGCGACCGGGTGCCTACCCGAGTCTTGCGGGCTCCCGTGGCAGGCCCGCGACGTCCCACCGGCGGGGGAATGCCACAGCGTGCATGTGTGTGTGTGCCTTTGGCATAGGACCCAGGATAGCCCTCCATAAAGGAGTAGTAAAGGGAAAAATCATGTTAGCCCTGTTTTAAGGTTACTTATGATCATATACAATGGTTCAGATCAAAAAGTTGACAAAACTATCACTTTTGAGAAAGTCTGATAATTGCTCTACCACCGTTTTGGTCATACAATGGATGTGGGTGGGCACCGTGAAAAATCATTAAAAAAAACATGTTAAACTCTCAATTTCAAAGACAAGAAGCTCACCAAGGCTGATTCGTACAATGTAAGTATCTAAGCTGTGTGACTAGTTTTCACGGAATGACGATTTGTTCGGCAACTGCGCTCCCCATTGAAACGTATGGTGCCACACTAACTTTTGAGCTGCTCATTTTGCATTTTTACCCTTTTTCTAACTTGTCGCCATGCCTACAGTTTTGAAAGCTCACACATACCAAAACATTTACACAACTGTGCTGATTTGTACAATGTAATTATCTAAGCTGTGTGACTTACCGTTTTTGAGGTATGACGATTTGTTCGGCATCTGCGCTCCCCATTGAAACATGGTCTTCACCGGTGGAGTCAGGTAGGTGGCCCGGAGAGGGGTACACTGTCCCCGACTGGCTCTGACCTGAGGGGGCGGAGTCCCACCACCACGCCACTATCCACGCCACAGGCCCCACAACTCAGCCCCTGAGTGGGCTAGAGACACATGGTCTTCACCAGTGCGGGCAGGTAGGTGTCCCGGAGAGGGGTACACTGTCCCCGATCAGCTCTGACCTGAGGGGGCGGAGTCTTGCCACCACACCACTGTCCACGCCACGGACCCCACAATTCATCCCCCGAGTAGGCTAGAGACGCACGGTCCTCGCCGGTGGGTGCATGGAGATTACCCGGTCCATAGTAGTACTAGCAGTAGCTGTTACATACAGCTGCAGCAGCTAGCCCACCTCACATTTTCTCCAGGAAATGTACTTTCTAGTTACAAATGAGATTGACAGGCTGGGAGGGGGCTGGGGTGTCTAATCTGACAGAATGCCACTGGATCATTTCAAAAACACCTCAATGTTTAGTTGATTGTAATACATGTTATAACACATTTACATAATAATAATAATAATAATAATAATTGGCCACACATGATCACACAATATACATGAGTGACAGCACACACCACACACATACATGTGGTCCCTTTACAGTCAGGGAGTTTCCAAAGTGAAATCCATGCTTAAGCAGGGAAAGTTACCCCCAGAGGGCTTTAAGAACTGTGATCTTCATGACATCATCCTGGAGTTTTGCAACCTTGCTCTGACGAAAAACAACCAGCCTGATATGTGCTCTCTCTCTAACATCATCCCAGTGCCTAAATCCAGAGACCTCTCGAAACCAGATAACTACCATTAGGTGAGGGATTAGTCTGACATGTACTGTATCATTGCAAAGATGTACAATCACATGATACTGAACCGGATGTGGTGTGCCATCGACCCTCACCTGAGGGAGAACCAAAGTAGTTTTCAAGAGGGGAGGACCACCGTGGCCCAGATCTTGGCCTGAAGGAGAATCATCAAGGAGGTGAAAAATGGTAAATGGTAAATGGTCTGCACTTATATAGCGCTTTTCCACCTTAGCGGCACTCAAAGCGCTTTACAATGGCCTCTCATTCACCCATTCACACACACATTCACACACCAATGGCGGTAGCTGCCATGCAAGGCGCTAACCTGCTCATTGGGAGAAATTTGGGGTTAGGTGTCTTGCTCAAGGACACTTCGACATGTGGACAGTCGGAGCTGGGATTCAAACCACTGACCCTTCGATCATTGAACGACCCACTCTACCAACTGAGCTACAGCCGCCCCCAAAAGAACCAGGCCAGGTCACGCCTGGCTTATGTGTGTTGGCTGGCTTCTTTCTGTGCGGGACTGGTAGGACGGTAATGTCTGATAAATAAAGATGGGTCTTGTCACCTGGACACATCAGTTCCAATGCTTCCAATGCTAATCCAGCACAATGAGAGCGGGATAGCCAGTAAACTCATGGGCTCACAACAACTAGCAGCAGCTTCCATAACATTAATGGTAGCGGTCAGTGGCTAAAGGAGTTACACTGATGATTCCTGTAATGTTAGCTATTTTGCTGCAATGGGTTCAACTTTTGTTTCTGGATAAAGGTCATGACTTGCTGTTTTGCACTTCCCTTTAGGTGGTGAATAAGTAGACCCAGGACACAGTGGGTAATTTGGACATCTACTAGGATCTTGATATTATATTGATATGAAGATATGAAAGTAAAGTATTTTCCCTTAGAAGTAAATTGTAATTAAAATGGTTCTTAGCTAAGTAACCTAAGTGTAGGCAGACTTGAAAGGTCAATTGTAATAATATCATGAATGAACACATAGTACTCAACAGAATAGGTAATACACAAGTCTTGATTCAAACTTTTCCTAAATGCTTTATTAAACATACAGACATGCACATTAAAACTAGCCATAAGTTGCTATTTTGCATGTGCTCTCAGGACATGTTGTGGTTGTGACCATCTTTGTAAAGAAGAGAGGCATGTAATGCACATGTATACAGTAGTACAGAGTCAGTTGTCTATTGTATAGAGGTGTTCAATTGCCCTCTTCTGCCTGTAAAAAGGAAGGGTAAAATCAGCTCAAATATAACTGTGTCACCACCAAGGCAAGTGTTGTCAGGTGTTGGTTCGTGTGTACAGTGATGCATAGTCAGTTGTCTATTGTATAGACAAGATGTCACGTGTTCACTTGTTGGTCCAGGGGGTGGCATGTGTGCCATTGTTATAATTAGAGTGAGGGCCTATGTATAGTACAACCAGAGTACTATAAACAACTGACTCTGCACCACTGTACACTCGAACCAACACCTGACAACACTTGAGCAATTAAACACCTCGTCTATACAATAGACAACTGACTCTGCACTACTGTACACTATCACTTGAATAAACACCTGACAACACTTGAGCAATTGAACACCTTGTCTATACAATAGAGAACTTACTCTGCACTACTGTACAGTATACTTGACATGTTATGTAATTGCACTGCCTGTATCATGGACACAGTCACAGCCATCCATGATCAGATACTGCTGTCTGGCCATGTCCTGTCCGGGTGGGGCTACTGATCAGAAGCCATATTACAAGAAATTCCTAACTTGCAGATCCCATCATAATTGTAGGTTATGTGTTACAATTTGCTTAATACCTACTGGAGAAAAACATCCTCTCTTAATCCCTTCACTTTAAACTTAAGACATAATTACATACATTCAGGGGTCAACATTAACTTTCTAGCTCACCAGCCAAATGTCTGGTAGATGAAAAATTGTACCCGCCAAACCTTTTTTTCCCCAGCCCAAAATAACATTTATATGAAGCCCGTTTTGTGTCGCATGGACATACAGTACATTTAAGCTGCATAATAACATGATATGGTGGTGAATAAAAACAGTTGTCAGAGCAGATTCCAGGTGCCACAGCACAGGTGGTGTTGTAGTCCTATCCCCCACTGAAAATATTGATCTAGTGATTAGTCAACCCATTGCTAAATCACAGTGATGTCGTCCTATCACCAACTGAAAATATTGATCTAGTGATTAGTCAACCCATTGCTAAATCACAAACTACTAAGCTATCCCATAGGAATGAGCCTATAACCATACCAGCTGGGCAAGCTGACTTTGCTAGCTACCTGACCTAGCCCTAATGATATTGCCCTGCTCGATTGCTGTGCAACATATCAACTGACCAGTTGTTAAATGTATTTCACAACACTGGTTATTCTACTCACGAGACAGTCCCAGTCAGCTGACGTTGTTTGCTGTGTGAATAGTTTTGCTACGTACGTTGTGAGGCAAGTGTTGGTGACAAGGACTAGCTAGCTTGTAGTAGCTAACCTTAGCTAAAGCACTTTGAGAGAATGTGCACAGTATCTCCAACTCCTCGGGCCTTGAGTTAGGTAGCTAACACTAGCTAGCGTGTTAGCTAGCACTAGCTAACGTTAGCTAGCTATCATTGGGCTTCATTTCCTGAATTTAGCTTAGCGTGCAGCCAGGTTATGGGTTACTGTTTATTTCAGATATTACTCTACATTTCAACTAGCCCTTCTCAGTCCCGTTGTCGCATTCCGCTCGCTCATGCCAGACAACAGTCTGGCCTAGTTAGGAGAGGTGCTCATATTTACATATATATATATATTTACATATTTAAGTGTCAGATAAACATGAAACTTCACTTACCTCAGCAAAATGGTCTATTTTAACAAATGCTGGGTTTTGAAGACTCGGCTCTACCAATAAATAACTTATTTAGATGCGTTCTGTCCGAGTGAAATTATTTTTCCGAGGTAGTCTTCTTCTGTGGTGGTGGCGGTGCTTTGAAGCTTCAACCCAGCATTTGTTAAAATAGACCCTTTTGCTTAGGTAAGTGAAGTTTCATGTTTATCTGACACTTGTAGGCTAAATATGAGCGCCTCTCCTTACTAGGCCGACACCGATTTATTTTGACGGAAAAGTGAATGCACCAGCAAAGGACTGTTGACAACGGGACTGAGAAGGGCTACATTTCAACCACATTCCAGTGAAACCAGATAGTCAAAATAACTTACCTGATATAAAATGGGCACCGCAAACGCAGGCATTTCTGATGATTTCCTCAGTCCAGTCCGTACGCTTAATAATGGCGATTTCGTCTGTCTTCCTCTGCTACGGTTTCAAGAATGCGCGCGCATAGGCTACTAGGCTGTCAATAGTGCTGACTAGGCTGTAAAAGGGTCTATAATTAACAAATATGACCCTCGTTACATAACTTCTACAACATCCAGTGACAAAATATGTCATGGTACCTTGGTATGTCCACACCAAGGATCGAACTTACAACCTTCACCGTGATAGGCAGCACACTATCCACTCAGCCACCGCTGACCTGGTAATTCTGTGGAGTCTTTTGGTTTTGATGTTCTGGGACTACTGCCTCTTGTGATAGCAGCAATGGAATTGCAGGTCAACAACACGACAGAAAGAAAGAAGCACAGACAAAAAGGATTCCCTCTCCTTGGTGTGTCGGCTTACAGCCAACACACAAAAAGAACAACCTGACTGCGGTACTGTGCTTCATTGATTTCAAAAAGGATTTGACCTGATACACAGAGGCACGATGATGAAGATACTTAAGGCCTACGGTGTCCCTCCCAATCTACTCCGGGCCATTGAGACCATGTACATGGGTACAAGAGCCAAGTTGGTGACCCCAGAGGGCAACAGTGAGGAGTTTGACATGCTGGCTGGGGGGTTGCAAGGGGACACTTGCCCCCTTCCTCTTCATTTGTCTACCAAGAAGAGAGGCCAGATGTTACCTCTGAGCACCACTGATTCGCCAATATGGCAGCCAAAGACAAATGATAGCCTAAACTGGGTCATACAAAACAGCTTGCTGAATTCCGAAAAGCTGAAAAAACTATTTTATTTTGATCAATTCAAATCCATCCCCTGGACTCAAATTAAGAAACAGTAACCTTCCCCTGGACTAAAAAAAAGCATGATCCTCCCGTTTTCCTCCAGTGACCCCCTCTACGGAAGAGCATTAAGGCCAAAAGCAGAGTTTTTTTTTTTTAAGCTTCTGAGTTTAAAGTCAGAAATTCTGACTTTTTTCTCAGAAGTTATTTCTGACTTTTTTTCTCAGAAATTCTGACTTTAATCTCAGAAATTCTGACTTTAATCTCAGAAGTTATTTCTGACTTTTTTCTCAGAAATTCTGACTTTAAAGTCAGAAATTCTGAGTTTTTTTCTCAGAAATTCTGACTTTAATCTCAGAAATTCTGACTTTAATCTCAGAATCTTAAAAAAATAATAAACTCAGTTGTTGGCCCTAATGCTCTTCCGAACCCCCTCCCATAAATTTTGAACGGTCCCTTATATGAGTAAATGCATTTTATTTTAGTGCATTTAAGAACAATGCAATAGTGCATACCATAGCCATTAGCCTTTATAAGGAAGTTGTAATGAGTTGCACGGGCACGGGCACAAGCAGAACAACCATGGATGTATTATATAAACTGGATACAGCCACTCCATTCACTGGCCGCTATCAACAATGAAGCCCTATTGAACCGCGCCATCTTGGCAAAATTTGTAGTCATTTGACTATTTCCGGTTACTTTTGACTTGCGCAGTTGTGCTTTTCTGGCCTTCCGGTTACTTTTGACTTGCGCAGTTGAGCTTCTCTGGCCGACGCGCGTCCACGAAAAAGTTCACATTTTTTAATGAAAATGACCACAAGACAACCTCCTGTGCATAGTTGAAATGGTAGTGGGATACGGTGATAAACTGGAGTGATCATTTGACAGCAATTATTAGCCTTTTCCAGGAATGGACAGAAATGGGATATTTTTAGAATAACAGGAATTTATTCACATACAATGTAAAGGAGTTGATGTGTAGCATGAAGATGAAACGATACACTGAGTTTGGGTGTTTTCAGTCAACGTTGGCGTTGACCGCTTCCAGCTATCGAATGGCCGACTGGTGTAAGATGGATAGCCTAACGTTAGAGAGATAAATGTAGGCTATGGTTATGTTAATAAAGCTAACAATGATGTTGTAACATGCATGCAGCACTGCCGATCTGATCTGAACGATTGATTCATTATTACCATGGATCGGTATTGGGATTGATCAAGGGCGAGTGTGAAATAGCAGCCACGAACTCAGCGGGTTTTCCGAGATGCGGTAGCCGCGGCCAGAGCTCCTGCTGGCGGGGAGTGAAGCTCTTCAACTCGCCTGTCACTGGCTCCCTGGAGGAATTTAGCCTGGCTGCAATAACGTTATCGCGAACGGAATGAATACCATCTACTAGCAAACAAAACATGTTCAATTATATTTAACTTGTTAAAACTAAGATGCCAGGATCAAAAAATAATTTCTCCAATTGATATATTTGACAAAAACAGGTTAATATGCAAGCCGGTTTTCATTGCTAAATCAAAGCGGGGAGAGCCGGGAACGCGCGTCTACATTTCAGAGAAATGTGAACTTTTTCGTGGACGCGCGTCGGCCAGAGAAGCTCAACTGCGCAAGTCAAAAGTAACCGGAAATAGCCAAGTGACTACAAATCTAGCCAAGATGGCGCGGTTCAATAGGCCTTCCTTTAGATTTCGATTCCTGGGGGCTTGAGAACAACCCACTACCACGGGCACTGTGCTACGTCATACTTGACGAGCGCGACGTCCCAGCTGACGGCTCAGCTGTGATGGAGGATGGAGAGGAGAGAGGCTCCGACCGACATGCCTGTAGGCTGTAGCCCATCTACCGCTCCGGTTTCTGTGGATTTAAAGTTTTAGAATAGAAACTAAGTACAGTGATTCGCGAGACTGCACTTCGAGTCCGCAGCCCTCGAAACAAGACGAGGGGCTTAGGCACTGTCAGTCCCCTGATGGATGCCAGGGTACCGGAGAGTGGAGCCGCTGCTGGACTGAAGTCCACTTTTCAAGGACCCAGTTCGGGCAACAATGTTGGGAAAAGGACAATGTCCAAAAAATCGCGTACGAAAAGAGGCAAACGAGGGAAAAGGCGGAGAAGTAAAAAAACAAGAAATAACAAAGCACCGCCATATTTACCACCGGAGGTAGCTAGCTGCTGTTTGCCATTCTATCAGCCAGCCAGTAGCTAACGTTAGCCTAGCTAAGTTATCTAGCATTAGCAGCACTGCAGTGCTACGGTAGCTAGCAAAGGTTAGCTACAGAGCTGTGTCTGGCAGATGATCTGTGACGTGAGGCCATCTTTAGACGTAACGTTATGGTGAGCTTAGCTAACCCTTGTATACGTTTGTATCCAGATACATGTCTGCTTTTTGATGCTAGCTATTAGTAGCTATTGGGTTTTGCAAAATGTCAGCCCAGTTGTCCAGCTAACCTGTCAGTTATAAGGGGGCGTGGTGGTGACACAGTTATATTTGAGCTGATTTTACCCTTCCTTTTTACAGGCAGAAGAGGGCAACATTGAATACAAGGTATCATATTCACGCTTCTCTGTGCAATTGATGTCCAGTATCACTTGACCGTGCTGCACTGTTCTACACAAGATATTAATATGTACACAAGATAGTAATATGTTTTCACGGCCGGCCATGTTGGAGGTTTAATCTTAGGTTTAGGCTAACTACTATATAGATAGATCAATAGACAGATAGACAGACCTATATATCTAGTTAGCTATCTACATTCTGTAGCCAAACCTTCAACATGGCTGACTGATGACGGGCTGTGAAAAACCCTCTATATCTAATTTTCAATCTTTGTCCCAGCTCAAACTGGTGAACCCCACTCAATACAGATTTGAGCACTTGGCCACCCAGCTGAAGTGGCGTCTTCAGGAGGGCCGGGGGGAGGCGGTGTATCAGATTGGGGTGGAGGACAATGGCCTGCTGGTCGGACTGTCGGAGACGGACATGAGAGCCTCGCTGAAGACCCTGCGCAGGATGGCAGAGAAGTACATCGCTCATGTTTGCTTGAACTCCCCCTTAAAGTCCTTATAGCTATTATAATCAATTTTATTACAGTCATTCAGTTCAGTCAAAATTCAGGGACTTCGTTCAGTTGTCACTATACTTGAGAGAGAGAGCTCAGTATAGTTGGAGAGCCTAGTATAGTTGAGAGAGAGAGCCTTGTATAGTTGCGAGAGAGCCTAGTATAGATGAGAGAGAGCCTAGTATAGTTGAGAGAGAGAGCCTAGTATAGTTGAGAGAGAGAGCCTAGTATAGATGAGAGAGAGCCTAGTATAGTTGAGAGAGAGAGCCTAGTATAGATGAGAGAGAGCCTAGTATAGTTGAGAGAGAGAGAGAGCCTAGTATAGTTGAGAGAGAGAGCCTAGTATAGATGAGAGAGAGCCTAGTATAGTTGAGAGAGAGCCTAGTATAGTTGAGAGAGAGAGAGAGAGAGCCTAGTATAGCTGAGAGAGAACCTAGTATAGATGAGAGAGAGAACCTAGTATAGCTGAGAGAGAACCTAGTATAGATGAGAGAGAGAGCCTAGTATAGCTGAGAGAGAACCTAGTATAGATGAGAGAGAGAGCCTAGTATAGATGAGAGAGAGCCTAGTATAGTTGAGGGAGAGCCTAGTATAGTTGAGAGAGAGCCTAGTATAGTTGAGAGAGAGCCTAGTATAGTTGAGAGAGAGCCTATGCGTGCCCTTGAACTGGGAGAGACTGAGCCACATCAAGTGAGGCGTAGCTGAATCGTTTCTCGATGTTGATGTCATTCAACCCGGTTCATCTGGGCCATAACGTGGCTACCTGGGCGGCTGTAGCTCAGGAGGTAGAGCGGGACTTCCAATGATCTTAGGGTCAGTAGTTCGAATCCCGGCTCCTCCTGTCCACGTATCGAAGTGTCCTTTGGCAAGACACTGAATCCCAAATCGCTCCCAATGAGCAGCTGCATGGCAGTTGCCGCCATTGGTGTGTGTGTGTGTGTGTGTGTGTGTGTGTGTGTGTGTGTGTGTGTGTGTGTAAATGGGTGAATGAGAGGCCTTCATTGTAAAGTGCTTTGGATAAAAGCGCTGTATAAGTGCAGTCCATTTACCATATACTGTACAGTAAAAGCGCTATATAAGTGCAGTCCATTTACCATATTACATATAAAAGCGCTATATTAGTGCAGTCCATTTACCATATAAAAGCGCTATATTAGTGCAGTCCATTTACCATATAAAAGCGCTACATTAGTGCAGTCCATTTACCATTTAGCTCCCTAATCTGCTCACTGCCAGGGTCGGTGCCGACATCACGCTCCTCAGAGAGAGGGAGGTGGACCACGACTTGGACAGAAACTGCCGTAAAATCGCAGAGGTTCTCGTTAGAAAAGTCCCAGACGACCAGCAGGTGAGATGAAGCGGAGGATGTTGTGTTTTGAAAATTGTACGCTGCATGTTGAATGTGTCTGTAAATGGATAAGCAATACAACATGTGCAATTAGCCTATAGCAAATACTGTTTTCTGTATTACAAATTGGTGCAATCCATTGAAATACATCAGAGCAATCAAACCAAGTCATTGACTGGAAATGGCAATACAATATTTAGCTAATTGAACTCATCTGTCACTTTGCTTTTAAATGTGGGTTATTAACACAAGGTCGGACCAAAATTTTAAAGCAATTTGCCGCACTTCAGTAGCAGGGCAGTTACAGAGAAACTTGTAAGGTTACTGTTCACGTTAAGATTTAAAGGAGAATGCTCTTTCTCGACAACCTGGATCTTATTTACGGCATATTAAAAGGCGTTTGACTCACAGAGATAACTTTGGTGTAATTCGGAGGCCTGTAGAAGAAATTTAAAATCCAGCGCGAGCCAAGTATATCCATGTAATGGCGCTGGACGGGGCACAGAGAATTCAGCTTCTAAAAAATTTGTTTTCTGCCGCGAAACGGTTGTTTTCATCAATCTATTTTTATGAATCGCTAGTTGTGCTTCCATAGAGCGAGGGCTTGTTGTGGTTTTCACATGCCTCTGTAATATGATCTTTAGAAACGTCTTTAGAAACTAAATAAAGCTTCCCCACTTGCTCCAGCAGGCATGCGCACAGCGCGCAGACTGGCTATTCTCCGTCTGTATGCTACACTACGCTACGATCGGCTTGTTGGTGCCTGGAATATTGTGTGCAATATGGCTGAATATTTATCAGATTTTGAGAATATAGAAGATGACTTAGAATATGATGGAAGCCGATCGTAGCGTAGAGAATGTGAGCCGTAGAGCGCTGAGTCAAACGTCTTATAATATGCCGTAAATAAGGTCCAGGTTGTCGAAAAAGAGCATTCACCTTTAACAAATATTATTTCCCCAAATTGCACTCAAAAGCATAAGTTTTGTAGTGTCTTGTGTAATATTTTGTACTTTTATATTGCTATATATGTTGATATATCTGTGTATGAGTGCAGTTTCTGGACCTGCGTGTGGCAGTGCTGGGAAACGTGGACTCGGGGAAGTCCACCCTGCTAGGAGTCCTGACTCAGGGAGAGCTGGACAACGGCCGAGGCCGGGCGCGCCTCAACCTCTTCAGACACCTGCACGAGATCCAGACCGGCAGGACGTCCAGCATCAGCTTCGAGATCCTGGGCTTCAACAGCAAAGGGGAGGTGGGTGAGAACGTGGCCCCGGACAGAGAGGGAAGATGACACAAGTGTTGTCACATCTGAGCCCCATTGGGGATGTGACGATAACCGATGTAATGATAAACCATGATAAAAGCAGATTAAATGAATTGTGATAAAAAATCCTCACTGAAACCATGTTTGATTTCTGCACTTTGAAAAACTCACTGTAAATACTGTCCAGCATCAACCAAAGTTAGCAGCAGTCTCCATAATGCATTATTTTAATGTTTATGCAAACAGAAGGTGCATAGTGCTGCTAATTTGCCATTTGTGGTTTTCAATATAAACCTTGGTGAAATGTATCTGTAGTTTTTGAACAGTTTCAGCATACTTTAACAATACCACGATAATACTGATAACCATGATAATTTTGGTCACTATAATCATGATGTGAAATTTTCAGACCGTTACATATCTAATCCCTATCATGTCAGCCAAAAAGATGTTCTTGTTCACTGTAATGACTGTAGTTTAGGTATGTTACCTAGCATACTTGGATCAATTAGTCCTCATTATTGGACGTAACTGTTTTGGTTACATGGCTAAAGAATCCTATTGCCATTGTAATACTACTACTACTACTACTGCTACTACTACTACTATTACTACTACTACTACTACTAATAATAATAATAATAATAATAATAATAAGTATAATAAATACAGTAATATAATTTTGTTTTTTGACTAAGTCTTTGTCCATGTTGTGCAGGTGGTGAACTACAGTGACTCGCGCACGGCCGAGGAGATCTGTGAAAGCTCATCCAAGATGATCACCTTCATGGACCTGGCGGGCCACCACAAGTACCTGAAGACCACCATCTTCGGCCTCACCAGCTACTGCCCCGACTTCGCCATGCTGGTGGTCAGCGCCAACACCGGCATCGGTGGGTGAGCCGGCCTGGTCACACGCTCGGCTGCTCCGCAATTTAACCTTCTTCAGTACACATTGCTATGTAATAACATTACATTACAGTCATCTGGCTTTAGATTGATCCAAAGCGACTTTTAATAACTGCATTTAACATCGGTAGGCAGTGTATAACTATTCGCCAGAACTCACAAGTGCATCTTCTTTCTAAACAAACAAAACAAACAAACAAAAACAAGTGACTAAGAACATTATCTACAGTATTGTTAAAGGACAATGCTCGTTTTTGGGACCTTATTTACGACATATTATAAGACGTTTGACTCACCGAGATCACTTTGGTGTAGTTCGGAGGCAAGTAGAAGAAATGTAAAATCCATCGCGAGCCAGTATGTAATGGCGGAATGCAGTTTCTAAAAATCTATTTTCTGCCGCGAAACGGTTGTTTTCATCAATCTCTTTATGAATCGCTAGTTGTGCTTACATAGAGTGTAGGCCTGTTGTGGTTTTTCACATGCCTCTGTAATATGATCTTTAGAAACATCTTTAGACACGAAATAGCTTCCTCACTTGCTCCAGCACGCATGCGCACAGCGTGCTGGAGCAATGATTGCGCGCTGTGCGCATGCGGGCTGGAGCAAGTTGGGAAGCTATTTCGTTTCGAAAGACGTTTCTAAAGATCATATTACAGAGGCATGTGAACAACCACAACAGGCCTACGCTCTATGTAAGCACAACTAGCGATTCATAAAGACAGATTGATGAAAACAACCGTTTCGCGGCAGAAAATAGATTTTTAGAAACTGCATTCTCGGTGCCCCCACCACCGCCATTACATGGATATACTGGCTCGCGCTGGATTTTACATTTCTTCTACATGCCTCCGAACTACACCAAAGTGATCTCGGTGAGTCAAACGTCTTATAATATGTCGTAAATAAGGTCCAGGTTGTCAAAAACGAGCATTGTCCTTTAAAGCTGCAATGCAGTTAGGAGACTGAAGTGTAGGAATGAGATGGTTTTTAAGAATGATCTGATTCGGATATTGTGGGGTAGTGTGGTATATGCAGAAATGTCTGTATCAGGAAGTCCAAAAAGTTATCATCTTATTTCAATCCAACTGGACATTTGGGTATGTGCATGCGTATGCATATGTACTGTATGTACGTGTGTGAGGGCATCTTTGGCCTGACTGCCATGATGTATTTATATACTGCTAAATTTTTTATTTAGCACTATTATTAGATTATGCATTTAGTCACTTGTAATGTGATGTGATGTGATATAACCCCGCCCCGTCCTCAGCTGGCACCACGCGGGAACACCTGGGCCTGGCCATGGCCCTCAAGGTGCCCATCTTCATGGCCGTCAGCAAGGTGGACCTGTGCTCCCGGGGGACGGTGGAGCGGACTGTCCGCCAGTTGGAGCGTGTCCTGAAGCAGCCCGGCTGCAACAAGGTGCCCGTGGTGGTGGCCAGCCCTGATGATGCCGTCACCGCCGCACAGCAGTTCGCCCAGTCCTCCAGGTAGAGTAGCTAACAGCCCTGGTCCTTCTCTGTCAGTCCTCCAGGTAGAGTAGCTAACAGCCCTGGTCCTTCTCTGTCAGTCCCCAGGTAGAGTAACTAACAGCCCTGGTCCTCCTCTCTCAGTCCTCCAGGTAGAGTAGCTAACAGCCCTGGTCCTTATCTGTCAGTCCCCAGGTAGAGTAACTAACAGCCCTGGTCCTTCTCTGTCAGTCCCCAGGTAGAGTAACTAACAGCCCTGGTCCTTCTCTGTCAGTCCTCCAGGTAGAGTAGCTAACAGCCCTGGTCCTTCTCTGTCAGTCCTCCAGGTAGAGTAGCTAACAGCCCTGGTCCTTCTCTGTCAGTCCCCAGGTAGAGTAACTAACAGCCCTGGTCCTTCTCTGTCAGTCCCCAGGTAGAGTAACTAACAGCCCTGGTCCTCCTCTCTCAGTCCTCCAGGTAGAGTAGCTAACAGCCCTGGTCCTTATCTGTCAGTCCTCCAGGTAGAGTAGCTAACAGCCCTGGTCCTTCTCTGTCAGTCCTCCAGGTAGAGTAGCTAACAGCCCTGGTCCTTCTCTGTCAGTCCCCAGGTAGAGTAACTAACAGCCCTGGTCCTTCTCTGTCAGTCCCCAGATAGAGTAACTAACAGCCCTGGTCCTCCTCTCTCAGTCCTCCAGGTAGAGTAGCTAACAGCCCTGGTCCTTATCTGTCAGTCCTCCAGGTAGAGTAGCTAACAGCCCTGGTCCTTCTCTGTCAGTCCTCCAGGTAGAGTAGCTAACAGCCCTGGTCCTTCTCTGTCAGTCCTCCAGGTAGAGTAACTAACAGCCCTGGTCCTTCTCTGTCAGTCCCCAGGTAGAGTAACTAACAGCCCTGGTCCTCCTCTCTCAGTCCTCCAGGTAGAGTAGCTAACAGCCCTGGTCCTTATCTGTCAGTCCTCCAGGTAGAGTAGCTAACAGCCCTGGTCCTTCTCTGTCAGTCCTCCAGGTAGAGTAGCTAACAGCCCTGGGGCCCCCGTAGGTCTTCACTCACAGAATTGAATTGAACCTTTATTTAGATAGGGAAGACAGTTAAGAGCAAGCTCTCTTTTTCAATGCCGCCCTGATTACAATAATAACACATACAGAATAGGGACATGATACGACAAAACAACATGAAATCACAAAAAGAGGTCACAAGATCCAAAAATAAAAAAAGGCTATGAGAAATGTGTACAGTTGACTTGGAGGACAGCTACCAGAACCTTGAACCTCTCCAGAGAGACAAGTTCCAGCTTTAGGGAGTCCTGCCGTTTCGGCAGTTAACCACTGCCACCTATGTCAAAGATGGCATACAGTTATATTTATGAAATATCAGTGAATTAGCACGTAGTTATGCATACCATTAAAATTTTACTTTTAACACTTTGATATGAAACAATGTAAACACTATGAAACAAGTTGAAAAACTATTAAATCAGAATGAGTCAGAATCAGGTAGGTTTTTACACATGAGGAATTTGCTTTGGACTGTTGGTGCATGACACTAAATAAAATCTGCCAAGGCTCTACATTTTGCAGGTCCTTGAGACACACAAACATTGGAAATAACCACCTGGCTAGATTAGAATTGTTATTATACTGACGTCATCCACGCTTATATTGTGGTCACAGTTACAGTCATCCATGATTGGTTGGGATAAGTAGATGAGGATCAAATTGATAGACTGCTAGACTACAGATAGTAAATTGCCAGATTGGAAACCTAATAATGTTACGTTCTGTAATTTCTTTATTTTCACATCAGACGTCCATTCTCACCACACAAGGCATAGCAACAACAATCTCTACATACCTTCCACCCGAACATCAACAACAATCTCCACATACATCCCACCTCCCACCCGAACATCAACAACAATCTCTACATACCTCCACCTCCCACCCGAACATCAACAACAATCTACATACCTCCCACCCGAACATCAACAACAATCTCTACATACCTCCCACCCGAACATCAAGTCACCAATTCAATATCTCCTATAGAGGCCCTAAGCTCTGGAGTGAATTAAGTTTATCTTTAAAATCTATATCCTCTTATTTAGTTTTTAAAAAAACAACTAAAACTAGTGCTGCGAGCAGCAGTGAGCGGGCCCTCGCACCCCACGCGTGTCGGGGTGCTGCACCGTTAAAGGCTGTGCTATTTCGGTGTGCAGTACTGAGAGAAACTTCCTGTCACCAGTAGGTGGCGCTCTAGGCGTGACTCAATACCGAAGCATAGATGTGTTCAGGACGGTACCTTGATGAAGCGTGAGAAATGTTGAGTAAATTGGATAACGTATGTAGGAGTTATGAGGACTTCCTGTTTCACCAGCAGGTGGCGCTGTAAGTGTGACTCAATACCGACACATAGATGGGTTCAGAAGGCCACCTTCATGAAGCGTCAGCAATTTGGTGCAAATCGGATGATGTATGCAGGAGTTATGAGGACTTCCTGTTTCACCAATATGTGGCGCTATACGTATGACGCAATACTGACACATAGATGTGTTCAGGACAGAACCGTCATGAAGCGTGAGCTAAATCGGACAAATTGGATAATGTATGGAGGAGTTATGAGGACTTCCTGTTTCACCAATAGGTGGCGCTATAAGTATGACGCAATACTGAAACATAGATGTGTTCAGGACAGAACCGTCATGAAACGTGAGATATATCGGACAAATTGGATAATGTATGGAGAAGTTATGAGGACTTCGTGTTTTATGGCGAAATGTCAAACTTTGGCGGGGCGCCACGGCAAGGGTGTTTGGTGAAAACTCAATTTTTTTGATAACTTTTGATCACAAAGGTCTTAAGATGAAGCTGACCCGATATGAAGTTGATCGGATGAAATCTGTAGGAGGAGTTCGTCGAAGTACGAGGCATGGAAATGGTCAAAACAAGGACAAATGGTCAAAACAAGAGCAAAATGGCGGACTTCCTGTTGCATGTTGGGTATAGCTCCAAGAGACATTTAAGTGTGGCTCGATGAAATACATATGCCCACCGAATTTCGTTCGCCTACATCAAACTGAAAGGTGGGGCTCGCCATTTTAAACTTTCCAGGGGGCGCTCTTGAGCCGTTTTGCCACACCCATTTCCGTCACCCATGAATTATCAAATTTTTCACCGGGACTGACGTATCTGCAAAGTTTCATCCGTTTTCATCGATGTTCAGGCCGCCTAAAAGGTATTTGTTTGGAGTAAAGAAGGAGAAGAAGGAGAACTAGGGCTGCGAGCAGCAGTGAGCGGGCCCTCGCACCCCACGCGTGTCGGGGTGTGGCGCCGTTAAAGGCTGTGCATTTTCGGTGTGCAGTACTGAGAGAAACTTCCTGTCACCAGTAGGTGGCGCTCTAGGCGTGACTCAATACCGAAGCATAGATGTGTTCAGGACGGTACCTTGATGAAGCGTGAGAAATGTTGAGTAAATCGGATAACGTATGTAGGAGTTATGAGGACTTCCTGTTTCACCAGTAGGTGGCACTGTAAGTGTGACTCAATACCGACACATTGATGGGTTCAGAAGGCGACCTTCGTGAAGCGTCAGCAATTTGGTGCAAATCGGATGATGTATGTAGGAGTTATGAGGACTTCCTGTTTCACCAATAGGTGGCGCTATAAGTATGACGCAATACTGACACATAGATGTGTTCAGGACAGAACCGTCATGAAGCGTGAGATATATCGGACAAATCCGATAATGTATGGAGGAGTTATGAGGACTTCCTGTTTCACCAATAGGTGGCGCTATAAGTATGACGCAATACTGACCCATAGATGTGTTCAGGACACAACCGTCATGAAGCGTGAGATATATCGGACGAATTGGATAATGTATGTAGGAGTTATGAGGACTTCCTGTTTCACCAATAGGTGGCGCTATAAGTATGACGCAATACTGACATAGATGTGTTCAGGACAGAACCGTCATGAAGCGTGAGATATATCGGACAAATCCGATAATGTATGGAGGAGTTATGGGGACTTCCTGTTTCACCAATAGGTGGCGCTATAAGTATGATGCAATACTGACACATAGATGTGTTCAGGTCAGAACTGTCATGAAGCGTGAGATATATCGGACAAATTGGATAATGTATGGAGGAGTTATGAGGACTTCGTGTTTTATGGCGAAATGTCAAACTTTGGCGGGGCGCCACGGCAAGGGTGTTTGGTGAAAACTCAATTTTTTTGATAACTTTTGATCACAAAGGTCTTAAGATGAAGCTGACCCGATATGAAGTTGATCGGATGAAATCTGTAGGAGGAGTTCGTCGAAGTACGAGGCATGGAAATGGTAAAAACAAGGACAAAATGGCACATAAAGAGCAAAATGGCGGACTTCCTGTTGCATGTTGGGTATAGCTCCAAGAGACATTTAAGTGTGGCTCGATGAAATACATATGCCCTCCGAATTTCGTTCGCCTACATCAAACTGAAAGGTGGGGCTCGCCATTTTAAATTTTCCAGGGGGCGCTCTTGAGCCGTTTTGCCACGCCTATTTCCGGCACCCATGAATTATCAAATTTTTCACCGGGACTGACGTATCTGCAAAGTTTCATCCGTTTTCATCGATGTTTAGGCCGCCAAAAAGGCATTTGTTTTGGAAGAAGAATAATAATCCTTCGAAATACAATAGGGCCTCGCACCGCCAGTGCTCGGGCCCTAATAATAACTAGGGCTGCGAGCAGCATTGAGCGGGCCCTCGCACCCCACGCGTGTCGGGGTGCGGCGCCGTTAAAGGCTGTGCTATTTCGGTGTCCAGTACTGAGAGAAACTTCCTGTCACCAGTAGGTGGCGCTCTAAGTGTGACTCAATACCAATGCATAGATGTGTTCAGGACGGTACCTTGATGAAGCTTGAGAAATGTTGAGTAAGTCGGATAATGTATGTAGGAGTTATGATGACTTCCTGCTTGACCTGTAGGCGGCGCTATAAGTATGACTCAATACTGACCTACAGATGTGTTCAGGATGCGACCTTCATCAAGCGTGAGCGATTTGGAGTAAATCGGATGACGTATGTAGGAGTTATGAGGACTTCCTGTTTCACCAGTAGGTGGCGCTGTAAGTGTGACTCAATACCGACGCATAGATGTGTTCAGAAGGTGACCTTCATGAAGCGTCAGCAATTTGGTGTAAATCGGATGATGTATGCAGGAGTTATGAGGACTTCCTGTTTCACCAATAGGTGGCGCTATAAGTATAACACAATACGGACACATAGATGTGTTCAGGACAGAACCGTCATGAAGCGTGAGATATATCGGACAAATTGGATAATGTATGTAGGAGTTATGAGGACTTCCTGTTTTACCAATAGGTGGCGCAATAAGTATGATGCAATACTGACACAAAGATGTGTTCAGGACAGAACCGTCATGAAGCGTGAGATATATCGGACAAATTGGATAATGTATGGAGGAGTTATGAGGACTTCCTGTTTCACCAATAAGTGGCGCTATAAGTATGACGCAATACTGACACATAGATGTGTTCAGGACAGAACCGTCATGAAGCGTGAGATATATCGGACAAATTGGATAATGTATGGAGAAGTTATGAGGACTTCCTGTTTCACCAATAGGTGGCGGTTTAAGTATGACGCAATACTGACACATAGATGTGTTCAGGACAGAACCGTCATGAAGCGTGAGATATATCGGACAAATTGGATAATGTATGGAGGAGTTATGAGGACTTCCTGTTTCACCAATAGGTGGCGCTATAAGTATGACGCAATACTGACACATAGATGTGTTCAGGACAGAACCGTCATGAAGCGTGAGATATATCAGACAAATTGGATAATGTATGGAGGAGTTATGAGGACTTCCTGTTTCACCAATAGGTGGCGCTATAAGTATGACGCAATACTGACACATAGATGTGTTCAGGACAGAACCGTCATGAAGCGTGAGATATATCGGACAAATTGGATAATGTATGGAGGAGTTATGAGGACTTCCTGTTTTACCAATAGGTGGCGCAATAAGTATGATGCAATACTGACACAAAGATGTGTTCAGGACAGAACCGTCATGAAGCGTGAGATATATCGGACAAATTGGATAATGTATCGAGGAGTTATGAGGACTTCCTGTTTCAGCAATAGGTGGCGCTATAAGTATGACGCAATACTGACACATAGATGTGTTCAGGACAGAACCGTCATGAAGCGTGAGATATATCGGACAAATTGGATAATGTATGTAGGAGTTATGAGGACTTCCTGTTTCACCAATAGGTGGCGCAATAAGTATGATGCAATACTGACACAAAGATGTGTTCAGGACAGAACCGTCATGAAGCGTGAGATATATCGGACAAATTGGATAATGTATGTAGGAGTTATGAGGACTTCCTGTTTCACCAATAGGTGGCGCTATAAGTATGATGCAATACTGACACAAAGATGTGTTCAGGACAGAACCGTCATGAAGCGTGAGATATATCGGACAAATTGGATAATGTATGTAGGAGTTATGAGGACTTCCTGTTTCACCAATAGGTGGCGCTATAAGTATGACGCAATACTGACACATAGATGTGTTCAGGACAGAACTGTCATGAAGCGTGAGACATATCGGACAAATCGGATAATGTATGGAGGAGTTATGAGGACTTCCTGTTTCACCAATAGGTGGCGCTATAAGTATGGCGCAATACTGACACATAGATGTGTTCAGGACAGAACCGTCATGAAGCGTGAGCTATATCGGACAAATTGGATAATGTATGGAGGAGTTATGAGGACTTCCTGTTTCACCAATAGGTGGCGCTATAAGTATGACGCAATACTGAAACATAGATGTGTTCAGGACAGAACCGTCATGAAGCGTGAGATTTATCGGACAAATTGGATAATGTATGGAGGAGTTATGAGGACTTCGTGTTTTATGGCGAAATGTCAAACTTTGGCGGGGCGCCACGGCAAGGGTGTTTGGTGAAAACTCAATTTTTTTGATAACTTTTGATCACAAAGGTCTTAAGATGAAGCTGACCCGATATGAAGTTGATCGGATGAAATCTATAGGAGGAGTTCGTCAAAGTACGAGGCATGGAAATGGTCAAAACACGGTCAAAATGGCACATTAAAAGCAAAATGGCGGCCTTCCTGTTGCATGTTGGGTAAAGCTCCAAGAGACATTTTAGTGTGTCTCGATGAAATACATATGCCCACCGAATTTCGTTCGCCTACATCAAACTGAAAGGTGGGGCTCGCCATTTTAAATTTTCCAGGGGGCGCTCTTGAGCCGTTTTGCCACGCCCATTTCCGTCACCCATGAATTATAAAATTTTTCACCGGGCCTGACGTATCTGCAAAGTTTCGTGAGTTTTCATTGATGTTTAGGCCACTATAAAGGCATTTGTTTGGGGAGAAGAAGGAGAAGGAGAAGGAGAATAATAATCCTTCGAAATACAATAGGGCCTCGCACCGCCAGTGCTCGGGCCCTAACTAGTGCTGCGAGCAGCAGTGAGCGGGCCCTCGCACCCCACGCGTGTCGGGGTGCTGCGCCGTTAAAGGCTGTGCTATTTCGGTGTGCAGTACTGAGAGAAACTTCCTGTCACCAGTAGGTGGCGCTCTAGGCGTGACTCAATACCGAAGCATAGTTGTGTTCAGGACGGTACCTTGATGAAGCGTGAGAAATGTTGAGTAAATCGGATAACGTATGTAGGAGTTATGAGGACTTCCTGTTTCACCAGTAGGTGGCGCTGTAAGTGTGACTCAATACCGACACATAGATGGGTTCAGAAGGCCACCTTCATGAAGCGTCAGCAATTTGGTGCAAATCGGATGATGTATGCAGGAGTTATGAGGACTTCCTGTTTCACCAATAGGTGGCGCTATAAGTATCACGCAATACTGACACATAGATGTGTTCAGGACAGAACCGTCATGAAGCGTGAGATATATCGGACAAATTGGATAATGTATGTAGGAGTTATGAGGACTTTGTGTTTTATGGCGAAATGTCAAACTTGGCGGGGCGCCACGGCAAGGGTGTTTGGTGAAAACTCAATTTTTTTGATAACTTTTGATCACAAAGGTCTTAAGATGAAGCTGACCCGATATGAAGTTGATCGGATGAAATCTGTAGGAGGAGTTCGTCGAAGTACGAGGCATGGAAATGGTCAAAACAAGGACAAAATGGCACATTAAAAGCAAAATGGCGGCCTTCCTGTTGCATGTTGGGTATAGCTCCAAGAGACATTTTAGTGCGTCTCGATGAACTACATATGCCCTCCGAATTTCGTTCGCCTACATCAAACTGAAAGGTGGGGCTCGCCATTTTAGATTTTCCAGGGGGCGCTCTTGAGCCGTTTTGCCACGCCCATTTCCGTCACCCATGAATTATCAAATTTTTCACCGGGACTGACGTATCTGCAAAGTTTCATCCGTTTTCATCGATGTTTAGGCCGCCAAAAAGGCATTTGTTTTGGAAGAAGAAGGAGAACTAGTGCTGCGAGCAGCAGTGAGCGGGCCCTCGCACCCCACGCGGGTCGGGGTGTGGCGCCGTTAAAGGGTGTGCTATTTCGGTGTCCAGTACTGACAGAAACTTCCTGTCACCAGTAGGTGGCGCTCTAAGTGTGACTCAATACCGACGCATAGATGTGTTCAGGACAGTACCTTGATGAAGCGTGAGAAATGTTGTGTAAATCGGACAAAGTATGTAGGCGTTATGAGGACTTCCTGTAAGCAGTAGGTGGCGCTGTAGCAATGACGCAATACTGACCTACAGATGTGTTCAAGATGCGACCTTCATCAAGCATGAGCAATTTGGAGTAAATCGGATAATGTATGTAGGAGTTATGAGTACTTCCTGTTTCACCAGTAGGTGGCGCTGTAAGTGTAACTCAATACCGAAGCATAGATGTGTTCAGAAGGTGACCTTCATGAAGCGTCAGCAATTTGGTGCAAATCGGATGATGTATGCAGGAGTTATGAGGACTTCCTGTTTCACCAATAGGTGGCGCTATAAGTATGACGCAATACTGACACATAGATGTGTTCAGGACAGAACCGTCATGAAGCGTGAGATAAATCGGACAAATCGGATAATGTATGGAGGAGTTATGAGGACTTCCTGTTTCACCAATAGGTGGCGCTATAAGTATGACGCAATACTGACACATAGATGTGTTCAGGACAGAACCTTCATGAAGCGTGAGATATATCGGACGAATCGGATAATGTATGGAGGAGTTATGAGGACTTCCTGTTTCACCAATAGGTGGCGCTATAAGTATGATGCAATACTGACACTTAGATGTGTTCAGGACAGAACCTTCATGAAGCGTGAGATATATCGGACGAATTGGATAATGTATGTAGGAGTTATGAGGACTTCCTGTTTCACCAATAGGTGGCGCTATAAGTATGATGCAATACTGACACATAGATGTGTTCAGGACAGAACCGTCATGAAGCGTGAGATATATCGGACAAATTGGATAATGTATGGAGGAGTTATGAGGACTTCCTGTTACACCAATAGGTGGCGCTATATGTATGACGCAATACTGACACATAGATGTGTTCAGGACAGAACCCTCATGAAGCGTGAGATATATCGGACGAATTGGATAATGTATGTAGGAGTTATGAGGACTTCCTGTTTCACCAATAGGTGGTGCTATAAGTATGATGCAATACTGACACATAGATGTGTTCAGGACAGAACCGTCATGAAGCGTGAGATATATCAGACGAATCGGATAATGTATGGAGGAGTTATGAGGACTTCCTGTTTCACCAATAGGTGGCGCTATAAGTATGACGCAATACTGACACATAGTTGTGTTCAGGACAGAACCTTCATGAAGCGTGAGATATATCGGACGAATTGGATAATGTATGTAGGAGTTATGAGGACTTCCTGTTTCACCAATAGGTGGCGCTATAAGTATGATGCAATACTGAAACATAGATGTGTTCAGGACAGAACCGTCATGAAGCGTGAGATATATGGGACAAATTGGATAATGTATGTAGGAGTTATGAGGACTTCCTGTTTCACCAATAGATGGCGCTATAAGTATGACGCAATACTGACACATAGATGTGTTCAGGACAGAACCTTCATGAAGCGTGAGATATATCGGACGAATTGGATAATGTATGTAGGAGTTATGAGGACTTCCTGTTTCACCAATAGGTGGCGCTATAAGTATGACGCAATACTGACACATAGATGTGTTCAGGACAGAACCTTCATGAAGCGTGAGATATATCGGACGAATTGGATAATGTATGGAGGAGTTATGAGGACTTCCTGTTTCACCAATAGGTGGCGCTATAAGTATGACGCAATACTGACACATAGATGTGTTCAGGACAGAACCTTCATGAAGCGTGAGATATATCGGACGAATTGGATAATGTATGTAGGAGTTATGAGGACTTCCTGTTTCACCAATAGGTGGCGCTATAAGTATGATGCAATACTGAAACATAGATGTGTACAGGACAGAACCCTCATGAAGCGTGAGATATATCGGACGAATTGGATAATGTATGTAGGAGTTATGAGGACTTCCTGTTTCACCAATAGGTGGCGCTATAAGTATGATGCAATACTGACACATAGATGTGTTCAGGACAGAACCGTCATGAAGCGTGAGATATATCGGACGAATCGGATAATGTATGGAGGAGTTATGAGGACTTCCTGTTTCACCAATAGGTGGCGCTATAAGTATGACGCAATACTGACACATAGTTGTGTTCAGGACAGAACCTTCATGAAGCGTGAAATATATCGGACGAATTGGATTATGTATGTAGGAGTTATGAGGACTTCCTGTTTCACCAATAGGTGGCGCTATAAGTATGATGCAATACTGAAACATAGATGTGTTCAGGACAGAACCTTCATGAAGCGTGAGATATATCGGACGAATTGGATAATGTATGTAGGAGTTATGAGGACTTCCTGTTTCACCAATAGGTGGCGCTATAAGTATGACGCAATACTGACACATAGATGTGTTCAGGACAGAACCTTCATGAAGCGTGAGATATATCGGACGAATTGGATAATGTATGTAGGAGTTATGAGGACTTCCTGTTTCACCAATAGGTGGCGCTATAAGTATGATGCAATACTGAAACATAGATGTGTACAGGACAGAACCGTCATGAAGCGTGAGATATATCGGACAAATTGGATAATGTATGTAGGAGTTATGAGGACTTCGTGTTTTATGGCGAAATGTCAAACTTTGGCGGGGCGCCACGGCAAGGGTGTGTGGTGAAAACTCAATTTTTTTGATAACTTTTGATCACAAAGGTCTTAAGATGAAGCCGACCCGATATGAAGTTGATCGGATGAAATCTGTAGGAGGAGTTCGTTGAAGTACGAGGCATGGAAATGGTCAAAACAAGGACAAAATGGCACATTAAAAGCAAGATGGCGGACTTCCTGTTGCATGTTGGGTATAGCTCCAAGAGACATTTTAGTGTGTCTCGATGAACTACATATGCCCACCGAATTTCGTTCGACTACATCAAACTGAAAGGTGGGGCTCGCCATTTTAAATTTTCCAGGGGGCGCACTTGAGCCGTTTTGCCACGCCCATTTCCGTCACCCATGAATTATCAAATTTTTTACCGAAACTGACGTATGTGCAAAGTTTCATCCGTTTTCATCGATGTTAAGGCCGCCAAAAAGGCATTTGTTTGGGGAGAAGAAGAAGGAGAAGAAGGAGAAGAATAATAATAATAATCCTTCGAGTTTCAATAGGGCCTCGCACCGCCAGTGCTCGGGCCCTAACTAGGGCTGCGAGCAGCATTGAGCGGGCCCTCGCACCCCACGCAAGTCGGGGTGTGGCGCCGTTAAAGGCTGTGCTATTTCGGTGTCCAGTACTGAGAGAAACTTCCTGTCACCAGTAGGTGGCGCTCTAAGCGTGACTCAATACCGATGCATAGATGTGTTCAGGACGGTACCTTGATGAAGCGTGAGAAATGTTGTGTAAATCGGACAATGTATGTAGTAGTTATGATGACTTCCTGCTTGACCTATAGGCGGAGCTATAAGTATGACTCAATACTGACCTACAGATGTGTTCAGGACGCGACCTTCATCAACCCTGAGCAATTTGGAGTAAATCGGATAATGTATGTAGGAGTTATGAGTACTTCCTGTTTCACCAATAGGTGGCGCTATAAGTATGACGCAATACTGACACATAGATGTGTTCAGGACAGAACCGTCATGAAGCGTGAGATATATCGGACAAATTGGATAATGTATGGAGGAGTTATGAGGACTTCCTGTTTCACCAATAGGTGGCGCTATAAGTATGACACAATACTGACACATAGATGTGTTCAGGACAGAACCTTCATGAAGCGTGAGATATATCGGACGAATTGGATAATGTATGGAGGAGTTATGAGGACTTCCTGTTTCACCAATAGGTGGCGCTATAAGTATGACGCAATACTGACACATAGATGTGTTCAGGACAGAACCGTCATGAAGCGTGAGATATATCGGACAAATCGGATAATGTATGGAGGAGTTATGAGGACTTCCTGTTTCACCAATAGGTGGCGCTATAAGTATGACGCAATACTGACACAAAGATGTGTTCAGGACAGAACCGTCATGAAGCGTGAGATATATCGGACAAATTGGATAATGTATGGAGGAGTTATGAGGACTTCCTATTTCACCAATAGGTGGCGCTATAAGTATGACGCAATACTGACACATAGATGTGTTCATGACAGAACTGTCATGAAGCGTGAGACATATCGGACAAATCGGATAATGTATGGAGGAGTTATGAGGACTTCCTGTTTCACCAATAGGTGGCGCTATAAGTATGACGCAATACTGACACATAGATGTGTTCAGGACAGAACCGTCATGAAGCGTGAGATATATTGGACAAATTGGATAATGTATGGAGGAGTTATGAGGACTTCGTGTTTTATGGCGAAATGTCAAACTTTGGCGGGGCGCCACGGCAAGGGTGTTTGGTGAAAACTCAATTTTTTTGATAACTTTTGATCACAAAGGTCTTAAGATGAAGCTGACCGAATATGAAGTTGATCGGATGAAATCTGTAGGAGGAGTTCGTCGAAGTACGAGGCATGGAAATGGTCAAAACAAGGACAAAATGGCACATTAAGAGCAAAATGGCGGACTTCCTGTTGCATGTTGGGTATAGCTCCAAGAGACATTTAAGTGTGGCTCGATGAAATACATATGCCCACCGAATTTCGTTAGCCTACATCAAACTGAAAGGTGGGGCTCGCCATTTTAAACTTTCCAGGGGGCGCTCTTGAGCCGTTTTGCCACGCCCATTTCCGTCACCCATGAATTATCAAATTTTTCACCGGGACTGACGTATCTGCAAAGTTTCATCCATTTTCATCGATGTTCAGGCCGCCTAAAAGGCATTTGTTTGGAGTAAAGGAGAAGGAGAAGGAGAAGAAGGAGAAGAAGGAGAACTAGGGCTGCGAGCAGCATTGAGCGGGCCCTCGCACCCCACGCGTGTCGGGGTGTGGCGCCGTTAAAGGGTGTGCTATTTCGGTGTGCAGTACTGAGAGAAACTTCCATTCACCAGTAGGTGGCGCTCTAAGCGTGACTCAATACCAAAGCATAGATGTGTTCAGGACGGTACCTTGATGAAGCGTGAGAAATGTTGAGTAAATCGGATAACGTATGTAGGAGTTATGAGGACTTCCTGTTTCACCAGTAGGTGGCGCTGTAAGTGGTACTCAATACCGACGCATAGATGTGTTCAGAAGGTGACCTTCATGAAGCGTCAGCAATTTGGTGCAAATCGGATGATGTATGCAGGAGTTATGAGGACTTCCTGTTTCACCAATAGGTGGCGCTATACGTATGACGCAATACTGACACATAGATGTGTTCAGGACAGAACCGTCATGAAGCGTGAGCTATATCGGACAAATTGGATAATGTATGGAGGAGTTATGAGGACTTCCTGTTTCACCAATAGGTGGCGCTATAAGTATGACGCAATACTGAAACATAGATGTGTTCAGGACAGAACCGTCATGAAGCGTGAGATATATCGGACAAATTGGATAATGTATGAAGGAGTTATGAGGACTTCCTGTTTCACCAATAGGTGGCGCTATAAGTATGACGCAATACTGACACATAGATGTGTTCAGGACAGGACCGTCATGAAGCGTGAGATATATCGGACAAATTGGATAATGTATGGAGGAGTTATGAGGACTTCGTGTTTTATGGCGAAATGTCAAACTTTAGCGGGGCGCCACGGCAAGGGTGTGTGGTGAAAACTCAATTTTTTTGATAACTTTTGATCACAAAGGTCTTAAGATGAAGCCGACCCGATATGAAGTTGATCGGATGAAATCTCTAGGAGGAGTTCGTCGAAGTACGAGGCATGGAAATGGTCAAAACAAGGACAAAATGGCACATTAAAAGCAAAATGGCGGACTTCCTGTTGCATGTTGGGTATAGCTCCAAGAGACATTTTAGTGTGGCTCGATGAAATACATATGCCCACCGAATTTCGTTCGCCTACATCAAACTGAAAGGTGGGGCTCGCCATTTTAAACTTTCCAGGGGGCGCTCTTGAGCCGTTTTGCCACGCCCATTTCCGTCACCCATGAAATATCCGATTTACACCGGGACTGATGTATCTGCAAAGTTTCATCCGTTTTCATCGATGTTTAGGCTGCCAAAAAGGCATTTGTTTGGGGAGAAGAAGGAGAAGAAGGAGAAGGAGAATAACTAGGGCTGCGAGCAGCAGTGAGCGGGCCCTCGCACCCCATGCGTGTCGGGTTGCTGCGCCGTTAAAGGCTGTGCTATTTCGGTGTGCAGTACTGAGAGAAACTTCCTGTCACCAGTAGGTGGCGCTCTAGGCGTGACTCAATACCGAAGCATAGATGTGTTCAGGACGGTACCTTGATGAAGCGTGAGAAATGTTGAGTAAATCGGATAACGTATGTAGGAGTTATGAGGACTTCCTGTTTCACCAGTAGGTGGCGCTGTAAGTGTGACTCAATACCGACACATAGATGGGTTCAGAAGGCCACCTTCATGAAGCGTCAGCAATTTGGTGCAAATCGGATGATGTATGCAGGAGTTATGAGGACTTCCTGTTTCACCAATAGGTGGCGCTATTCGTATGACGCAATACTGACACATAGATGTGTTCAGGACAGAACCGTCATGAAGCGTGAGCTATATCGGACAAATTGGATAATGTATGGAGGAGTTATGAGGACTTCCTGTTTCACCAATAGGTGGCGCTATAAGTATGACGCAATACTGAAACATAGATGTGTTCAGGACAGAACCGTCATGAAGCGTGAGATATATCGGACAAATTGGATAATGTATGGAGGAGTTATGAGGACTTCCTGTTTCACCAATAGGTGGCGCTATAAGTATGACGCAATACTGACACATAGATGTGTTCAGGACAGAACCTTCATGAAGCGTGAGATATATCGGACAAATTGGATAATGTATGGAGGAGTTATGAGGACTTCCTGTTTCACCAATAGGTGGCGCTATAAGTATGACGCAATACTGACACATAGATGTGTTCAGGACAGAACCGTCATGAAGCGTGAGATATATCGGACAAATTGGATAATGTATGGAGGAGTTATGAGGACTTCCTGTTTCACCAATAGGTGGCGCTATAAGTATGACGCAATACTGACACATAGATGTGTTCAGGACAGAACCGTCATAAAGCGTGAGATATATCGGACAAATTGGATAATGTATGGAGGAGTTATGAGGACTTCCTGTTTCACCAATAGGTGGCGCTATAAGAATGACGCAATACTGACACATAGATGTGTTCAGGACAGAACCGTCATGAAGCGTGAGATATATCGGACAAATTGGATAATGTATGTAGGAGTTATGAGGACTTCCTGTTTCACCAATAGGTGGTGCAATAAGTATGATGCAATACTGACACAAAGATGTGTTCAGGACAGAACCGTCATGAAGCGTGAGATATATCGGACAAATTGGATAATGTATGGAGGAGTTATGAGGACTTCCTGTTTCACCAATAGGTGGCGCAATAAGTATGACGCAATACTGACACATAGATGTGTTCAGGACAGAACCGTCATGAAGCGTGAGATATATCGGACAAATTGGATAATGTATGGAGGAGTTATGAGGACTTCCTGTTTCACCAATAGGTGGCGCTATAAGTATGACGCAATACTGACACATAGATGTGTTCAGGACAGAACCGTCATGAAGCGTGAGATATATCGGACAAATTGGATAATGTATGGAGGAGTTATGAGGACTTCCTGTTTCACCAATAGGTGGCGCTATAAGTATGACGCAATACTGACACATAGATGTGTTCAGGACAGAACCGTCATGAAGCGTGAGATATATCGGACAAATTGGATAATGTATGGAGGAGTTATGAGGACTTCCTGTTTCACCAATAGGTGGCGCTATAAGTATGACGCAATACTGACACATAGATGTGTTCAGGACAGAACCGTCATGAAGCGTGAGATATATCGGACAAATTGGATAATGTATGGAGGAGTTATGAGGACTTCGTGTTTTATGGCGAAATGTCAAACTTTGGCAGGGCGCCACGGCAAGGGTGTTTGGTGAAAACTCAATTTTTTTGATAACTTTTGATCACAAAGGTCTTAAGATGAAGCTGACCCGATATGAAGTTGATCGGATGAAATCTGTAGGAGGAGTTCGTCGAAGTACGAGGCATGGAAATGGTCAAAACAAGGACAAAATGGCACATTAAGAGCAAAATGGCGGACTTCCTGTTGCATGTTGGGTATAGCTCCAAGAGACATTTAAGTGTGGCTCGATGAAATACATATGCCCACCGAATTTCGTTAGCCTACATCAAACTGAAAGGTGGGGCTCGCCATTTTAAACTTTCCAGGGGGCGCTCTTGAGCCGTTTTGCCACGCCCATTTCCGTCACCCATGAATTATCAAATTTTTCACCGGGACTGACGTATCTGGAAAGTTTCATCCGTTTTCATCGATGTTCAGGCCGCCTAAAAGGCATTTGTTTGGAGTAAAGGAGAAGGAGAAGGAGAAGGAGAAGAAGGAGAAGAATAATAATCCTTCGAGTTTCAATAGGGCCTCGCACCGCCAGTGCTCGGGCCCTAATAATCCTTCGAGTTTCAATAGGGCCTCGCACCGCCAGTGCTCGGGCCCTAATAATCCTTCGAGTTTCAATAGGGCCTCGCACAGCCAGTGCTCGGGCCCTAATAATATTTACTTTGGTCCAGTGTGTAAGCATTAGCCTTTCATTATCCGTTGTACCTTATCTTTCATTTAATTTACAAAGTCTATTTGTTAGCCGTTACTTTACTTATAATTTGTACTCTTATTGATAGGGGTGGAGCTCTGTACAAGCCCATTGGGCTTCGTTCCCTCCTTGCACCGTTGTACAATGTGCTAAATTAATAAACTCTAAAACTCTAAACTCTAGTTGCGTACCTAGGACTGGGATGAGGAATTGATTAGTGCAGATAAGTTACTGTAAGGACAAGCGATTACAAGAATCCCAATGTACCTGTACCTGTACTTAATATCCTCTCCTCTGAGTAGATCCGCAGCTGAAATGTTGCACAATAGAAATGTCTGAATATGATATGCGTTGGTCGTTGATTCTGATTCAAGCTATTTTTGTCCCCTCACAAACAGTTTCCCGGGCTGTTCTCTGAGACGTGCAAAAATGTTCTCTCCCAAATATGACGGCTTTGATCCTGTCTTTATAAAGTGTGGTGCTGGTGACTGGCTTCCTGTCTTTATAAAGTGTGGTACTGTAGTAATGACTGGCTTTCTGTCTTTATAAAGTGTGGTGGTGGTGACTGGCTTCCTGTCTTTATAAAGTGTGGTACTGTAGTAATGACTGGCTTCCTGTCTTTATAAAGTGTGGTGGTGACGGCTGGCTTCCTGTCTTTATAAAGTGTGGTGGTGATGACTGGCTTCCTGTCTTTATAAAGTGTGGTGGTGATGACTGGCTTCCTGTCTTTATAAAGTGTGGTGGTGATGACTGCCGTTCTGTCTTTATAAGGTGTGGTGGTGACGTCTGGCATGTTTGTGTTGTGCAGCATCACTCCAATCTTCACGGTGTCCAGCGTGTCGGGGGAGAGTCTGGACCTGCTCAAGGTCTTCTTCAACATCCTGCCCCCACTCAGCAACAGCAAGGAGCAGGAGGACCTCATGCAGCAGCTCACAGAGTTCCAGGTACACGTTCTCTCTATCTCCCTCATTCTCTCTCTATATACTGTACACTATATCATTCTCTCTCATACTCTTTCTCTCTCTCTCTTTATATATGTTACGGTCAATGTGAGAAAACGGGGAATGTGAGCTTTTCCCGGTTATTGCGCACATTCCCCGACCTCGCGGGGAATGTAGGAGAAACATGTGCGTTTCTTGGTTAGTTATTCTCACATCTCCCGCAAGGTCGAGGATTGTGCACATTAACCGGGAAATGCTTACAATTCCCGACCTTGCGGTAGAGGGCTCGTGGGAGGGAGAGGGCTTGGTGGGAGAGGGCTCGTGCGCTTAGAACGAGAGGCGCTTGACATTTTGCCCATGGTTTTCGAATACATAGCATCAATTGCATTAATGGAAACATTAAATTGGGTCTAATTATACATGTGTTGAAAGTTAAGATAATTAGCCTACAAGCCGTGAGGCATTGCAACACAATAAGCAAAACAATCTCACTGTTTCACTCGTCCCACTCATCTGTTTCACTCGCCCCGCACGGCAGGGACAAGAGGAACAATGCACATCTTCTGTTCTCGGCCGTCTTGAATTGAACTGTTACACCACAGAACGAAACTGTTACAACTAATAGGTTAGTAAAGGACATGTACAAGTTGTTTGTCATCAAAAAATGTAATCTCCATCTTTATTAATTTCTGTGTAAATCTGATCAAACCAAAAAGTGTTTCATTCGTCCCGGTCCTCCCCTACAGTTAATAACATTCTGTGGTCTACCTTGAACAGTAATATAGCCTATGCTGCACACAGTGTAAGTAGTATTAGGAGGATAGGCCTACACTGGTGATCAAGTTAACAAACGCAAAAGGAACATTGCAACAACAGGAAGGTGGGAACCTCCAAAGGAACCCTACACGTTAGCTAGCCGAAAGACAGACGAAAAATCTCTCACAGGTGTGCGCCAGTAACGTTAGCCCAACTACCGTGGGTGCCTCTTATGGTGCACGCCATCTGAGGCGTCACATAAGCCCTCTCCCACCACCCGGCTGCACAGAAGTTTTGCATACGGTTGCGCTTCCCTAGATTTACCGCAAGGTCGGGAATTGTAAGCATTTCCCGGTTAATGTGCACAATCTCCGACCGTACGGGAGATGTGAGAAATACTAACCAATTTCTCACATCTCCCGCAAGGTCGGGGAATGTGCACATTACCGGGGAGATGTGAGAAACGCACGTTTCGCCTACATTCCCCGCAAGGTCGGGGAATGTGCGCAATAACCGGGAAAAGCTCACATTCCCCGTTTTCTCACATTGACCGTAACATATATATCTTTCTCTCATTCTCTCTATCTTCCTCATTCACTCTCATTCTCTCTCTATATCTTTCTCTATCTCCCTCTATCAATCAATCAAAGCTTTATTTGTATAGCGCATTTCATACCCAGAGGCAACACAATGCGCTTTACAGAGAACAAGGGAGGTGGGCAGACATCCCACCCCTACATATTCCAGAGGGAAGCAAAAAAAACAGTAATCACCCGGGGGCCAGATAAGTGAGCTGTAAAAATTCTTCCCTGACCCCTCTCAACAAAGCGATCGAGCAAGCTCCTGGAGTATGTTTGTCTACCGGCTAAGAACATTTATAGAGCAATAAATAACATTAAATTACATTTTCAGGGTAAGAGAGGCTAATAACATCATAGGAGAGACATGGCAAACACTGGTGTATGTCTGTGTGTGCGTGAATGTGCCTGGGCCCAGATAGAGGCAGGGGTCAAGGGTAGGATCGGGTTAGGAAAAGGATACGGACCCGGGTTAGGGTGAGGGGAAGGGGATCTGAGCCCAGGACTGGTGTATGTCTGTGTGTGTGTGAGTGTGCCTGGGTCCAGGTAGAGGCAGGGGTCAGGGGTAGGGTGGGGGTAGGAAGAGGATACGGACCCGGGTTAGGGTGAGGGGAAGGGGGTACTGGGCCCAGGCCTAATGCCGGAAGTGGACTGTTGTATGTCTGTGTGTGTGTGTTAACTAATTTGCTACGACATCTGCAGCAGACACAGGGGTATCTATCGGACTCAGGGTGGTCTGCTGGTGACAGTGGGGCATCCACTGGACCTGGTTAGAAGATAGGAGGGAGAGAGAGAGGCACTAGGGAGAGGGGAGGCAGAACAGGGTTAGTAGCACACAGAGCCATATATAGAGCAATACATTACGTCAAATTACATTTTCAGAGCAAGAAAGGCTAAGAGCATCATGGGAGAGGTGTGGCAAACACTGATGTGTGTCTGTGTGCGTGCCTGGGCCCAGATAGAGGCAGGGGTTGGGGTAGGGTGGGGGTAGGAAAAGGATACGGACCCGGGTGAGGGGGAGGGGATCTGAGCCCAGGACTGGTGTATGTCGGTGTGTGTGTGAGCGTGAGTGTGCCTGGGTCCAGGTAGAGGCAGGGGTCAGGGGTAGGGTGGGATAGGAAAAGGATACGGACCCGGGTTAGGGTGAGGGTGAGGGGATCCGAGCCCAGGACTGGTGTATGTCTGTGTGTGTGTGAGCGTGAGTGTAGGTGTGCCTGGGTCCAGTTAGAGGCAGGGGTCGGGGGTAGGGTGGGGGTGGGAAAATTATACCGACCCGGGTTAGGGTGAGGGGAAAGGGAACTGGGCCCAGGTCCAGGCCTAAGCTGGATGTGGACTGGTGTGTGTCTGTGTGTACGTGTGTGTGTGTTAACTAATTTGCTACGACATCTGCAGCAGACACAGGGGTATCTATCGGACTCAAGGTGGTCTGCTGGTGACAGTGGGGCATCCACTGGACCTGGTTAGAAGATAGGAGGGAGAGAGAGAGGCACTAGGGAGAGGGGAGGCAGAACAGGGTTAGTAGCACACAGAGCCATATATAGAGCAATACATTACGTCAAACTACATTTTCAGAGCAAGAAAGGCTAAGAGCATCATGGGAGAGGTGTGGCAAACACTGATGTGTGTCTGTGTGTGTGTGCGTGCATGGGCCCAGATAGAGGCTGGGGTTGGGGTAGGGACGGGGTAGGAAAAGGATACGGACCCGGGTTAGGGTGAGGGGGAGGGGATCTGAGCCCAGGACTGGTGTATGTCGGTGTGTGTGTGAGTGTGAGTGTGCCTGGGTCCAGGTAGAGGCAGGGGTCAGGGGTAGGGTGGGATGGGAAAAGGATACGGACCCGGGTTAGGGTGAGGGGATCCGAGCCCAGGACTGGTGTATGTCTGTGTGTGTGTGAGCGTGAGTGTAGGTGTGCCTGGGTCCAGTTAGAGGCAGGGGTCGGGGGTAGGGTGGGGGTGGGAGAAGGATACGGACCCGGGTTAGGGTGAGGGGAAAGGGAACTGGGCCCAGGTCCAGGCCTAAGCTGGATGTGGACTGGTGTGTGTCTGTGTGTACGTGTGTGTGTTAACTAAGTACTACAACATCCACAGCTGACACGGGGGTATCTATTGTCTGCGGGCGACAGTGGGGCATCTACTGGACCAATGTATACAGAGGATTCACAGGTAGGTTTGAGGCTGCCTTTCTGTGTCTCAAGTTCCTAGCTAGTGATTGTAGGCTAGGTCGAAAAGGTACGTCTTGAGGTCTCGCTTGAAGACCTCCGTTGTTTCGGCCCTTCTTAGGCACTCCGGTAGGGTGTTCCAGAGGTTGGGGGCATGAAAACTAAAAGCTGCCTCTCCGTGTTTCTTGGTCCTGGCTTTTGGAACTGTTAAAAAATCAGTACCTGAGGATCTGAGTGGTCTGTTGGGCATGTACTTAACAAGCATGTTTGAAATATATTCTGGTGAGTGATTGTGGAGAGATTTATAGACTAGTAATAGTATTTTAAAGTCTATTCTAGAGTTGACTGGTAACCAGTGTAGTGATTTTAAGGCTGGTGTGATGTGTGCCCTTCGTCTAGTCTTAGTGAGGACTCGTGCTGCAGCATTCTGTATAATTTGTAGCTTAGAGATTGCTTTCTTTGGTAGGCCTGATAGTAGAGCATTGCAGTAGTCCAGCCTGCTTGTGATGAAAGAATGCATTAATCTTTCGGTGTCAGCCTGAGAGAGAAAGGGTTGCACCTTGGCAATGTTCCTTAGGTGGTAAAAAGATGTCTTTGTAATATTCTTGATGTGGTTTTCGAAGTTAAGTATGACACCTAGGTTTTTTGCCTGGCAATTGGTGTCAATTTCCAGAGTTTTTAAGTGTGCAGCTAGTTTCTCTCTTTCAGCTTTTTCTCCAATGATCAGTACTTCTGTTTTGTCCTGGTTTAGTTGGAGGAAATTATGTGACATCCGTACATTTATATCTGTAATACACTTGACAAGGCAGTCAACCAAGCTGTAGTTACTGGGTGTTACGGAAATATAGAGTTGGGTATCATCTGCGTAGCTATGGTAGCTAATGTTGTGCCTTCTGATGACACTGCCAAGGGGCAGCATGTACAGGCTGAAGAGTAGAGGTCCTAGGATCGATCCTTGGGGCACCCCACAGGTCATAGGGATCTTTCCTGAGCTATAATCACCAAGGGCGACGAAGAAATCACGACCGGTTAGATAGGTCTTAAGCCAATTTAGGACTGGACCAGAGAGGCCAACCCACTTTTCCAGTCTTTCGATGAGGATTGCATGATCTATAATATCAAAGGCTGCACTCAGGTCCAGGAGGACGAGAACAGAAAGCTCTTTGGAGTCAGCATTAATTCTGAGGTCATTTACAACTTTTACTAATGCCGTCTCTGTGCTATGGTGGGCACGAAAGCCGGACTGGAAAAGGTCAAGGGTACAACTTGTAGCTAGGAAATCATTAATCTGTTTGGAAAATCTTTTTTCCAGAATTTTACTCAAAAAGGGAAGGTTGGAGATTGGTCTAAAATTGCTAAAAACTGAAGTGTCTAAGTTGTTTTTCTTCAGTACGGGTCTCACCAGAGCAGTTTTAAGTATTGGTGGGAAGACACCTGTAGATAGGGAGTCATTAACAATGGATAAATGGATACAGAGTCAAAAATAGTTTTGAAAAAGTCGGTGGGGATGGGATCCAGCAGGCATGTGGAGGTTTTGAGTTTGGATACTACTTTTCTCAGCATTTCTGTGTCAATCAGTGTAAACAGGCTCATATGTCCATTGCATGGAGGGAGAGTGTCTGTGAACGGGATGCATGGCCTTTCCTGAGTGATATTCCTCCTAATATTCATAATCTTATCTCTGAAGTAAGCTGCAAATTCCTCACATTTGGAGGTAGAGAGCAGGTTATCAGGTGTTTTTACGGCAGGGTTTATTAGGCTATCAATTGTTGAGAAGAGCACTCTTGAATTATTTCGGTTGACAGATATACATTTTGAGAAGTGGTCTTTCCTTGCATTTCTTATTGCTTTATTAAAAGCAGAGAGATGTTCTTTGAGAATATTATGGTGGACCTGTAGCTTGGTTTTTCGCCATATACGCTCAGAACTTCTGCAGGTTCTCTTTAGTTGATATGTTTCCTCATTTCGCCATGGAGCTTTATTATTGGTTGTGATCCTTTTCAGTTTAATAGGTGCTACAGAATCCAAGGCTGCCCTTACTCTGGTGTTAAAGGTGGTTGCCAAGTCTTCAATATTTCCTAAGGGCCCCACTTCTGGAGTTGATAAATTAAAAATAAAACTATCGGCTACTGCGGAGGTAAGATAACGTTTCTTGATAAAGTGTTCAGTACTACTTTTGACTTTAGGAACCAATGCAGTGAAGAAGATACAGAAATGGTCGGAGAGGGCGAGGTCACTAATAGAGGAAACAGTGATAGTCAGGCCCTTAGTAATAACTAGATCAAGGGTGTGGCCGCGGTTGTGGGTTGGCTCAGAGATATGTTGGGTAAAATCCATGGAGTTTAGGAGGTTGATAAAGTCCCTAGCTTTCGAGTCCGCCTCAGTGTCTACGTGTATGTTGAAATCTCCAATGATGATAATCTTATCATAATTTGTATGGATGATGGACAGGAGTTCTGAAAATTCTGTAGAGAAGGCAGAGCATTGTTTGGGAGGCCTATACACGGTTACTGCCAGAACTGGGGGCTGGCATTTTAAGACAATAGCGTGGTATTCAAAAGAGGCGAAATCATCAAAGGAGATGGTCCTGCAGCTGAGGGCATCTGTAGCTATGGTGGCTGTTCCTCCACCGTTTTTCCCACTTCTGATAGATTGAAAAAAGCTATAGTTAGGAGGAGAGGCTTCAATGAGGGCTGCTGGTCCATTTATATTTAGCCAGGTTTCAGTTAGGAACATACAGTCTAATTTACGTTCACATATAAGATCATTAATGAGAAAAGTTTTGCTTGGTAGGGACCTGACATTTAGAATCGCCATTGAAATAGCTTCCGGAGAAAAGGGCTGGCTCGCCTGTCTAGTAGGCCTGGATAGTATATTCACTGGAACGGATATCAGGTTTTTTATATTAGATCCACCTGACTGTTTCATTATGGTAATAGGGGTGCGGTGGGAGATAATTCGCTGAATGGCATATTCAGGTGGGCAGAATTTGTTTATAGAAATATAAACGTCGCTATGCCAGGTCTCAGTGAGGGGCAGGGAATCAAGGTCTATGGTGATGGGGCGCTGGTGAGATGGAGCTGGTGTAGCCCTACCCGCGGGTACATGAGGTTTATGTTTGGCAGTAGTGGGGTTGAGACGGGTCGGGCTAACCCCACATCAGACGCTGGAAGATCTCAGCATCAGGTCCATATTCATACTGAGCAGATGGGCACCTGACCTACTAGGATGGAGGCCGTCCTTGGCGAAGAGGTCCAAGCGGTTCAAGAAAGTGGTGAAATTATCTATGAAGGGAAGCTTCAACTGGCAGCAGTAGCCTTTCAGCCAGATGTGGAGCTGACGGATCCTACTATATTTGGCATCACCATACCGGGGGGAGGAGAAAGGGCCAGAGATGATGCAGGTCTTTCCTGATGCCTGAGCAGTGGAGATCAGGGCCTTGAAATCCTCCTTCAGCCGCTCAGACTGCTGGAGCTTGATGTCATTTGTTCCGACATGGATGATAATGGATGAGGCCAGGGGATAATCTGCGAGGAGTGATGGGACAACAGTCCTGATGTCCGAGACCTTAGCTCCTGGGAAGCAGCAGGTCCGGGCTTTCGGGACCACTACATGGCGCACCATGGATGATCCGATGACGAGCACAGATGGGGGGGCGGGATCAGTGGCGGGCCCACTGGGCTTAGGGGACTTCCTTTGCTGCCTCACACCTGAAGGCCAAGTGGTAGAGGGTGGGGGCCGGGGGTCCCCTCGGTGGACTGGGCTATGCTTAGGCCGGGGAGCAGGCTTATTAGCCTGGCTATTATGCCGCTCACTAACTAGTGAGGTGTGGGTGGGCTGCAGAGTATGGGTATGGTACTGAGTAGGGCAGGGTGTGAAATGAGCCTCAGTAGCAGGGAGCCAGGACGAGGAGCTGATGCTAGTATCCTTGGACCTCTTGGATACAGGCTCGGCCAGTAGAGCAAAGCTATTCCTCAGTTGGAGGGTGTCGTCGTCAGAGGGTTGGGAGGGGACCCTGGAGGTTTCCCTTCCTCGTTTCCTCCTAACAGTGGTGCAAGGGGTGGAGCTTAAATGCTTGGGTCCGGCTTCGAGTCTGGGCCAGGATTTCTCACTCAGGGGGAAATCAGAATCCACATTCCCACCCCCGGATGCCGCCGACGGTGGAGCAGTGGGAGGCTGGACGTCGACATCTGGGTTCGGTAGCAGTGAGTCCAGGAGATGTTCGACTTGATGTATAGAGTGTAGAGTAGAGATCCTACCTTCCAACTCTGAGATTTTTTGGCTACGCTGGAGGCAACCCGAGCAGTTTGGGGCGGTAGGGTGTGGAGCCATCGCAAGACTCGTTAAAATAATTTCTGAATTAAAATAAGAGGATAAAACCGCCAATCTATTTGCTAAAAGCGATGCTAGCGGGGAGAGGGAGTGCTATTTACGTAGTAATGCTAACGGGGAGGTAGGGCTACTTACTTAGCCGTGCTAGCAGGGGGAGTGGGGGCTGCTAGCTAGCAGTGCTAGCCGGGAGAGTGGGGCTACTTACCTAGTAGTGCTGGTAATACTCACGCGATTTACTGGGAGCAAGGCACGCGGCCTCCGGTGTGTTGGGTTGGTACTGGAAAGGCAGGGGACGGCTGTCCCCTGTTGGCTAATGGGCTAGCCTAGTCAGGAGCTGGTTAGGGATGGCTAGCCGCGGCTAGCTGCGGCAGCGTAGCTGTTTTGAATTATTGTGTACCGCCAATGTTAGTGCGCGGTTTTTAAACGCGGAGATATGGTATACAAGTGAAGAAAACTGGATAAAACAATACACTTTGGGAGAGCTGGCGAGCGCAGCAAACTTAGACTACAAACTTAGACTACTACTCTCTATATATTTCTCTCTCATTCTCTATCTCTCTCGCTATCATTTATTCTCTCTCACAAGCAAACACAGGTTAGTGTTTTATGTAGGTCAAATTAGGAACACTTTTTTTTATGTTATTCTCCTGTTTAAAGTGGCAATCAAGGATTTTCAAATGAATAAATGTCTGTTTGGCAACTATCTATGGCTGATTGAGGTAACACTAATGATTCAGCGTGTTTCCCATCCTTGAAAGCCTTTCCATTTGCAGCATTGCCAAGTTTTGTGAATCGGTTGTCTGGAGCATCATTCCCTACCAGTATTCATTAGCAGCTCACAGGTTGATGTGATTGGTGCCTTGAGTCTGGTTTTAGAAATGAACTCTGAAAAAAACTGTTTTCTGAATGAATGAACTCCTGCAATTACCGCTTATTGCCAAAAGGTGGGGCCAAAGACAATAAAACTGAAATCGTTGATCCACTTTAAATAAAGAACATGACCAGGTGGATGTCCGTATACAAAACTCCACACTTTCTTAACCGTGGCCATTGTGCCGCTTGTTCCTCCAGGTGGATGAGATCTATACGGTGCCAGACGTGGGAACAGTGGTTGGAGGGACTCTCTACAGGTAAATTGGGAGCATTGCGACAGAATTACCTAGAGAAATTTACCTCGTAAATCTGTCATTTATCACAAAAAAATAGGAATTTCAGATTAGGAATGGGTTTTATTTCTATCTTATGCTTTGACGCACTTCATGTGTTGTATCTTCCTTCACTTCTTTACATCTTTTTTACTTATTTTAATTGTGTTTTATCTTCCATCTTATTTCCGTTTTTATATAAAGCACTCTGTGCATGTAATTACTTTGTTCAAGACTCAAGATCTGTTTATTGCCATGTATATGGTTCACACATACTAGGAATTTGACTAGGGTTTAGGCATACAGTGAGGGAAATAATTATTTGATCCCCTGCTGATATTGTATGTTTGCCCACTAACACAGAAATTATCAGTCTATAATTTTAATGGTAGGTTTATTTTAACAGTGAGAGACAGAATAACAAAAAAAAATCCAGAAAAACACATTTCAAAAAGTTATAAATTGATTTGCATTTGATCGAGTGAGATTTCTGGCTCCCACAGACTGGTTATGTCCATGAGATGCATAGATTAGTCCTCTCCCTTTAAGAGAGTGCTCCTGTAGCAGTTTAGGAGCTTATAGCTATGGAAAACTAACTATTACTAGGTATAATTTATGATTATACCGCAGTTATCACAACTGTGAAGGAGAATTGACTTAATACATTAAATCAACGTATCATGTATGGGGCACCACCCTGTTCTGTACAGAGAAACAGATAACCTTATCAATATATCAATCTCGATCTGAAAGAGGAGTCTTGACTCAAGCAAGTGACCTAGAGACCCGTTGATGGCGCTACAACGATGTGATCAAAGCATTTAATATTTATTGAAGTATACTAATCAATTTTCAAGATAATATGAAAACACACAATTCAATAATAGATTGAAGCACAAATGCGGCAGGATGAAAACAAAGCAGAAGGGAAATGAATAATATCATAAGATTGCAGCCTGTCCTAATCCTCTAAGCTCAAAACAACATAGCACCACAGACCACATCAAACGAGAGCATTTGGACATTGGACCTTACGGTTTGTGTGGCACGCTGTCTCGCGCGGCTGGGCAGCTCTCGTTGGAGTCTCGAAGACCCACATGACCGGCGTTGTTGGATTTGGTGGACAGCGTCGCACGCCGGCTCTTCTTTTCGATGCAGCTTCGCTGTTCGGCTGTTTGGCGAACGTTGGGAGTCGCAGAAACTCAGAATTCAGACTTGGCTCTCAGATTTTACAGAGTACAGTACAGAGTCTATTCCGGCGCTGTTTGGTGTACAGCCAACCGAAATGGTTCAGAAGTAAGTTGCAAAAGTCTCACTGCTCTACTCCCGCTCTTGCCGAGAGTTGGATCCGAGGAACAGTTCATGGATGGTTTGATTTCAGTAGATACTCAGAGCGTCGACTCACAGGTACCTAACAGGCTGTTTCCTTGCAATTCCACAGAGTCAAAGTTACTTGCTTTAATGGCACACGGGATCCGTGATGTTATGGTGGATTGAAACAAGAGAACAACACAAGAGTAACACGAGCTTAAAAAAAATACAAGATAAAGAAAACATGCCATCCCAGGGGATATATACCTGGCTACGGGAAGGGGGCTGGTCTTGTTGAGACCAAGGTGGGTGATTGGCCTCTGTTCCACCAGGAGGGCGTCCCTTCATACCTCCCTCAGTATCAGAGAGAGACTAACCTACAGTTCTATTTTAATCCCTGATTATTCAATCTAATTTACCACACATTGGGAGGACATTAGGAAGGATGGCATATTCATATTCAGTACATTAGCCGTAGCACATAAAGACCAAACATGACATCTTTAATCATACCCACATATCGGATTCACAGATGCACAAAAAATCCGTATCATGATTGAAATAGCAGTTTATATGCATTTTGACTTTCTATGCATTGGTGTTGGTGCTGGAATGTTGAGAGAGAGAGAGAGAGAGGGTGACGCTGACCAGGCCTGGTCGTAAATTGTCACACTCCAGTCCTTCGTTAGAGGGAGAGACCCGTCTTCTTTGAAGTCCTCAACAGGACGTCAGGGACTGTTGACACAAGCACTCTAGAACAAAGGTGGTCAGGGCAGTTTCAGACTTAGTGGCCCTGCTCAAAAAGGGGGGGGGGGGGGGGGGCGGGGCTAGTCGCGGTGCCACAGTCCTCCACCCTGCTGTTTCACAGTCCTCCCTCCTGCCGGGCATGCGCCCCCCCCGCTACACTCATCATCTCAGCTCGTTATCTGTATAAAATACACCTGTCCACAGAAGCAATCAATCAATCAGATTCCGAACTCTCCATTGCCAAGACCAAAGAGCTGTCCAAGGACGTCAGGGACAAGATTGTAGAGCTGCACAAGGCCGGAATGGGCTACTAGACCATCGGCAAGCAGCTTGGTGAGAAGGTGACCAGTTGGAGGTGAACAGTTGGTGCGATTATTCGCAAATGGAAGAACCACAAAATAACTGTCAATCTCGCTCGGTTTGGGGCTCCACGCAAGATCTCGCTTCAATGGAGATCTCTCGTTTCAATGGTCATGAGAACGGTAAGGAATCAGCCCAGAACTACACGGGAGGATCTTGTCATCTTGTGTTGATCTCAAGGCAGCTGGGACCACAGTCACCAAGAAAACAATTGGTAACACACTACGCCGTAATGGACTGAAATCCTGCAGCGCCCGCAAGGTCCCCCTGCTCAAGAAAGCACATGTACAGGCCCGTCTGAAGTTTGCCAATGAACATCTAAATTATTCAGAGGAGGACTGGGTGAAAGTGTTGTGGTCAGATGAGATAAAAATCTAGCTCTTTGGCATCAACTCAACTCGCCGTGTTTGGAGGAAGAGGAATGAATCTTTAGACACGAAATAGCTTCCTCACTTGCTCCAGCACGCATGCGTGCTGGAGCAACGATTGCGCGCTGTACGCATGCGTGCTGGAGCAAGTGGGGAAGCTATTTCGTTTCGAAAGACGTTTCTAAAGATCATATTACAGAGGCATGTGAAAACCATAACAGGCCTACGCTCTATGTAAGCACAACTAGCGATTCATAATGACAGATTGATGAAAACAAATGTTTCGCGGCAGAAAATTGATTTTTAGAAACTGCATTGCACTCAGTGCCCCGACCACCGCCATTACATGGATATACTGGCTCGCGCTGGATTAAAAATTTCTTCTACATGCCTCCGAACTACACCAAAAGTGATCTCGGTGAGTCAAACGTTATAATATGTCGTAAATAAGGTCCAGGTTGTCAAAAACGAGCATTGTCCTTTAAGGTCCTGGAGTGGCCTAGCCAGTACACCGAAATTATAAAATAATAAATTCAGTCTCATGCAGTCTCATGTCACGAAAACTATTTTGGGGGGTTTTGCTAAGGCCAATTCATAAACTAATAGCAAGTAAAGGTGAATATTGAACTATAAAACAGTTATCTGATTGAGCTTTAATGACTTGGAGAGGATCTGCAAAGAGGAGTGGGACAAAATGTGTGCAAACCTGGTGGCCAACTACAAGAAACGTCTGACCTCTGTGATTACCAACAAGGGTGTTGCCACCAAATACTAAGTCATGTTTTGCGAAGGGGTTAAATACTTATTTCAGTCATTGAAATGCAAATCAATTGGTAGCTTTTTTGTGTTGTGTTTTTCTGGACTTTTTTTTTGTTATTCTGTCTCTCACTTAAAATAAACCTTCCACAAAAAATAAAGATATACTGTTGAAAAATAAAGAAAGTGGGAAGCACAATTCAAGTGAACCTGCCACTGTATATACTGTACAGAATGGGGTGTGGGAAGTGTAAGAACAGTGTGTGCAGTTGTAAAGAACGTTGAGCTGCAGTTCTGTATGAAAGGTGCTATATTGTTATTGTTATATTAATATTATTATTATTGTTATCTGTCTTCACAGGGAGAGACCCACATTCCTGTTTTAGTTGAGAGGGAATGTAAAGAAAGAGAAATAATTCTCCTAAAGGCCAATTTATACTTCATTGTACGACTCTTGAAAGTGTCGACAGACAGAAATGACGTCACTGTTGACACTTTTTTTGTGTCGGACAGGGGCGTCTTGCACCTACCAAACTATCTAATGTCGCAGACGCCGTCACTTTGGTCGCACAGCTGTGATTGGATAGCTAGATCGAAGGCACGTTCGTTGCCATGGATCAATCAGCCACGCGTCTGCAAGCTACCGTGGAGGTGATCAGACGCTTCGCTGAAGTATAAATGCTAATGATTTTTTATTTTTTATTTTTTTCTGTCGACAGATATTTGTCGTACGGCACTTGTGACTGAGTATAAATTAAGCACAACTCCATCTAGCAGAAACATGCAGCTGCTGTGTAGAGAGGCTCTGAAGCTCCAGACACTGTGCTCTCAGGCAGGCGGGTCAGGACAACAAACCCAGTTCCTGTAACATGAGCGAACTGTTTTCCTTGTGTCTTCCTGGCGTCAGCGGGGTGTGTAAGGAGGGCGAGCGGCTGGTGGTGGGCCCCACGGATGAAGGTGGCTTCCTGCGTCTGAAGGTGGGCAGCATCCAGAGGAACCGCTCGGCCTGCAGGGTCCTGAGGGCCGGCCAGGCCGCCACACTGGCGCTGGGAAGCTTCGACCGCTCCCTGCTCCGCAAGGTCAGAGGTCAATTACTAACAGTAGTACCCCGTCATTTCTGTGGTTGTTTAAAACACATTCTGTCAGGAACCGTAAAAGGGAGAATTCTGGGAGTAGCTATAACGCTGGAGGTTCTTGGGAATAAAGTGTTATTCCTAGAACTGTAATTTGTTATCCAAAGTAATTTACAATAGTTCCATTTGACATACAGTAGGTAGTCAATGTACTACAACTCGCCAGTGATCAAGAGCATAATCTAGTGCTAAAGCCAAAGTTAGAGAGTAGTAACATATAAATACTATAGGCGCTTAAGAGGGAGAATCATGGTAGTACTTCTTGAAGAGGTGAGTTTTGAGCCTGCGGTGAAAGATGGGCAGCGACTCTGCTGTCCTGACATCAGTGGGCAGTTCATTCCACCACTGCGCGGCCAGGACAGAGAAGAGCTGTGACCATGTCGATTGACCGCAGGGGCCTCGGAGTGACATGGTGATGGCATGTGTTGTGTACTTGGACAGAGCATGGTGATGGTATGTGTTGTGTACTTGGACAGGGCATGGTGATGGTATGTGTTGTGTACTTGGACAGAGCATGGTGATGGTATGTGTTGTGTTGTGTACTTGGACAGGGCATGGTGATGGTATGTGTTGTGTACTTGGACAGGGCATGGTGATGGTATGTGTTGTGTACTTGGATAGGGCATGGTGATGGAATGTGTTGTGTACTTGTTCTGGACAGGGCATGGTGACGGTATGTGTTGTGTTGTGTACTTGTTCAGGACAGGGCATGGTGATGGTATGTGTTGTGTACTTGTTCAGGGCATGGTGATGTTATGTGTTGTGTACTTGTTCAGGACAGGGCATGGTGATGGTATGTGTTGTGTTGTGTACTTGTTCAGGACAGGGCATGGTGATGGTATGTGTTGTGTTGTGTACTTGTTCTGGACAGGGCATGGTGATGGTATGTGTTGTGTTGTGTTGTGTACTTGTTCTGGACAGGGCATGGTGATGGTATGTGTTGTGTTGTGTACTTGTTGTGGGCAGGGCATGGTGATGGTATGTGTTGTGTTGTGTACTTGTTCTGGGCAGGGCATGGTGATGGTCAGCCCCAAGATGAACCCCACCATCTGCTGCCAGTTTGAGGCGGCCATCGTTCTCCTCTTCCACGCCAAGACGTTCCGGTGCGGTTCCCAGGTCACAGTGCACGTGGGGAACGTCAGGCAGACTGCCACTGTGGAGTGCCTGCAGGGGAAGGTCTGTCCCTGGTCGTCTTCTTCTTCTGCATAGTTTTCAGGCAGTATGTTCAGGAACGTTAGCGAACGCCTTTGGGATCGCTAGGCATTAGGCAACGTTAGCTGAACCGTTTTTCAGCACTGAGATGGTCCACAATAAAAAGTGCTTTATAAATATAATAATGAGTTATTATTTATTATTATAGCCTAAATGATGTCTCTGAATGCTGAATCATAGTATATCGCACACTGAAGTTCGATATAGAATCTTAACGTCCATATGCCTTTTTCCAAGTGAATTGATCGGTCAGCGGGCAGTGCTTCATACGTTTTGATCCTTAATCTGGAACTTAACCTGCCCCGGTGCAGGTTAGCTCGGCAGAATAAATTACCGTGTCGATATAGCACGGTGAAAAGTGAACCACCTTCGTGGTACGGATAAACCAGCCTTGAACCTGAAGTTATCGCCTAACCCCGTAATCCTGTTTCATAATACAGGGCCCTGGCATCCATCCTCCTGAGCTAGCTGCTAGCCAACGTCAGAGATTTTATATAGAGAATATTTGCTAATGTCAACTCAGAGCTTCCTCGAGTGTCGCGCGTTGTCTAACCTGACTGAATGAGAGACTACGAAAACATGTTTAAGGCCCGCCCTACTCTGCCTCTGATTGGCTAGAACTCCTTCGTTACCTTGAGTAATGCGATTATACCATTGGTAGTTGGAACTATCCCTTCGCTTTGCTTTAAAACGACGGAAAAATAAAATCCTGCACCAGAATATTCCTGCGCCGGAATTCCGGCACCGTGCCGGAGAACTTTAAGCCCTGAATTCCCCACCCCTGTCATTAGATAATCTTGTCCCTGAATCAAATCCGGCATTTATATAGAATATCACATGCAGATAAAGGCTGCAGCTCACAGATCTTAGTGCTCGAGTACTCAGGGACACAGATCACACATGTATTCCCAGTGTTAATATGAATATCTAATATGACAGATATACAGATGTTATTCACAGTGTTAACTAAGAATATCTACAGTAATATGACAGACATACAGTAGATGATATTCCCAGTGTTAATATTTAATATGACAGATATAGATGGTATTCCCAGTGTTAATATGAATACCTAATATGACTCATATAGATAGTATTCCCAGTGTTAATATGAATATCTAATCTGACAGGCATGGTATTCCCAGTGTTGAAGTCCTTTATAAAGGACTACCAGTCATGTAGTCATGATCTGTTCCCACATAGAGAGTCCCTCTTGTGTAATTCCACCTCAGCCCAGTGTAAAGGTGAGCCCTGAACCCACCTGACCAGTTTTGTTGTGCTCTCCCTGTGTTTGCCACCAGGAGGAGCTCCGTACGGGAGAGAGAGCGGTGGTGTGTTTCCGCTTCATCAAGCACCCGGAGTACCTCAGACTGGGCGCCAAGCTGCTGTTCAGGGAGGGTGTGACCAAGGGCATCGGCCACGTCACCCGCCTCCTGCCCGCCTCCCAGAACCGCGACCAGAACCACCAGCAGAACCAGAAGGACCAATAGGGAGGGGGAGAAGGTGGCGGTGGAGGAAGAGGTGGGGGGATTCGGAGGTGAGGAGAGGAGAGGAGGGAAGAGGAATCCCTGCAATCCTGCCCCCTCCCCCTCCCCTCCTAATAAAGACAGATACCCTGTGCCGGTCCGTAACAACATGGACGTCTTCGGGAGTAGATTTGGCCCTGCGAATCACATACAAGTATTTAAATCTGCGTTTGTTGTACTGTTCCACAGCCAGCGGTCCATGCTCACCCACAGCTCTGCGTCAGCCTGATCCCCGACACGGGATGAATCTTGGAGCGCAGCTGGGACGACCTCCCCTGACTCGCCTTATCCACTCACTCCCATGATCAGTGTCAATGTTAATGCTGGCTGACCCATTTGAGGGCTAAACGGAAAAGAAAGAAGCTTCCCTCCTAATCTGATTCTGGAGCAGATCGCTTTTATTTCTAATCTGCTCCTCAGTTTTTAAACATTGTTATGGAGAACGAGGGCTAAACCGACCTTTTAAAACGCCCAAGGAACTGAACGTTTACAATATTTGCTTACCTAATAAAATTCGAAAGCAAAACATTTCAATTAGATTTGTTTTTAGTTTGACAGTAGTTATACTCTTCAGTTCAAAAGTGTGCCCCCGTTTCTCAGGCTGGAAGCCTAATGCCGGGAGTGAGAGGGACTCATGCTGTCAGTGCAGAAGGTGTGCTTGGTGGACCAGTGCGAGGCTAGCCTGGATCCAGACCTTCCAACCCGCCCGCTCCACCCAACTCCACTGATTCTTGTTCTGGTGTTGCTACATGAAACGGCGTTTTCTCCAAGTAAAAAAAAAAAGATTGGTCCAATGAGCGCTGCGGGGGGACTAACGGTTAGCCAATCAGCGCCAAGGGCGGGACTAACGCCGGTGTCGCTATAATCGAGCGTTGTCAAGCTGTGTGCCCGACCCAAATAGGAGTAATAATGGCTGTCCAATGGCGATTAAAAGTTCCAATTACTTTGAAATCCCAACAGCACTCTGCTTTGAAGGCATTTATTAGAAGGGGAGATGCTTCTTTGCATTTTTGTTTAGACTTAAAATGACGTTAGATTCAGACGGATACGTTGATGTGTAGTGATTGGTTATGGAAAATCTAATCTCCCTCCCCCATCATGGAAATCGGTTCTAGTGGAAGCAACGTCAGACTGAAGATCTCAACGCAGTGTAACGAGTTGACAGTTCTGTCTGATATCAGGCTAACGTCAGGGCATCAGTAACATAATTTACTCCTTAGAAACTGCACTATGATGTAGCAGTTCTGTTACACACAAGAAGAAGAAGGAGCCGTTTCTTCAGCACTTTAACCGTCAGTCATTGCATATGAATGATGCTATTAGACCCGTTTTAATGAAGCATAGCGCGTTGCGACTGTCAGTTGGCTGTCCACCAATTTTGGGGTTGACTTTTTTTTAATTTATTATTGACATTTCAAGTCCACTCATGGCAGCAATAATGTATGCAGTGTGAGAATGACGCTTTTAAAAGTACAACATTCAAAATTGATTTTGAGCTAATTATTTTAAGTGATGCTGTTTTTATGTACCATCTGTAATGCAATTAATTAAATATTAGGTCCATAATATGTTTGGGGACATATTTGCAAACAGAATGTCTTAAACTGAGTTATGATACAATCATTTGGCTTTTCTCTATGTGGAGAAGATAGTTAAGAGAATATCTATAAGGGTCAGTGGCCGCCTTGCACAGCTAACTATGTTTAGACTCTGCATGCCCAACAGTGACTAGACAAATGTAATCCTCAAAATAGAATCCTAAAGCAGTAACTAGTATAATGTTTGAGCTTTGTCTGTTCCCTTGTCTTTTATGAGGTTTTGTGCAATTATAAACAAAAAATTGAATGTACTGTACATAGTAGATATCTATTGTACCATAGCAGTTACAGTTGTTAGTGAAACGTATTGTTCATTTTGGAATACCCTCCGCACGTACCATGACAATGATAAAATCTCTGGATAATCTGTGGAAATGTTCAAGTTATGCAGTCTTGTCTCAAATTTGATCAGAAAACATGTATAGATGACTGGTTGAATGAGACAGGGTTGAAGCCAAAGTCAGTCCTGCACACTTCACAGTATAGCTCATAACCAACGTTTGCAGTTTTAACTTTTTCAGTAAATTAAGTGCTTTGAGAAATTCATACAGTATTATAGTTAAAAAGCATGCAGTTATGTCATGATCCGTTATAGATTTTGATTACATTTCTGTTAAGATGTCTGCAATGTGTTCAAGCTATATATTAATAAACATGTTATATTGTGGATTTTGTTGCATTCTGAATAATTTATTTCCCTGTAAAGATGACACATCTTGAAAAGTGTTTATTGAAGGTGATTTATTTGTTGAGTTAACATATTTGGCTTGATGATCAACAGATCACAACAGTTAGTCAAATCTGTACCATAGTTTTAAAATGTAACTGGATCATTTTGTCAGCAGGATCTTTCTGTGCCAAGTCTGAGAAACGATTCAGTGAAGCTGAGAGAAACCCATCAAGCCTGCATGCGCGCGAACACACACACACCTCTACTAAAAACCTACAGAATAACATTCCTATGCATTCGACCATAAAGTCATGCCATATGGTCAGCCTACATATGATATCAGTGTAATAACCCTTACACCATTGATTGCTTTCTGAGATAACTGATCATAGAACGTGGGTTTCACCATGTATGTAAACGTCACTTTTTGCCATGAAATACAAAAATCTTTACACATCAACCACATCTACAAACCCTTACAAAACAGATGTGCTTAGAAATGGGCCTGAGAGACATCACACTCCACACAGACAAAAAAAAAACTTTTAGAAACTTTTGTTACAAATGTTATGCAGCAAGGACATTCCTGGAGTCGGACTCAAAGAATTGCGTGTGACCCTGTGTATGCACAGGTTGAAATACCAAAGCAATGTTTAGGAAAATAGCATTGTTACTTTGACAATATGCCCAGAAGCCAAATGCTGAAAAAGCAATCTTCATGTGCCCTTTCTACAGGAAACTTATTTTCTTCGTCAAGACGTGTACTCATGCCAGTGTCATTTAGGCCAAGCTCCTCTGGCGTGGCTTGATCCTCAGATACAGCTAAGACAGGAGCAGAACAGATTACCGTTAGTTCTGTTTAATGCTGGACAGATCACTGTTATTAGTACAGTTTACAGTTACTCTGGACTGACAAGGAAAACACATACAGTATCATTGAAATTTAGATACATCATTATGAGAATACATATTTGAGCAACAGGCTTTAAAGTGTTTAATTCCAAAACTATCCATTTCGTCAGTTGACTTTTATGTCTTTCCTGCCTTGTCTCCCCCCTTTCTAAATAAAGTCAAAAGATCTGAAAGGACTATAGAGTATTCAGACTGCTAGAGTATTCACACTGGGCCTACTGTACAGGCATGAAGAAGAAATTTAAAATCCAGCGCGAGCCAGTATATCCATGTAATGGCGGTGGTCGGGGCACTTAGAATGCAGTTTCTAAAAATCTATTTTCTGCCGCGAAACGGTTGTTTTCATCAATCTGTCTTGATGAATCGCTAGTTGTGCTTACATAGAGCATAGGCCTGTTGTGGTTTTCACATGCCATGATCTTTAGAAACGTCTTTCGAAACGAAATAGCTTCCTCACTTGCTCCAGCACACATTCGCACAGCGTGCAATCATTGCTCCAGCACGCTGTGCGCATGCGTGCTGGAGCAAGTGAGGAAGCTATTTCGTGCCTAAAGACGTTTCTAAAGATCATATTACAGAGGCATGTGAAAAACAACACAACAGGCCTATGCTCTATGTAAGCACAACTAGCGATTCATCAAGACAGATTGATGAAAACAACCGTTTCGCGGCAGAAAATAGATTTTTAGAAACTGCATTCTAAGTGCCCCGACCACCGCCATTACATGGATATACTGGCTCGCGCTGGATTTTAAATTTCTTCTACATGCCTCCGAACTACACCAAAGTGATCTCGGTGAGTCAAACGTCTTATAATATGTCGTAAATAAGGTCCAGGTTGTCAAAAACGAGCATTGTCCTTTAACCTCATAGCTCATGATGTAAACTATCATATGCTAGCTTTAGCATTAGCTTAGCCTAGCATGTTAGCATGCTAGCTCACACCTGTTGTCCACGCTACTTTACTTTGACAACTACTCTGCTGCTCCCACGCTGTCACGGTATTGTATTGGCATATCTCAGCTACTGTCTTTGTCAGAACTGTCATAACTGTATCTGACCACGCCTGAAGCTTGGTTATTGTCGTGTATTATATATGCTTATTCTTTGTTAAATAAACTACAGTAAGATAATCTCTCTTTTGAATAATTATTGATCAGTAATATGTGTAAGCTAAGTTTCTGACATCAGTATACATCTCTCCCATTATTTATTTAGATCTTGTTCTGACCTTTAATATCTAGTGTCACTCATAAAAACCATAGACATTTCAAAAATAAAAAAGTTTTTCCTTCTTTTTATTTCTAACCATCCCTCCGCGCCTCCCCTGAATTTCTTTGGGGCCTCCCAGGGGAGGCCCGCCTCACAGTTTGGGAATGCCTGTTCTAGAGTATTGGGCCTGGCCTCCTAAGTTCTAGAGTATTGGGCCTAGTGTCTAACTGCTAGAGTATTGGGCCTAGCTTCTCTGAACTGCTAGAGTTTTGGGCCTAGCCTCCTGTCTAGAGTAGTGATTGTGCTGCCTACCCCGAGCAGGTTCCTGGGGATGTATCCCTCCCGGTCAGTGCAGCGGGCCCACCACCACGCCGTCTCCTCTCGGTTGTCACGCCGCAGCACCGTCAGGCAGTCGCCCTCGCGGAAGGCCAGCTCATCCTCGCTCTCGCCCTTGTAGTCCCACAGGGCATACACCACCCCCCGGTTCATGATGCCCATCTTCTCCTGCACGCCTACGGACGGAGACGAGTACGAACACAGGCTCGTCAAGCACTAGTAAACAATGTACGGTCTGTATAGATTCTTTGTTTCAATGAAGAGTTAAAAGTGGAAATGTTCTGTGCCATGACTCCTCATTCTTCATCATTTTAAATAACATAAAAAGCGAAATGATAAAATGGAAATACAACGCTTGCGCAACCTACTCACAGCCCCAATATATGTAGTTATTTCCAGTTACTTCACATTGACTCCTAAAAACTGTCTTTTTATTCCTTTGTTTTTTATCCTATTTGTTTGTGCCTGAGAACTATATACAAAACATATACTAGAAATGGTGCTCGGAGAGAGACCTCCGCCCATGAATGCATTTTGTGTCTCTCTGTGCAAACAGGACATGTTTGGTATTATTGTATTCATTAGACCGAGAGCTTTATGCCAGTCTAAACCCTGTGTCTCTGTGACCTTCCCATGTCCAGATATGGCCGTTTCAATTCTCCCCATTGACAATGAACAGGGGACATTTTGCACTGCTGTCCAAAAGTCCAAAAAATGAATGCAGGTGAATGACCGGCCATGTTTGGACGACTTGTGGACCCGCCCCGTGATTCGGATCTGCTCCAAAATTTAACGGGTTCTAAGTTTGGCCATGCTACACCCCGCCACCGAAAACATTACCTCTCCACCTGCTGCACGGTCGCTGGGGAAGAAATAACAAAGTCTATAAACTAAAGCTGTACACGAGTGCAATAACTACAGTGTCATTCAGATCAGATAATGAGTATGTCCATAACATGTCCTGTCCAAGAAAAGTCTGGGCACCAAAAACAAACGGTTACTCAGAAACTGCCTAAACAGAGAAGCATGGTTGAGATCGCCATGAGTGCACTGCGGTGCTATGTCTGGAGTGTGGCAGTAACTGAATGGATGATGTAACACGATGATGCCGCCTCAGCACTTGGGGGGGGGGGGGGGGGGCGGGGTGAGGGGGGGTAACAATGGCGTGCGAAAACTCCCGTGGCAGATAATATGGACGCAGGCCGACAGCTATCAGGCCGGGTTACAGATTACAGACAGTCCAGGATTACACCATCTGTTGTTCACTAGCAGGGCAAGCCCCCCTCCTCCCTACCGTGCTCCCCGCTAGCCCCGGGCGGTCTGTCTGCCTGCACCCAGCCATGTGCTACGCTCCTCGTTAGCGCCGCAAACTCAGCAATTTTATTTGCCAGAGATATCATGCTACTCCTGATGATGGAGGGGGGCGGGGGGATACAGTCTGTAGGCCTACATCCTTTTCCTTGTTCGTAGTTGCACCCCTGCGACTGCGCGTCATCTCATCTCCTTCAAGATGTCCAGTCTCTCTGCTCAGAACAAAGTCGGCTTTTGCAGTGAGACCAGCCGTTCCCGGCGAGTGAAACAAGACTGTTGTTGTTGTCCGTGGTGCCGTCACTGACGCCAGGGTCAGGTTTGGCTTCCGGAAGCGCTGGAACTATAGCTGCAGAGAGCGATCCGGTTAACACGGGCGCCGAAAAGGAAACCGGCAGCGCTTCTCAGCGCCTCCGCAGCCCGTCTTAACCCAGCGTGAGGACGCTCAAAAAATAAAATAAATCCATCCATCCATCCATCTTCATCCGCTTATCCGGGGTCGGGTCGCGGAGGCAGCAGCTCCAGCAGGGGGCCCCAGACATCCCTTTCCCTAGCAGCATCAACCAGCTCTGCCTGGGGAATCTTTAGCCGCTCACAGGCCAGTGCGGAGATGTAGTCCCGCCACCTAGTCCTGGGTCTACCCCGCGGCCTCCTCCCAGCCGGACACGCCTGGAACACCTCCCTAGGGAGGCGCCCAGGAGGCATCCTCACTAGATGCCCGAACCACCTCAACTGGCTCCTTTCGACGCAAAGGAGCAGCGGCTCTACTCCGAGTCTCTCCCGGATGACTGAAGTTCTCACCCGATCTCTCAGGGAGACCCCAGCCACCCTCCGGAGAAAACTCATTTCGGCCGCTTGTATCCGTGATCTCGTTCTTTCGGTCATGACCCATCCTTCATGACCATAGGTGAGGGTGGGGACGAAGATAGGCCGGTAGATCGAGAGCTTTGCCTTTTGGCTCAGCTCTCTTTTCGTCACAACAGTGCGGTAAAGCGACTGCAGAACCGCACCAGCTGCTCCGATTCTCCGGCCAAACTCCCTCTCCATGGTTCCCTCACTCGTGAACAAGACTCCCAGATACTTGAACTCCTTCACTTGGGCTAAGGACTCATTTCCTACTCGGAGCGGACAGGCCACCGGTTTTCTGCTGAGAACCATGGCCTTAGATTTAGAAGTGCTGATTCTCATCCCAGCCGCTTCACACTCAGTTGCGAACCTATCCAGAGAGTGCTGGAGGTCGCAGGCAGATGATGCCATTAGGACCACATCATCTGCAAAAAGCAGCGCCGTGATCCCCAGCTCACCGAACTGCAAACCCACCTCCCCACGGCTACGCCTCGATATCCTGTCCATGAAAATCACAAACAGGATTGGTGACAAAGCGCAGCCCTGGCGGAGGCCAACCCCCACCGGAAAGGAAGACGACTTACTGCCAAGGACCCGGACACAGCTCTCGCTCTGGGTGTACAAGGATTGGATGGCCCTAAGTAGGGACCCCCTCACCCCATACTCCCGCATAACCCTCCACAAGACCTCTCGAGGGACCCGGTCGTAAGCCTTCTCCAAGTCCACAAAACACATGCAGACAGGTTGGGCAAACTCCCAAGCCTCCTCCAAGATCCTTGCGAGAGTGAAGAGCTGGTCGGTTGTTCCACGACCAGGACGAAATCCGCATTGTTCCTCTTCGATCTGAGGTTCGACTATCGGCCGGACCCTCCTTTCCAGCACCTTGGAGTAAACTTTCCCTGGGAGGCTGAGTAATGTGATGCCTCTATAATTCGCACACACCCTCTGGTCCCCTTTTTTTAATATTGGGACCACCACCCCAGTCAGCCACTCCTTTGGCACTGACCCAGACTTCCACGCAATGTTAAAGAGGCGTATCAACCAAGACAGCCCCTCTACACCCCCGTGAATAAAATAAATAAAACGGCAAAAACACGACACACAACATAAAAAATGCACAGAAGTAACGGAAAACAGGAGCTGCTGCAAATGCCATGCAAGGTGCCAACCTGCTCATTGGGAGCAATTTAGAGGAACTGGGAGCACTAGGCATAGCCACCCCAGGGAGAAGAGGAGGGGACTGACCGTAGAGGAACTGGGAGCACTGGGAGTAGCCACCCCAGGGAGAAGAGGACGGGACTGACCGTAGAGGAACTGGGAGCACTGGGCGTAGCCGTCCTCCATCTCTTCACATTTGTCGGCCGCCGTCTGCATGTCGCTGTAGGTGGTGGCGAACACCGCCGCCCCCGACTCCACCAGGAACTTACACACCTGCACGTTGTTACAGGAGGCGGCGCAGTGCAGGGGGGTCCTGAAGGACACAGATACAGGAACCAAATTAAGGTTAATCTAATCTAATGAGCGTGATTTAACAAGAGGAAAGATTGAATGAGGGATGGAGGTGAAACAAAGGGTTAGAAGGAGAGCAGAGGAGAGATGGCAAGGTTGAACAGAACGGAAATAAAAATTCATTATATTTATAAAGCACTTTTCACTGAGAGTACTGACAAAAACTGTTTAGCACTAGCTACTGTACATGGTCTCCTCAAATGCACTAGCTAACATTAGCATTACCTCACTTCCTGAACTTAACCCATAATATTTCACTCACCTATAGGGTCCTGTGAATTCATCTAGACAGTTAAATCCACATGAGACTCCAGTGAGACTCAAAATCAACTCACCAGCCATCGCTGTCGGCAGCGTTGACGTTGACACCAAACTGCACCAGGAACTTGACGATCTCTGTGTGGCCGGCGCAAACAGCATTATGCAGAGCCGTGATGCCCTCGTCGTTGGGCAAGCTGGGGTCCTCCACCTGTAGAAGACAGGATAAGATCATTTCCGTTTGTGGTAGGAGCTGAATGTATTTGCCCCCAAGGCATGGTTTAATATCTTTAGATGCATCCTTCCTTCTTGCCTTCTACTATGAAACCACTGATCTGACATGACCCGCGGAGTGAAAGCTATTCAGAAGAGCAAAGACCACTGGTGTCGGATCAGAGATCGGCTCAAGGAAGGCAGAAGGGAAGACGGCCTTTTCAGAGTTTAACTCAGCGCTAGTCTTGGGTCTTTTGTGGGATTCCGCCAAAGGCGTTAAGGTCAGTTTGTGTCCATTGGCAGTCCTGACCCATCCCGTTCATCATACTGGAGCCTGGTAAAGCCTTGCTTAGACAACATCCATATGAAAGGTCATCTGAAGTCGCCTAGCTGCTTGGAACAGCAGGAAGGATTAGGGTTGGATTACGCATTATTGATCTTCACGAGGAAATTACTTTCACCACGATCACAGCTGGCATGTCTTGAGAGGCCGTGACAAACAAACAGAGGAATGAGCTTCGGGTTTTGCGTATCACGTCAAGACCTAAGCTTCAAGTCTACAGTATTGTCCAAAAAGCGTCCGGCTGTTTGAATACAAACGGTAGACTCTAATCTCCTGTCTGGATGTGAATACATTGTTTTCTCTATCCACTCCACCTGTTTGCTAATATCCTCATGTGTAGGAAAAGATGCCAACACAATTTCTACACAGACCCATTCCATGGTCTACGTTCATTAGGGTCCAGGGAGGTTAGGTGCATTGTGGGTACGGTTATTGTCCCCCACCCAATGAAATCGGAGGGAGGCCTATTAAACGGCCTCTGCCTGTGCGTACTCTTCACAAAAATGTACCAGTGCCCACCACTAGGGTTGCTAGTCCATTTTTCATTGTCCCATTGGCAATAGTAGAACCTCAGGGATCCGAAAAGTCCGGTCAACCGAAACTGGACGTTGCCATCACATTGAACATTTTACAGTAAAGTCACCTTTATATTGAAATTCCTTGAAAGAAAGCGACATGAGTTTTGTGAGGCTCGGTTCTCAGTCAGTGCTGTAGAGCAACTTGTGTGTCCTAATTGTAAACCATAAAAGTGTCTTAAATAAAGCTATTCAGAGATTTTGTCAGCGAGCAAGTAGCAGCGGCAGCCTACATTCCATGTTTTCAGTGAGTGAAGTTAAAAAAATTCGAGAAACGATTGGAAACTCAAGACTGCCATGGCATGCGTGTTTTTTACAAGTGTATGTAAATCTTTGACTTTTCTTTTCTCTTTATATTTAAAATATTTGCCATAGTGAAGGAAAGTACACAGTTGTTTGAGTTCCAGTAGTAGTTTGTGGTCCCGTTCACTCACGTCATAGATGACCCTCTGCACCAGGTCGTGCTCCCCTTCCAGAGACGCGTCCAGGAGCAGGGCCAGGGGGTTGAACTGGACCCGCATGCCGTGGTGGCGGCGCTCCGAGCCGTCCTTGCGCAGGTTGCTCCTCTTGCCCTGGGGAGACGGGTCACGGAAGGAGAGACGTCGGCCAGACGGGTCAGCGCGACTTCGGAAAAGTAGTGCAGCCGCAAATGCTAAAGCATTGGTCGGATGTGGGATGTGTTTGAAGGCCTGTGGGTGAGTGGGATGTGGGATGTGTTTGAAGGCCTGTGGGTGAGTGGGATGTGTTTGAAGGCCTGTGGGTGAGTGGGATGTGTTTGAAGGCCTGTGGGTGAGTGGGATGTGGGATGTGTTTGAAGGCCTGTGGGTGAGTGGGATGTGGGATGTGTTTGAAGGCCTGTGGATGAGTGGGATGTGGGATGTGTTTGAAGGCCTGTGGGTGAGGAGGGATAGTTACCGGCGGCAGAGTGACCTGTCCCGTGACTTCAGGAGGCTGCATGCTGAGGGCGTCCTCCCCCAGGTCCTGCTCCCCACAGCTGGGGTAGGGAGGAGGAGGGTAGGGGGGGTACTCATCCAGGTAGGTGTCATGCTGGCCTGGGGCCGGGCCCGGGGGTGGGGGGAGGGGCACCTGTTCCTCTTCCTCCAGCGGCGGGGGCGTGGCGTGGCATGAGGCGGGGTCAGGGATGGGCGAGCGGGGGGGCAGGGGAGGGGGCTTCTGAACCACGTTATCTTCGCTCTCCGTGGGGGGCAGCGCCGGATCACCTGCGGACGTCCCCGCCTCGGCCCCGCCCTCACCAGCCCGGTAGAACGCCGCCGCCTCCACGGTCTCCATGGCGGCCAGCGTGGTCTTCTGGTAGAGCAGCTTCTGGATGTTGGGCCCGGCGGGGCCCTCGGGCTCCGTGATGGAGCTGCGCTTCTTCAGGGGCCGCGGCGCACGGTGCAGCCGGCGGCGCAGGGCCTCCAGGTCGGTGTCGGCGGCAGGGCGGCGGTGGTGGTGGTACGGCGGCTGGGAGATGAAGGGCAGCAGCTTGGTGGGACTGAGGGGGCGGGGGGCGGCGCGCTCCGTCTCCAAAGGCCCCTGCTGGAGGGGGGGCGGCCCATCGCCCGCTGCCGGGATCCCCTGGTCGACCTCACTCTCGGCGTAGACGCCGTCCATGAGCGGACACTGCTGCCCCCCGCTGGTGGGGATGACTGGTTTTCCATACACTGTTGGGAGGGAGTGGGGGGGGGGGCGCCATACTAGTGGTCAATAATACATTTTTACTATTCCAATTTGCTATTATTACTATTTAGTCATCTCGGTGTCATATGTGAATCTCAATCCATATTATTGTGCATATAATAGTAGTAACATTAACTGTACTAGCAGGGTCTGGTAAATGAAAAAAAATGACCAGACAGACAGATTTTTGTGCGTGGCTGTAGGCCAGCGCACCTAGGATAGCGTTTGTCCAGTTATCACTCCCTCCCTCCCTCACTCCCTCCCCGACCTGCATTTCTCTGTTGGCACCACAAGAGGCAGTAGTCCAAGCATACCAAAATAAAGAAGAACACCAAAATCAACCCGCCGATCTCCACTGCACAAGTAGAGAGGCGGTGAAAGCAATGGACTCCCACGCGGGAGATCGGGGTTCAAGACCCCGGTGGGGACGATTTTATGGGACTATACCCCAAACCTCCACATGTTCATCCTTTCAGTCCGACCTTTACCCCTTGCCTTATAGGTCAGATCCTGTCCCAACCCCAAACCATATTCTAACCCCAACCCACACTAGGGACTGGAAGAAGGACACCAAAACCCACCCACTGATCTCCACTGCACAAGTAGAGTAAGTGGTGAAAGCATTGGACTCCCATCCAGGAGACCGGTGGGGTCGCGGTGGGGATGACTTTATGGAACTTTATCCCTTACCTTTGTCCAGAAACCAATTGCAGCAAAATAACTAACGTTACAGGGATAATGAGTGTAACTGCTTTAGCCACTGACCGCTACCATTAATGTTATGGAAGCTGCTGCTAGTTGTTGTGAGCTCATGAGCTTACTGGCTATCCCGCTCTTATTGTGCTGGATTAGCATTGGAAGCATTGGAACTGATGTGTCCAGGCGACAAGATCTATCATAATTTATCAGACATTATTTCATGTAATTTCAATTCACAGCTATTTCAGTGGCGTGACTAGCTTCCATCCTACCAGTCCTGAACAGAAACAAGCCAGCCACGCACATAAGCCAGGCTGGACCTGGCCTGTTTTTTTTTTCCAGCCAATGGCTAGTAAATAGAGTTCCCCACTCAGGCTGTGTTCCTCAGCTCAGGGGGTCTGTCTTTGGCTGTTCCTCACTCACCTCGGGGCTGTGTGCGTGTCAGGGTGCCGGTCCCCGACGGCGGGTAGCCCTTCCCCGGTGTGGCCTGCTGGGTGTACATGGAGTAGATGGACGAGGCCGCCACCGTCTGGGGCTTTGGCAGCAGGGGCGCCGGGGGCTCCGGAGGAGGGGGGTCGGGGGCGAACGGCGGCACGGCGGCCGCCGGCGGTGCCTCCTGCCTGGGGGGCAGCGGCAGGGTGTGACTGTGGACGGGGAGGGGCGGCAGCGGCCGGGGGCGGGGCGCGGCAGGCCTGCCCTTTCCTGGGAAGGTGCCCGTGCTGTAGGGGGGTTTGCTGAAGGCGGGAGGCCCCGGCTGGGATGTCGTTGGTCTGGGCTTGCTGGGCACCGGCGGTGGCATCTTGGGTAGACCTTTCCCAGAGGCCTATGGGTAAGGACATGAGTAACTGTATTGTTTTTAATCATAGACCGATGCGTCACAAGAAGGAAGTATCAAATAGGCAAGTCTGCGTGTCCACCAATGACCTGTATGTAGCTGGACAGCACCAAGCTTACAGCTACTTAAGAGGGCACTAGAGATTAGAGCTTGGCTAGGCTACCGATGTTTTACAGATATGTTAGCACCGAATATTGTGTTTGTACAGACTGGAGTGTTAACTAGCCGAGTTAGGGTAGTTATCTAATGTTAGCTAGTGCTAACGTTTGCTGTCTCTGCAGTCTTGCCAAAAACCAACCGTCCTCAACGTGAGAACAGCCTGTTACAGACAGACATAATTTTGGCTAGCCTTCGCTCTAGCCCAAAAGGGTTTTCAACTTTTTTCAACTGAGAAAAAAAGCCTAGAGCCCGAGGGACTAAAGCGCTTGGAACACAGCTCTCATCAAAAGCACTTGGAACACAGCTCTTATGTCTAGAGCGCCCTCAAGCTCCTTACCCACTGTAAACAATGAGAAAACAGTGTCAGCTCTAAAATACAGCTCGCCGGTGGACCTGCACCCTAACGCCATTTGAACTATACTGTTAAAAAAAAAATTAAGGGAGCACTTAATCATTACAGTATAACACCAAGTCAATTAAACTTCTGGGATATTGATCCGTCCAGATTGTGAATCAATTTCACCTGCTTTGGTGCAAATGAAAGCGACAACATGAGAAGCAACAGCAAGACAACCCCCAAGAAGGAAATGGACAGATTGTTCTCTAGTTTTGCATTTCGCTAGTGTCCTTGTCACTACTGGCAGCATGAGGCGGTACTAAAGAACAAGAGACAAATCTAGAGAACAATCAGTCAGGAAGGATGAGGAGAGAGAAACGGTCTGTGGCCACCACCAAAACCTCCACCATTTCCTTTTTGGGGGGTGCAAAGACAAAGGCTGAGGAACCAGTGCAGTACCTGGGCGTCCCTGTAGAGGTCCTCGCTGCTTCGGTTGTTCCGGGCGGGGATGGGGGGCGGGGCTCCTGACACCGCATGGCCCTTTATCTCACTTATCTCACCGTCTACACAGCGACCACAGAGACACCGCAACAACACACGGTCAGAATTATCACCACACAGTATACCACCACACCCTCAGAATTATCACCACAGTATACCACCACACCCTCAGAATTATCACCACACAGTATACCAACACACCCTCAGAATTATCACCACACAGTCTACCACCACACCATCAGAATTATCACCACACAGTCTACCACCACACCATCAGAATTATCACCACACACTGTACCACAACACCACACCATCAGAATTATTACCATATACCACACCATCAGAATTATCACCATACGGTATATGAGATACATGAAAAATGTTTTTCATAAAAATAAATGTATATTTACATTTTTATATGAATGAGCATGAATGAATTTATTTATGTTTTTCAGGGGCAGCTGTAGCTCAGTTGGTAGAGCGGGTCGTTGAATGGTCAGTAGTTCGAATCCCAGCTCCGACTGTCCACATGTCGAAGTGTCCTTGAGCAAGACACCTTACCCAAAATTGCTCCCAATAAACAGGTTAGCGCCTTGCATGGCAGCTACCACCATTGGTGTGTGAATGTGTTTGTGAATGGGTGAATGAGAGGCCATTGTTAAGAGCTTTGAGTGCCGCTAAGGTGGAAAAGCGCTATATACGTGCAGTCCATGCATATTGACATTATTCTCTAACAATGTATTGGGCTGGGTTTGGCCTCACCTCAAACCACAGTTTTATTTTAATTTTATTTTGTGCCTGATGTTTACACGTTGATCCAAAATGACCCAAATTCTTGATCCATAAAAGGCCAGGTTTACCTGCATCTGGGAGCTGGATGGTGGACATGCGGGGCAGGGTGGAGGCATAGCCTGGGCCTCTGCTGGTCTCACCGGAGCTGCTCCAATCAGAGAGCTTGGACGTCTTGGATGCATGGAAACCTGACCAATCAAGAGGAAGTGGGGAAGAGGGGGGGGGGGGGGGGGTTTATACACCGAGAACCCTTGAGCTTGTTGCTTCACATAAACTGTTCAATAAGCATTAGGCACATAAACACACAAGACTATCATTCATCCACACTGACATCTAATTTTATGTTGTTTTGGCGAAAGTTTCACATTGTTTTGGGGCAGGTTTCATGTTGTTTTGCAGCAGATTTCATGTTGTTTTGGGGAAGGTTTCATGTAGTTTTGGGGCAGGTTTCATGTTGTTTTGCAGCAGGTTTCATGTTGTTTTGGGGCAGGTTTCATGTTGTTTTGGGGCAGGTTTCATGTTGGGGTTTTATTTTCTTGGAGTTATACTGTAACAGCTTCAGTCTTTTCCCCGCCTAAATACTAATTGCATTCACCGGAGGCGGGTTTGAGCGGTCTGGGAGGGGCCTTCATGGAGGAGTCAGGCATGGGTAAAGTAGCTGTGCCGTCCGGGTAGGCCGGCTTGACCAGCAGCTCCTGTCGACCGGGCACCGGGGGTCCCGAGGCCGCGCTGGGGGCCTGGATGTAGGGGCCCACGGCGGCCACTCTGGAGGCACCACACTGCTGGGGGGCCTGGCCGTCCGCGGGGGTCTAGAGAGACGGCAGAAATATACAAGTACATTAATTCATTACATTACAGCATTTGTAATCAATAAAAAAATACAGAATATATACAATAGTTTAACGTAATCCTTTTTACAAATTCAATTTACTGTGATAGCAAATGGAAGCCTCCCAGATTCCAGCTGAGCAGAGCCAGGCGTGGACGGTGGGTGTAGGAGTTAGATAATGTGAGTCTGTGTGTCTGGGGCGGAGCCGGACTCACGGGCAGGTTGTCCCTCTGCTGCAGGGCGGCCTTCTTCTTCCACAGGCGCTGACGGAGCTCCGCCACCCGCCGGTCCACAGCGGCCACCTCCACGCTGCGCCGGTTCAGGCTCTCGCGCTGCTGCTGCAGCTTGGCATTCTGGTCCTGGTTCAGCTTGTTCCTTAGCTGGGGGGAGGGGGCAGAGAGAGAGAGTCAGCTACGGAACCATACTGGGATACTGTATGTTACTATGTTGCTTCCATGTGTCTTCCAAATGGCTTTGTCAGTTTTTCCACAAAAAAATAAAGCTAAAACAGTTATGTTTTTTTTTTTAGAAGAGAGTAGAAGTGAGTCTGACGTTCTACTCATGAGCTTTGAGCTTCGTTTCCTTGGGTAACCGAGTGACAAAATGTCCTTGTGAGTCCCAGGGAGTGGTAGCAAGTGGTTGGTTCAACTCACTCCTCAAAGGAGCGCCAACAGTCCCTCCAAGAGGGACTTCCCCTATGTGGCTTCAAAATCCTGCCCTGAGCGAGCCCTTAACGTGTGTTATTACACAGCTCTAATACTCGATTCTGATTGGACAATGCTGTGTTCTATTGGTGAATTGTTTATCGATAATTCACCGGCAATGAGAAATATTCTCTGCTGTTAAGGGCAACACATGATACTGTACAGTATGTCCATGGGCGACAGTTGAAAGTTGTATGAAAGTTTGAACATTCCGAACAATAACAGTTTGGCTGTTGTAGCCTATGTTCAGTCTCTGAAAACGTCCGTTGCCCAAGCACACAGAACCATTTCACTGGCAAAATAAAAAGTGTAGTCTTATTAGTATTAATGTGGTTGGTAAGTAGCCGTGTAATAAGCGGGATAACGTCTGTCCAGCTGGTCATTATCGAAAAAGAAGAGCCCTTAAGTGCGTTACAAAACCATGGCTTGACCTCGGGGTTCTGAACAGTCAGGCTCTTCTTTTTCGATAATCACCGGCTGGCCGTACGTTATCCCTTACTGAGCACTTGGGTCTTCACTTCCAACTAAACACCACTGTGCCGAAAAACAGGACGCTAAACCTAGATGGTTGACATCCAGCATTTGTGGTCAGCGTGGCCCTCACCTGCAGCTCCTTGTACAGGCGCTCCAGCTCGGCGGTGGGGCCCTGACCGTGGGGGGGGGGCTCTGGCCGGACGCTCCTCAGGGCCTCCAGCTGCTTGCTGAGCTCGTCCACCCTGGAGACGGCCGCCAGCAGCTCCTTCTGCTTCTGCTGGAACAGGCCGTTCATCTGCTCGATCTCCTCCACTGCTCCGCAGTACACACACACACACATACATGCACACGCACATATACATACACACACGCACACACATACACAAACATACATGCATGCATACATACATACATACATACATACATACATACATACACACACACACACACACACACACACACACACACACACACACACACACACAGACACACACATACATACATACATACATACATACATACACACACACACACACACACACACACAGACACACACACACACACACACACACGAATATGAAGCCACGCATGTAAACGCAAACACAGATTCATTTCTAAGGACATACAATAGACAAAGAAATACTGTCCATTCATAGGGTCTCGTCCACAGACGACCTAGTGAGATACAGAGCTACTAGTATCCCCATAGTTTTCTGTGTCCCACCTCAACACAGAGTTCATATCATGCTTAGATTTCAAATAGTGTCAAAACAAAGCTCTCCTAGTTAATATTTCCGTTCACTACCTTGGCAGTGCGAGATTTGCCAATGGGATTAAGAGATTAGAACAGTGTGTGTGTGTGTGTGTGTGTGTGTGTGCATCTGTGTGTGTGTGAACTCTCTCTACCAAACCTTAGCACACAACAATGGATTCATAAAAAGAGATTAGAACGACGTGTGTGTGTGTGTGTGTGTCACCCAGAAACATCGTCCCCCCACAAAGATGTCACCCAGAAACAGTGACCCCCCCATTGTCCCCATCACCAACCATTGATGCTTTCCTCTCCTCCCTCGAGAGCCAACCTCCACTGCCCTTCCCCCCCAACCACCCCTTCCCCCACCCCTCTGAGCCCCCATGCTCCAGCCCCCACCCCTCCCCGTGGCTAACCCATGTAGCAGGCGGGCGGACCTACTAACCTAGTTTTCCGTTGCTGAGGCGTTTCTGCTCCACTTGGCCCCTCAGGGCCCGCACCCTCCGCAGCTTGGCCTCCTGGTTGTGGGCATTGTCTCGGAGCTGCCGCAGACGGTCCTGCTCGCATGCCTGCTGCTGCTGCTGCTTCAGGTACCGGAGACGCTGCTCCTGGTCAATCAATCAATCAATCAATCAACCAATCAACCAATCAACCAATCAACCAATCAACCAATCAATCAATCAATCAATCAATCAACCAATCAAACAGCCAACCAATCAATCAATCAATCAATCAATCAATCGATTCCTCTGTACCTGGAGCAGAGGGACTCTTCTAAAAGCTCTAGACTTTTGTTTGTCGTTTGTTTCTAGATTTACAATATCCCTGTGAAATGTTATTCTAGTTATACTGAGTATCTTTCTTATATTGAATTGTATAAGTGACAGTTTATCTTCTTGTTATGTTATTATAGTTATACCGAGTATTGAATTGTACCAGTGAGTTTGTCTTCTTGTACCAATCTTTTTCAGGTGGTGGCTTTACCTTTTGTACAGGTGTGGTAGTGTAAGGCAAGGCAAGTTTATTTGTATAAACAAATAGTGCGGTAGTGAAATATAATTTACATATTATATAATCTACTGTATATAATCTGTATTTCTAAAATCTATTCCTGTGCTCAGTGAAGTGACCTAATGTTACCTTTGAGGCCAAGAGCTGCTGCTGTGCATTGATCTGCTGCTGTTGCCGTGACGCCATGTCCTGCAGCTCTGATAGGGTAATGTCCATGGGATGGGGGGCCACCTGAGGACCAATCACATCAGAGAGTGTCTCTATAGTAAATTCTATATGTCACACGTTTTATGACAGTTTGCTGTTCAACTTCTGTTTCCAACATGGTTAGATGCTGGTAATTCATACACAAAATGACCAATTAGCCTAATTTATATGTTTAACTACATGTATTTTTAAAATCATTAATCATCATCTGACACAACAACATACCTATCAATTATGTTTGAGGAAAGACCCAAGAGTTTCTGAGATCATATGGTAAATAATGGTAAAAGGTAAATGGACTGCACTGACTAGTGCTTTTATCCAAAGCGCTTTACAATGAAGGCCTCTCATTCACACGCACATTCACACATGGCGGCAGCTGACATGCAAGGTGCTAGCCTGCTCATTGGGAGCGATTTGGAGTTCAGTGTCTTGCCCAAGGACACTTCTGACAGGAGGAGCCGGGATTCGAACTGCTGACTCTATGATCATTGGACGACCTGCGCTACCTCCTGAGCCACAGCCACCTTGCGACATCTCGTCACTTGATCCTGGCAAAAGGGTTCCACTCACCCCGTTCTCCATGCGCTCGTCTCCTGGACCCTTCACTGGGGTTCTTTTGGCTAAGTGCTCCGGTGCTCTGGACTCACCTAAAGTGTTCAATACAAAGTTGACATGGTTACAATGGCTTAGTGTGTGTGTGTGTGTGTTTCTGTGTGCATATCTCACATCCTTTACAGAGTAATATGTATATACAGCATATAAATATAATTATATATAGAGAGATGTCCAGAATAAAGAGTATATACCTGTACATATACAGTAATATACATAGACGTACAAAATATAGAGAGTATATACATACATGTATAAATATACATAGAGATGTACAGAATATCCAATATGGAGTTGTCTTATTAAAGTAGTTCACAGACCATACATTATCTTTAGAGACCATACAGTATCTTCTTAAAGGACAATGCTCGTTTTTGACAACCTGGACCTTATTTACGACATATTATAAGAAGTTTGACTCACCGAGATCACTTTTGTGTAGTTCGGAGGCCTGTAGAAGAAATTTAAAATCCAGCGCGAGCCAGTATATCCATGTAATGGCGGTGATCGGGGCAACGAGAATGCAGTTTCTCAAAATCTATTTTCGGCCGCTAAGCGGTTGTTTTCATCAATCACATTGGATGAATCGACAGTTGAGATTCCTCAAAGCGAGGCATTGTTGTGGTTTTCAAATACGGGGTCTTTAGCCTCTGTAACATGATCTTTACACGCCTTTCCCCACTTGCTCCAGCACGCATGCGCACAGGCCAGCGCGCAGACTGGCTATTCTCCGGCTACACTCGCGGCTCACATTCTCTGCGCTACGATCGGATTGTTGGTGCCTAGAATATTGTGTGCAATATGGCTGAATATTTGTCAGATTTAGAGGATCTAGAAAATGAATTAGAATATGACGGACGTCCATATCGTTTTGAGCCGCGAGTGTAGCCGGAGAATAGCCAGTCTGCGCGCTGGCCTGCGCGCATGCGTGCTGGAGCAAGTGGGGAAAGGCGTGTAAAGATCATATTACAGAGGCTAAAGACCCTGTATTTGAAAACCACAACAATGCCTCGCTTTGAGGAATCTCAACTGTCGATTCATCCAATCTGATTGATGAAAACAACCGTTTAGCGGCCGAAAATAGATTTTGAGAAACTGCATTCTCGTTGCCCCGATCACCGCCATTACATGGATATACTGGCTCGCGCTGGATTTTAAATTTCTTCTACAGGCCTCCGAACTACACAAAAGTGATCTCGGTGAGTCAAACTTTTTATAATATGTCGTAAATAAGGTCCAGGTTGTCAAAAACGAGCATTGTCCTTTAAGGTTCAGAGACCCATACAGTACATTGTGCTGAAATGGCCCACAGAGACCAAGGGGTGTGGCTTGTTCTGAAGGTCTTTCCAAGAGGACATTGCCCCAATATTAAAAGTGGCTCCGCCTACAACAGAGGATACATGGGGGACATCTAACAGGCCTCAACCAACCCTGAGACCATACTTTGGTCTTGCCAGGACCTCATTTGGAGTTTAAGCATAGTAGGGTACTGGAGTGGTTTCTGGAATAACATTCAAGGGACTTCCCAAACAGATACTACAGGTCAGCATTGCTAGTGCAAGGCTATCAATTATTCACTTCCACTATAGCCACTTGCTCAAGAAATTAAGCACATTTGAGAATATACCATTTATTTCTGGATTATCGTTGGCAAAAAATACAGCCAACAAGACCCACAAGTCACGCAGACTTCACTATGAGTTATGCTTGTTGGATTAGGGATGAATAGGCCAAGCCTTAGTAGCAGGTCCACCTAAGCTGCCGTTTGGGGAAGTAAGGTCCAGTCAGCCAGCCAGTAAACTAGACTTCCTGCACACAGTCCCCGTCCTTATGCTACAAACGGACAAGTTACATAATGCTGTTTTGGCAAGGTTGGCAAACGGCTAAAAATACAACGGCTGTTGTATGTAAAAAGCAGTGAGTCTTGGAGGCCTGAAATAACAACTACTTATTTTATGGATGTTGAGGGAAGTTGACCTGAGAGAGGGGAAAATTTTGTTTTCATGTCATACAGGAACTTAGTGTAGTTCCAAGGGAACATCATATCACAATGCTGATCCACTTGGAGAACCTGAACATGATCTACTTGTAAAGAATGATGTGAAACCACATACTCTTCTTCATTGCCATTTTACAGGAAGTATCTGTTGATACCAAAGCACTGCACGCAAAGACTCCAGTTCATTGACCGCTCCTAAACTTAACTAAGACTGCTGTTCACCACCCGCTCCTAAACTAAACTAAGACTGCTGTTCACCAACTGCTCCTCATGGCTAATGAAAATGAGAAGAGGAATTGTGCTTTGCGCTAGGCGTTAACATCATCCTCTGTGTGGTGTTAACATCATCCTCTTTGTGGTGTTAACATCATCCTCTTTGTGGTGTTAACATCATCCTCTTTGTGGTGTTAACATCATCCTCTTTGTGGTGTTAACATCATCCTCTTTGTGTTGTTAACATCCTGACATGCCTCGGGTTATCTGACATGGCGGCGAACAGTAGTTGGCCACATGAGAGACCCTGTCTGAACTTGGGGTCTTGAGAGGACAGCGAGTGCTCGGTACAGCTACAGGGATGTGGGAGTACACGGACAAATAACTCACTGGTTCTCACTCCTGAACGCAGTTAAGAAAAAGTTAAGAATAAATTTCAGATCTCAGAACGCGGCAATGCAGTCGTAGGAAGGCCAAATTGGGCTGAATTTATGAGAAATCCGAGGTGATTGCTTTCACATCTACAGATATCCTAGGCATGAAATAATAAGAATAATAAGAAGAAGAATTAATACGAGAATATTTGTATCATTTCCAATTACGTTTCACATTTATAGTCATGATTCTACAAGGCTATCAATTATTCATTGCCACTATAACCACTTGCTCAAGAAATTAAGCACATTCGAGAACATACCATTTATTTCTAGATTATCGTTGGCAAAAAATACAGCCAACAAGACCCACAAGTCACGCAGACTTCACTATGAGTTATGCTTGTTGGATTAGGGATGAATAGGCCAAGCCTTAGTAGCAGGTCCACCTAAGCCAGGTCCACCAGAAGGCATTGTGGTGTCCTAAAATAAATAAAAGCACTACACAAACACTGCAAACGGCAGTGAATAAATTAATAAGCACTAAACTCAGTCGCTATACTCAGACTTGGCACAACAGCACCTTATATTCCACAGTCGTCAGAATGGAAACATCTACATTTTGTAAATAAACGTGAATATCCATAACTAAAATATATCATATGGGCCTACATAATATAGATAGGGCCTATCAAGATCCACAAGTAGCCTACTCGTGCATTTAGCTGAGCTGTACAATTTAATCTGCTCTTAGCACATCCCATCCCTTTCATGTAGGCTATATATTTTGCATTTTGTTTTAAAATTCCATATACCGTCTTGTTTTCTATTGTTATTTTATTTTTATTTTTTTCACCTTGCTTAAACTTAGTGTGCACGTTATAAGAGCCAGCGGAGACACATCTCACTGCTCATTTTACTGATATGTTGCATTGTCGAATTTGCACTTGAACATCAATCATGTCAATTGGGAACCTCTCAACTTTTTCCGCGCTGTCTGGGGATTCTGTGTGTACACAACCCTGTAGTAAGGAGCTGGCGGGCTGTTTATGTATGCAAATTCAGGTGTACGAGAACGCGCATTCAACTTAAGATGCAATAGCCTAGCATTCCTCATTTGGGGGAGCACAGCTGAGAACACTTTGGCGGTTTAAGAACACATTTCCATGCGTTCATGAATCCGGCGGGGATCTTTCTTAGGGTTGGTCTTCCGAAGTTCGTATGAAGACATTTAAGAAGACACTTAATGTCTAAACACAACAAAATGTTCAGGAATGAGGTCCAATGTTCCCATCAACAGCCACATTCTGCTGCACCGCATCCTCCTGCTAATGGCTCCCCATGGCTCCTGGAGAGGCACCCTGCCATCCTCGTGTCCAGCTCCATCCCACTATGTGTCGCCAGCTGTCCCCATCAAGTCACCAGCCCCCACATCCATTTTTAGGGGTCAAGCACCGAAGGTGCGTAGAACGCTATTGTAACTGTTGGTATTCTTATCATTTTTTCCCTTGCCGCTCTTGAATAACTCTTGAAGTCCTCAACCAAAAATGCTGTAACTCGAAAAAATTTAATTAAAAATCTACAGAATTTGAAGAAAGTTCAAGTACCTATAATTTGGTACAACAACAATCTAGGGACATTAAACTCACTTGACACGAAGAGGGCACTACCATGTTGCACCATGTCGAAGTATTTGCAGATTCGACCATAGGTGGCTCTACAGTCAACGAATCAAAACGCAAATTTCAAAGTGCTGGCATTTCCACGCTGCTAGACAAAAATGTATGAAACCTCGTACACTTGTCATCCTTCATGTGGAACAAATTTGCCATTTTGACCCATGATTGCCATGATGGATTTGGCTGCAGGTTAAAAATTTGGCAAAACCTACAAAATGTTTCTTCTCATAAACCATAAGTCTGATTGGTCTGAAATTTCACAGGTATGTTTAGGGTGCATGTCTCCCTATAGGGTGTTAACGGCTTAGAAATCCAATCCAAGATGGCCGAGAAGCTGGCATTTAATATTTTTATTTTATTTTGTACAACAATAATCTAGGGATATTAAACTCACTGGATACAAAGAAGGCACTACCATGTTGCACCACGTCGAAGCATTTGAAGATTCGACCATAGGTGGACGTTACAGTCAATGAATCAACGAAAATTTCAGTGCTGGCATTTCCATCCCATTAGATGAAAATGTATGAAACCTTATAGACTTATGTCATTGCTCATGGGGAACAAATTTGCCTCAAGGACACATAGTCTCCGCCATAATGGATTTGGCTGCACACTCATTCACCAAACAAACAACAAAAAACTAAACACAAACACTTACCTTACCCTAACAGCACAACAATTGAATTTATTGAAAGCCTCATGGACACATGCACACACGTAGACCAGCAGCGAAATTAATTCACTTGAGGTATTTGTAACAGGCACAACAAAAATGATACTACAAACAATGCCGTAAACCACAAAATGACTTTAACAACAAAGAGAGATTCCACCGATGCGTAGGCTAGGATTACTATGGAAGCTTAATGAATAACGGACAGCAGGTGGGTCGGGGGTATTGTGTTGTAGCCTGACTGTATTCACAGAGGTCCTTGAAGCACACTCTACCTGCCTGCACTTTCATAGTGGCGTGACTCTAGCACTCACATGGTCAGTAGCCTACACGCGCTGGTGGGGGTGCAGGCGGGACGGGAGTACATTATGCACTATGTGCAAAGCCACGCCCATCACACTTTCATTGTATTTTCATTGATGTTATAACTCAAATGTGCTGTAATAGTATGGCCTGTTCATGGGCTTGTTGCTGCGCTCGCTGCACTCATTCGTTGCTGCGTGCGCTCGTTGTTTGCTTGAAGCTTGACCCCGTATAGCCGCTTGCGGCTTTAATTACTCTTGGTTCTGCTTTTTGTCCCCCCACTTCTGCTTAGCGGCTATACCTAGTTTACTCTACATTCTTTGTGAGCCTGTCTGCTAAGTGCTTATTGTGCTTTGCTATATGATCCACTTAAAGTTGCACTGAAACGGACCTTTGAGATCATCTAACTTCCGTAGTTTGACATATTTCCGATGCAAACAAGCTATGAGGGTGGGACATAATGTTTAGAGGAATTTGATTGGAACATTGACAAGTGGACGGGTTTTAAGAACGATGGACAGATTCGATAGAAGGATAGCGTTGATTGACGGGTGGATGTCGTGAGATTGGCCTAAAATCTAAGGTACCTGTTCTCGTCATTGCACGTGACCTACCGAGAAATTATTTATTTTGATATAAGATTACAACAAAAGTAGAATTTTGTAATTTTTTTGGCATACATTGTTGAATAGGTGAACACTATGACGAATTATGTGAACCAAAATGGGACAAAAGGCTTTTTTCCTTTCAGTGCGACTTTAAATATCCTATTATAGACTACAGGGACAGCTAACACATAATGGCCTATCATGTAAGCAACATCTTTGTAACTATTTATCTACTCTACTGATAGTTATGTCTCTCCTATTAAGTATTTAGCCCATGTTTATTGCTAAATGTTCTTAGCCAATAGACAAACATTGTTCAGGAGCTTGCTCGATCGTCTTGTTGAGAGAGGTCAGGGAAGAATTTTTACTGCTCACTTTTTTGTCCCCTGGGTGAAGTGTTTTTGTGCTTCCCTGTGTAGGGGGAGCACCTAAGTCCATCCCCCCATTGTTCTCTCCTCTCTATAAAGCCCATTGTGTTGCCTCTGTGTATGAAATGCGCCATACAAATAAAGTTTGATTTGATCATGGGGGTTTTAATGGTCTCTGTGCTGCTCAGAGCACCTGGCGCGGAGCTACAGTCAGAACTGCTTCACTAAAGCAGACACAGACGGAGCATCAACCCAGATTGATGAGTAGGCCATCTTCTTGGATACCTTGAAATGCATTTCTATTCCCAATCAGATATTCCAGGAAACTGGCTTATAGTGGTACAGTGAAAATATGGTGTACATGTGAAATGGTTGGGATAGTTATGACCAAAGAGCAAATCAGAATGAATCGATTTGCACTGAAAATCTTTCATAAAATAAAAATTACAAAACAGGATAAGAAGTACCCAGCTGAGCGTCCTAAATGTTTGTCAGGTCAGTAACGGAACAGTACATGTCTGTGTTTCATCCACAACATTGTTGTGTTGATGGGAAGCACGGCAGCTACCCATGCAGGTGTCTCCGCGTTCTAGTTACGCTCCACACCAAGACACCATCTCCAGGGCTCGGATAGGTGACAGTGTTTCAGAGAGCGCGTGTGTGTGTGTGCCATGGGTGTGTGTGTGCATGTGTGTGTGCGTGTATGTGTGTGTGTGTGTGTGTGTATGCATGTGTGTGCATTTATGTATGTGTATGTGTGTGTGTGTAGGTGCATGTGCGTGTATGTGTGTGTGTGAGTGTGCATGTGTGTGTGAGTGTGCATGTATGTGTGTGTGTGTGTGTGTGTGTGTGTGTGTGTGTGTGTGTGTAGGTGCATGTGTGTATGCGTGTATGTGTGTGTGTGAGTGTGCATGTGTGTGTCTGTGTTTGTGTGTGCATGCGTGTGTGTGCGTCCTCACCCGTCTCCCGGCTGGGCGCTCTCTCATGGTGCAGCAGGAAGTGAACCTCTGGCCTCTGCTGACCCCAGCGCTGCAGCACCTCCAGCAGCCTCTCACCGTCGCCCACCGGCCGCTCTGACACCCACAGACACAACAAGCATGGCTGCAGCAGCAGGGCTCAGGGTTCAGCAACAACTCTCTCTCTACTGCTCTACACTACTCTCTACTACTCTACTATAGAAGAAATGTTAGTTTTTAACATTAGTGGTGTTTAAAGAAGTGGGTATACTGAGGGTTCATGGATCACCTGACCCTCACCTGACGTGACCCTCACTTGCCCATCAGCAGACCCTCACCTGACCTGAACTGACCCTCACCGCCCCTCACCTGACCCTCGCCACATCTCGGCGAGGTAGCAGTCTCCCTCTCCCGGCTCCTTGCACAGCTCCACCACATCCCGGCACAGCGTCTCCGGCGTCACCGGCACCTCGGTGAAGTGCTGGTCGTTGTTGCTGAGGTACACGGTGAGGAACATCTAGAGCAGACAAACACAACATGGACACGTAACCACAGTGTGGGCCGACACAACATGGACACGTAACCACAGTGTGGGCCGACCGGTATGCCACTGAGAGTTGAAAAAATCAATGACATATGATCTGTAAGTTCAACTGTTGAAATAATTAAGTCTTTCTGCAACTTTCTATGATTTTGGTACTTCTTTATGGATCCTGGAACTTTCAATTTACAATTGCAGTTTATTTGAAAAGGGACAGTGCATATCAATCAACAACAAATGTTAATACGCCAGATATAGCCAGGAGGATAATTTTCATGGGTCCCTGGCCAAGATGTTATAAAAAAGGTCTCCTAAAATGACAATAGTAAACAACAAAACAGCAATAAAAAAGTAAACAATAAGACAACAACAACCACAACAACAAAACTAGGGCTGCGAGCAGCAGTGAGCGGGCCCTCGCACCCCACGCGTGTGGGGGTGTGGCGCCGTTAAAGGGTGTGCTATTTCGGTGTGCAGTACTGAGAGAAACTTCCTGTCACCAGTAGGTGGCGCTCTAAGAGTGACTCAATACCGACGCATAGATGTGTTCAGGACGGTACCTTGATGAAGCGTGAGAAATGTTGAGTAAATCGGATAACGTATGTAGGAGTTATGAGGACTTCCTGTTTCACCAGTAGGTGGCGCTATAAGTGTGACGCAATACTGACACATAGATGTGTTCAGGACAGAACCGTCATGAAGCGTGAGATATATCGGACAAATCCGATAATGTATGGAGGAGTTATGGGGACTTCCTGTTTCACCAATAGGTGGCGCTATAAGTATGACGCAATACTGACACATAGATGTGTTCAGGACAGAACCCTCATGAAGCGTGAGATATATCGGACAAATCGGATGATGTATGGAGGAGTTATGAGGACTTCCTGTTTCACCAATAGGTGGCGCTATAAGTATGACGCAATACTGACACATAGATGTGTTCAGGACAGAACCGTCATGAAGCGTGAGATATATCGGACAAATTGGATAATGTATGGAGGAGTTATGAGGACTTCCTGTTTCACCAATAGGTGGCGCTATACGTATGACGCAATACTGACACATAGATGTGTTCAGGACAGAACCGTCATGAAGCGTGAGCTATATCGGACAAATTGGATAATGTATGGAGGAGTTATGAGGACTTCCTTTTTCACCAATAGGTGGCGCTATAAGTATGACGCAATACTGACACATAGATGTGTTCAGGACAGAACCGTCATGAAGCGTGAGATATATCGGACAAATTGGATAATGTATGTAGGAGTTATGAGGACTTCGTGTTTTATGGCGAAATGTCAAACTTTGGCGGGGCGCCACGGCAAGGGTGTATGGTGAAAACTCAATTTTTTTGATAACTTTTGATGACAAAGGTCTTAAGATGAAGCTGACCGGATATGAAGTTGATCGGATAAAATCTGTAGGAGGAGTTCGTTGAAGTACGAGGCATGGAAATGGTCAAAACAAGGACAAAATGGCACATAAAAAGCAAAATGGCGGACTTCCTGTTGCATGTTGGGTATAGCTCCAAGAGACATTTTAGTGTGGCTCGATGAAATACATATGCCCACCGAATTACGTTCGCCTACATCAAACTGGAAGGTGGGGCTTGCCATTTTAAATTTTCCAGGGGGCGCTCTTGAGCCGTTTTGCCACGCCCATTTCCGTGACCCATGAATTATCAAATTTTTCCCCGGGACTGACGTATCTGCAAAGTTTCATCCGTTTTCATCGATGTTTAGGCCGCCAAAAAGGCATTTGTTTGGGGAGAAGAACAAGAAGAACAAGAAGGTAGAATAATAATAATCCTTCGAGTTTCAATAGGGCCTCGCACCGCCTGTGCTCGGGCCCTAATAATGTCATCACCATCTTTTCGAGCACAGGGAATTCCGCTAGTGCACCCAGTGAACTCGACATCTGGACTGAGACACTCAGAGACAGAATGAGGACAAGTGGAGGATCTAACCCAGAAATGTCCCTGAATATATATGGAGCGAATACCTTTCCAAAAAAGAAAAATGGTGTCTTTCAAACTGAGCCAAGCTGCTTCTCTGAAAGTAGAGAATGCAATGAGGAAGTGGCACTCTCTTGGACACCGGTCTTGGAGAGCGGGTGTGCGCTCTGCAGATGCCGCTGTCCCTTTACACTCTCTCTGAAAAGGTCAACATTCCCATTTCAAATGCAGGAATGTTGATGACAGACCAACAAGGTCCACATCTAGAGGGGACAGCATGGCTCCATTTAGAAGGAGCACTTTTCAGCCTTCTCTGTCTGATACACACAGCTCTGGGACACTGCCCTCTAATGTAAGGCACTGCACTACCCTCGGACTGTTCAAATAAACTCTAGCTAAATAAACTCTAGCTAAACTTCAGCTATTGTGTCTATTTATTTTTTTATTTGTATAATTTTTTATAACTATGTCCTTTTTATGCTCTGTATGATACTACGCTGTTTACTTTTATCTCATCACAGGATGCCTATAACATCTTGGCCAGGGACTAAATCTGGCATGTTGTTGATTGATATGCACGGTCCCTCAAATAAACTGAAACTGAAATTGACCATAAAAATGCTATGAAGTGTGTGAGACAGCTATTTCTTCACACCAGAAACAACGGGCCAATCAATACTCCAATGCCCTCAGATATCAGCATGGGTGGATTGTCAGGTCAGTAATGGAACAGTACATGTCCGTGTTGAATCCACAACATTGTTGTGTTGATGGGAAGCACGGCAGCTACCCATGCAGGTGTCCCCACATTCTAGCTACGCTCCACACCAAGACACCATGGATATAACATGGGTGGATATAATATGGGGATATAACATGGGGATATAGTATGGGTGGATATAACATGGGTGGATATAATATGGGGATATAACATAGGTGGATATAACATAGGGATCTAACAGGGGGATATAACATAGGTGGATATAACATGGGGATATAACATGGGGATATAGTATGGGTGGATCTAACATGGGTGGATATTTCATGGGGATATAACAGCAGAGCAGAGAACAGATGGCACAGCGACGGGGGGTTCAGGTGGGTTGAAGGCTGCAGCGTTGTATCCGCTCCAGTACGGAATACCAAATGTGCCAAAATTAAATAAATAAATAAATATGGCTATGAAATTAATAAAAATGGCTATGCAATAAATCTGGGGAAAAAATAACGAGGTACATACATCTAATAAATAATATTTATCTAAATATAAATATATAAATGAGTCAATAAATTAATTAATAAATAATTACGTTTTTCATAATGCCACATTTATGCCACATTTTATTTCACAATGTCACGTTTCATAATGCATTATACACTGCCAATCCTAATATTCAAATGAATGGGCTGTGGTTATCTCAGACCTCACACCCGATACAGCATGAAATGTGTGCTAGTTTAGCCGAGCTTCAGAATACCCTTCTCCCCTTGGTGGAGAGGAAGAGTTCCGTGGACAAGAGTTTATTTAGGATATGCATCTTATAGCTAGGTTACTACCACCACTAGCTATGTTAGTAAAGACTGTCAAAAAAAAAAGGTACCTCCCTGCTTGGCACTCAGTATCAAGGGTTGGATTGGGGGTGAGTCCCTGCGACATACTAGCGTCATGTCCAGGGGGTGCACTTGTACATCAAGCTGCCTCACGCTACAGAAACAGAATATAGGCTCCTGCCCTATGGACCACTAGGCTCGAGAACCATTGGTTTTCAAGGCTACGTAGGCTACTTACTAGTGAGAGGAAAAGTGGTGATACAGGTAGTGTAGTGAGAGGAACAGTGATGAAATACAGGTAGTGTAATCAGAGGAACAGTGCTGATATACAGGTAGTGTAGTTAAATAGTCCCGTGAGCCACTTGACTCGTGACATTACCTCCTCGTATTTCTAGCGGCTCAGACAACACAGCGTCGATTGGTTGACTGGTCTAAGGATATAAACAGCAAAACGATTTGTGCACATTCATAAACAGTCTACTTAAAATGCTGCTCCTGAATAATTTCTCTCATGTCGGACAAGGTTAAACTTCCTCTTTTCATCTCATCTGCCGTTTAATGCTAAGACCGGCATTCCACCTTCTTTTACGCTTGAAGAATGAACTTCCTCCTCCCTATTAAACAAGACTGAGGATTAAGCCTCCCTAGTCTCTCTCCAGACTCGAACATTATGTTGAATCGCTGCGCTCCGCATACTACATAATACAGTCCGTGCCACTTCGCCGCTCAAGCTGGTTTTCTGAGGGCGTATTGACGGGTCAAAATTGAAAGAGTGACGGATTGTATCAGCAAATGAGTAGTATCGCATAGCCAGACCTATCTCCACACTTCGTTTGCGCTGTGCCAGCGCCGGAGACAGGTCTGGCTCGGGGGGGGGGGGGGGGAAACGCAGTATTTCTTTAAACCAATCACAGTCGCCTTGGGCGGAGCCAGCCCTGGACACAGCGACGGACGGTGCTCTTGCAAAATAGTCTGGATCTAATCCATGGATGTATTAATAGAACTGGATACAGCCACTCCATTCACTGACCGATATCAACAATGAAGCCCTATTGAACCGCGCCATCTTGGCAAATTTGTAGTCATTTGACTATTTCCGGTGACTTTTGTACTTGCGCAGTTGAGCTTTTCTGTCCGACGCGCGTCCACGAAAAAGTTCACCTTTATATGAAATGTAGACGCACGTTCCCGGCTCCCCGCTTTGATTTAGCAATGAAAACCGGCTTGCATATTAACCTGTTTTTGTCAAATATATCCATTGGAGAAATTATTTCTTCATCCAGATATTTTAGTTTTAACAGGTTAAATATAACTGAACATGTTTTGTTTGCTAGTAGATGGTATTCATTCCGTTCGCGATAACGTTATTGCAGCCAGGCTAGATTCCTCCAGGGAGCCAGTGACCAGCGAGTTGAAGAGCTTCACTCCCCGCCAGCAGGAGCTTTGGCCGCGGCTACCGCATCTCGGATAACCCGCTGAGTTCGTGGCTGCTATTTCACATTCGCCCTTGATCAATCGAATCTTATCTCCGTATAAATACACATTAAGCCTATATCGCCTTATTCACCACAAAATATGTTTCAATCTGAGGTTATTTTCATAGATAGATTTTGCCTCATTTTTGATAATTTACTGCCATGCAGGCCGTCTGCGCTGTCCCCAGCACCACCTAAACAGAGGAAGTTTGAAATGTCTAAATATTCCCAAGCATGTATTTCCATTCGTAAATCACATTAGCTGACCTGCCCGGACAACTGCATCTCATCCGATAAACATAGCCTATGAACAATACATCCATGATGGCAAGCCAGAAACGCAGACACAAGTTCAAGTACCACAAATAAAGGTAGCCTATTAATTCTAACATCAACGGGGTCCCGGCTAAGTCTTTTAATACCATCCATCGTCATCTGCTTATCCGGGGTCGGGTCGCGGAGTCAGCAGTTCCAGCAGGGAGCCCCAGACATCCCTTTCCCTAGCAGCATCAACCAGTTCTGCCTGGGGAATCTTTAGCCGTTCATAGGCCAGTGCGGATGTTTAATCAAATGTGTTAATGAAAATGACCACAAAAAAGGAGAGTAGTCGACGCACACCGCTCAAAAAGGGCTTAATACATACAACAAACTGATCAGGCTAATCATTTTTTAATGAAAATGACCACAAGACAACCTCCTGTGCATAGTTGAAATGGTAGTGGGATACGGTGATAAACTGGAGTGATCATTTGACAGCAATTATTAGCCTTTTCCAGGAATGGACAGAAATTGGATATTTATAGAATAACAGTAATTTATTCACATACAATGGAAAGGAGTTGATGTGTAGCATAAAGATGAAACGATACACTGAGTTTGGGTGTTTTCAGTCAACGTTGGCGTTGACCGCTTCTAGCTATCGAATGGCCGACTGGTGTAAGATGGATAGCCTAACGTTAGAGAGATAAATGTAGGCTATGGTTATGTTAATAAAGCTAACAATGATGTTGTAACATGCATGCAGCACTGCAGATCTGAACGATTGATTCATTATTACCATGGATCGGTATTGGGATTGATCAAGGGCGAATGTGAAATAGCAGCCACGAACTCAGCGGGTTATCCGAGATGCGGTAGCCGCGGCCAAAGCTCCTGCTGGCGGGGAGTGAAGCTCTTCAACTCGCCGGTCACTGGCTCCCTGGAGGAATCTAGCCTGGCTGCAATAACGTTATCGCGAACGGAATGAATACCATCTAATAGCAAACAAAACATGTTCAGTTATATTTAACCTGTTAAAACTAAGATGCCTGGATGAAAAAATAATGTCTCCAATGGATATATTTGACAAAAACAGTTTAATATGCAAGCCGGTTTTCATTGCTAAATCAAAGCGGGGAGAGCCGAGAGAGCCGGGAACGTGCGTCTACATTTCACATAAAGGTGAACTTTTTCGTGGACGCGCGTCGGACAGAAAAGCTCAACTGCGCAAGTACAAAAGTCACCGGAAATAGCCAAATGACTACAAATCTAGCCAAGATGGCGCGGTTCAATAGGCCTTCACTTTAGATTTGAATCCTGGGGGCTTGATCTAATCTCAGCCCGAATCTACGGTGGCCGACGCGTGCAAATCACAACGGCAAATCCGGAACACAACGGCAAGTCCAAAAAACACAACCGCAAAGTTCAAACACAACAACAAAGTTAAAAAACACAACAGCAAGTCAGAAAACACAACTGCAAGTCGGAAACACAAATGCAATACAGAATACACAACAGCAAGAGAGAAAACACAATCGCAAATTGGAAACCACGATTGCAACTCCCAAAAACACAACGACAATAACCAGAAATCACATTAGAAATGTGTCAACCGGAAAGGGATTTACTACTTGTTGAATCTGATTGGGCAGCTATAGTGTCAATAACAGTGGGACATGTGCGCGAAGCGAATACTCAAATTAATTTGAAATGATACGTTTAATGACTGGGTTTAAGAATGGAACTATTTTTCTCCCACATGCAGCCTATCTTGCTTCCTGCCAGTCTGTTATCTTGCCTCCTGCCAGGCTGTTGTTATAAATAAGACGTTCTTACCTACTTGCCTGGATAAATAAAGGTTATTGATTGCTGATGAGCTAGCTAGCTAGCTCATTGATGTCATATCAAATATTGGACATTTTTATATATAGCTAGTGACCTGCTTTAGGAGGCTAGTGGCCTCTAAGTAGTTTGCACAAAACAGCTGATCAGACGTTACGATGCACAGGCTCTTGGCTAGTCTATGTGACACGTACCTAGATGGCAATATAATAATATATATACTATATATAATAGCGAAAATAATGAAGATATGTTTTGAGTATATCTGTGGTGGTGATAGGATAACATTAATATACAGAGAGAGGACGAGTAGTTGTTCTGTTGTATATTATTTCAATCAACATTCTCTACAAAATAGATTACATCCTAATTCGTAGCATCATCATTCATTCATTCTTGTCCTAGTGATTTTGACGTTAGCTGGTTGGCTGGAGTAAGGGCCGACTGCTTCATGTTGAAACGCAAAATGTCGCAGCCCAGCAAACACCCCAAGGAGGTTGGTTTGGTGCAACCAGTAGCGCCAGTTGGGTGGAGTGCGCGGTTCACTGCACCCTGGTTACGCACCGTTCCTGTGGGTGGGTGTCTCTCTCAGTGGCACGGCGGCGGACCAGTATCCAGTGCGCATATTGAGAGATACGGGAGCAGCCCAGTCTTTTATACTCTCTGATATTCTGCCTTTCTCTGAAAAGTCTTCCACTGGTTCTAGTGTACTGGTGCAGGACATCGAACTGAGATATGTGTCGGTGCCTCTCCATCTGGTGCACTTCAGTTGTGATAGCCAGTGGAGTGTAAGGTGGCCGTGCGTCCGTCTTTTCCAATAGGTGTAAATGTTCTTGCTCGGTAACGATATTGCTGGTGGCAGGGTTATGCCTATGCTGGAGGTTTTGGAACATATCCCTCTGTTCTACAGCCTGATGTGTTGGCCCAGAGCTAGGTTTCCTGAAGTGTTCCCTGTGAGCGCATGTAGCCTACCCGTGCGCAGGACTGAGTGAGGTAGTTGACTTGGTTGATACCGTGTTCGCGACTGAGTTGTCTGACTCATCAACTGCCCCAGTTCCATCTATGCCCACTTCGCCTACCGCTGACACAAGTGCTCGTAGTCAGAGCATGCTCCAGAGTAAAAACTTGTGTCCGAGCCTACCCAGTTACCTATGACACGCAGTAACCTGATTTCCTTACAGGACAGATGTTGAGTTGGCCAAGTGTTGGGAGGCTGCTCGTGATTTAGACATGGATGATGCTACGAATTAGGATGTAATCTATTTTGTAGATGATCTCTGTTGTATATTGAAATAATATACAACAAAACAACTACTCGTCCTCTCTCTGTATATGAATGTTATCCTATCACCACCACAGATATACTCAAAACATATCTTCATTATTTTCGCTATATTGCCATCTAGGTGTCACATAGACTAGCCAAGAGCCTAGCGCATCGTAACGTCTGATCAGCTGTTTTGTGCAAACTACTTAGAGGCCACTAGCCTACTAAAGCAGGTCACTAGCTATAGATAAAAATGTCCAATATTTGATATGACATCAATGACAATTAGCTAGCTAGCTTAGCAATCAATAACCTGTATTTATCCAGGCAAGTAGTTAAGAACGTCTTATTTAACAGCCTGGCAGGAGGCAAGATAACAGACTGGCAGGAGGCAAGATAGGCTCCTGCATGTGGGAGAAAAATAGTTCCATTCTTAAACCCAGTCATTAAACGTATCATTTCAAATTAATTTGAGTATTCGCTTCGCGCACATGTCCCACTGTTATTGACACTATAGCTGCCCAATCAGATTCAACAAGTAGTAAATCCCTTTCCGGTTGACACATTTCTAATGTGATTTCTGGTTATTGTCGTTGTGTTTTTGGGAGTTGCAATCGTGGTTTCCAATTTGCGATTGTGTTTTCTCTCTTGCTGTTGTGTATTCTGTATTGCATTTGTGTTTCCGACTTGCAGTTGTGTTTTCTGACTTGCTGTTGTGTTTTTTAACTTTGTTGTTGTGTTTGAACTTTGCGGTTGTGTTTTTTGGACTTGCCGTTGTGTTCCGGATTTGCCGTTGTGATTTGCACGCGTCGGCCACCGTACGAATCAGATTAATTTGCGTCGCCAGTCTCGCCACTGATTGGGCAGTGTGACAACGAATGACAAGGTTTACTGCCAAAACCTACATCCGTTGAGACTAGCAAATGAGAGACGCTAGCCCAGGTTAGATGGCTGGGGCATATCTAATGGCGCGTTCCAGGCAACCCGTAACTCATGTTTTTCCTACCTCCTACACGTGAAAATGCTCTGGAATGGCAGTCAAACCCGTAACTTCCCACCCTTGAACTCGTACAGATCTTTTTTTTCTTTTTTTTTTTTTATTCAAAGATGCAGAAATATACAAAGCAATGTATACAAAATATAACAATATATATATATATATATATACATACACATACATACATACATACACATGAACAAAACACAATACACCAGGGGAAAAGCTCATTACATAAAGACCTCAAAAGCATTACGGAGATACAAGGACTTGGAAGCCTTTTTGTTCATGGAGAATTCAATCGAATCAAAGTACAAGGACACTTCTTTTATAAACACAAGAAAAAGTGGAGTTCTTCCAGTGAACTTACATTTGTGAATATGAAATTTAGCAAGGAGAAGAATAAGATTAATAATATAGAATTCACTTTTATAGTTAAAATCTATGACCATGAAGCCAAACAAAACATTTTCAAATAAGAGTGAAAAGTTGCTATAGATATGATCAATTATGTATCTAGAGAGGTCCTTCCACAGCATGTTTGTATGGGGACAATACCAAAACAAATGGAGAACATTTTCTGGTTGATCTTTACAAAACGAACAGTTAATATCAATGTCAGGAACAAATTTACTCAGATAGCAGTTAGTCGGATAATATTTATGAATAATACGGTAAGATACTTCTCTAACCTTATTGGTTAGTAGAAATCTATGCGGGAGAGACCAAACTTCAGACCAGCAAATATCAGAGATATAATTATTCCAGTAAGAGCAAACAGATGGTATCGAAACAGTATCTCTCTGAAATAAGGAGCGAACTGCTCTATTATTCTTAGGAAGCAGTGAAAAACAAATCTTCCCGATGGAAGATAGAGCAGGATTCATAGAAGGAACCTGTACCACAGGAGAGGCTCCTTTTAATAACATTAAAGCACCTGACGGAATAGCTTCAAAAACCATCGCATACTCTCTAGGAGTGACAGGGAACTTAAATTTAATAAGAAATTCTTTATAAGAGAGAAGGAAGCCGTCCGAATTCAAAAGTTGGGAAGTAGGATGTTGTTGTCAAACCAATGTTGAAGGAATAAAGACTTATTCTTAAAAAGGATATCCCTGTTGTTCCAGATACTATACTTATGGGGTGAGAAATTATGTTTGAAGATCATGGACCAAGCTAATAGAACTTGCCTATGAAAGGCAGATAGTTTTGCTGGAATCTTATCAATATTATAGTTACAGCTTAAAGTCCCAGTTAACCAAAATCAGAGATTTGCTTGAAAACACATTCTATGTGTTAGTGATGCATTGCTGATAACATGTAAAAATGGGATGAACCATGTGTAGTACTGAATTGTGAAGTTAGACCAGTTTTGTGTTTTTGACCAGTTTTGATTTCTGGATTTTCTGGGCGGGCTTAAAACGGTACCGGATGACGTAGAGCGGTGTTCTTAGCATATCCCCGCCCTAACACTATATAAAGCTAGAACGGATTTGAATCTTCGGTTCTCCTGCTCAATCTTGAGTCTAGAATTAGCTAGTTTTTCTTAGTTAGCAATGCCTATGCCTTCTGGAAGATGTCAAAGCATGGTTAGCTTTAAACTTTTTATGTTTTAATGACAGTAAAACCGAAGTCATGGTGTTTGGTCCCAGCAATGCCCATGTGTTTCCTCCTGCTGATCTAGGCCCTTTTAAACATTTTGTGAAGCCAACTGCCACTAATTTAGGGGTGACAATTGACTGTGACCTAAAGATGGACAAACAAATTAATGCCGTAGTAGGAAAGAGTTTTTTCCAGCTCAGGAGGCTGTCCAAGGTCAAACCTTTTTTTATCACGCTGTGTTTTTGAACATGTAATACATGCTTTTATGACTTCTCGTCTCGATTACTGCAATGCTTTGTATGTTGGTGTCAGTCAGGCCTCTCTCTCTCGCCTGCAGTTAGTCCAGAGCGCTGCCGCTCGCCTGCTAACTGGTACACGTAAGCAAGAGCACATTACCCCGGTACTGGCTTCGCTCCACTGGCATCCTGTGCGTTTTAGGATTGATTTTAAAATCTTGCTGTTTACTTTTAAGTGCCTAAATGGCTTGGCACCCATCTACCTCTCAGAACTGCTGGAACCCTATGCTCCTTCAAGGTCCCTCAGGTCCTCTGATCAGCTTCTCCTGGTTGTCCCCAAATCCAGGCTGAAGCTCAGGGGGGATCAGGCTTTCGCAGTGGCCGCCCCTAAGCTCTGGAACGAGCTACCCCTGCATGTTAGACAGGCCCCCACTCTGCAGGTGTTTAAATCACGCCTCAAAACTCACTTATATTCTTTGGCGTTTTCCTGACATGGCCTAAGAGACTTGTCCTTTTTTCATGTGACATACTGCGTATGTTTTACTATGTGTTCTTTGTGTATTATTGTTGTTTGACTTGTACAGCACTTTGGTCAACTTTGTTGTTTTTAAATGTGCTCTATAAATAAAATGGTATGGTATGGTATGCATAAAACTAAACGAAAATGCATCCTTCCTGGACGCCAGCAGGAATGGGATGATAAGGTCTCCTTCTTTCAACTCCCGAGTAAAGCTGAAATGAGAAGCAAATGGTTAGCATTTTTGAAGAGCCATGGTGTTACAGAGTCTGTCACCGCTAGCGTCCGCCTCTGCAGCAAACATTTCACTCCCGAAAGCTTCTGCAATTATAATATGAGGCTTTTGGGTTTCACGGACTCACGACTGGTCCTGGTGAATTCGGCGGAGCCAACTATCTCCCTCCCCGGCCTCCATTCTCCTCCTGTCGCATCAACCTTTGGTGCCGACACCGCTGCCTTGTGTGCTTATAGCTAATTAACGTTATAACGTTAGCTAGGTAACGTAAGCAATAGGAAAATACACTGCTACGTTAATCTACAAAATGTGTCTTGACATTTATGTGGTAATGTCAGCTATGATGAATTATATGTAATCTTAGGAGGAATTATAGCTAACATTAGCTATGTAGTTTGTTGCAGATGGGAGTGTGTATATAACCTTAGTCTAGCTAACATAGCTAGCAGCACCGACCAGGCGACCACCCACCAAATAACGATACGGATGATATATTATGACTATAAGCGTTAACTATACAGAAACTGCCTGCCATATTTGTGGCACCGGATGTGCGTATGGGTTCACCGGTATTGGTTACAGTATATTTCTCCAGCGGGAGACCGGGAGGCGGGAGCGAGGGGGATGGTTAGGTAGACCAGCTGCAGCTGGAGAAAGACGCACCCTCTCCCAGTGAAGCGGTGCTCGGAGGCTACTGGCTGAACATTCCAGTTCTGTTGGATATGTTGCGGGAAAGTTGAAGCCGAGTGCTCGTTATTCTCACACATAACATTGCCAACAAGAGTGGATGAGTCTGTCCCGATTATCAACTCCGGTAGTGTACGCTTCTTCACGCTATCAGCGCTGTTCAAGCCAGTGACTAAAAGGTACATTTTAAACAACTTTTTCCATTGATCCCAAGGGACGACAGGATCGCCTGGGAGGGATAGGAATGGGTCCGGAGGTGGCAGGGAGAAAATAGGGACAGACTCATACATTCCTCGTTGCCTGTTTTTGTATTTTGCATCTAAGGGCAGTAACACTGGCGCGTTGGTATAGAGTAGCTACAGTTTTACCTGTGTTGTTTGTCAGGAGGTAGGTTAGGAGGAAGCATCTGTGCGTTTGACTCATTAGACAAGTGTAATTTCAACTCCTCTGTTTTCACAAAGCTGTGCCTTCCTACCACAAAAGAGACGGCGTGCCAGTGTGACAATATGCAGACCAGAGAACGGTACTATTTGACAGGTTCTTCCCTCCACACCCCCTCCCCACGCAATTGGGTGTGGCTTCGGTGCCTTCAGCAGACACGCCCCCACAGTCTCAGACCAGAGAATGCTGCTGATTTTTAACCGATTTTGAAGCCTTATTTTATATACTTAGCGACATTTTTAATCACTCAGATTTGGCTGGGCGGTTAATGACATGTTTTCCTGTTGTGTGTGAAGCTCATAACAAAAATTTGAACTGGGTTAACCTGGACTTTAAAAGAAAATCAATTTCACCGAAACGAGAGAAGATAGAGTGAGGGATGAAGTTCCACAAAGAAGTTGGGTTTTTTCTAAAATGTTTCAGCCAATTAATTTTGAAAGTGTTGTTTAGGGTGCTGAAGTCTAAGAAGTTGAGACCACCGTGGTCATAAGTATTCATAACTACAGATTTTCTGATATAGTGGATTCTGTTCTTCCAAAGGAAATTAAAAAGCAACTGATCAATCGATTTACAGGTTTTGTCGTCTACATGCAGTGACAATGCAGCATAGGTAAGTCTCGAGATGCCTTCAGCCTTTCTCAACAGAGTTCTTCCTTTAAGAGACAGGTCCCTTTGAAGCCATGAGTTTAGTTTTTTTCTAGTTTTTTCTATAATAGGAGAAAAATTTGTAGAGCACCTAGAATGTTGAAGCTTATTTACAGTGATACCTAAATATACAACAGATTCTTTTACAGGTACATTACAAATGTCAGGTAAATTACAGTCCTTTAGAGCCATTAATTCACATTTGTTCAAATTAAGAGAAGCCATTGAAAATACACTAATAATATCAAGAGCATGGGAAACCTGAGAAGCATTCCTTAAAAAGAGAGTTGTATCGTCAGCCAGTTGGCTAATTACAATCTCTCTGTCAGCGATTGTAAGGCCTTCTAAACTGCTTTTTTTAATATGATGGAACAAGAGTTGAGTGACCAAAAGGAAGAGATAGCAGGAAATTGGGCAGCCTTGCCTGACACCACGGTTTACATTAAATCTGGGGGAAGTTCCAGCTGACAATTTAATTGAACAATTACTGTTTGTGTATAGGGTTCTGATAGATCTACAGAAGAAATCGCCAAATCCAAATGTTTTTAAAGAAAGAAAAATGAAATCATGCTCAATGGTATCAAAGGCTTTATAAAAGTCAAGGAAAAGAATAAAGCCTTCATCAGTAACTAAGTCTGAGTAGTCAAGCAAGTCAAGAACTAAACGCACATTATCAGAAATATGTCTATCTTTTAAAAAAACAGACGAGCTTCATCAATAATATAGGATAGAGTAGTTTTCAGGCGACACGCAAGAAGTAAAGCAAGTAATTTATAGTCGTTATTCAGCAGACATATTGGACGCCAATTATCAAGTAATACAATATATTTTCTAGGTTTAGGTATGAGGGTTATCAGGCCTTGAGTCAGAGAAGGGGGGAGAGTCTCATTATTAATACTTTCACTAAACATTTTTAGAAGAAAGGGGGCCAGCTGCTCACTGAACATCTTATAAAATTCAGCACTTAAGCCGTCTACACCAGGGGACTTATTATTCTTAAGAGAGTTGATCGAGATCACGACTTCTTCTAAAGATAGCGGCGTATCACAAAAAACACGATCTTCAGGCTTAACAGCATTAACAGAAGAACAAATAGAATCTAGGAAGGAACAAGCGCTTTCCTTGCAATATTTACTGCTATATAAAGCCTTATAGAAGTCAGCACAGTGAGAGGCAATGTCCTTCTGATCATCTGAGACTACATTGTTAATTTTTAGTTGAGAGATTGAATTTGAGGTGGCGTGAGTTTTTTCTAGTCTAAAGAAGTAGGCCGAGTTCTGTTCCCCCTCCTCTAGCCATATTTGCCTCGATCTAACAAAGGCACCCTCTGCTTTATTCTTGTAGATTAAATCAAGTTCATACTGTAGTTCTAAGAGCTGAGAGCTCTCTTCCATTGATAAATCCTCAGGGGATTTCTGCGTGAGGGAAGCGATCAGAGAAATAACCTCCAACTCGTCAGCTCTTTTAGATCTGGTAAGATCACTACTAAACTTCCTCAAAAATTTACCAATTTCAAATTTCATCAACTCCCAATTAATACAAAATGTATCTTCTATTACAGCTTTTAACCAGAAACGATTAATTAAATTCTTGACTTCTGCTTGTACCATCGCATGATGAAGGAGAGAATTGTTAAGCTTCCAGTAAGATGAATGGGATCGATCAGGGGAAGAAAGAAGAGAGATTTTAAATAGATTGCCTTATGGTCAGTCAAAGGCGTTGGACTAATATCAACGGATATATTGTCATTCAGGCAGCTCGAGACTAACCAGAAATCAATCCTAGATTGACAGGATCTTGACTTATTGCTCCACGTATATGTTTTTTCAAGAGGGAACTTCTCACGCCACACATCTATCAGGCTATATTTCTCCATAAATGTTTTTAGAGTAAGGTTTGGAGAAGAAACTGATTTGGGTGGCCATCTATCAATAAGATTGTTCATAGCAATATTAAAATCACCGCCCAATACAATGCATGAAGAAGGATATTTGTTCATTAACAAAAGGATATGTTCATCTAAAGTGTCAAAGAGGTGGTCATTGTCCGACTTTAAATTGTAACCATAAATATTGACAATAATAAAGAATGCATTGTAAACTTGAATAACCTGACAGAGAAAATGGCCATTTGGGTCAACAATTGAATTAATAATTTTTCCTGAGAACATGTTTTTTAGAATGCAGACACCTGCTGAGCGCTCTGTGCCATGAGAAAACCAGAGGTCATTGCCCCATTGCGACCTCCAGAGCTTAGAATCATTTGCAACTGAATGGGACTCCTGAACAAAACAAAAATCCGTTTTGAACTGCTTGACAAAAAGGAACAAGGCCTTACGTTTAGTGATATCACGCAATCCCCTGTTGTTAATAGAAACTAACGAAATAGACAAGGTTTAACCTTGAAAAATAAAGCTTATGAGTAGGCTACAAGAGTAGGTTAGGAAAGATGAAAGAAAGGGACCAAACACGTCACCTAAGTCAACAATTTGTGAGAATAGAGGGGAGATTGAAATAATATAGGCTATATAGCCTACCATAGTATATAAGATATTGTACACCAAATAAGTCAACGGCCAACGGAGAACAAAGCGGATGAAATAGATGGTCAATTGACTTCAAAAAACAGGGCGCCAAGGTCTATATAGAAAGGGATGTCTAAGCCATGCTTATGTCTCTCAAACGAGAGAGAATAGGACATTTACATCTGCAATTATCAAAAAGAAATAGACATAAGTAGGCAGACATAAATAACATAACTGTGGCTCAAGAAAGAGGGAGTTCTTTTCCCTCGATAAAGGAAAGCAGAGTTCTTGGCAGCAGCCCACACACCACCACGGGCGACACGAGAAGAGAACTGAATAATGATGCTCCGGGAGTGGTTGGGTTTCTTTGGGCCAAGCCGATGCACTGTGTCGATGACGAGCGGCAGCCTGTCCTTCTCCGCGGGCAGAAGAGTCTGGCAGATCCGGATCACTTCTTCGCGCACCTGTTGATTTTCAACATTCTCGGGAACGCCATGCAGCTTGAGATTCCAGCGCCTTGAGTAGCTTTCTAGCTCTGCAACCCGCGACTGAAGCTGGCTGGTTCGTTGTTTCTCTGACTCAACAGTGTCGTCGAGGCAGGTTGTCAAGCGGAGTTGCGTAGCGGTGGATGTCGACAGGACTCTCAATAGACACTTTTATATCTTTAGCCTTGTAGGCATATTTATTTATCAGGCAGAGAGAGATGCGGTGCTGCCGCTCTGATAACAGATAACGTTAATCTACCGGAACAGGTAGAGGAGAGGTAGTCAAGGTGGAGTCAGTGACGTCACGTTCTGGACACACTAGGCTAAATACAACATTGCCCTCTGTAGGTCACAATAAGTAAGAACGCATATTATGTTCTGACATTTAACACCCCCACTCGATCTTTAGCTTATTGTGGTATATATACATGTAATAGAAAAACAATTACAAAAATAATCTCCATCTTTGGCCTTCAATACAAAATAAACAACAAAACCATATTAGCACATACATTGCACTTCATGTGCCAAACAAATATTGAGCAAATTTTTTAAGTTGAAGCTTAGTGGCTGGTTTTGTCATCAAGTCAGCTAGCATGCTGTCAGTAGGACAATACTTCAAACAGATCTTCCCACTATTCACAGTTTCTCGAATGAAGTGGTATTTTATATCAATATGTTTACTTCTTTGGCGGTTAACAGGGTTTCTGGCTAAGGCAATAGCTCCCTGGTTGTCATCATAAACCTTAGTTTGCGCATATTGATATGTATCGATACCTCTGAGTAGCTGTTGCAAATGCATACACTCCTGTATAGCTGACGCTAAGGCCATGTATTCTGCCTCGCAGGTAGACAGTGCAACTGTCGGTTGTTTTCTACTCTTCCATGAAATGAGTGAGCTTCTCTCACTCAGGCTGACACAATACCCTGTGGTGCTACGTCTGTCTGTGACTTCTGATGCCCAGTCAGCATCACTGTGGACTATTAGGCCTAGATCACTTTGGTCATCCTTTTTGAAACATAAACCACGATCAGTTGTACCCTTAAGATACCTGAACACGTGTTTCACAGTGCTCCAATGCTCTTCACTAGGTTCAGCAAAATGCTGGGAAAGTTTACTGACCACAAAACTCAAATCTGGTCTAGTGCACGTAGCCAAATAGATTAAACTTCCCACTGCTTCTCTGTACATTCTTGGATCTTCCATTTTTTCAGCATTTTCTGAGTATTCAAGTTTTGACTCACATGGGGTCTCCCTCACCCTACAATCTTGCATTTGAAATCTGGAGAGGATTTTGTTCACATACTTCTGTTGTGACATTGTGACTTGACCCTCTGACTGGTTAAAATCTATCCCCAGAAAATTGTTCAATCTTCCCAGGTCTTTCATTTTAAACCTCTCAGTGAGCATCCTTTTGACACTTTCCACAACCTCCTCATTGTTAGCAGCAATTATCAGATCATCAACCCATACGATCAGAATCACTTTCTCGTTTTGTTTTTCCCTTGTGTATTGACAGTTATCAGCAGGATTTTGTTCAAAACCGTTTTCAGTGAGATATGCATGTAACAGAGCATTCCAGTTCCTGCCTGACTGCTTTAGACCGTATAGGGACTTCTGTAATTTGCATACTAGTTTTTCTCCTGTCTTTGAGACTTGCTCATAACCCTCAGGTTGTTCTAGATATATCTCATAATCAATTGGTGCATGCAGGTATGCAGTTTTCACATCCATTTGGTGTAAGACTAAATCTTCCTGCACTGCCTTCTGCATGACAACTCTGACAGTTGTCATATCAGCCGTAGGTGAAAACGTTTCTTCGTAATCAATACCTTGTTTTTGGCTGTAGCCTTTGGCAACAAATCTGGCCTTGTATTTGTCTGACCCATCTGCATCACTCTTGAGAGTATAGACCCACCTACCCCCCACTGCCTTTTTGCCTGGTGGTAACTGGGTAATTTTGAAGGCCTCATTCTCTTTTAGTGACTCCATTTCATCATTCATTGCACTTATCCACTGCCGTGACTTAGTTGATCCTATGGCATCCTGGTAATTTTGCGGTATGTCACAAACAGCTCTATAACAAGAGTCTACACATGTTACCAGTCTGTCTGCTGTATCTTCAGTGTCGTAATCCTGCAATCGCACTGGCTTTCTCCTCGTTCTAGACAGGTTCTTTCTAGTCACTTTCTCATTGCTTGGCTGTTCACACTCAGCCTCAGAAACATCACCTTGAACGCTTTGACCTGATGCATTTCCCATACTTTCGACAACATGTTCATCATCGTCATGGACCCTGGGGTACACCTCTCTATCCTGACTTTCAATGTATGACCCATGTGTCTGTGTTTCCTTTTCTGTCTGATTAGCTGTCTTGTTTGTGAATTTCACCAATCTGCACTTTTGGACCTTCTCTGTGTCTGGAAAGTATACAAGATATGCTGGGCTATTCTTGTCGTAGCCCATGAAAAGACCCTGCTCACATCTGGGATCTAACTTCCCTTTTTCTTGTGTGTATGCAAAACACACAGACCCGAATTTGTGAAGTTTGGACATGTTTGGTTTCTTGCCTGTGAGCATCTCATAAGCGGTTTTCTTTGTGCGCCTAGAGTAACACCTGTTTCTTACATAGGCTGCAGTCTGTACAGCATGATTCCACAGCTTGTCTGGCAACTTACTGTCTAACAGCATACACCTGCCCATTTCATAGAGGGTTCTCCAACCTCGCTCTGCTGTACCGTTCTGGTGAGGTGAATAAGGTGCAGATGTTTCATGCTTGATACCATTTTTTGTTAGCAGTGCTTTGAATTCCCTATTTGTATACTCAGTTCCGTTGTCCGAACTGATACATTTCACTTTTCCATAAGGTGCTGAGTCTGCCAAGTATCTCTCTGTGGCCTGTACTGCATCGCTTTTGGATTTTAGAAAATACACTGTCATGGCACCCGAATAGTCGTCTGTACAGGACATTGCATATTTGTGACCTTCTAAACTTGGGGTTTTCATGGGACCGGCTAAATCAGTGTGGACCAGCTGTAAAGGCTCTGTAGCCTTTCTGTCTGCCTCCCTATTTCGTGTCTGGGTGAATTTTCCTTTAGTACAAATTTCACACATCTGTGCTGGCCTGACTGTACGGCCTCTTATTTCCATCCCTTTTACCACACCCAGTAGCTTTTCTACATCTTCATAATTACAGTGGCCTAAGATTTCATGCCAAGTTTGCATGTCGTGGCACACATTGCATTTATCAACATTTTTCACAATGGTTGGTAAATAAAACAGATTTCCACTTTCATGGAAGTCAAACCTGGTGCCGCTTTTGGCGATCATGTGACTGTCCCCCTTTTTGAAAGTCACTGTCGCTCCTCCGTTGGTTGCTCTTGCCACTGAGAAGATGTCGTGTGGATACGTCGGCATATACAGCACATCCTGTAGCTGTGCTCTTTGTTCTCGTCCATCGTTGTCTAGCAGGTAGATCAGCGCCGTTCCTCTGCGTTGTGCCATCCCGCTGCATTTGGTCCCATCCGCCAGCTCGATTGAATGGGTGTCGGGCTGGAATGTGTCATCAAAGCTTTTGAACTTGCCAATATCGTTCACGATGTGAGATGTTGCCCCGGCGTCAACCATGATCCCCTTCTTCTTCACGTTGGCTGATGGCCTCTCGCTGGTTGCATGCTTGGCCATGAAGCACTGATCCTCGTCGTCGATGTCCTCTCGTTTTTCCTCTGCAACCTTTCTGGCTCCGTCTCTTTTTCCCTTTTTCCTGCACAGGGACTCAGCGTGCGTGTTGCTTCTGCAGTGACCACACCACACTTTCTGGGTACACTTGGTTCTGATGTGTCCTTTTTGACCACATTTGTAACACACCACAGCTTCCCCATCCTTCCTGTGTGTCTTGCTGCCTTGATTGCTTTGCTTTGCGCTGGTCTTCATCACACTGTCCGCAGATCCAGTTGTTCTCATCTTCTCAGATTCTTCATAGACTCTTAGTCTTCTCTTGAAGTCTTTGAATGTAACGTTGTCCTCATTCTGTGTAACATGGACAGCCAGTGGCCTGAATGAGTCTGGAAGTCCGTTCAAAACTGTGGCTACAAGCAGCCCATCGCTCATGTTCTCTCCTGCATCACGAAGAGCTGAAATTATATTCTCAACCCTTATGATGTAGTCAGTAACACTTTCATTTCCTTCCATTTGTATTGTGGTCAATGTTGTGTACAGGTTTAGAATCCTGGGCTTGCTTTTTCCAGAGTAATGCTCCCTTAATATTTTTAGGGCTTCCCTCCCATCTTCTGCTGCATCATGCCTTATCAATGACAGGCTCTTATCATCTAGTGCATTCACTAACTGTGCATAACAGTCTGCATTCTTCGCGCTATCTTCAGCTATTGCCTGCCTCCCTTCTCCAGTGGGCGCATTCAAAATAGTGTCTTTTAGCTTCAGAATGTGCAATCGGCTAAGGAATCTTGTCTCCCATAGATCATACTTATCTTCTGACCCATCAAATATGATTTGCTGCGGTGATGTTCCTGCTCCGGCCATTTTCACGTTCCTTCTTTCCGAGTCCACTATTTTCAAAACTTTGGGCGGGCTGCGGCTTGTAGAAACTCCGTGGCGCGTTTTCACTTTTCGCGGGAGTCTCTCGGCGCCGTCTTCTTCCAGTCCCAGCTAGTAGCTTCTCTTGGCTAACAGTTCCTTTTTCTATTACCTTCTTCTTGCTCTAGACTGGCATTGCTGGGCCCATAACCTGTCAAGCGGAGTTGCGTAGCGGTGGATGTCGACAGGACTCTCAATAGACACTTTTATATCTTTAGCCTTGTAGGCATATTTATTTATCAGGCAGAGAGAGATGCGGTGCTGCCGCTCTGATAACAGATAACGTTAATCTACCGGAACAGGTAGAGGAGAGGTAGTCAAGGTGGAGTCAGTGACGTCACGTTCTGGACACACTAGGCTAAATACAACATTGCCCTCTGTAGGTCACAATAAGTAAGAACGCATATTATGTTCTGACATTTAACACAGGTGACTTTAATTTGCACAGCAGCAATCTCTGAGCGCGTGATGGCGATGGCATCCTGAAGATTTGTAATGCGTGCCGCGTTCACTGACCATCTTCTCTAAAGCGTCTGCTCTCGAGTTGATCAGATTTGAGAGAGAACTCACAATGTCCACAGAGTCTGAACGGTCAGGGTATCATCGTATAATTCCTTATTCCATTATAATTTCAAAACGAATAAACGGTAAATCGACCATAATTCAGTTTTTTGTGTCTAAACCAATAATGGAAACACCTCTTCCAAAATGGCCTTTTTTTGGTTCTTGGCTCGTTCCTTTTATCATTATTCCTTTTGGGACTGAAGAATGTGCCCACAGTTGTCTATCGCGGTACCCTACTAACACAGTGGGTTGCAGCAACGTTGCACATAAGTTGTACTTAGGTAAGTTGCAACGTTACCATCAGGCGATGTTGTGACAACGTCCATCTAAGGTCGAAAATAACTTTACCCTCCTAAGTCTAATTAGACTTTTCTACAACGTTGCAGAAACATTGGCAATATGGGTCCCTGCAACGTCATTAAATAACGTTGCAGTGATGTTGGATTAAAGTCCTATTAGGCTAGCATTAGGATTGCAATCGGGCTATCCCGTGACGTCATTGCTTGCTGGTTCACAGTTAAAGTAGGCAGGATTCTTTGCCAAACTGCTCCTGTCTTTTTTATTTTTTATTTTTTTATTTTCGCTTATATCCTTCATATTGTACTGTATGTTGAGGTTAATAACGCATCTTAGAAATGTTATTGATTGTATATTTCCCTGTTTGTTATAAATTTAATGCTTTTTCATTAATTAAAAAAAATTCAAAAGACATGTCGAGAAATCCCATTCATTCTCTCGGCATTATGCAACGCTTCCACTAGGGGGCGATGAGATCACTTTCCCTCCTATAGATGGGTTCGCCGCCTACGTCACAGCAGAGCGAGCACGAGGCCTCTGGGTAAAAAGGCAAACGAACTCGCCACAGTAGCCAGGAGCTCCGTTTCATGTAGCTAATTATGCCTCAAAGCTGCTGTGCTGTGAACTGTACAAACAGAAAAGGACAAGATGATGGCCTCAGATTCTTCAGCATCCCCTTGAGATGTCACCCTTTTCAGAGGAACCGCCGAAAGCTGTGGTTTAAATCCATAAAGAGAGCAGATTGGGGACCAACAAACACTTTTTGTGTGGTGCGCACCTCATCTCTGGTAAGTTATCTAGCTAACGTCACCTCTGGGTTTTTTTCTCATCAAATTACATTGATTTGACTGTTGGTTTAGCTATTTATTTGTTTACTTACCGGTAATAATTTAAGTAAACAGAAGTAACTCATAACCTGCACGCTAAACTAAGTTCAGGAATTGGAAGCCCAATGCTAGCTAGCTAACGTTAGCTAATGCTAGCTAGCACGCTACCTAATGCTAGCTAGCACGCTACCTAGTGCTAGCTAGCTAAGTCAAGGCCCGAACTTGACTAACGTTTAGACAATATTGCAAATAATCCGACAAACTATTGCAAACCTTTTTTCTGTTACTGCTGGCTTTGTGTTCGCCGCGAACATTTGCAGAAACATAAGCGAGCGGTCTGAGCTGGTAGTTTGTTAGTCAACGTTACTCTAAAATGGCCGCTGCACATGTGAATTGTTTGTTTGTTTGACTGCTGAATTTGAGACTCACATTGGGAGCTCGCTCGTGTCAGGCTTTCTAAGGACATAACGAATCTTAGGCTAATATTACATAGGCAACAGTGAAGGCGAAGCCAAGATAATGCTTTATATATTTTCCATTTGTCTGGAAAGTGGGAGACTGAGAACAATGCCACCCACGAGGTAAGCGGGTTACCATGGACAACGTGGTCCATGTAACGTTAGCTCAAAACAAAGATGGAGGCAGCTTTGTTTGCCACATTAGTAATATCGGTGTGTATTGTTGGAGTTTGAGTCAAAAACAGGCGTTCCTGTTAAAACTGAAACTGCATGTTTGTGTTGAAATGAAATGTCTATGCCTACTGCACACTGATAGTTGGACTATTTTTTATTTATTTTGAATACCATTTTACTCATCTTGCAGATTTTCCAAGCTTGTCCCATGTGGGCGAGCGGGGCCCAGGCCCCATGTATAGCACCCCAGCCAGATCATACAGCACCCCAGCCAGACCAGGTAAGAGTGGCATGTACTGCTGTGGTGTCTACCTGTCTTGTCTTTATTTAGTTTCCCTCCAAATGCCAGAAGCCAAAGCCAACACCATAAAGTTTCCTGCTAATCCCTTTAGGTTTTCAGTTAGCTCTGTGATTGGCTTTTTTAGATTGAATACCATTTACTCATCTTGCAGATTTTCCGAGCTCATCCCCTGTGAGCGAAAACCATGCGAGCCCAGGCTTCATGTATAGCACCCCAGCCAGACCAGGTAAGAGTGGCATGTACTGCTGTGGTGTTGTGATGTCTACCTGTTAATGTCTTAATTTATTTTCCTTCAAATGCCAGAAGCCAAAGCATGCTGCCAACACCATACAGTTTCCTGCTAATCCCTTTCCTTTATCCCTTTTGTTTTTCAGTTAGGTCTGTGATGCCGTCACCCAATAAAACGGCTCCAGCACCATTGACTCCATGTACCCCTCTACCTAATCGATGCTGCTCTGCAGATGCTGGTATGGGACTACTTCATGTTGCATGCAGGGATATATTTTGAGTTTCATTTAGTTTTATGTCAATGTACTTATAGCCACATCTGTGTTTATCTAGATTTCCAGAGGTCTGTACATCAGCAGTTCTCAGAGATGCGGGAGCAACTCCGTGAGCTTGCACGGACTGTGAGGGAACTGGCCCAGAGCATGCGGCCTAGGGAGTCTGGAGCCCAGGGAGAAGTGCTGGATGTACTGAACCCTGCCCAAACGGACGAGGAGCTGCAGGTCTGTGAGGCCAGGTTGAAGGACCGGGAACATCAGAGGAAGATGGTGAGTGTCTGCAGGGCAGAACTTTGTCTTATTTTTGCAGTGCAGGGAAGGGTACAGTAAATGACTGTCTTTGTTTTGCAGACACAATACCTAGGTGCCATTGGTGGCAGAGACTTGGCGGACACAGTCCGGCGGGTGCTGTCAGCTGTAGCCACACATGCGGTGTGGAGCGCCTACAGTGTGCGCGGGAAGAAGGGGAAGAAGCCACTGAAGAGTATGACACTCTTCAATGTTCTAACACGTAAGAAATGGTTCATATTTTGAATATTTTTTAATACATCTTCTTTGTTCCATGACCGATGTGAATTGACACCATTACCTTTCTTGATAACTTAAAGGTGCAGTGATGGTCTCCATGCCAAAGGCTACGATGGCGGAGGTGGCCGCCCAGCTGCAGGAGACATTGAAACATGCCCCTGCTAAATGCAGAAGGGTAAGTGATGTCTTTTTTTTTGGTTTCTCCTACCCAGTGACACTGCATGGTTCCAAAGATTGTGTACCACTTTTTTGTGCATTTATGTGCGTTGTGTATTTACGGCCATTTCATTGTGTCTTGGGTATCTGCAGAAGTCCGCCTGAGCACAGCCCATCCAAGAACAGTCCATCTGAGCACTCCCCAGCATTCTGATGAGGAAGACTTCCCTTTCTAGCTGCAAAATAACTTTTTTTTGTAAATAACTGTTTTTGTATTATTTTGTTTTAAATCCTTTTTGTTTTTAAACTTGTTTATCATGTTGCAGGCCAGACATTGTGTACTTTTTTTAATAAAATAAATTGTTCTTGACTGAATGGTGTTGTGTCATAACTTTTGTACCATAATTTTGCTTGCTGCATTGACTATGACATTAATAGGCTCTTTGCACAAGCTCCACTACTTCCTGACACTCTACAGGCGTATTTCTTTCCTGTCCTATACTAGTGGATGGAAGTGATTGATCAGGTGTGCTGCACACCGGATTCATCGCTATTGCTATCCAATAGTATAGGACGGTAAAGAAATATGCCTGTAGAGTTTCAGGAAGTAGTGGAGCTTGTGCAAGGAGCTGATTTGTTTTGTAATGCAAATTATATATGTAGCCAACGGAAGTGTAGACCACGTTGCAGCAACGTAACAAAGTAATATATAAACGTGTATACAACGTTGCAGCAACATATATCGAAATCATCCCGGAAATCACAACGTTGTGTACACATTGCAGGCACGTTGCAGACACGTTGGACCTGCACGTTGCAGCAACTTGTGTGCAGATACCGCGTTTGCGTTGCATGCACGTTTAACTTGACGTTGAGTGGACCATACAAAAGTCTAAATTGCACGTTTCTGCAACATTGCTGCAACCTGATTGTGTTAGTAGGGTATATTCATTATTTGGTTTCAAGCAATGAAATGGATAAATGAAATCACGTGGTCTGTTGGTCACGTGGTCCAGTCTAGCAATAATGGAAAAACCACTTTCAAAATGTGGTTCTCCGTCCGTTCCTTTTATCATTATTCCTTTTGGGACTGAAGAATGTACCCACAGTTATCTATCACTATATTCATTATTTGGTTTCGAACGGTGAAATGAATAAATGGAATCACGTGGTCTGTTGGTCCCGTGGCCCAGTCTAGCTTCACGGGAAGTCAAAAAACGTGTTCAAACATTACAAAATAAAAGTCCATTGCATTGAATGGCCATCTTTCAAGGTTTAATTAACACGCAGGTAGCGTATATATATGTTACGGTCAATGTGAGAAAACGGGGAATGTGAGCTTTTCCCGGTTATTGCGCACATTCGCGGGGAATGTAGGAGAAACATGTGCGTTTCTCACATCTCCCGGGTAATGTGCACATTCCCCGACCTTGCGGGAGATGTGAGAAATTGGTTAGTATTTCTCACATCTCCCGTACGGTCGGAGAATGTGCACATTAACCGGGAAATGCTTACAATTCCCGACCTTGCGGTAAATCTAGGAAAGCGCAACCGTATGCAAAACTTCTGCGCAGCCGGGTGCTTACATGTGCGCAATAACCGGGAAAAGCTCACATTCCCCGTTTTCTCACATTGACCGTAACATATATATATATATATATGTTACGGTCAATGTGAGAAAACGGGGAATGTGAGCTTTTCCCGGTTATTGCGCACATTCCCCGACCTCGCGGGGAATGTAGGAGAAACATGTGCGTTTCTCACATCTCCCGGGTAATGTGCACATTCCCCGACCTTGCGGGAGATGTGAGAAATTGGTTAGTATTTCTCACATCTCCCGCAAGGTCGGGGATTGTGCACATTAACCGGGAAATGCTTACAATTCCCGACCTTGCAATAAATCTAGCAAAGTCCAGCCGTATGCAAAACCTCTGCGCAGCCGGGTGGTGGAAGAGGGCTCGTGCGCTAAGAACGAGAGGCGCTTGACATTTTGCCCATGGTTTTCGAATACATAGCATCAATTGCATTAATGGAAACATTAAATTGGGTCTAATTATACATGTGTTGAAAGTTAAGATAATTAGCCTACAAGCCGCGAGGCTACGCAACACAATAAGCAAAACAATCTCACTGTTTCACTCGTCCCACTCATCTGTTTCACTCGCCCCGCACGGCAGGGACAAGAGAAACCATGCACATCTTCTGTTCTCGGCCGTTGAACAGAAGGATGATTGAATTTGGTCATAACTCTTATTTCACTGAGGGCAAACCTCTCAACTTGCACAAGCTGAGAGTTGTGTTATATCACTCAAAATAACAAAACGGACAGTGATCGGCATTTATTGTGTTTCATGGGGATATTTCTGTTACATATTCAGGATGCTGAGGCACATACTCACATAAAAACATCCATACATAAGTACAGCACGCATTGAAGTAAAACTACATATAGTGTCATCGCTACATGTCACTGTGTCACTGGTCCATTTCACACACAGGTGTCTGGGGAGGATGACAGCGCGACTTATCAAGTTAATTTCCACATATCAGTTTGAGGAAATTTTGCAGCCATGATAGTAACAGATGACAGACCGACACAGTATCGATACCAGCTCTGGCTGATATGGTAAACAACAGTGGTGTAGTGGAGGGTCTTCATGGGGTCTATCCACTTCTTTATCCACAGTATAGGCCTACTCCCTTCTTTAAACACCACTAATGTAAAAACTGTAACATATACCCACTTCTTTACTCAGAGTTTACCCACGTAGGCTATTTAGTCACCACTACACCCCTGCTAAACAGGGACTTCTGCTGGTCATCTTAGTAAACTGACCAGCGCGGCAACAGCACTTGCTATTTCCAGGCTATTAATTCACACTTCAACTAAATAAAATAGTGTGTACATTAAATCCATCCATATATATATATATATATATATATATACGCTACTTGCGTGTTAATTAAACCTTGAAAGATGGCCATTCAATGCAATGGACTTTTATTTTGTAATGTTTGAACACGTTTTTTCGCTTCCCGTGACGCTAGACTGGGCCACGTGACCAACAGACCACGTGATTCCATTTATTCATTTCACCGTTCGAAACCAAATAATGAATATAGTGATAGATAACTGTGGGTACATTCTTCAGTCCCAAAAGGAATAATGATAAAAGGAACGGACGGAGAACCACATTTTGGAAGTGGTTTTTCCACTATTGCTAGACTGGACCACGTGACCAACAGACCACGTGATTTAATTTATCCATTTCACTGCTCGAAACCAAATAATGAATATACCGCGATAGACAACTGTGGGCACATTCTTCAGTCCCAAAAGGAATAATGATAAAAGGAACGAGCCGAGAACCAAAAAAAGGTCATTTTGGAAGAGGTGTTTCCATTATTGGTTTAGACACAAAAAACATAATTATGGTCGATTTACCGTTTATTCGTTTTGAAATTATAATGGAATAAGGAATTATACGATGATACCCTGACCCTGAACTCATCTTACTTTTCTTGCCAGCAGGTGGCTTGCTGGGAGTGATGGGCAGAGGAGGAAATTCCTTTTCATCCATTGCTGCCAGCTCAACGGATTTAACGACGTAATCGTGGCAGCTGTCTACAAGGAGGTTGGTGGAGCTAGCTACATCTACCTCAGGAAAGTCAGCCGTTTTTTTAACCTCAACTTCTTTTCTCTTTGGCATGTCAGAGGACATCAAAAAGTGCATGAAAAGAAGTCAGGAGCAAACAAAGAGTGTAAAACAAGTACACACGTATGATTAAAACGATTCTCACACAAATATAAAAAGTTCGGTGGCAGAGCTCGGTAAAAGCAGGTGTTCACGGCGCCATCTTGGTCGGAACCCAACTCGTACAGACCGATGTACTCCCAGTTGCGCTCTCTGACGTCACACAGCCCTCTAAGCAAGGTGGCAGCCCCCATGGGTACGGCGACAAAGATAACTTTAGGGCAACGTAAAGTAAATTTGTACGTTGTAATCAAAATAATACAAACGATTATGCACTACAACCTGCTATGTGTATGTAATGATGCCCACATATGTTGACAAGAGATAGCTAGTGCTAGCTAGCTAACATTAAGGTAAACCTGAACGTGACCATGCAAACGGCGAAAAGTCGATGATGTAAATAAATAAAATGTAACGTACGATTTCTTAGCACAGCGAAATTAGGCATACAATGTTTAGCTTGTCAGCTCTGACAATGTGCCAAATCTCAAGCTTTTACCATATCGGCTTGTTTACATTTATCCAGAATGCCACGCATTCAGACAGTTTGCCTGGAACGCTATGAAGTCGTGAGTCGTGACTTGAAGTCGTAACTTACGAGCTCAAAATCCTATCTGGAACGCGGCATTAGTTTCTTGCTTCAACTTAGTTGAAAATCATTATTGATAGGTCTAGCTGAAACTCATTATTGATACTGTAGCTGAAACTCATTATTGATAGGTCTACTGTAGCTGAAACTCATGATTGAGAGCTGAAACTCACGATTGATAGCTGGAGGTTTTAATCCCAACCATAATTATCAAGCTGATTGAGACTAACCAGCCACACCAAAACAACTATGTCTGTGAAGTACAGACAGTTGTTTTTTTTCTTCCACAGAAGCACTCAGAACAGAACAGTGAGATTATTCACCTGTTATTGTTATTACATTTAGTTAAGATAATTGTTTACATACTATGATAGACCCAAACTGAAAGCTAATTGAGGAGAACAGGTGCATACTGTAGAAATGAAGACTAATGTGACCTACTGTCTGCTACATAGCTACATGTACGCACTGACAAGCAAAGGAGTAATCCCATCTGCAGGATTAATTAATTATTCATGGCTCCTGACAAAGAACATCAAACAAATAAGCATCTGTGAAAATGTGAATCACCGGGCAAACTTAACATAGTCCACAATTCCGATGTCCTGTGAGTAGAGGCCATTTCCAGCTCTAACACAGTCTACAGGGTGATCAGCAGTGATCGCTTCTATAGTTTAGCCCCTGAATCTTGGTGGTTGTTTTGGGTCTTGGACCCATGGTGGCAGCTTGGGACGGACTGGCATGCTGCTGCTGTTCAGCTCAGCCCTGGACAAGGCCATATGGCCAGTGTCACGTGACCTTACAGTTGGTTCAGCGAGGCACCCCAAACCCCCCTCCACCCCGCGTGTTACTTAGGCAGCAGAAAACAAAAACAAATACCACATGACCTTTACCTACTGTATGGTGCTGGGGCATGTGGGCCTGGTTGAGGGCTTCTGCCAGGATCACAACCATGGACTTCAATACAGAACGTCTAGAAAACAGATTATACTCTACGTACCTCAACCATGGACTTCAATACAGAACGTCTAGAAAACAGATTATACTCTATGTACCTCATCATGGACTTCAATACAGAACGTCTAGAAAACAGAATATACTCTACGTACCTCAACCATGGACTTCAATACAGAACGTCTAGAAAACTGATTATACTCTACGTACCTCAACCATGGACTTCAATACAAAACATCTAGAAAACAGATTATACTCTACGTACCTCAACCATGGACTTCAATACAGAACGTCTAGAAAACTGATTATACTCTATGTACCTCAACCATGGACTTCAATACAAAACATCTAGAAAACTGATTATACTCTATGTACCTCAACCATGGACTTCAATACAGAACATCTAGAAAACTGATTATACTCTATGTACCTCAACCATGGACTTCAATACAGAACATCTAGAAAACTGATTATACTCTATGTACCTCAACCATGGACTTCAATACAAAACATCTAGAAAACTGATTATACTCTATGTACTGTACCTCAACCATGGACTTCAATACAGAACGTCTAGAAAACAGATTATACTCTATGTACCTCAACCATGGACTTCAATACAGAACGTCTAGAAAACAGATTATACTCTATGTACCTCAACCATGGACTTCAATACAAAACATCTAGAAAACTGATTATACTCTATGTACCTCAACCATGGACTTCAATACAAAACATCTAGAAAACTGATTATACTCTGAAGCTGTGTTCAAAATTGTTCACTCGTCCACTCACTCCCTTTTCCCTTTCAGTTTTCGGACACATGGAACGTCACTGCGTCATTCATGGACGCAAGTAAGCAGACGCGCCCAGTATCATGTAAGCAACCCGAACACTGATGGCAGCAGGTTGAAATGTACTCAGGTAGTATTCAGTTTCCATGTTTAGTTTTGAATGTTAAATCCCAAATAAATTGTTGAAATTCTAATGATGTGATTTGATGCTGTTGGTTCAACTTCTGTTTCTCAGGTAGAAACGGAGGTGAAATCAAACTCGCATAGCAGCAAAACAGCTACAGGAATCATCGTAATGTTACACCACTCTACAAAAAACACCATGAATTCGAATAACTCCTGCACTGTGGACAGGGAACAGTTCGGCTTCAAGACACTGAAGAAGATTGGGACTACAAATGTACTGTAGTAACAATTGAGTTTTTGCTGTAAAGAATTGATAAAGGCCTGTGAAACAGTCACTGTAAGGGTTGCTCATGTACGAATGTGGTGTGTGTGTGTGTGTGTGTGTGTGTGTGTGTGTGTGTGTGTGTGTGTGTGTGTGTGTGTGTGTGCAGGTGCAAGGCTGAATGATAGAGAGGCAAGGTTGGCAGTATGCCCAGGAATATTTGTGATAAGAGTTTTTTTTTCCAGTATAAGAGCTGCAGTTCTAAATGAATCTTAGTATTTTGATCCTCAACTCTATGGGACCTGCAAGCCTGCATTAAAATCACTCAGAACTGCGTTGGTCTCCGGGACGTTGTACTGTCACAGACCTGACTCTCAGCCATCAAAACCTAGAGGGACATCTTCCATCCATCCATCCATCTTCATCCGCTTATCCGGGGTCGGGTCGCGGAAGTAGCAGCTCCAGCAGGGGGCCCCAGACATCCCTTTCCCTAGCAGCATCAACCAGCTCTGCCTGGGGAATCTTTAGCCGCTCACAGGCCAGTGCGGAGATGTAGTCCCGCCACCTAGTCCTGGGTCTACCCCGCGGCCTCCTCCCAGCCGGACACGCCTGGAACACCTCCCTAGGGAGGCGCCCACGAGGCATCCTCACTAGATGCCCGAACCACCTCAACTGGCTCCTTTCGACGCAAAGGAGCAGCGGCTCTACTCCGAGTCTCTCCCGGATGACTGAACTTCTCACCCGATCTCTCAGGGAGACCCCAGCCACCCTCCGGAGAAAACTCATTTCGGCCGCTTGTATCCGTGAGAGGGACATCTTGAAGCCCAGAATTTATCTTCCTCAACACAGAATAAACACAAACAATATCCAGCGACAATTCTGATTCTTAACGTCTGTAGAAAAGCAATGTACTTCAACAGATTGAATGTATCCAACTAACAAATGCTCACAGCACTCATCCTGTTGTGTTGGAGGTGGACCTGACTATGAAACTGAACACCAGTCACCCTGTTGTGTTAGAGGTGGACCCTTATGAAACTGAACACACCAGTCCCTATCAAACTGAACACACCAGTCCCTATCAAACTGAACACTGGGCCTCATGGGAACCAACCAAATGACATGTTCAGGAGATTACATACGGTCTTGATGTACCGTTCTGTACAGCAGCTATTAATAGAAGGCCACTGTCCCTAGAGGCTGCCCTGCCTGTACTGATCTCATGGAAACTCAAATATGTGCAGGGGACAGCTGTGCTCATATACTGTACTCCGTTCAATGGAAAGATGTCAGTGAATATCAACCGACACTTCTGAGTTTGACTGCGTCTTACCAGTTTACACTAAATTCAAAGTTGTCAGTAACTTTTTTTTCTCTCTCCAAACCATAGCTGAGTTTCCCCGACTGTGTGAACCATAGGGCACTCCTCTCTGTTCTGTTCCCCACTGACCCCACTCAAATCCCCTGTACAGATGTTTAAGATAGTTTTCCTTCAGAGTCCTTGAAATGAGGTAAAACGTATGAACATCTTCTGAGAACACAACATGCCAGCAGAGCTACTCTGTAGAAACACAGTTTTGTGGGATAGGTTTGATTAAGGCTGATTCTAAAATGTGTGATGGTCAAAACGAGACCTTCATTTTCTATAGTTTGGCCTATTATCACCAGTACGTATGTGGTGACAGACTCACAGTGGACTGTATTTCAATAGTTCAGATGAAAGTTAAAAAAGACCCAGATTGAGCTTTCAGCAACATTTTTCGGAATCCTGAAACCATGGCTCTTGTATTGTGAAACTGCTGAATTTAATGATAGAGGCCCCAGGGGAAGGACACACAGAAGCTTCTGGATCATCTCCTCCTGTCAAGAAGTCAGTCATGGCTGAACTGTTTGGTGAGCTCTTCACAACTACGGTAGGAGGAGACAAGCCTAGCTGGTGAAGGAAGAGGTTGCCTCATACAAGGCAGTGGACTGCATTCCACTGGATTCCAACTCACTTGCATGGTGGAAGACCAATGAGCCCATATACCCTCATCTTTCCAAGTTAACGAAGCATTGTCTTACTGTACCTGCTACATCTGAGCCTAGTGAGAGGGTCTTTTCCATAGCCGGTGACATTGTAACTGCCAGCAGATCTTCCTTTTCTGCTGACTGTGTGGACAAGTTAATTTTTCAGGCCAAAAATATCAAAGTTGAATGAAACTGAATGGATACTTGGAGTGTAACAGAGCAACACACAATTATAGTTTATCGTTTTTAGCTTTTCCCCCTTTACTGTACCGAAAATGAACCGAACCGTGATGTAAAAACTGAGGTACGTACCGAACCGTCATTTTTTCTACCGTTACACCCCTAGTAGCCTATACTTGAGACTGAGTCTATGGCATATGTTGGCTACCTGAGTCTATTCACAGGTGATGTGGGATATGTAGTTTATACCTGAGACTGACTGAGTAGCCTACTGTTCACAGGTGATGTGGGATATGTAGTCTATACCCGAGACTGAGTCTGTTCACAGGCGATGTGGGATATGTAGTCTATACCTGAGACTGAGTCTGTTCACAGGTGATGTGTGCATGAGTGAATATGACACTGAACACACTAGCCAACCAATATACACGGAGTTCATTAATCAACCCAATCGCAACAGAGGGAGCCAGCTGGGGCTAGCCTACTGTTACATCGCCATTCAACGTGTTACTCGTGTGCTGAAAGCAGATTAGGCAGGCCTCCTGTGTAGTTCTAATTAGACTACAAACAGATGCCATATTCTAGTACATCCTACAGTAGAATACTTCTGCTGTTAACTGGCTATGGACAGTGAGTGGACACATTCACCTACAACACCACACTAAAGACGTTACTCTCATATTCTAGTATAGGCTACTATTGGAGACGACTTTCATCAACAACACCACACTAAAGATGTTACCGTTCTCTCACCGGCATCATGTTGGCTCCGTGACCGTAGAGAGACCAGCGGCTTCTCCTCCAGGGTTCAACACACGGAGAGACGATCGATAATCGGTCAATTCCGACCCCCTCTCGTCTGTCTTCGCCGCTTCACTTGCTCACAACACACACACACACACGAACATCATTCTCTTGTTTAGTCTAAAAATAATTCCTAGACCTGTTGCAGTTAAAGACCCTTTGCATATAAAAGCGAACAAGGACTTCACAATATGATGATTTCAGATCCGGAGGCCACTCGATCGACATGTTCTCATCCCGATTAAGATCTTGGTCAAATAGCAGCTGTCGACTTAAATGACGGAGAGATCTCCCAGGACCCACGCACGCTTTTTGCTGTCCAGTATAGTCTTTGCCGTGATCCGACTGAAGATCCGTACAAGGATGCTGGAAGACCACCTGGCATAGCCTATAGGCAGCGCCTGGCTTCTGTCTGAGTCTCAGTAGATCCACAGAGGAGGAATGAACACACGACGGTCCAGCCCAACCCGGAGTGACGCCGTAGCCGACACCCCTGACGACGAAGGAGGAACTCCTCCATGAGTATGTGTGTGTGTGTGTGTGTGTGTGTGTGTGTGTGTGTGTGTGTGTGTGTGTGTGTGTGTGCGCGCGCGTCATTTTGTCGCATTGAAACCATCATGGATTTAGAGGCCAAGCTTGGTATTGCAAGTCACGTGACGGCATGCGGCCCAAAAGGTATATGGCAGGTTGAATTCTTTATGAATTTAAAGCCTATTTTTGAACTCATTAGGCCAACTAAAAAAAAATATATATATATATATATATATATATATTTTTTTTTTAAATCCATCTTACAGACACCAAGGGCAGAAATATGGTGAAAAAGGTGGTTTTCTAAACTACACGCCAACAACTGTCATTTTTGCGTGTCCAATGATAGCATATGTCCGGTTGTCACTCCCTCCTTTCCTGGCTTCCTCCGTTGTGTTGTTGACCTGCAGTTCTATGTTGCTACCACAAGAGGCAGTGGTCCCAGAACCTGCAGTTCTATGTTGCTACGACAAAAGGCAGTGGTTCCAGAACCTATTGTATTTAATGGAGAGAAGCTTATTATTGTATCCTGAATCAGTGTATAATTATTCAATTATGTAATTGACAATGGTCCGAGTGTGGACCTGCACATGTATATATACCCCCACCCCTTCACGTGTTCTGGTGATACCTGACGAAGACCGCACAGGTCGAAACGTTGTGTTCGCTTTATGAATCACTGTGGGAGCAAACAAGCAGTGTGCGGATATTCATCTTTATTCAATATTGCCAGTATTCGTATCAATCAATCAATCAAAGCTTTATTTATATAGCGCATTTCATACCCAGAGGCAACACAATGCGCTTTACAGAGAACAAGGGAGGTGGGCAGACATCCCACCCCTACATATTCCAGAGGGAAGCAAAAAAACAGTAATCACAGGGCCATTCGTATCCTGCACCTGTGGAATTTGTGGATGTGCGTGCACTTTCCAGCACTACATTTAGGCTAACTAACCATGCTAACCATGTTAGGCATCTTGCAAGGTAACAAAAAGTATAGCTTTAGCAATAAATGTATCTGCTACACAATGACACTTATAGCTTATAGCTTAAAGTCGCACTGAAATGAAAAAAGCATTCTGTCCCATTTTGGTTCACATAATTGGTCATAGTGTTCACCTATTCAACGATGTATGACAAAAAAATTACAAAATTCTACTTTTGTTGTAATCTTATATCAAAGTATATAATTTCTTACTTCCTGGAAAACGGTAGGTCACGTGCGATGACGACAACAGGTACCTTAGACTTTAGGCCAATAATCTCACGATATCCACCCGTCAATCAACGCTATCCTTCTATCGAATCTGTCTAAAGTTCTTAAAACCCGTCCACTTGTCAATGTTCCAATCAAATTCCTCTAAACATAATGTCCCACCCTCATAGCTTGTTTGCATCGGAAATACGTCAAACTACAGAAGTTAGATGATCTCAAACGTCCGTTTCAGTGCGACTTTAAGACATAACTTATACCTTTGGAAGCTGATAATGTCGCTTCTCTGCAGCTGTGCACTGGTATCACTGAGCAAGAGTGCATGTGGCGCCTTTTCCTTTATATTATATAGTAATTAGGAGATAAAGATCTCGTAATTAGGAGATCTTATCTCATAATTATCTCGTAATTAGGAGATAAGGAATGGGCTTCCGTACATTTTCGCTATAGGGGTCCAAATATTAAATGCATGATAACCATCACTAAGCTGCCTGTCTGCAATGGTTATCATGCCAATAAGTAATGTTGACATATATAGGAAGAAGAAAATAGCAACAAGAATTTGCCCACCTTTTCTATTGTAATCGGTGGTCTAGCTCATGGACTAAGTAAGTAAATAGAGAAAATATCTCAAGTCTTAACTGGTAAAGTTCGTCAGCCATCTCTTGTTGTTCATGTTTTCGTTCATAAACGAGTACCCATGTGTTTGGATGTAAGTTATGTGATGCCTTTGAGTTACAGTTGAACTGTATCGAGAATAGCGACCGCAGCTGATAACGTTACTAGCCTAAAAGTGGATATTCAGCAATCCATTTTTGTGCATGGCTGTTAGCCAGCGCACCATTGATAGCAAAGGTCCGGTTGTCACTCCCTCCCTGGCTTCCTCCATCCCGTTGTTGACCTGCAGTTCTATGTTGCTACCACAAGAGACAGAAAGACTGCATTTACCGTTTTCGGCCACGGGAGGGCAGCAACAGGCTTAGATAGACGGTGTTCCTTGTTCAGTTTCAGCAATTCAATGAGTATTTAGTTAGGCTATTTAGTTTATTATAGTATAGACCCAATATGACATGAGGGGGCGGAGTCTTGCCACCACGTCACTGTCCACGCCATGGTCCCCACAAATGAGCCCCTGAGAGGGCTAGAGAAATATGGTTTTCACCGGTGGGGGCAGGTGGGTAGCCCGGAGAGGGCTCCATTGCCCCCGACCCAATATGACGTGAGGGGGCGGAGTCTCTCCACCACGCCACGGACCCCACGGCCAATGGGCCTAGGATATAGACAATAAACTACCGGTGGAATGGTGGTGGAGAATCCATCAGGGACCCGCTGTAGGTCCACTAGCCTTGTGTTATCTGGGCTTATCCCTTACCTTTGTCCAGGAACAGAAGTTGAACCAATTGCAGCCAAATTGCTAACGTTACAGGAATCATCAGTGTAACTGCTTTAGCCACTGACCGCTACCATTAATGTTATGGAAGCTGCAGGCTAGTTGTTGTGAGCTCATGAGCTAACTGGCTATCTCGCTCTTATTGTGCTGAATTAGCATTGGAAGCATTGGAACTGATGTGCCCAGGCGACAAGACCTATCTTAATTTATCAGACAGTATTTCATGTCATTTAAATTCACAGCTATTTCAGTGGCATGATTAGCTTCCGTCCTACCAGTCCTGAACAGAAACAAGCCAGCCACGCACATAAACCAGGCTGGACCTGGCCTGGTTTTCAAAAGCCTCCAGATCTGCCCATTACACTAGAACGCAGCTCCGTATTTCTTTCTGGTAATTCTACCAAAAGAGTCCCAAATTCCACCCGATCATGATGCACGTGTCGGACTGAAGCGTCAGATTTCGAACTCTGGAAATTGGATGAAACATTCCAAAACATGTTGCATACCCTTAGAAACAGCATGTTTGCTCCAAATGTATTTATCATTATGTTCATTTACCATTTACATTTTGCATCGAAACGTACATAGATACAGAATGTATACATTTTCTACGGAGAATTTGAATTTGTTAGTTTGCGCCAAAAAAAAAAAAACTGAAAGAAAACCATTGTGATTACCTGTATTTCTGTGCCTCTCATATTATTTTCACAAACACAAGCCTTCCATGGATTTCATCGATAAACTACCCGAGGTCGTTCCGACATCTGCACAGGTACGTTTTTAGATACATTTAATTATCTTATCAATCAATTCAATACTAATTTATTTGCTTTCCCAATTCAAGATGTAGTTGTATGGTCTCTCTAGAGTGTACAGTACCTAAGATGTGTCATAGAAATTAACTTTGTTATAATCTCTGATATCTCTTGTAGAAGAAGCTGATGAAACAGTTTCTGGTGCTCAAGAGCCAGGGTGATGGAGGAGTCGTTCCTCCCTACGTAACAGCAGAGGACATGATCGACTGGCTTGAGCACCAAAATAACACAAACCCAGAGAGGTGAATACAGCTTAAAGCCACAATGTACAGGCCTATCATTGACATTCACTGCCATGGGGTGAACTAGAAGCCAGTGTTAGAATAGAAAATAGAAAAAGGCAGGAAAGTTGAGTTGCTCTCTGTTTGACTTGAAGGGACCATAAGAGTACAGTAAAGTAAAGTAAGAGTACTGTAAAAGAGAGATATACTGTCACTTAGTCATCATCCTTTTCTTATTATATATTGTCTTATTGAGTGTGAATGTAAACGCTTATCCCAGCTATGACTCTAATGGTACTTCCTATTTCCTGTGCCAGACATAGCAGATGAACACCAACCTCATGATGCGAGAGATGGAGCTCCAGGCTGTCAGAGAGTTGAACAATGACCTCCCTGTGGTGTCAGTGGCCTCTACTGACCTGACCTCTCCTACAGTACCTGTGAGTCACCTTTACCCGATTGGCTAGTCCCATGCATTATAAAATTCCACATATTCTTCACATCTGACTCATTCTATACCTGAATATGTTATGATGTATGATGAGAGTTTCTATTTATGACTCATGTGATATGTAGCGTGTACGTTAGAATGTGTATTTGTGTGTTCTCATCTGACTGACTTGTGTCTTCCTCTAGCAACACTACAGTGCGTGATGAGGTTATGAGAGCTGTGAGGAGCATCTCTTTCACCCTGACCCTCCAGCCCTACTCCAGCCTGAGCAGCATAGCTGATGTGGTGCTGGACCTGGTTCCCAGGCTGCTCCAGGCCCTGTGGTCCCGGCAGCAGGCTGAAGGTCCCTCTGACGGAGCCTCCGTGGACCTGACTGACATCTGTGTCACCGTGGTGCTGGCCGTGCTGGAGAACCTGTCCGGAGCTTCGAACGCCCTGCTTCCCCAGGTCCACTACTCCTGGCCCACTGGGCTGCGCATGGTCCACTCGCTCCACAGGAGGATCCAGCACCTCCTCTCCAATCAGGAGCTGAGGAGGGCCCTGTGCACCAGGAGTCCCACCCTGATACGCACCATCACTGGAGCTGTGACTGCTAAGTTCCAGAGGCTGCTTGAAGCCCCTCCAGACTCCCTCCGGGTCAGCTCCGTCCTCAGCTGGCTGTCAGAGATCAGGTCAGGAGCCTATGGGAGCAGAGCTCCACCGAAGAGCCCTGAGCAGCTGGTGTTGCACTCAGACACCCTGACGAACGTCCTGGCTTTGGCCATCATCCCGATCGACGATGGGAAGCTGGAGGAAAAGGTCAAAGGTTGCTCGAGTGGTCCGTCCTGGACGACGTGGTGAACCAGCTCTCTCTCTTTGGGATCAAGGTCACCAAGAAGGAGGACAAGGTCACCTGGCACCTGGACCCAGAGGACCTCCTCCACATGGTGACCAACATCCACAACTGTGCTCACCAGTTATCAGGCACCAAGACCATCCTGCAGTCTGCCACATCTGCCAGAATCAACTGGCTCTCCAGGCAGATAGCTCACCAGACGGTCCAGGAGACCCTGAAGGACAAACTGAACAAGGATGATGATGATGATACTGATGATGATAATGATGATGATGACAATGACGATAATGAGAATTATGATGCTGATGACGAGGAGGATGGAGAATCCCCAGAACCAGGTCAGTTCAAAGGCACTGGCACGATCCTCAGGCATGTCGTCCTTATGTCTTTGGAGAAGCTCCACCCGGCCTCTGAGAAGACCTGAGCTGTGTTCGGAATCACTCCCTATTCACTATATAGTGCACTATATAGGGCGTCAGCCATTTTGTTTGTAGTGTCCGAATTCTCCGCGGAATTTTCGTTCCCTATATAGTCCACTATTTATTACCCACAATTCACCTTGATTTGCAGGGAACAGTGCATGTACCCTACATGTTCTGGGGCCTCATTTATAAACGTTGCGTAAGTACAAAAGCGTGCGTAACCCATGCTGAGCAACTTTCTACGCAACTTTCGGTATTTATAAAAAACGAGCTGAGCGATAGGTTGGCGGAAGGTGTGCGTAACTCTACGCACACTTCGACCCTCCTTTAACTACGATAAGCACGTTTCTGGAGAAAGGGGAAAACGCGACTCCGATGGCAGAGGGATGAAACTCGGGAAAGTCTGCGAAACACATGACATATTGAATAATAAATACATCGGTCGCTGCAAGAAACCCTCCAATGTGTCACACAGTTTAAACGGAATCAATCGCCACCGTAGCTAATCACGAAATAATGTCGGCATTGCTTGGGATGTGTCTGTGAATTGACCCATTTGTGTCATAATATAATGTTATGTTGTAGGCCTATTGATTTATAACTGCGGTCAAGCCAGCCTTCAATTCGGAAATACAAGTCATGTGGGCCACAGCCAATTCCCCTTTGCGCAAACATTAGCGTAATTACGGTAAATCGTTTTTTCTCTTGGAAGGACTTATCACCGTCGCATTCACCGACAAGTAGTGAAGTCAAATAACGATGGTTTGATTAAAGAAGTGAAAGTTGTGGTGTGGCATTTCAAAATAAAGGACCTCTAAATTGTCATAATTATATTTCCTTAATATTCAGATTAGAAATAAAAGGAAATCGCCCATAATACTGCACCTACTCCAATCCAGAGAGCTAGCAGACCACCCATGGCTCTGGGTATATCCCAGTGATTTTCAGGACATTCTGATGTGGCATTTCAAAATGAAGGCCCTCTAAACTGTCCTATACGACCTACTGTTTCCTGCAATTTCAGATTAGGATTAAAAAAAGACCGCCCATAATGCATCAACACTTCCACTTCAGAGTACTAGTAGGCCACCTCAGGGTGTCACCCAGTGATGTTCAGGACATTCTGATGTGGCATTTCAAAATAAAGGCCCTCTAAACTGTCCTATACAACCTACTGTTTCCTGCAATTTCAGGTTAGGATTAAAAGGAGACCGCCCATAATGCATCAACACTTCCACTTCAGAGTACTAGTAGACCACCTCAGGGTGTCACCCAGTGATGTTCAGGACATTCTGATGTGGCATTTCAAAATAAAGGCCCCCTAAACTGTCCTATACGACCTACTGTTTCCTGCAATTTCAGATTAAGATTAAAAGGAGACCGCCCATAATGCATCAACACTTCCACTTCAGAGTACTAGTAGGCCACCTCAGGGTGTCACCCAGTGATGTTCAGGACATTCTGATGTGGCATTTCAAAATAAAGGCCCTCTAAACTGTCCTATACAACCTACTGTTTCCTGCAATTTCAGGTTAGGATTAAAAGGAGACCGCCCATAATGCATCAACACTTCCACTTCAGAGTACTAGTAGACCACCTCAGGGTGTCACCCAGTGATGTTCAGGACATTCTGATGTGGCATTTCAAAATAAAGGCCCCCTAAACTGTCCTATACGACCTACTGTTTCCTGCAATTTCAGATTAAGATTAAAAGGAGACCGCCCATAATGCATCAACACTTCCACTTCAGAGTACTAGTAGGCCACCTCAGGGTGTCACCCAGTGATGTTCAGGACATTCTGATGTGGCATTTCAAAATAAAGGCCCTCTAAACTGTCCTATACAACCTACTGTTTCCTGCAATTTCAGGTTAGGATTAAAAGGAGACCGCCCATAATGCATCAACACTTCCACTTCAGAGTACTAGTAGACCACCTCAGGGTGTCACCCAGTGATGTTCAGGACATTCTGATGTGGCATTTCAAAATAAAGGCCCCCTAAACTGTCCTATACGACCTACTGTTTCCTGCAATTTCAGATTAAGATTAAAAGGAGACCGCCCATAATGCATCAACACTTCCACTTCAGAGTACTAGTAGGCCACCTCAGGGTGTCACCCAGTGATGTTCAGGACATTCTGATGTGGCATTTCAAAATAAAGGCCCTCTAAACTGTCCTATACAACCTACTGTTTCCTGCAATTTCAGGTTAGGATTAAAAGGAGACCGCCCATAATGCATCAACACTTCCACTTCAGAGTACTAGTAGACCACCTCAGGGTGTCACCCAGTGATGTTCAGGACATTCTGATGTGGCATTTCAAAATAAAGGCCCCCTAAACTGTCCTATACGACCTACTGTTTCCTGCAATTTCAGATTAAGATTAAAAGGAGACCGCCCATAATGCATCAACACTTCCACTTCAGAGTACTAGTAGACCACCTCAGGGTGTCACCCTGTGATTTTCAGGACATTCTGATGTGGCATTTCAAAATAAAGGCCCTCTAAACTGTCCTATATGACCTACTGTTTCCTGCAATTTCAGATTAGGATTAAATGGAGACCGCCCATAATGCATCAACACTTCCACTTCACAGTACTAGTAGACCACCTCAGGGTGTCACCCTGTGATTTATATGACATTCTGATGTGGCATTTCAAAATAAAAGCCCTCTAAACTGTCCTATACGACCTACTGTTTCCTGCAATTTCAGATTAGGATTAAAAAAAGACCGCCCATAATGCATCAACACTTCCACTTCAGAGTACTAGTAGGCCACCTCAGGGTGTCACCCAGTGATGTTCAGGACATTCTGATGTGGCATTTCAAAATAAAGGCCCTCTAAACTGTCCTATACAACCTACTGTTTCCTGCAATTTCAGGTTAGGATTAAAAGGAGACCGCCCATAATGCATCAACACTTCCACTTCAGAGTACTAGTAGACCACCTCAGGGTGTCACCCAGTGATGTTCAGGACATTCTGATGTGGCATTTCAAAATAAAGGCCCCCTAAACTGTCCTATACGACCTACTGTTTCCTGCAATTTCAGATTAAGATTAAAAGGAGACCGCCCATAATGCATCAACACTTCCACTTCAGAGTACTAGTAGGCCACCTCAGGGTGTCACCCAGTGATGTTCAGGACATTCTGATGTGGCATTTCAAAATAAAGGCCCTCTAAACTGTCCTATACAACCTACTGTTTCCTGCAATTTCAGGTTAGGATTAAAAGGAGACCGCCCATAATGCATCAACACTTCCACTTCAGAGTACTAGTAGACCACCTCAGGGTGTCACCCAGTGATGTTCAGGACATTCTGATGTGGCATTTCAAAATAAAGGCCCCCTAAACTGTCCTATACGACCTACTGTTTCCTGCAATTTCAGATTAAGATTAAAAGGAGACCGCCCATAATGCATCAACACTTCCACTTCAGAGTACTAGTAGGCCACCTCAGGGTGTCACCCAGTGATGTTCAGGACATTCTGATGTGGCATTTCAAAATAAAGGCCCTCTAAACTGTCCTATACAACCTACTGTTTCCTGCAATTTCAGGTTAGGATTAAAAGGAGACCGCCCATAATGCATCAACACTTCCACTTCAGAGTACTAGTAGACCACCTCAGGGTGTCACCCAGTGATGTTCAGGACATTCTGATGTGGCATTTCAAAATAAAGGCCCCCTAAACTGTCCTATACGACCTACTGTTTCCTGCAATTTCAGATTAAGATTAAAAGGAGACCGCCCATAATGCATCAACACTTCCACTTCAGAGTACTAGTAGGCCACCTCAGGGTGTCACCCAGTGATGTTCAGGACATTCTGATGTGGCATTTCAAAATAAAGGCCCTCTAAACTGTCCTATACAACCTACTGTTTCCTGCAATTTCAGGTTAGGATTAAAAGGAGACCGCCCATAATGCATCAACACTTCCACTTCAGAGTACTAGTAGACCACCTCAGGGTGTCACCCAGTGATGTTCAGGACATTCTGATGTGGCATTTCAAAATAAAGGCCCCCTAAACTGTCCTATACGACCTACTGTTTCCTGCAATTTCAGATTAAGATTAAAAGGAGACCGCCCATAATGCATCAACACTTCCACTTCAGAGTACTAGTAGACCACCTCAGGGTGTCACCCTGTGATTTTCAGGACATTCTGATGTGGCATTTCAAAATAAAGGCCCTCTAAACTGTCCTATATGACCTACTGTTTCCTGCAATTTCAGATTAGGATTAAATGGAGACCGCCCATAATGCATCAACACTTCCACTTCACAGTACTAGTAGACCACCTCAGGGTGTCACCCTGTGATTTATATGACATTCTGATGTGGCATTTCAAAATAAAAGCCCTCTAAACTGTCCTATATGACCTACTGTTTCCTGCAATTTCAGATTAGGATTAAATGGAGACGGCCCATAATGCATCAACACTTCCACTTCACAGTACTAGTAGACCACCTCAGGGTGTCACCCTGTGATTTATATGACATTCTGATGTGGCATTTCAAAATAAAGGCTCTCTTAACTGTCCTATACAACCTACTGTTTCCTGCAATTTCAGATTAGGATTATAAGGAGACCGCCCATAATGCATCAACACTTCCACTTCAGAGTACTAGTAGACCACCTCAGGGTGTCACCCAGTGATTTTCAGGACATTCTGATGTGGCATTTCAAAATAAAGGCTCTCTAAACTGTCCTATACAACCTACTGTTTCCTGCATTTTCAGATTAGGATTAAAAGGAGACCGCCCATAATGCATCAACACTTCCACTTCAGAGTACTAGTAGACCACCTCAGGGTGTCACCCAGTGATTTTCAGGACATTCTGATGTGGCATTTCAAAATAAAGGCTCTCTAAACTGTCCTATACAACCTACTGTTTCCTGCAATTTCAGATTAGGATTAAAAGAAGACCGCCCATAATGCATCAACACTTCCACATCACAGTACTAGTAGACCACCTCAGGGTGTCACCCTGTGATTTATATGACATTCTGATGTGGCATTTCAAAATAAAGGCTCTCTTAACTGTCCTATACAACCTACTGTTTCCTGCAATTTCAGATTAGGATTAAAAGGAGACCGCCCATAATGCATCAACACTTCCACTTCAGAGTACTAGTAGACCACCTCAGGGTGTCACCCAGTGATTTTCAGGACATTCTGATGTGGCATTTCAAAATAAAGGCTCTCTAAACTGTCCTATACAACCTACTGTTTCCTGCAATTTCAGATTAGGATTAAAAGGAGACCGCCCATAATGCATCAACACTTCCACTTCAGAGTACTAGTAGACCACCTCAGGGTGTCACCCTGTGATTTATATGACATTCTGATGTGGCATTTCAAAATAAAGGCTCTCTTAACTGTCCTATACAACCTACTGTTTCCTGCAATTTCAGATTAGGATTAAAAGGAGACCGCCCATAATACATCAACACTTCCACTTCACAGTACTAGTAGACCACCTCAGGGTGTCACCCAGTGATTTTCAGGACATTCTGATGTGGCATTTCAAAATAAAGGCCCTCTAAACTGTCCTATATGACCTACTGTTTCCTGCATTTTCAGATTAGGATTAAAAGGAGACCGCCCATAATGCATCAACACTTCCACTTCACAGTACTAGTAGACCACCTGAGGATGTCACCCAGTGAATTTCAGGACATTCTGATGTGGCATTTCAAAATAAAGGCTCTCTAAACTGTCCTATACAACCTACTGTTTCCTGCAATTTCAGATTAGGATTAAAAGGAGACCGCCCATAATGCATCAACACTTCCACTTCACAGTACTAGTAGACCACCTGAGGATGTCACCCTGTGATTTATATGACATTCTGATGTGGCATTTCAAAATAAAGGCTCTCTTAACTGTCCTATACAACCTACTGTTTCCTGCAATTTCAGATTAGGATTAAAAGGAGACCGCCAATAATGCATCAACACTTCCACTTCAGAGTACTAGTAGACCACCTCAGGGTGTCACCCAGTGATTTTCAGGACATTCTGATGTGGCATTTCAAAATAAAGGCTCTCTAAACTGTCCTATACAACCTACTGTTTCCTGCATTTTCAGATTAGGATTAAAAGGAGACCGCCCATAATGCATCAACACTTCCACTTCACAGTACTAGTAGACCACCTCAGGGTGTCACCCTGTGATTTATATGAAATTCTGATGTGGCATTTCAAAATAAAGGCTCTCTTAACTGTCCTATACAACCTACTGTTTCCTGCAATTTCAGATTAGGATTAAAAGGAGACCGCCCATAATGCATCAACACTTCCACTTCAGAGTACTAGTAGACCACCTCAGGGTGTCACCCTGTGATTTATATGACATTCTGATGTGGCATTTCAAAATAAAGGCTCTCTTAACTGTCCTATACAACCTACTGTTTCCTGCAATTTCAGATTAGGATTAAAAGGAGACCGCCCATAATGCATCAACACTTCCACTTCACAGTACTAGTAGAGCACCTCAGGGTGTCACCCAGTGATTTTCAGGACATTCTGATGTGGCATTTCAAAATAAAGGCCCTCTAAACTGTCCTATATGACCTACTGTTTCCTGCATTTTCAGATTAGGATTAAAAGGAGACCGCCCATAATGCATCAACACTTCCACTTCACAGTACTAGTAGACCACCTGAGGATGTCACCCAGTGAATTTCAGGACATTCTGATGTGGCATTTCAAAATAAAGGCTCTCTAAACTGTCCTATACAACCTACTGTTTCCTGCAATTTCAGATTAGGATTAAAAGGAGACCGCCCATAATGCAACAACACTTCCACTTCAGAGTACTAGTAGACCACCTCAGGGTGTCACCCAGTGATGTTCAGGACATTCTGATGTGGCATTTCAAAATAAAGGCCCCCTAAACTGTCCTATACGACCTACTGTTTCCTGCAATTTCAGATTAAGATTAAAAGGAGACCGCCCATAATGCATCAACACTTCCACTTCACAGTACTAGTAGACCACCTCAGGGTGTCACCCTGTGATTTATTTGACATTCTGATGTGGCATTTCAAAATAAAGGCCCTCTAAACTGTCCTATATGACCTACTGTTTCCTGCAATTTCAGATTAGGATTAAAAGGAGACCGCCCATAATGCATCAACACTTCTACTTCAGAGTACTAGTAGACCACCTCAGGGTGTCACCCTGTGATTTATATGACATTCTGATGTGGCATTTCAAAATAAAGGCCCTCTTAACTGTCCTATATGACCTACTGTTTCCTGCAATTTCAGATTAGGATTAAAAGGAGACCGCCCATAATGCATCAACACTTCCACTTCACAGTACTAGTAGACCATCTCAGGGTGTCACCCAGTGATTTTCAGGACATTCTGATGTGGCATTTCAAAATAAAGGCTCTCTAAACTGTCCTATACAACCTACTGTTTCCTGCAATTTCAGATTAGGATTAAAAGGAGACCGCCCATAATGCATCAACACTTCCACTTCAGAGTACTAGTAGACCACCTCAGGGTGTCACCCAGTGATTTTCAGGACATTCTGATGTGGCATTTCAAAATAAAGGCTCTCTAAACTGTCCTATACAACATACTGTTTCCTGCAATTTCAGATTAGGATTAAAAGGAGACCGCCCATAATGCATCAACACTTCCATGTCACAGTACTAGTAGACCATCTCAGGGTGTCACCCAGTGATTTTCAGTACATTCTGATGTGGCATTTCAAAATAAAGGCCCTCTAAACTGTCCTATACAACCTACTGTTTCCTGCAATTTCAGATTAGGATTAAAAGGAGACCGCCCATAATGCATCAACACTTCCACTTCACAGTACTAGTAGACCACCTGAGGATGTCACCCAGTGAATTTCAGGACATTCTGATGTGGCATTTCAAAATAAAGGCTCTCTAAACTGTCCTATACAACCTACTGTTTCCTGCAATTTCAGATTAGGATTAAAAGGAGACCGCCCATAATGCATCTACACTTCGACTTCACAGTACTAGTAGACCACCTGAGGATGTCACCCTGTGATTTATATGACATTCTGATGTGGCATTTCAAAATAAAGGCTCTCTTAACTGTCCTATACAACCTACTGTTTCCTGCAATTTCAGATTAGGATTAAAAGGAGACCGCCAATAATGCATCAACACTTCCACTTCAGAGTACTAGTAGACCACCTCAGGGTGTCACCCAGTGATTTTCAGGACATTCTGATGTGGCATTTCAAAATAAAGGCTCTCTAAACTGTCCTATACAACCTACTGTTTCCTGCATTTTCAGATTAGGATTAAAAGGAGACCGCCCATAATGCATCAACACTTCCACTTCACAGTACTAGTAGACCACCTCAGGGTGTCACCCTGTGATTTATATGAAATTCTGATGTGGCATTTCAAAATAAAGGCTCTCTTAACTGTCCTATACAACCTACTGTTTCCTGCAATTTCAGATTAGGATTAAAAGGAGACCGCCCATAATGCATCAACACTTCCACTTCAGAGTACTAGTAGACCACCTCAGGGTGTCACCCTGTGATTTATATGACATTCTGATGTGGCATTTCAAAATAAAGGCTCTCTTAACTGTCCTATACAACCTACTGTTTCCTGCAATTTCAGATTAGGATTAAAAGGAGACCGCCCATAATGCATCAACACTTCCACTTCACAGTACTAGTAGAGCACCTCAGGGTGTCACCCAGTGATTTTCAGGACATTCTGATGTGGCATTTCAAAATAAAGGCCCTCTAAACTGTCCTATATGACCTACTGTTTCCTGCATTTTCAGATTAGGATTAAAAGGAGACCGCCCATAATGCATCAACACTTCCACTTCACAGTACTAGTAGACCACCTGAGGATGTCACCCAGTGAATTTCAGGACATTCTGATGTGGCATTTCAAAATAAAGGCTCTCTAAACTGTCCTATACAACCTACTGTTTCCTGCAATTTCAGATTAGGATTAAAAGGAGACCGCCCATAATGCAACAACACTTCCACTTCAGAGTACTAGTAGACCACCTCAGGGTGTCACCCAGTGATGTTCAGGACATTCTGATGTGGCATTTCAAAATAAAGGCCCCCTAAACTGTCCTATACGACCTACTGTTTCCTGCAATTTCAGATTAAGATTAAAAGGAGACCGCCCATAATGCATCAACACTTCCACTTCACAGTACTAGTAGACCACCTCAGGGTGTCACCCTGTGATTTATTTGACATTCTGATGTGGCATTTCAAAATAAAGGCCCTCTAAACTGTCCTATATGACCTACTGTTTCCTGCAATTTCAGATTAGGATTAAAAGGAGACCGCCCATAATGCATCAACACTTCTACTTCAGAGTACTAGTAGACCACCTCAGGGTGTCACCCTGTGATTTATATGACATTCTGATGTGGCATTTCAAAATAAAGGCCCTCTTAACTGTCCTATATGACCTACTGTTTCCTGCAATTTCAGATTAGGATTAAAAGGAGACCGCCCATAATGCATCAACACTTCCACTTCACAGTACTAGTAGACCATCTCAGGGTGTCACCCAGTGATTTTCAGGACATTCTGATGTGGCATTTCAAAATAAAGGCTCTCTAAACTGTCCTATACAACCTACTGTTTCCTGCAATTTCAGATTAGGATTAAAAGGAGACCGCCCATAATGCATCAACACTTCCACTTCAGAGTACTAGTAGACCACCTCAGGGTGTCACCCAGTGATTTTCAGGACATTCTGATGTGGCATTTCAAAATAAAGGCTCTCTAAACTGTCCTATACAACATACTGTTTCCTGCAATTTCAGATTAGGATTAAAAGGAGACCGCCCATAATGCATCAACACTTCCATGTCACAGTACTAGTAGACCATCTCAGGGTGTCACCCAGTGATTTTCAGTACATTCTGATGTGGCATTTCAAAATAAAGGCCCTCTAAACTGTCCTATACAACCTACTGTTTCCTGCAATTTCAGATTAGGATTAAAAGGAGACCGCCCATAATGCATCAACACTTCCACTTCACAGTACTAGTAGACCAACTGAGGATGTCACCCTGTGATTTTTATGACATTCTGATGTGGCATTTCAAAATAAAGGCTCTCTTAACTGTCCTATACAACCTACTGTTTCCTGCAATTTCAGATTAGGATTAAAAGGAGACCGCCAATAATGCATCAACACTTCCACTTCAGAGTACTAGTAGACCACCTCAGGGTGTCACCCAGTGATTTTCAGGACATTCTGATGTGGCATTTCAAAATAAAGGCTCTCTAAACTGTCCTATACAACCTACTGTTTCCTGCATTTTCAGATTAGGATTAAAAGGAGACCGCCCATAATGCATCAACACTTCCACTTCACAGTACTAGTAGACCACCTCAGGGTGTCACCCTGTGATTTATATGACATTCTGATGTGGCATTTCAAAATAAAGGCTCTCTTAACTGTCCTATACAACCTACTGTTTCCTGCAATTTCAGATTAGGATTAAAAGGAGACCGCCCATAATGCATCAACACTTCCACTTCAGAGTACTAGTAGACCACCTCAGGGTGTCACCCTGTGATTTATATGACATTCTGATGTGGCATTTCAAAATAAAGGCTCTCTTAACTGTCCTATACAACCTACTGTTTCCTGCAATTTCAGATTAGGATTAAAAGGAGACCGCCCATAATGCATCAACACTTCCACTTCACAGTACTAGTAGAGCACCTCAGGGTGTCACCCAGTGATTTTCAGGACATTCTGATGTGGCATTTCAAAATAAAGGCCCTCTAAACTGTCCTATATGACCTACTGTTTCCTGCATTTTCAGATTAGGATTAAAAGGAGACCGCCCATAATGCATCAACACTTCCACTTCACAGTACTAGTAGACCACCTGAGGATGTCACCCAGTGAATTTCAGGACATTCTGATGTGGCATTTCAAAATAAAGGCTCTCTAAACTGTCCTATACAACCTACTGTTTCCTGCAATTTCAGATTAGGATTAAAAGGAGACCGCCCATAATGCATCAACACTTCCACTTCAGAGTACTAGTAGACCACCTCAGGGTGTCACCCAGTGATGTTCAGGACATTCTGATGTGGCATTTCAAAATAAAGGCCCCCTAAACTGTCCTATACGACCTACTGTTTCCTGCAATTTCAGATTAAGATTAAAAGGAGACCGCCCATAATGCATCAACACTTCCACTTCACAGTACTAGTAGACCACCTCAGGGTGTCACCCTGTGATTTATTTGACATTCTGATGTGGCATTTCAAAATAAAGGCCCTCTAAACTGTCCTATATGACCTACTGTTTCCTGCAATTTCAGATTAGGATTAAAAGGAGACCGCCCATAATGCATCAACACTTCTACTTCAGAGTACTAGTAGACCACCTCAGGGTGTCACCCTGTGATTTATATGACATTCTGATGTGGCATTTCAAAATAAAGGCCCTCTTAACTGTCCTATATGACCTACTGTTTCCTGCAATTTCAGATTAGGATTAAAAGGAGACCGCCCATAATGCATCAACACTTCCACTTCACAGTACTAGTAGACCATCTCAGGGTGTCACCCAGTGATTTTAAGGACATTCTGATGTGGCATTTCAAAATAAAGGCTCTCTAAACTGTCCTATACAACCTACTGTTTCCTGCAATTTCAGATTAGGATTAAAAGGAGACCGCCCATAATGCATCAACACTTCTACTTCAGAGTACTAGTAGACCACCTCAGGGTGTCACCCTGTGATTTATATGACATTCTGATGTGGCATTTCAAAATAAAGGCCCTCTTAACTGTCCTATATGACCTACTGTTTCCTGCAATTTCAGATTAGGATTAAAAGGAGACCGCCCATAATGCATCAACACTTCCACTTCACAGTACTAGTAGACCATCTCAGGGTGTCACCCAGTGATTTTAAGGACATTCTGATGTGGCATTTCAAAATAAAGGCTCTCTAAACTGTCCTATACAACCTACTGTTTCCTGCAATTTCAGATTAGGATTAAAAGGAGACCGCCCATAATGCATCAACACTTCCACTTCAGAGTACTAGTAGACCACCTCAGGGTGTCACCCAGTGATTTTCAGGACATTCTGATGTGGCATTTCAAAATAAAGGCTCTCTAAACTGTCCTATACAACATACTGTTTCCTGCAATTTCAGATTAGGATTAAAAGGAGACCGCCCATAATGCATCAACACTTCCATGTCACAGTACTAGTAGACCATCTCAGGGTGTCACCCAGTGATTTTCAGTACATTCTGATGTGGCATTTCAAAATAAAGGCCCTCTAAACTGTCCTATATGACCTACTGTTTCCTGCAATTTCAGATTAGGATTAAATGGAGACCGCCCATAATGCATCAACACTTCCACTTCACAGCACTAGTAGACCACCTCAGGGTGTCACCCTGTGATTTATATGACATTCTGATGTGGCATTTCAAAATAAAGGCTCTCTAAACTGTCCTATACAACCTACTGTTTCCTGCAATTTCAGATTAGGACTAAAAGGAGACCGCCCATAATGCATCAACACTTCCACTTCACAGTACTAGTAGACCATCTCAGGGTGTCACCCAGTGATTTTCAGTACATTCTGATGTGGCATTTCAAAATAAAGGCTCTCTAAACTGTCCTATACAACCTACTGTTTCCTGCAATTTCAGATTAGGATTAAAAGGAGACCGCCCATAATGCATCAACACTTCCACTTCACAGTACTAGTAGACCATCTCAGGGTGTCACCCAGTGATTTTCAGTACATTCTGATGTGGCATTTCAAAATAAAGGCCCTCTTAACTGTCCTATACAACCTACTGTTTCTTGCAATTTCAGATTAGGATTAAAAGGAGACCGCCCATAATGCATCAACACTTCCACTTCACAGTACTAGTAGACCATCTCAGGGTGTCACCCAGTGATTTTCAGTACATTCTGATGTGGCATTTCAAAATAAAGGCCCTCTTAACTGTCCTATATGACCTACTGTTTCCTGCAATTTCAGATTAGGATTAAATGGAGACCGCCCATAATGCATCAACACTTCCACTTCACAGTACTAGTAGACCACCTCAGGGTGTCACCCAGTGATTTTCAGGACATTCTGATGTGGCATTTCAAAATAAAGGCTCTCTAAACTGTCCTATACAACATACTGTTTCCTGCAATTTCAGATTAGGATTAAAAGGAGACCGCCCATAATGCATCAACACTTCCACTTCACAGTACTAGTAGACCACCTCAGAGTGTCACCCTGTGATTTATATGACATTCTGATGTGGCATTTCAAAATAAAGGCTCTCTTAACTGTCCTATACAACCTACTGTTTCCTGCAATTTCAGATTAGGACTAAAAGGAGACCGCCCATAATGCATCAACACTTCCACTTCACAGTACTAGTAGACCATCTCAGGGTGTCACCCAGTGATTTTCAGTACATTCTGATGTGGCATTTCAAAATAAAGGCCCTCTAAACTGTCCTATATGACCTACTGTTTCCTGCATTTTCAGATTAGGATTAAAAGGAGACCGCCCATAATGCATCAACACTTCCACTTCACAGTACTAGTAGACCACCTGAGGATGTCACCCAGTGAATTTCAGGACATTCTGATGTGGCATTTCAAAATAAAGGCTCTCTAAACTGTCCTATACAACCTACTGTTTCCTGCAATTTCAGATTAGGATTAAAAGGAGATCGCCCATAATGCATCAACACTTCCACTTCAGAGTACTAGTAGACCACCTCAGGGTGTCACCCAGTGATTTTCAGGACATTCTGATGTGGCATTTCAAAATAAAGGCTCTCTAAACTGTCCTATACAACATACTGTTTCCTGCAATTTCAGATTAGGATTAAAAGGAGACCGCCCATAATGCATCAACACTTCCACATCACAGTACTAGTAGACCACCTCAGGGTGTCACCCTGTGATTTATATGACATTCTGATGTGGCATTTCAAAATAAAGGCTCTCTAAACTGTCCTATACAACATACTGTTTCCTGCAATTTCAGATTAGGATTAAAAGGAGACCGCCCATAATGCATCAACACTTCCACTTCACAGTACTAGTAGACCATCTCAGGGTGTCACCCTGTGATTTATATGACATTCTGATGTGGCATTTCAAAATAAAGGCTCTCTTAACTGTCCTATACAACCTACTGTTTCCTGCAATTTCAGATTAGGACTAAAAGGAGACCGCCCATAATGCATCAACACTTCCACTTCACAGTACTAGTAGACCATCTCAGGGTGTCACCCAGTGATTTTCAGTACATTCTGATGTGGCATTTCAAAATAAAGGCCCTCTAAACTGTCCTATATGACCTACTGTTTCCTGCATTTTCAGATTAGGATTAAAAGGAGACCGCCCATAATGCATCAACACTTCCACTTCACAGTACTAGTAGACCACCTGAGGATGTCACCCAGTGAATTTCAGGACATTCTGATGTGGCATTTCAAAATAAAGGCTCTCTAAACTGTCCTATACAACCTACTGTTTCCTGCAATTTCAGATTAGGATTAAAAGGAGATCGCCCATAATGCATCAACACTTCCACTTCAGAGTACTAGTAGACCACCTCAGGGTGTCACCCAGTGATTTTCAGGACATTCTGATGTGGCATTTCAAAATAAAGGCTCTCTAAACTGTCCTATACAACATACTGTTTCCTGCAATTTCAGATTAGGATTAAAAGGAGACCGCCCATAATGCATCAACACTTCCACGTCACAGTACTAGTAGACCACCTCAGGGTGTCACCCTGTGATTTATATGACATTCTGATGTGGCATTTCAAAATAAAGGCTCTCTAAACTGTCCTATACAACATACTGTTTCCTGCAATTTCAGATTAGGATTAAAAGGAGACCGCCCATAATGCATCAACACTTCCACTTCACAGTACTAGTAGACCATCTCAGGGTGTCACCCAGTGATTTTCAGTACATTCTGATGTGGCATTTCAAAATAAAGGCCCTCTAAACTGTCCTATATGACCTACTGTTTCCTGAAATTTCAGATTAGGATTAAAAGGAGACCGCCCATAATGCATCAACACTTCCACTTCACAGTACTAGTAGACCACCTGAGGATGTCACCCAGTGAATTTCAGGACATTCTGATGTGGCATTTCAAAATAAAGGCTCTCTAAACTGTCCTATACAACCTACTGTTTCCTGCAATTTCAGATTAGGATTAAATGGAGACCGCCCATAATGCATCAACACTTCCATGTCACAGTACTAGTAGACCACCTCAGGGTGTCACCCTGTGATTTATATGACATTCTGATGTGGCATTTCAAAATAAAGGCTCTCTTAACTGTCCTATACAACCTACTGTTTCCTGCAATTTCAGATTAGGATTAAAAGGAGACCGCCCATAATGCATCAACACTTCCACTTCAGAGTACTAGTAGACCACCTCAGGGTGTCACCCAGTGATTTTCAGGACATTCTGATGTGGCATTTCAAAATAAAGGCTCTCTAAACTGTCCTATACAACCTACTGTTTCCTGCAATTTCAGATTAGGATTAAATGGAGACCGCCCATAATGCATCAACACTTCCACGTCACAGTACTAGTAGACCACCTCAGGGTGTCACCCTGTGATTTATATGACATTCTGATGTGGCATTTCAAAATAAAGGCCCTCTAAACTGTCCTATATGACCTACTGTTTCCTGCAATTTCAGATTAGGATTAAATGGAGACCGCCCATAATGCATCAACACTTCCACTTCAGAGTACTAGTAGACCACCTCAGGGTGTCACCCTGTAATTTATATGACATTCTGATGTGGCATTTCAAAATAAAGGCTCTCTAAACTGTCCTATACAACATACTGTTTCCTGCAATTTCAGATTAGGATTAAAAGGAGACCGCCCATAATGCATCAACACTTCCACTTCACAGTACTAGTAGACCACCTCAGGGTATCACCCAGTGATTTTCAGGACATTCTGATGTGGCATTTCAAAATAAAGGCCCTCTAAACTGTCCTATACGACCTACTGTTTCCTGCAATTTCAGATTAGGATTAAAAGGAGACCGCCCATAATGCATCAACACTTCCATGTCAGAGTACTAGTAGACCACCTCAAGGTGTCACACAGGTATTTCCAGGACATTCTGATGTGGCATTACAAAATAAAGGCCCTCTAAACTGTCCTATATGACCTACTGTTTCCTCCAATTTCAGATTTAGATTACAAGGAGACCTCCCATAATGCATCAACACTTCCACTTCACAGTACTAGTAGACCACCTGAGGGTGTCACCCAGTGATTTTCAGGACATTCTGATATGGCATTTCAAAATAAAGGCTCTCTAAACTGTCCTATACAACCTACTGTTTCCTGCAATTTCAGATTAGGATTAAAAGGAGACTGCCCATAATGCCTTAACACTTCCACTTCAGCGTACTAGTAGACCAACTCACGGTGTCACCCAGTGATCTTCAGGACATTCTGATGCAGGATCTCAAAATAAAAGCCTTTTAAAGTGTCAAAAACTGCTTAAATCAGGGTTAAATCAGGATCAAAAGAAAAACACCCATAATGCAACGGCAAAGGCATAATGCCTTTGAATTTGCCCACTCTTTGTATACTTTTTGTTATGTTATTAGGTTGTGATAACTTGTTAACTTGTGATATTCCCACTATTTCTTTCTTTCTTTCTTTCTTTCTTTCTTTCTTTCTTTCTTTCTTTCTTTCTTTCTTTCTTTCTTTCTTTCTTTCTTATTATTCCCCTAAGTGTTTTGGCCCTTAAAGGAGAATGCACAGCGTGCTGGAGCAACGCTTGCATGCTGTGCGCATGCGTGCTGGAGCAAGTGGGGAAGTGTAGTGATTTAATTTGATTTAGCTCCCCTGTATTATAATCATGTCAGGATATTAATGGTATACTGAGTGATATTAGATGAAAACCCCAATAGTAGTATAAAAAGTCACCACCAGGTGTAGCCACCGGGAACGGATCTGTAGAAAATGGGAGTGTCCCCACTGACTCAGCAGGTTAAGAAAATGCTGGGCCAGCAGCTTTAGGGCGGGAAGAATAAATGTGCACCCGGCCTGAGCATTCAAGATGCTCTCTTCTCCTCTTCCTGTTGAAATTCCCTGTCTGGCCCTCTTCTCCTCCCAAGTAGCCTAGGCCCAAAGCAGCCAGAGATATAATGCTGACTCTGCAGAGATATGTGCAGAGATATGTACAGCAGTAAGGTCTTTTCTCCTCTTCCTGTTGAAATTCCCTGTCTGGCCCTCTTCTCCTCCCAAGTAGCCTAGGCCCAAAGCAGCCAGAGATATAATGCTGACTCTGCAGAGATATGTGCAGAGATATGTACAGCAGTAAGGTCTTCTCCTCTTCCTGTTGGATTCCCTGTCTGGCCCTCTTTTCCTCTCAAAAGTAGTCAGAGCCCATACACCCCGGAATCTGGGGGGGGGGGGGGGGGCATGAATGTAGGACATGGTAGGACATAAGTTATTGCTGAGCCAGCAAACTAGACATCATTTGATTGGTGGCAAAGTAAGTGATGTATGGAAAATGGGATGTGGTCAGGGGGGGGGGGGGGAGTGGTGATAAGACTATAAAGGTCAATTAGACAAAGGGAAAAGGTGTGATCTACCCGGGGGACTCCGTCTTTATGCTGTTTTGTTTCTAAAAGAGCAATAAAGTCAAATCGCATTTGGAACACTTGGTGCCTCGAGTTCTTTTTCCTTCATTTGGACTCTGAAGTTATTTTGAGACTCTGAAACCAATCTGGACTTAGATTTATTTCTTGAATTTTGACCTGAGACATAGTAAATAATTTTTACACGACAGAAGCTATTTTGTTTCTAAAGACGTTTCTAAAGATCATATTACAGAGGCATGTGAAAAACCACAACAAGCCCTCGCTCTATGTAAGCACAACTAGCGATTCATAAAGACAGATTGATGAAAACAACCGTTTCGCAGCAGAAAATAGATTTTTTAGAAGCTGCATTCTCGGTGCCCCGTCCGCCGCCATTACATGGATATACTTGGCTCGCGCTGGATTTTAAATTTCTTCTACAGGCCTCCGAATTACACCAAAGTTATCTCGGTGAGTGAAACGTCTTATAATATGTCGTAAATAAGGTCCAGGTTGTCAAAAACGAGCATTCTCCTTTAACTACTTCTTCATACTTTGTGCTAGAAACTTCATTCAAACTTTAAAATGTTCGTCCTTAGCTGTTTCCCGGATGTATTCAGATTTTTTTGATTTTTTTAAAATAGTTTTTTAGTAATTTAACTTTTAATAGTAATTTTTGTGCCATTGAAACTGCTGGTGGAATGTTCCGTATCATTATGTTTTTAGAGTGGTGGCAGCTGTTGCTTTGAAAATATTCACACATTTTGTGAACTGCTGGCACTCCTACAGTTTTTAAAGCTCACACACATATTATACATCAAAACGTTCACACAACTGTGCTGATTCGTACAATGTAAGTATCTAAGCTGTGTGACTTACCGTTTTTGAGATATGACAATTTGTTCGGCAACTGCGCTCCCCATTGAAACATATGGTGCCACACTAACTTTTGAGCTGCTAATTTTGCATTTTTACCCTTTTTCTAACTTGTTGCCATGGTGTCAATATATAAGCTGTAACATTTATAGTTTTTGCGATAGAGCTGTCTGATGCGGACCATGTCTAGGATCAGCGTGTCAGTTGGGATTAGAGTGGTGGCAGCTGTTGCTTTTTTGAATTTGTGTGAATGTGCAGCCTCTCTTAAAGGTACAGGGACCCTTTTATAACTAATGTGGTAGCACAGAACTCAGCCAAAGTGGAATAGAGACACATGATCTTCACTCCACAGAACCCACTTTTCAGCCCCTGAGTGGGCTAGAGACACACAGTCTTTAATGGTGGATGCATGGAAATTGCCCGGAGGTCACTGTACTGTCCCCGACTAGCTGTGACCCAAGGGGGCGGAGCCTAACCAGTATGCCACTATCCACGCCACGGGCCCCACAACTCAGACCCTGAGTGGGCTAGAGACACACGGTTTTCACCGGTGGAGTCAGGTAGGTGGCCCGGAGAGGGGTACACTGTCCCCGACTGGCTCTGACCTGAGGGGGCGGAGTCTCGCCACCACACCACGGACCCCCCCTGAGTGGCCTAGAGATGCACGGTCTTCGCCGGTGGGTGCATGGAGATTGGCCGGTCTGCAGTAGTACTAGCAGTAGCTGTTACATACAACTGCAGCAGGTAGCCCACCTCACATTTTCTCCAGGAAATGTACTTTCTAGTTTATTTTACTAGAAACTAGAAGACTACACAGTGGTGGTAGGCCCATCTCGGTATGTCTCATAAAGTTTCACGAGATTCTGATGTGCCATTTCAAAATAAAAGCCTTCTAAATTCTAAAAAACTGCTTAAATCAAGATAAAATCAGGATTAAAAGAAAACTACCGGGTTCTATACTACACAGTGGTAGTAGGCCTCGTCCCAGTCTGACTCATGAATTTCACGAGATTCTGATGTTCATCCATCCATCTTCATCCGCTTATCCGGGGTCGGGTTGCGGAGGCAGCAGCTCCAGCAGGGGGCCCCAGACATCCCTTTCCCTAGCAGCATCAACCAGCTCCGCCTGGGGAATCTTTAGCCACTCACAGGCCAGTGCGGAGATGTAGTCCCGCCACCTAGTCCTGGGTCTACCCTGCGGCCTCCTCCCAGCTGGACACGCCTGGAACACCTCCCTATTGAGGCGCCCAGGAGGCATCCTCACTAGATGCCCGAACCACCTCAACTGGCTCCTTTCGACGCAAAGGAGCAGCGGTTCTACTCCGAGTCTCTCCCGGATGACTGAATTTCTCACCCAATCTCTCAGGGAGACCCCAGCCACCCTCCGGAGAAAACTAATTTCGGCCGCTTTTATCCGTGATCTCGTTCTTTCAGTCATGACCCATCCTTCATGACCATAGGTGAGGGTGGGGACGAAGATAGACCGGTAGATCGAGAGCTTTGCCTTTTGGCTCAGCTCTCTTTTCGTCACAACAGTGCGGTAAAGCGACTGCAGAACCGCACCAGCTGCTCCGATTCTCCGGCCAAATTCCCTCTCCATGGTTCCCTCACTCGTGAACAAGACCCCCAGATACTTGAACTCCTTCACTTGGGGTAAGGACTCAATTCCTACTCGGAGCGGACAGGCCTCCGGTTTCCTGCTGAGAACCATGGCCTCAGATTTAGAGGTGCTGATTCTCATCCCAGCCACTTCACACTCAGTTGCGAACCTATCCAGAGAGTGCTGGAGGTCGCAGGCAGATGATGCCATCAGGACCACATCATCTGCAAATAGCAGCGACGCGATCCCCAGCTCTCTGAACTGCAAACCCACCTCCCCACGGCTACGCCTCGATAGCCTGTCCATGAAAATCACAAACAGGATTGGTGACAAAGCACAGCCCTGGCAGAGGCCAACCCACACCGGAGAGGAAGACAACTTACTGCCGAGGACCCGGACACAGTTCTCGCTCTGGGTGTACAGGGATTGGATAGCCCTAAGTAGGGACCCACTCACCCCATACTCCCGCATAACCCTCCACAAGACCTCTCGAGGGACCCAGTCGTAAGCCTTCTCCAAGTCCACAAAACACATGTAGACAGGTTGGGCAAACTCCCAAGCCCCCTCCAAGATCCTCGCAAGGGTGAAGAGCTGGTCGGTGGTTCCACGACCAGGACGAAATCCGCATTGTTCCTCTTCGAACTGAGGTTCGACTATCGGCCGGACCCTCCTTTCCAGCACCTTGGAGTACACTTTCCCTGGGAGGCTGAGTAATGCGATGCCTCTATAATTGGCACACACCCTCTGGTCCCCTTTTTTGAATATTGGGACCACCACCCTAGTCTGCCACTCCTTTGGCACTGACCCAGACTTCCACGCAATGTTAAAGAGGCGTGTCAACCAAGACAGCCCCTCAACACCCAGCGCCTTCAGCATTTCTGGACGGATCTCATCAGTGCCTGGGGCTTTGCCACTGTAGAGTTTGACTACCTCAGTGACCTCCTCCAAGGTAATTGATGACCCCCCATCATCTTCCGGCTCTGCCTCGATTGTAGAGGGTGGATTAGTCGGGTTCAGGAGTTCCGCAAAGTCCTCCTTCCTTTGAACACCGACCACTCATGATCAATGTCCCCAACCTCCACAGGGATGCCTGAGAAGCTCAGCCGGAGGTGACAGTTGAAATCTCTCCGGACAGGCTCTTCCTCCAGACGTTCCCAGTTCACCCTCACTACACGCTTGGGTTTTCCAGGTCTGTCCAGAAGCTTCCCCTGCCATCGAAACCAGCTCACCACCAGATGGTGATCAGTGGACAGCTTTGCCCCTCTCTTTACCCGAGTGTCCAAAACACATGGCCTCAGATCAGATGATACGATAACGAAATCGATCATCGACCTACGGCCTAAGGTGTTATGATGCCAGGTGTACTTGTGGGCATCCTTGTGTTCGAACATGGTGTTTGTTATGGACAAACCGTGACTAGCACAGAAGTCCAACTACAAAACACCACTCGGGTTCAGATCGTGGTGGCCATGCCTCCCAATCACGCCCCTCCAAGTTTCTCCATCATTGCCCATGTGTGCATTGAAGGTCCCCAATAGGACAGTGGAGTCCCCTGAGGAGCCCCAAATAGGACTCCACTTACTGTAGGGTCTGCAGGAAGGCCGAGTACTCTGAACTACTGTTAGGTGCATAAGCACAAACCACAGTCAGAGTCCCCCCCCCACAGTCCTAAGGCGCAGGGAGGCGACCCTCTCGTCCACTGGGGTGAACTCTAGCACATAGGCGCTCAGCTGGGGGCTAGCTAGTATAGCCACACCTGCCTTACGCCTCATACCGTGAGCAACTCCGGAGAAGAACAGGGTCCAACCCCTATCCAGGAGTTTGGTTCCGGCGTCTGTGCTGTGCGTGGAGGATAGCCCTACCAGGTGTAATTGGTATCACTCCACCTCCCTCACAAATAATGCAACTGGTTCTATACTACACAGTGGTATTAGGCTTCCTCTCGATCAGACTCATTTCAAAATAAAAGCCTTCTAAAGTCTAAAAAACTGCTTACATCAGGATTAAAAGAAAACCTACCCATAATGCAACGGGTTCTATACTACACAGTGGTAGTATACACCTTCACTGTCTGACTTATGGAGTTTCACAAGATACTGATGTGCCATTTCAAAATAAAAGCTGTTTAAAGTGTAAAAAAACTGCTTAAATCAGGATAAAATCTGGATTCTTTTTTAGAATTTAGAAGGCTTTTATTTTGAAATGGCACATCAGAATCTCATGCCACTTCATGATTCAGACCGAGAGGGGGCTTACTACCACTGTGTAGTATAGAACCTGTTGCATTATGGTTAGTTTTCTTTTAATCCTGAGGTAATCAGGGAGTAGGTTGTATAGGACAGTTTAGAGGTCCTTTATTTTGAAATGCCACATCAGAATGTCATATAAATCACAGGGTGACACCCTGAAGTGGTCTACTAGTACTGTGAAGTGGAAGTGTTGATGCATTATGGGCGGTCTCCCTTTAATCCTAATCTGAAATTGCAGGAAACAGTAGGTCATATAGGACAGTTAAGAGGTCCTTTATTTTGAAATGCCACATCAGAATGTCCTGAACATCACTGGGTGACACCCTGAGATGGTCTACTAGTACTGTGAAGTGGACGTTTTGATGCATTATGGGCGGTCTCCCTTTAATCCTAATCTGAAATTGCAGGAAACATAAGGTCATATAGGACAGTTTAGAGGTCCTTTATTTTAAAATGCCACATCAGAAGTTCATATAAATCACAGGGTGACACCCTGAGGTGGTCTACTAGTACTGTGAAGTGGAAGTTTTGATGCATTATGGGCGGTCTCCCTTTAATCCTAATCTGAAATTGCAGGAAACAGTAGGTCATATAGGACAGTTTAGAGGTCCTTTATTTTGAAATGCCACATCAGAATGTCATATCAATCACAGTGTGATACCCTGAGGTGGTCTATTAGTACTGTGAAGTGGAAGTGTTGATGCATTATGGGCGGTCTACCTTTAATCCTAATCTGAAATTGCAGGAAACAGTAGGTTGTATAGGACAGTTTAGAGAGCCTTTATTTTGAAATGCCGCATCAGAATGTCCTGAAATTCACTGGGTGACATCCTCAGGTGGTCAACTAGTACTGTGAAGTGGAAGTGTTGATGCATTATGGGCGGTCTACCTTTAATCCTAATCTGAAATTGCAGGAAACAGTAGGTTGTATAGGACAGTTTAGAGAGCCTTTATTTTGAAATGCCACATCAGAATGTCCTGAAATTCACTGGGTGACATCCTCAGGTGGTCTACTAGTACTGTGAAGTGGAAGTGTTGATGCATTATGGGCGGTCTCCTTTTAATCCTAATCTGAAATTGCAGGAAACAGTAGGTTGTATAGGACAGTTTAGAGAGCCTTTATTTTGAAATGCCACATCAGAATGTCATATAAATCACAGGGTGACACCCTGAGGTGGTCTACTAGTACTGTGACGTGGAAGTGTTGATGCATTATGGGCGGTCTCCTTTTAATCCTAATCTGAAATTGCAGGAAACAGTAGGTTGTATAGGACAGTTAAGAGAGCCTTTATTTTGAAATGCCACATCAGAATGTCATATAAATCACAGGGTGACATCCTCAGGTGGTCTACTAGTACTGTGAAGTGGAAGTGTTGATGCATTATGGGCGGTCTCCTTTTAATCCTAATCTGAAAATGCAGGAAACAGTAGGTTGTATAGGACAGTTTAGAGAGCCTTTATTTTGAAATGCCACATCAGAATGTCCTGAAATTCACTGGGTGACATCCTCAGGTGGTCTACTAGTACTGTGAAGTGGAAGTGTTGATGCATTATGGGCGGTCTCCTTTTAATCCTATTCTGAAAATGCAGGAAACAGTAGGTTGTATAGGACAGTTTAGAGAGCCTTTATTTTGAAATGCCACATCAGAATGTCCTGAAAATCACTGGGTGACACCCTGAGGTGGTCTACTAGTACTCTGAAGTGGAAGTGTTGATGCATTATTGGCGGTCTCCTTTTAATCCTAATCTGAAATTGCAGGAAACAGGAGGTTGTATAGGACAGTTAAGAGAGCCTTTATTTTGAAATGCCACATCAGAATGTCATATAAATCACAGGGTGACATCCTCAGGTGGTCTACTAGTACTGTGAAGTGGAAGTGTTGATGCATTATGGGCGGTCTCCTTTTAATCCTAATCTGAAATTGCAGGAAACAGTAGGTTGTATAGGACAGTTTAGAGAGCCTTTATTTTGAAATGCCACATCAGAATGTCCTGAAATTCACTGGGTGACATCCTCAGGTGGTCTACTAGTACTGTGAAGTGGAAGTGTTGATGCATTATGGGTGGTCTCCTTTTAATCCTAATCTGAAAATGCAGGAAACAGTAGGTCATATAGGACAGTTTAGAGGGCCTTTATTTTGAAATGCCACATCAGAATGTCCTGAAAATCACTGGGTGACACCCTGAGGTGGTCTACTAGTACTGTGAAGTGGAAGTGTTGATGCATTATGGGCGGTCTCCTTTTAATCCTAATCTGAAATTGCAGGAAACAGTAGGTTGTATAGGACAGTTAAGAGAGCCTTTATTTTGAAATGCCACATCAGAATGTCATATAAATCACAGGGTGACACCCTGAGGTGGTCTACTAGTACTCTGAAGTGGAAGTGTTGATGCATTATGGGCGGTCTCCTTTTAATCCTAATCTGAAATTGCAGGAAACAGTAGGTTGTATAGGACAGTTTAGAGAGCCTTTATTTTGAAATGCCACATCAGAATGTCCTGAAAATCAATGGGTGACACCCTGAGGTGGTCTACTAGTACTCTGAAGTGGAAGTGTTGATGCATTATGGGCGGTCTCCTTTTAATCCTAATCTGAAATTGCAGGAAACAGTAGGTTGTATAGGACAGTTAAGAGAGCCTTTATTTTGAAATGCCACATCAGAATGTCATATAAATCACAGGGTGACATCCTCAGGTGGTCTACTAGTACTGTGAAGTGGAAGTGTTGATGCATTATGGGCGGTCTCCTTTTAATCCTAATCTGAAATTGCAGGAAACAGTAGGTTGTATAGGACAGTTTAGAGAGCCTTTATTTTGAAATGCCACATCAGAATGTCCTGAAATTCACTGGGTGACATCCTCAGGTGGTCTACTAGTACTGTGAAGTGGAAGTGTTGATGCATTATGGGCGGTCTCCTTTTAATCCTAATCTGAAATTGCAGGAAACAGTAGGTTGTATAGGACAGTTAAGAGAGCCTTTATTTTGAAATGCCACATCAGAATGTCATATAAATCACAGGGTGACACCCTGAGGTGGTCTACTAGTACTCTGAAGTGGAAGTGTTGATGCATTATGGGCGGTCTCCTTTTAATCCTAATCTGAAATTGCAGGAAACAGTAGGTTGTATAGGACAGTTTAGAGAGCCTTTATTTTGAAATGCCACATCAGAATGTCCTGAAAATCAATGGGTGACACCCTGAGGTGGTCTACTAGTACTCTGAAGTGGAAGTGTTGATGCATTATGGGCGGTCTCCTTTTAATCCTAATCTGAAATTGCAGGAAACAGTAGGTTGTATAGGACAGTTAAGAGAGCCTTTATTTTGAAATGCCACATCAGAATGTCATATAAATCACAGGGTGACATCCTCAGGTGGTCTACTAGTACTGTGAAGTGGAAGTGTTGATGCATTATGGGCGGTCTCCTTTTAATCCTAATCTGAAATTGCAGGAAACAGTAGGTTGTATAGGACAGTTTAGAGAGCCTTTATTTTGAAATGCCACATCAGAATGTCCTGAAATTCACTGGGTGACATCCTCAGGTGGTCTACTAGTACTGTGAAGTGGAAGTGTTGATGCATTATGGGCGGTCTCCTTTTAATCCTAATCTGAAAATGCAGGAAACAGTAGGTCATATAGGACAGTTTAGAGGGCCTTTATTTTGAAATGCCACATCAGAATGTCCTGAAAATCACTGGGTGACACCCTGAGGTGGTCTACTAGTACTGTGAAGTGGAAGTGTTGATGCATTATGGGCGGTCTCCTTTTAATCCTAATCTGAAATTGCAGGAAACAGTAGGTTGTATAGGACAGTTAAGAGAGCCTTTATTTTGAAATGCCACATCAGAATGTCATATAAATCACAGGGTGACACCCTGAGGTGGTCTACTAGTACTCTGAAGTGGAAGTGTTGATGCATTATGGGCGGTCTCCTTTTAATCCTAATCTGAAATTGCAGGAAACAGTAGGTTGTATAGGACAGTTTAGAGAGCCTTTATTTTGAAATGCCACATCAGAATGTCCTGAAAATCACTGGGTGACACCCTGAGGTGGTCTACTAGTACTCTGAAGTGGAAGTGTTGATGCATTATGGGCGGTCTCCTTTTAATCCTAATCTGAAATTGCAGGAAACAGTAGGTTGTATAGGACAGTTAAGAGAGCCTTTATTTTGAAATGCCACATCAGAATGTCATATAAATCACAGGGTGACACCCTGAGGTGGTCTACTAGTACTGTGACGTGGAAGTGTTGATGCATTATGGGCGGTCTTCTTTTAATCCTAATCTGAAATTGCAGGAAACAGTAGGTTGTATAGGACAGTTTAGAGAGCCTTTATTTTGAAATGCCACATCAGAATGTCCTGAAAATCACTGGGTGACACCCTGAGGTGGTCTACTAGTACTCTGAAGTGGAAGTGTTGATGCATTATGGGCGGTCTCCTTTTAATCCTAATCTGAAAATGCAGGAAACAGTAGGTTGTATAGGACAGTTTATAGAGCCTTTATTTTGAAATGCCACATCAGAATGTCCTGAAAATCACTGGGTGACACCCTGAGGTGGTCTACTAGTACTCTGAAGTGGAAGTGTTGATGCATTATGGGCGGTCTCCTTTTAATCCTAATCTGAAATTGCAGGAAACAGTAGGTTGTATAGGACAGTTAAGAGAGCCTTTATTTTGAAATGCCACATCAGAATGTCATATAAATCACAGGGTGACACCCTGAGGTGGTCTACTAGTACTGTGAAGTGGAAGTGTTGATGCATTATGGGCCGTCTCCATTTAATCCTAATCTGAAATTGCAGGAAACAGTAGGTCATATAGGACAGTTTAGAGGGCCTTTATTTTGAAATGCCACATCAGAATGTCATATAAATCACAGGGTGACACCCTGAGGTGGTCTACTAGTACTGTGAAGTGGAAGTGTTGATGCATTATGGGCGGTCTCCATTTAATCCTAATCTGAAATTGCAGGAAACAGTAGGTCATATAGGACAGTTAAGAGAGCCTTTATTTTGAAATGCCACATCAGAATGTCATATAAATCACAGGGTGACATCCTCAGGTGGTCTACTAGTACTGTGAAGTGGAAGTGTTGATGCATTATGGGCGGTCTCCTTTTAATCCTAATCTGAAATTGCAGGAAACAGAAGGTTGTATAGGACAGTTTAGAGAGCCTTTATTTTGAAATGCCACATCAGAATGTCCTGAAATTCACTGGGTGACATCCTCAGGTGGTCTACTAGTACTGTGAAGTGGAAGTGTTGATGCATTATGGGCGGTCTCCTTTTAATCCTAATCTGAAAATGCAGGAAACAGTAGGTCATATAGGACAGTTTAGAGGGCCTTTATTTTGAAATGCCACATCAGAATGTCCTGAAAATCACTGGGTGACACCCTGAGGTGCTCTACTAGTACTGTGAAGTGGAAGTGTTGATGCATTATGGGCGGTCTCCTTTTAATCCTAATCTGAAATTGCAGGAAACAGTAGGTTGTATAGGACAGTTAAGAGAGCCTTTATTATGAAATGCCACATCAGAATGTCATATAAATCACAGGGTGACACCCTGAGGTGGTCTACTAGTACTCTGAAGTGGAAGTGTTGATGCATTATGGGCGGTCTCCTTTTAATCCTAATCTGAAATTGCAGGAAACAGTAGGTTGTATAGGACAGTTAAGAGAGCCTTTATTTTGAAATGCCACATCAGAATGTCATATAAATCACAGGGTGACACCCTGAGGTGGTCTACTAGTACTGTGAAGTGGAAGTGTTGATGCATTATGGGCGGTCTCCTTTTAATCCTAATCTGAAAATGCAGGAAACAGTAGGTTGTATAGGACAGTTAAGAGAGCCTTTATTTTGAAATGCCACATCAGAATGTCATATAAATCACAGGGTGACATCCTCAGGTGGTCTACTAGTACTGTGAAGTGGAAGTGTTGATGCATTATGGGCGGTCTCCTTTTAATCCTAATCTGAAATTGCAGGAAACAGTAGGTTGTATAGGACAGTTTAGAGAGCCTTTATTTTGAAATGCCACATCAGAATGTCCTGAAATTCACTGGGTGACATCCTCAGGTGGTCTACTAGTACTGTGAAGTGGAAGTGTTGATGCATTATGGGCGGTCTCCTTTTAATCCTAATCTGAAAATGCAGGAAACAGTAGGTCATATAGGACAGTTTAGAGGGCCTTTATTTTGAAATGCCACATCAGAATGTCCTGAAAATCACTGGGTGACACCCTGAGGTGGTCTACTAGTACTGTGAAGTGGAAGTGTTGATGTATTATGGGCGGTCTCCTTTTAATCCTAATCTGAAATTGCAGGAAACAGTAGGTTGTATAGGACAGTTAAGAGAGCCTTTATTTTGAAATGCCACATCAGAATGTCATATAAATCACAGGGTGACACCCTGAGGTGGTCTACTAGTACTCTGAAGTGGAAGTGTTGATGCATTATGGGCGGTCTCCTTTTAATCCTAATCTGAAATTGCAGGAAACAGTAGGTTGTATAGGACAGTTTAGAGAGCCTTTATTTTGAAATGCCACATCAGAATGTCCTGAGAATCACTGGGTGACACCCTGAGGTGGTCTACTAGTACTCTGAAGTGGAAGTGTTGATGCATTATGGGCGGTCTCCTTTTAATCCTAATCTGAAATTGCAGGAAACAGTAGGTTGTATAGGACAGTTAAGAGAGCCTTTATTTTGAAATGCCACATCAGAATGTCATATAAATCACAGGGTGACACCCTGAGGTGGTCTACTAGTACTGTGATGTGGAAGTGTTGATGCATTATGGGCGGTCTTCTTTTAATCCTAATCTGAAATTGCAGGAAACAGTAGGTTGTATAGGACAGTTTAGAGAGCCTTTATTTTGAAATGCCACATCAGAATGTCCTGAAAATCACTGGGTGACACCCTGAGGTGGTCTACTAGTACTCTGAAGTGGAAGTGTTGATGCATTATGGGCGGTCTCCTTTTAATCCTAATCTGAAATTGCAGGAAACAGTAGGTTGTATAGGACAGTTTAGAGAGCCTTTATTTTGAAATGCCACATCAGAATGTCCTGAAATTCACTGGGTGACATCCTCAGGTGGTCTACTAGTACTGTGAAGTGGAAGTGTTGATGCATTATGGGCGGTCTCCTTTTAATCCTAATCTGAAAATGCAGGAAACAGTAGGTCATATAGGACAGTTTAGAGGGCCTTTATTTTGAAATGCCACATCAGAATGTCCTGAAAATCACTGGGTGACACCCTGAGGTGGTCTACTAGTACTGTGAAGTGGAAGTGTTGATGCATTATGGGCGGTCTCCTTTTAATCCTAATCTGAAATTGCAGGAAACAGTAGGTTGTATAGGACAGTTAAGAGAGCCTTTATTTTGAAATGCTACATCAGAATGTCATATAAATCACAGGGTGACACCCTGAGGTGGTCTACTAGTACTCTGAAGTGGAAGTGTTGATGCATTATGGGCGGTCTCCTTTTAATCCTAATCTGAAATTGCAGGAAACAGTAGGTTGTATAGGACAGTTTAGAGAGCCTTTATTTTGAAATGCCACATCAGAATGTCCTGAAAATCACTGGGTGACACCCTGAGGTGGTCTACTAGTACTCTGAAGTGGAAGTGTTGATGCATTATGGGCGGTCTCCTTTTAATCCTAATCTGAAATTGCAGGAAACAGTAGGTTGTATAGGACAGTTAAGAGAGCCTTTATTTTGAAATGCCACATCAGAATGTCATATAAATCACAGGGTGACATCCTCAGGTGGTCTACTAGTACTGTGAAGTGGAAGTGTTGATGCATTATGGGCGGTCTCCTTTTAATCCTAATCTGAAATTGCAGGAAACAGTAGGTTGTATAGGACAGTTTAGAGAGCCTTTATTTTGAAATGCCACATCAGAATGTCCTGAAATTCACTGGGTGACATCCTCAGGTGGTCTACTAGTACTGTGAAGTGGAAGTGTTGATGCATTATGGGCGGTCTCCTTTTAATCCTAATCTGAAAATGCAGGAAACAGTAGGTCATATAGGACAGTTTAGAGGGCCTTTATTTTGAAATGCCACATCAGAATGTCCTGAAAATCACTGGGTGACACCCTGAGGTGGTCTACTAGTACTGTGAAGTGGAAGTGTTGATGCATTATGGGCGGTCTCCTTTTAATCCTAATCTGAAATTGCAGGAAACAGTAGGTTGTATAGGACAGTTAAGAGAGCCTTTATTTTGAAATGCTACATCAGAATGTCATATAAATCACAGGGTGACACCCTGAGGTGGTCTACTAGTACTCTGAAGTGGAAGTGTTGATGCATTATGGGCGGTCTCCTTTTAATCCTAATCTGAAATTGCAGGAAACAGTAGGTTGTATAGGACAGTTTAGAGAGCCTTTATTTTGAAATGCCACATCAGAATGTCCTGAAAATCACTGGGTGACACCCTGAGGTGGTCTACTAGTACTCTGAAGTGGAAGTGTTGATGCATTATGGGCGGTCTCCTTTTAATCCTAATCTGAAATTGCAGGAAACAGTAGGTTGTATAGGACAGTTAAGAGAGCCTTTATTTTGAAATGCCACATCAGAATGTCATATAAATCACAGGGTGACACCCTGAGGTGGTCTACTAGTACTGTGACGTGGAAGTGTTGATGCATTATGGGCGGTCTTCTTTTAATCCTAATCTGAAATTGCAGGAAACAGTAGGTTGTATAGGACAGTTTAGAGAGCCTTTATTTTGAAATGCCACATCAGAATGTCCTGAAAATCACTGGGTGACACCCTGAGGTGGTCTACTAGTACTCTGAAGTGGAAGTGTTGATGCATTATGGGCGGTCTCCTTTTAATCCTAATCTGAAAATGCAGGAAACAGTAGGTTGTATAGGACAGTTTATAGAGCCTTTATTTTGAAATGCCACATCAGAATGTCCTGAAAATCACTGGGTGACACCCTGAGGTGGTCTACTAGTACTCTGAAGTGGAAGTGTTGATGCATTATGGGCGGTCTCCTTTTAATCCTAATCTGAAATTGCAGGAAACAGTAGGTTGTATAGGACAGTTAAGAGAGCCTTTATTTTGAAATGCCACATCAGAATGTCATATAAATCACAGGGTGACACCCTGAGGTGGTCTACTAGTACTGTGAAGTGGAAGTGTTGATGCATTATGGGCCGTCTCCATTTAATCCTAATCTGAAATTGCAGGAAACAGTAGGTCATATAGGACAGTTTAGAGGGCCTTTATTTTGAAATGCCACATCAGAATGTCATATAAATCACAGGGTGACACCCTGAGGTGGTCTACTAGTACTGTGAAGTGGAAGTGTTGATGCATTATGGGCGGTCTCCATTTAATCCTAATCTGAAATTGCAGGAAACAGTAGGTCATATAGGACAGTTAAGAGAGCCTTTATTTTGAAATGCCACATCAGAATGTCATATAAATCACAGGGTGACATCCTCAGGTGGTCTACTAGTACTGTGAAGTGGAAGTGTTGATGCATTATGGGCGGTCTCCTTTTAATCCTAATCTGAAATTGCAGGAAACAGTAGGTTGTATAGGACAGTTTAGAGAGCCTTTATTTTGAAATGCCACATCAGAATGTCCTGAAATTCACTGGGTGACATCCTCAGGTGGTCTACTAGTACTGTGAAGTGGAAGTGTTGATGCATTATGGGCGGTCTCCTTTTAATCCTAATCTGAAAATGCAGGAAACAGTAGGTCATATAGGACAGTTTAGAGGGCCTTTATTTTGAAATGCCACATCAGAATGTCCTGAAAATCACTGGGTGACACCCTGAGGTGCTCTACTAGTACTGTGAAGTGGAAGTGTTGATGCATTATGGGCGGTCTCCTTTTAATCCTAATCTGAAATTGCAGGAAACAGTAGGTTGTATAGGACAGTTAAGAGAGCCTTTATTATGAAATGCCACATCAGAATGTCATATAAATCACAGGGTGACACCCTGAGGTGGTCTACTAGTACTCTGAAGTGGAAGTGTTGATGCATTATGGGCGGTCTCCTTTTAATCCTAATCTGAAATTGCAGGAAACAGTAGGTTGTATAGGACAGTTAAGAGAGCCTTTATTTTGAAATGCCACATCAGAATGTCATATAAATCACAGGGTGACACCCTGAGGTGGTCTACTAGTACTGTGAAGTGGAAGTGTTGATGCATTATGGGCGGTCTCCTTTTAATCCTAATCTGAAAATGCAGGAAACAGTAGGTTGTATAGGACAGTTAAGAGAGCCTTTATTTTGAAATGCCACATCAGAATGTCCTGAAATTCACTGGGTGACATCCTCAGGTGGTCTACTAGTACTGTGAAGTGGAAGTGTTGATGCATTATGGGCGGTCTCCTTTTAATCCTAATCTGAAAATGCAGGAAACAGTAGGTCATATAGGACAGTTTAGAGGGCCTTTATTTTGAAATGCCACATCAGAATGTCCTGAAAATCACTGGGTGACACCCTGAGGTGGTCTACTAGTACTGTGAAGTGGAAGTGTTGATGTATTATGGGCGGTCTCCTTTTAATCCTAATCTGAAATTGCAGGAAACAGTAGGTTGTATAGGACAGTTAAGAGAGCCTTTATTTTGAAATGCCACATCAGAATGTCATATAAATCACAGGGTGACACCCTGAGGTGGTCTACTAGTACTCTGAAGTGGAAGTGTTGATGCATTATGGGCGGTCTCCTTTTAATCCTAATCTGAAATTGCAGGAAACAGTAGGTTGTATAGGACAGTTTAGAGAGCCTTTATTTTGAAATGCCACATCAGAATGTCCTGAGAATCACTGGGTGACACCCTGAGGTGGTCTACTAGTACTCTGAAGTGGAAGTGTTGATGCATTATGGGCGGTCTCCTTTTAATCCTAATCTGAAATTGCAGGAAACAGTAGGTTGTATAGGACAGTTAAGAGAGCCTTTATTTTGAAATGCCACATCAGAATGTCATATAAATCACAGGGTGACACCCTGAGGTGGTCTACTAGTACTGTGATGTGGAAGTGTTGATGCATTATGGGCGGTCTTCTTTTAATCCTAATCTGAAATTGCAGGAAACAGTAGGTTGTATAGGACAGTTTAGAGAGCCTTTATTTTGAAATGCCACATCAGAATGTCCTGAAAATCACTGGGTGACACCCTGAGGTGGTCTACTAGTACTCTGAAGTGGAAGTGTTGATGCATTATGGGCGGTCTCCTTTTAATCCTAATCTGAAATTGCAGGAAACAGTAGGTTGTATAGGACAGTTAAGAGAGCCTTTATTTTGAAATGCCACATCAGAATGTCATATAAATCACAGGGTGACACCCTGAGGTGGTCTACTAGTACTGTGAAGTGGAAGTGTTGATGCATTATGGGCCGTCTCCATTTAATCCTAATCTGAAATTGCAGGAAACAGTAGGTCATATAGGACAGTTTAGAGGGCTTTTATTTTGAAATGCCACATCAGAATGTCATATAAATCACAGGGTGACACCCTGAGGTGGTCTACTAGTACTGTGAAGTGGAAGTGTTGATGCATTATGGGCGGTCTCCATTTAATCCTAATCTGAAATTGCAGGAAACAGTAGGTCATATAGGACAGTTTAGAGGGCCTTTATTTTGAAATGCCACATCAGAATGTCCTGAAAATCACAGGGTGACACCCTGAGGTGGTCTACTAGTACTCTGAAGTGGAAGTGTTGATGCATTATGGGCGGTCTCCTTTTAATCTTAATCTGAAATTGCAGGAAACAGTAGGTTGTATAGGACAGTTAAGAGAGCCTTTATTTTGAAATGCCACATCAGAATGTCATATAAATCACAGGGTGACACCCTGAGGTGGTCTACTAGTACTCTGAAGTGGAAGTGTTGATGCATTATGGGCGGTCTCCTTTTAATCCTAATCTGAAATTGCAGGAAACAGTAGGTTGTATAGGACAGTTTAGAGAGCCTTTATTTTGAAATGCCACATCAGAATGTCCTGAGAATCACTGGGTGACACCCTGAGGTGGTCTACTAGTACTCTGAAGTGGAAGTGTTGATGCATTATGGGCGGTCTCCTTTTAATCCTAATCTGAAATTGCAGGAAACAGTAGGTTGTATAGGACAGTTAAGAGAGCCTTTATTTTGAAATGCCACATCAGAATGTCATATAAATCACAGGGTGACACCCTGAGGTGGTCTACTAGTACTGTGATGTGGAAGTGTTGATGCATTATGGGCGGTCTTCTTTTAATCCTAATCTGAAATTGCAGGAAACAGTAGGTTGTATAGGACAGTTTAGAGAGCCTTTATTTTGAAATGCCACATCAGAATGTCCTGAAAATCACTGGGTGACACCCTGAGGTGGTCTACTAGTACTCTGAAGTGGAAGTGTTGATGCATTATGGGCGGTCTCCTTTTAATCCTAATCTGAAATTGCAGGAAACAGTAGGTTGTATAGGACAGTTAAGAGAGCCTTTATTTTGAAATGCCACATCAGAATGTCATATAAATCACAGGGTGACACCCTGAGGTGGTCTACTAGTACTGTGAAGTGGAAGTGTTGATGCATTATGGGCCGTCTCCATTTAATCCTAATCTGAAATTGCAGGAAACAGTAGGTCATATAGGACAGTTTAGAGGGCTTTTATTTTGAAATGCCACATCAGAATGTCATATAAATCACAGGGTGACACCCTGAGGTGGTCTACTAGTACTGTGAAGTGGAAGTGTTGATGCATTATGGGCGGTCTCCATTTAATCCTAATCTGAAATTGCAGGAAACAGTAGGTCATATAGGACAGTTTAGAGGGCCTTTATTTTGAAATGCCACATCAGAATGTCCTGAAAATCACAGGGTGACACCCTGAGGTGGTCTACTAGTACTCTGAAGTGGAAGTGTTGATGCATTATGGGCGGTCTCCTTTTAATCTTAATCTGAAATTGCAGGAAACAGTAGGTCGTATAGGACAGTTTAGGGGGGCTTTATTTTGAAATGCCACATCAGAATGTCCTGAACATCACTGGGTGACACCCTGAGGTGGTCTACTAGTACTCTGAAGTGGAAGTGTTGATGCATTATGGGCGGTCTCCTTTTAATCCTAACCTGAAATTGCAGGAAACAGTAGGTTGTATAGGACAGTTTAGAGGGCCTTTATTTTGAAATGCCACATCAGAATGTCCTGAACATCACTGGGTGACACCCTGAGGTGGCCTACTAGTACTCTGAAGTGGAAGTGTTGATGCATTATTGGCGGTCTCCTTTTAATCTTAATCTGAAATTGCAGGAAACAGTAGGTCGTATAGGACAGTTTAGGGGGCCTTTATTTTGAAATGCCACATCAGAATGTCCTGAACATCACTGGGTGACACCCTGAGGTGGCCTACTAGTACTCTGAAGTGGAAGTGTTGATGCATTATGGGCGGTCTCCTTTTAATCTTAATCTGAAATTGCAGGAAACAGTAGGTCGTATAGGACAGTTTAGGGGGCCTTTATTTTGAAATGCCACATCAGAATGTCCTGAACATCACTGGGTGACACCCTGAGGTGGTCTACTAGTACTCTGAAGTGGAAGTGTTGATGCATTATGGGCGGTCTCCTTTTAATCCTAACCTGAAATTGCAGGAAACAGTAGGTTGTATAGGACAGTTTAGAGGGCCTTTATTTTGAAATGCCACATCAGAATGTCCTGAACATCACTGGGTGACACCCTGAGGTGGCCTACTAGTACTCTGAAGTGGAAGTGTTGATGCATTATGGGCGGTCTCCTTTTAATCTTAATCTGAAATTGCAGGAAACAGTAGGTCGTATAGGACAGTTTAGGGGGCCTTTATTTTGAAATGCCACATCAGAATGTCCTGAACATCACTGGGTGACACCCTGAGGTGGTCTACTAGTACTCTGAAGTGGAAGTGTTGATGCATTATGGGCGGTCTCCTTTTAATCCTAACCTGAAATTGCAGGAAACAGTAGGTTGTATAGGACAGTTTAGAGGGCCTTTATTTTGAAATGCCACATCAGAATGTCCTGAACATCACTGGGTGACACCCTGAGGTGGCCTACTAGTACTCTGAAGTGGAAGTGTTGATGCATTATGGGCGGTCTTTTTTTAATCCTAATCTGAAATTGCAGGAAACAGTAGGTCGTATAGGACAGTTTAGAGGGCCTTCATTTTGAAATACCACATCAGAATGTCCTGAAAATCACTGGGATATACCCAGAGCCATGGGTGGTCTGCTAGCTCTCTGGATTGGAGTAGGTGCAGTATTATGGGCGATTTCCTTTTATTTCTAATCTGAATATTAAGGAAATATAATTATGACAATTTAGAGGTCCTTTATTTTGAAATGCCACACCACAACTTTCACTTCTTTAATCAAACCATCGTTATTTGACTTCACTACTTGTCGGTGAATGCGACGGTGATAAGTCCTTCCAAGAGAAAAAACGATTTACCGTAATTACGCTAATGTTTGCGCAAAGGGGAATTGGCTGTGGCCCACATGACTTGTATTTCCGAATTGAAGGCTACGGGCAGTAGCTTGCCTATGAATAAAAGCCACATTACGTTGATAACACAACACGACACGAGCCTATAAGCTTATCATAATAATGATTCCGTATGTCGATAGCCTACAACTATAAGGCCTATACCGCACCAAACAAATGTTGCATTCGGCGTTGAAGTAGCCTATATTTATTCAGTTAATCATTCATTTAGTTAATTATTCGTATGTTTAATTATCCACCTATTCATTCGTTAATGTATTTATGTATTTGTAGCCTATATTTGATTAGGCTTTTATGTAAACCCGAATGACCACTGAGGCAAGCCGCAATTACAATGATGTTGAGCGGTGAATGGAAATGTCCTACTTGAGGCAACTGTAGGCTACATTAGGCTATATTGTACATCATCATATATCCTCATATTGTCTTATGATTGTCATGCAGCAGGCATACGAGGAATGTGGGCCTAAAAACGCATGTCATCCCAATGCTCACATGCCGCTTTGGTAGAATTAGCTGTGCGCAAAACAGCGCATGGAGGTGATGCGTCTCCAAGTTGTAAGAACACAAGGGAGCAAGTTTGATTATTAATTTGCCGAATCGTCATGTGTGTAGCTATAATTACGCTTTATAGAATCACATGAAACTCATCCATGGACCCCATATATTTACAAGACCTCGATACAGACACTGATATAGCTGGATTATAGTAGGCCATGACGCACGGGGCCTTGGATATGCCGGGACTTGGCACAGATGTTCTAATATGTGCTTGGCTATCCCGCAACATCCATTAGAACACGCAGCTTCTATATGCCTACAGAATGTTTTGAGAAAGTATGTGAAATGCACGATATCCCGGAAAATACACAAATTGGCTGCTGCAAAGAACCCTCAGATCTGTCGTACAGTTAAATTGGGGATACTTGCCTTAGGTAGTCACTATAGGCCTACATGTTTGCATTGTTATGGATGTCATTGTAAATTGACCCGTTTATACGTTGATAAGTTAGGCATTTTATTCATGGGCCACCCTGTGAAGCATTAGATTACGTGCAATATAGATCCAAACCCCATTACCCATGCAACAACACTATAGGCTTATAATGATTAGCAGTTTGGATATAAGCAGCCACCTAATAAGGCCTACCGCACTAAACGAATGCCAATATAGCCTGCATGATAGATAATTCATTATAATCTAAATGGGACCACTCAGGCCTAACAGGTTCTCTTATCAGTCGTGCACATGTGAAATCATCGTTCCGAAAAGATCCTTTTGCGGCGTCTCTACCTCGTTGACCAATACCTCCACCTCGCATCGGTAAAATGTATCTTTCTCTTTCTGCCTTTTGCACTCGGCTCCTTTGTCGTTGCATATGTATAGGCGTATCACTGACCTTTATAGGCAATTGTGGGCGTTAATTGGGGTGTGATCAGAACGCGCGTTCACGTGCGCCAAGTTAAGTGTTGATTGTGATTTATAAAGGGCAGCTGGCTTAGGCGTGCCTGAGTGAACATGGGTTGTGATACGCAGCGTTTTATAAATCGGAGATTTTTTGTGCGTATATTTTAGTAATCACTTAGCTAAGCTAACTTAGTTACGTGGATTCTACGCAATGTTTATAAATGAGGCCTCTCTCTGGCTGATCAGATCTGCATGCTGGTTCTGGGGCACCGTGGCCAGATCTCACAAGAGCAGCGCCTTCAGTCGGGAGCTGGGGAAGCTGACGGACTCTGTCGGTACGAGGGCCATGGCTTAGATACTCTACGTAGAGTACCGTCAGAAGTTCTCCGCCAACCGGAGCCTGGGGATCGAGGCCTTCTCAGGAGGTGAGGATAGATGTCTGACGGTGGCCAACATGGTGGCTGGGACGCTCCTCCTGGGTCGCATCAAGCCGCAGCTGTCCCACTCGCCCGCCCGCTCTGAGCCGAGTCCGTCCTGCACGTCCTGGACCTGGACTGAGCCTGAGGGACAGGAGCAGGAGAGGACGACAGGACCTGCTGAGGACACATCTGCTCCACGGAGCGCTGCGGTAAGAACTGCAGTCAACCTTTTATCTTCAACATCTATCATTCTGCATCTCTGGTTCACAGATACTGTATGTGGAATGTTTGGTCTGTTGATGTCGTCTATGAGAACGAACTAAAAAGTTAGAACAACAGTCAAGTAGGAAAACAAAACACTTTGGTGAGACTTGAATTTGTTGCTCCGGTGGCTATGTGCAAGGGGTTGATGACCACGCGCCTGAGAGTGGAGTTTGATTTCTATCAGATGACCAATGACCTGGCGACGTCACGGGGGAACGGGGGAGGGCTGTCCGTTCTGTGGGCAGAGGGAGCAAACTCGATCCTCACCTTTCTGTATAATCCAAACTGTGGAATGGCTGTGATAATAATCCGCAAAATGTTCTTCATTTGCCTCATTTAGCACCAGCTGCAACACTCTCCTCCAAATTAATTTATCTCCGTTAGCAGGGCTAACGTTGCATTCGGTAGTGCTTATAATTATTGGGGTTGGTGAGAAGCTTGTGCAGTGGAGGGGTTATTTTGGGGGAGTTAGCCGTTGGATTGTTATGCTTAAATTATGCTAGCCAGCTAATTCCCAAGCTTGCTTGATAACGTTATTTGAATCAGACATAACGTAGGCTGCCTGGTACAGTCCACTGACCTGTTGCTGGTTAGCTATGAGAGGCAGGATACCACTGACCAGTTGCTGGTTTGCTATCAGAGGCAGGATACCAGCTGACTGTTGCATCCCCCCAACCCACAACGGAGGGTTATCAACTGGGCTGGGACTCCCCCTCTCATCGCTAACCAGCAACTGAGCCAATTGAGCTAAAAGTGGTTAGCTAGCTCGATCGTAAATTACTCAAACTGAATAAATATGACACCGATATGCACATTGATGCCAATAGTTAGCTTAAACTTGATATAAGACATCTGCTAAAAAAAATTTTTTCCCACTGTCAGATTTAGCTGCACTGTCCACAAATATTTAACTTGGCTGGTGAATTACTGTCACCTCAACTTCCACCAAATTTATCAAACCGGAAACTCTACGGTGATGTGCCAACGTTTCACTCAAATCGCCATCTTGTTTCCGGAATAGCATCCTCTTGATGCCTGCTATATTTTTGGGGTAATTTCAGGAATATGCAGTACATACTATATAGCAGGCCAGATGTAGCAGGCCAGATTTTTGTGTAGCATGCTGCATCTGGCCTGCTATATAGTATGTACTGCATACATAGTATGGACATTCGGACACAGCCATGGACAATGGGAATAGAAATGTAGGCTATTTGTTGGTGACTGTTGGTGTTGGTTGGATCCTCCCCACCCCCCAGCTCATCAAGTTTATTTGAATATAAATGGCTCATAATACGCGGACGCGTCACCAATGGTTCCTTTGATTCAGCACAAGGATGGGTTGCCATGTATACCTGAAGCACGATCGTATTCGAGTTGACTGTGACACACTAATGCCCCGTGCACATTACTGCGTCGCGGTGCGCCGGAAGTCATTAATCTCTATGAGGCCACTGCATTGATGTGTTGAACTGCTCTGCGTTGTGCCAGGGTGTGGCAATCATAGACATATGCACTAGATGCTGCATTGACGTTGATTTGATTGCTGCCGGACAAAAAACATGGCCGCCATCTTGGTCCGGTACGGAGCTCCGCGAGTGAACTAGTGATGGGTCGGTCGCGAACGATACGGCTCTATGTGCCGGCTCTTTTAAGTGAACGATGATAAATAGATAGCTGTTAGCTGATAGATGCAACTAAAACTGTTGGATGCTGCTGTTTTGCACTTTGTAATTTTTTATTTTATTTATTTATTTATTATTTGACTGTTATGGATAGTTCAAAGACAAAAATACTTTTTTCCACTTATCTTCTAGTGTTATCTCTTGATGCAGGGTTACTTTTACTGACAAACTGCTGAGGAGAGCGGTTGTCACGTGACAGCGGTACCGGACCAATATGGTGGCCGTATTTTGCGCCGCTCAATCCATTACAAGTCATCTCGTGTTCATATCTATGGCGGCAATACGTTAAAATATTTCAACTTTTGCGTTCCGTTTGCGTTGAATTACAACCGGAAGTAGCTACATCAACAGAGGAAGAAGCTCTCTCTGGGGAGCTATACCTCCATGGAGCTAGCATAGTTGAACGTTATCTAGCTAAACCAACAGGCTTGCTTGTTAGCTAACGTCAGCTAGCTAGCAAGCAAGCAAGCAGTAGGTACTGTAGCTAGCTAGATTAAACATTTAAGCTTATTTTTACGATTGTTTATATCCCGATACAAATCGGATGAGTTGTCATATATAGCCGGTTGGCCAGCAATGGCAATAATAAGACTCTCCTCCATTGAAAACCCTAGAGGGCCAGCGAGTTATTTTTATAAACTGACCACATATTGAGAATCCACAGTTACTTTCTCACCTGAAAATATGTTAACATTTTAAAACGTGACATATTATCTGTTGTATGGACAAAATCACAAGTGTTGTGTAATGGTGGCGTTTGAGAGGCTCGGCAATGAACACAGCCCGTGACGTCAAGGATGCATGCGTTGTTTTTTTGTACAAGATGCGGCAAGACCGCCAGAGGGAGTTGCACGGGCATGGGGAGTAGGGTGTCAAAATAACGCTCGTTTGGAATGCCCTTCAATGTCATTTTCAGGGCTGTCGCATGTGTCAACAGCCTGTCACAAGCTATACTAACCATAACCATTGTTTATGAATGAATCCTATCTTAACCGAAGCTATGCTTTCAGAGTGGGAAAGTGATGTGTCCTGATCACAGACTATAAGCCCAGAACGGCAGTCATCTGAGAATTTCACAAAGTAATTGTGCATCACCTGTTTAAGCAGCTGAGTTTGACACAGCTGTAGCCGATCAGCTTGCTAGTTTTGCGTCCGATGTCCCATTCATATCTCAGCCAAACACAACTATGCTTGAACTTTTCCACTTGCCAGCTTGTGCTTCTCATTATTATCTTTGGGAGAGTTGCTTGTGCACTGGGGGATTATTTATTAGCCGTTGGATTGTATTCAGACATAACGTACTGTAACCAGGGAGTAGCTAAAGGACTGTATGACTTTAGGAAGGGCTGGCTATCTAACTAATTCTGAGCTAGATGGGCAGTGTAGGAGGATAGAGGCAGGGGGCGACAGCAACCCTTTAAACTAGCATATAATATTGAATAAACATATATATCATAATATATAATAATACAAGCTATAACTCAGCTAATCACACTATAATACTCAAACCCAATACTAGATTAGCGGTTAAACTAAACAATACAGACAACTAAACACACAGCAATGTATCAAATATAAACAAACACATTTATTCATACAAATTATATATACATCCCAATATACTCCCTCCCGCCGGCCACACACACACACTCACTCACACACACGGTACCTGGCCTGAAAAGGCTTCGAGTCCCGGACTGAAAAAGAGCGCGTTGAGGCCTGGTTGGAGCTCGTAGGTGATTTGAGAGGAAGGCAGCAGATTGGGGGGGGGTGACGTAGCAACTGGAAGGGAATGGGGCGTCTTCGTAGTAAACGAAGAGGTGTGAAGAGGCGTGAAGAGGTGTGAAGAGGTTCAGCTCCGGTGATCCGGTCCGCTCCGGTGGTGTTGGCGATCGGTCGCAATTCACCTCGGAGGCGACGGCTTCGTTTGGCTTTAGTCTTCTTTCTCGGCTAGTTATGCGCCAACGTTAGTAGCCGGCGGCTAGCAAGGCTGGCTAACGGGAACACACAGCTAAACCGGCTAGCGCTGTTAGCTCACTACAAACGCTGAACTCCCGCGGTGATGCGGGTAGCTAGAGATCTACTACTAACAGTCAGGCAGGTCTCCTAGACAGCATCACACAGTAGGCTACACAGTAACGAGTCCACCTTGAAGAGGCTAATCTTTCTATACTTCGCCGACTTTCTGGCTGATCGGGACGTGACCGCTCTTCCTCACCTAACACACAGACTACCTCAGGGCTCGTGCCATAAAACAGAAAACATGCGTCAAGTCACGTACGCCAATCAAAACCACGCCCACTAACCTGGCGCTTGCTAAATACTTAACATATCTTATATAAATCTTAACTGAACTTATATATACTAACAATAACAATGTACACCTTCATAAGTGTATATGAAATGTATGGCAATAATAAGGAAAATAACAGGGGAAAATAGAGCTGATTTGGGGAAACTAAGACTAAGATTGTGGGCCTTCATAACAGCCGCCCCATGAAACCCTCGGTTTCATTTAACTATGGAAGGCACACTGGCTAGGCTGCTCTAGCAGCGTGAGGTATGAGGTGACAGTGTCCTTTGTGATTTGAGGGAGCTCGATCAGGCGTGCCACAGGTCGGGTGTAAGTGCGACCACCAACGTCCACGACGGCCGTCCGCACCCTTCCATCCTGACCCGGCAGGACCTTGGTCACTCTGCCCGTCTGCCAGGCGGCGCGTGGAAGGGACTGGTCGATCACCAGTACCACGGCACCTTCGGACAAGTTGTCCCTCTCCCTCGTCCACTTCTGCCTGACTTGCAGGGTCGGCAGGTAGTGCAGTATGAACTGCCTCCAAAACTGGTCCGCGAGCACCTGGCTGTGCCTCCACCATCTTCTTCCGGTGAGCTCTGCAGGGTCGTAGACTACCTGAGGCAGTGCAGAGTCTCGCCGCCCCATCAGCAAGAAGTTGGGCGTAATGGGATCCAGATCTGCTACATCACTGGAGGTATAGCCTAGGGGCCGGGAGTTCAAGATGCCCTCAATCTCTGCTAGTACAGTCTCCAGCACCTCATCTGTAGGCACCTTCTGTCCGAGAATCGTACGCAGGACGTTCTTTACTGAGCGAATCTCCCGCTCCCAGGCTCCCCCGAAGTGTGGAGCATTTGGGGGGTTGAACTCAAACTTCACTTGCTGGGAGGCGAGTCTGTCACGGGCCTCCTCAGTCATCGCGGCGTAGCTTGCCCTCAGCTCGGCCTCACCACCGACGAAGTTGGTGCCTCTGTCCGACCGGAGGGTCTTAGGGGTCCCTCGCCTGGAGGTGAACCTCTTGAAGGACATGAGGAAGCTGTCGCTTGTGAGCTGGTGCAGAACTTCCAGGTGCATTGCTCTCGTCGTCAGGCAGGTGTAGATGATGCCCCACCGCTTTTCTGAGGCTCGCCGGTTCCGGACTAGGAGTGGCCCGAAACAGTCGACCCCAGTGGAGTGGAATGGAGCCTGTCTCAGTCGCAGCCGGTCCTCGGGCAGGTCGGACATCATGGGCTGCGGCGGGGTGGCTCGCCACCTCTGGCAGTCCGAGCAGGACCGTTGATATCTCCGTACCGCCTCCCGTCCATGGAGGATCCAGAATCTCCGTCGTACCTCCGCGAAGACACGTTCTCCACCCGCGTGCTGCACTTTGTCATCATGGTGCTTGATGACCAACCTGGTGACCTGATGCTTAGTGGGAAGCACGATGGGATGCTTTGTGTCTAGGTCTAGATCTTGAGCGCGGCGCAGTCTGCCACCCACGCGAATGAGACCACCGTCGAGCTCTGGAGCTAGGCCGCGGAGTCTACTGTCCGAGGGGATCGGCTTCCCTTTCTCGAGACACTCCAGCTCTCGGGAGAAGGCATCCTGTTGGGCACTCTGCAGCACCAGGAGCTCCGCAGCGGTGTAATCTTCGGCACTGAGCGGATTAACTAGGGGTAGACCGGCCTTGGAGCAGAACATCCTCTTCTGCAGCTCTTCGAGCGTCTCACACTCCTCTCCCGGAGTAGTCGCAGGGTCTACGACCTGGGTGGCTCCGCAGAACAACGTCTTCCGCAGCTCTTTGTCCTCTCTGTCTTCTGCTAACGCAGGCGTGGCTGGCCACTCTGACTCCCGCTCCTTTAGGAAGTCTGGTCCCGTGTGATACAGGTGGGGCTCAGCCAGATCCTGGAGAGTTGCCCCTCTCGTGATGACGTCAGCAGGGTTCCTCTTGGTGTCTACATAACGCCAGCAGTTCACCTCAGTCAACTCCAGAATCTCTGCGACTCGGGTGCCCACGAACACCTTATACCGACATGAGCTTGACTTCAACCACTGGAGGACGGTAGTTGAGTCTGACCACATGGTGACGCTCGTCAGAGGTAGCTGGAGCTCGTCGAGCAGGAACCTTCCCAGTTGCGCACCGTTCAGGGCAGCACACAGCTCCAGTCTTGGGATGGACTGTTGCTTTTTCGGCGCCACTCGGGAACGTGCCAGGACAAACGAGACGTGGACTTCACCTCCAAGCTCTGCCGCTCTGACGTACGCCACGGACCCGTACGCCATCTCCGAGGCGTCGCAGAACACATGTAGCGTGATGACACTCCTCTCTAGGTCCGTGGAGGGAGGGAAGTAGCTCCGCTGCAGCTGGATGTGCTGGAGAGTGGGAAGTTCCTGCTCCCAGGCCTTCCACTTCTCTTCTAGGTGACGAGGCAGAGGATCGTCCCATCCTCGTTCCTGGGCCCACAGCTCCCGGACAAGCACCTTGGCCATCGTCGTGAAGGGAGCGATATATCCCAGTGGGTCGTACTGACTCGCTAGAGTGCTGTATATCGTTCTCATCGTGACACGTTGGGGCTTGGCAGGCTTGTTGCGGTAGCGTAGAGTGTCGGTCTGGAACTGCCAGATAAGTCCGAGCGTCATCTCCTGAGCGTCATCTGGTGAGTGAGAGACCCAAGCCTCGCTGCTGGTCGACTTGGCCTCCTCCGGGAGGTCTCTGATGACTTGCGGGTCGTTGCTGGCCCACTGGCAGATCTCAAATCCACCCTCCTGGAGATGAGCACGCAGGTCCTGGACTAGCTGGCGGGCTTCCGTGGCTGTCTTCGAGCTGTGGAGGCAGTTGTCCACGTAAAAACTCTTATGGACGGCGTCGAACACTCCAGGAGGTGCCGTCTCCTGTGCGGCATGAGTCTGTAGCGCATAGGTGGCGCAACAGGGGCTGCAGGTCGTCCCGAAGGGTAGCACCTCCCACTGGTAGATAGAGGGGTCGGGGTCGCTCGGGTCCTCTCTCCAGAGAAACCTCATGAGTGGCTTGTCTTCCTCCAACATCCTGACCTGGTGAAACATTCGCTTAATATCACCACTGACTGCGATCGGCTGCTGACGGAATCTCACCAGGACTCCCAAGAGGGCTGGGGTCAAGGTTGGACCAGGGAGAAGATAGTGGTTGAGGTTGAGCTTCCCCACCTGGTAGCTACAGTTGAAGACCACTCGGTTCTTCCCGTTGTGGTGCACATTGTGGTGCGGGAGGTACCAAGACTCGGCACTCTGATTCGCCTCGGCTGGCTCGAGCTTCTTCACCAGACCGGACTCCGTCAGCTTCTTCATCTCCGTTCTGTAAGAAGCAGCAAGGACCTCGTCTTTCCTCATACGCTTCTCAGTGCTGGTCAGACACTGCAGGACGGTTCGAGGGGACACTCGAAACTCTGGCATGGGTTCTCTTCGGAGTAGTGGTGTGACGTATCTCTTCACGCCCTGGACTTCAATACGCACTGTCTTTGCTTTAAGGAGGTCTATGGCGTAGGCGTCCTCCTTTGACCGTACGTAGAGCTTCTCGTTCTTGTAGGGCGTAACGTCTAGTGTCCACAGCTTCTGGACGTTGTCTAGTAGCGCCGCATTCGTGGAGTCCACACTGGTGTGAAGGCAGTTGATGGTCTGCAATTCTTCGGTTCGGACATGGAGGGATGACGTAGCTCTCCCGTCTCTATCTCTCCACTCAGTAGCGCCTTGGAGGGCCCACCCAAGCACAGTCTTAACAGCCAGCGGGCAGCCTCGTGGTCCTCTCAGCGGAGGACGGAGCGACACGATCAGTGCAGCGTTGTCCGAGCCGATGAGAAGGGTGGGCTCCGCTCCTTCTATCGGATGCAGGTCTACTCGCCGTAGGTGGGGATATCTTGCGCGTAATCTCTCCAGGGGGTAGTCGTAGCGGGAGAGCGCTAGCTGGTCTCCGGTGAAGACATTCTGAAGCTGATATCTGTCCGACGGCCGCCCCGCCGGGGAGATAGAGAAGTTGATCCTCGCCCCGGTGACCTCTTTAAGGTCGCGACGTATCGTGCGCAGAGTCAGCTTCTCCTCAGTCCCTTGGAGCCCCAACTGGCGCACTGCCTCCTGGAGAAGGATGGTCCGTTCCGACCCATCGTCTAGAACGGCGTATGTGTCGTACACAGCGTTGTTGTGGTGGAGTCGGACCTTCACCACCTTCAGTAGGACCTTGGAGCCGCTGCTCTGGGTTGGGTCTAGGTAGTAGACAGGTGTTTCCTCTTCCGGTGCGCTACTGGACCTAGGGCTTCTGGTGCCCTCCGTGGACCTGGCGAGGGAGACCTCGTGTAGGATGTTGAGGTGGACCTCCTCGCAGCGGTTGCACTTTCGCCTCAAGGTGCAGTTCTTAGCCAGATGGTCGCGCCCACAATTCCAGCACCTCTTGTTCTCTTCGAGCCACCTCTGCTTGGCCTCGGTACTCAGGCTGTTGAAGTCACTGCACTCATTGAACCAGTGCTCGCTGGTGCAGTACGGACATGGCGGTGGACCTCTCCGTCCCTTTTGAGGGGGTTGAGAGGAATCCTTTCCCTCAGGTCGGGCTTTCCTCTCTCTCCGAGGCTCCTCCTCCGTGTGCAGCACTCCTACTGGGCGTCCTCTGTTCGAGCTCGGCCTGTCCCAGCGGTCTCCCTTCTCCCTCTCCTTCTTCGGCTCAGCGTAACTCATGGCGTCTACGTTGGTGTCATGCACTTCCTCCAGTAGGAACTCCGCGAAGGCAGCCATGCTCAGACCCAACTTCCCGGGGTTACGAATGCGCTGCTGTCGCCGGAACCTCTCCTGTCGGAAGCGTGGGATCTTGCGGAGCAGCCGCTCTACGTTGGAGGTGCTGTTGATCTCGCTGGCGCCAGCTGGGCCCTGCGTCTTCAGCATTCCTACCAAGGTGTGCACGCGGAGCGCGAAGTCATCCAGCGCCCGTTCATCCTTGATGGGGGCCTGCTGTTCGAGGGATTGCAGTTCAGCAAGGGCGTGGTTCCAAGGACGACCGTAGCGGGCATCCAAGTCGGCGAGCGCTCTGGTGTAAGGCGTCGGTGAGGAGGCATGGGCCAGAACCATGTTGTGGGCTCTGGGGTTCCTCACATGCTGAAGGAGAATTGCATATTTGTAGGACTCTGAGCAGGAGTCGTCCAGGAGCGTGTCTAGGCAGATGCGTAGTTCCACATACTGGCTCCTGTCCTCGTCCTTGAAGAAGGGGAACTTGGGTCCCTCCACCTGGGGAAACATCCTGTAGTGGATGGTCGGAGGGGCTGGAGTGACTGTCTGGGTCTCCGGCTTGCATGCCCTTTGGTTCGCTGGAGGACCTGGGGGTGTGCTACGCTCTTGTGGAATGGCTCCCCTCCCGGGCAGCGACGGGGGCTCACTCTGGGCCGCGTAGCGGTCGGGTCCCTGGTCCTCTTCCTTCAATGTGGTCAGCTGGGCCTGTAGTTGTACAGTCATGGCGGGGTTCATGGAGCCGTCGGTGGGGCGTTCAGGAGATGGCACTCGCGATGGGCGTGCGGATGATGCTCTGGAACTACGGGCCGACGGAGCTCTGCTGATGCACATGTCACGCATGGTCTGCATCGCTTCCTCCATCTTCTCCGCGTGCAGTTGCTCTCTCTCCATCTGGAGGCGGTCGCGCTCCATCTGGAGGCGTTCACGTTCTAGCGCCTCCTGGCGCTGCCTCTCCGCCGTACGTTCCGCCTCCTGGCGCTGCCTCTCCGCCGTACGTTCCGCCTCCTGGCGCTGCCTCTCCGCTGCACGTTCCGCCCCCTCCATCTGGAGGCGCTCGCGCTCGAACTGGATGCGTTCCCTCTCTAACGCCTCCTGACGCTGTCTCTCCGCCGCACGTTCCGCTCCTTCCATCTGGAGGCGTTCGCGCTCGAACTGGAGGCGTTCACGCTCTAACGCCATCTCGGCCTGTTGGCGCATACATTCTGACAGCGCGGCACTACTCCCTCTGGAGTGCATGCTATCCGCCCCAGAGGCAGAACTGCCCACGGAAACCCTGGACCGGGAGGAAGCCACTGAACGGCGGGAGCTAGGTCTCGAGCGCGCCGTGCTGGGAGGCAGATCGTTAAGGCTGAGGCCCTCCCTCCTCCGCGCGCAGGCGCTGTCAGACCGGGCCTCGGGCCTGTACCTCTCTTCTGAGCGGACAGAGCACCGCTCTCCTTCCTGCTCTTCCGTTTCTACGGCAAAACCCTGCTGTTCTGCCATCTCATCCTCAGGCTGGTGCTCTTTGATGGCTGTCTCGGTGCTAGCCACCCGCGCGCCGGCGGACACCTCGGCCTCTCCGACCACTGTGTCCGGTGGAGTGCGCTCCTCACTACCACTCAGTGAGCTTTCGAGCTCAAGCTCATACTCTTGTAACCTCTGAGGCAACCGGGGGACTCTCTGTGGTCGTGGCTCTGGCTCAGGGGGCGGAGAAGGGGGGCTAACTGTCTTGTCTGGTTGGCTGCGCTCAGCCATGCTATCACTACACAAACCTATCCGGCTCGAAGGACCAAATGTAACCAGGGAGTAGCTAAAGGACTGTATGACTTTAGGAAGGGCTGGCTATCTAACTAATTCTGAGCTAGATGGGCAGTGTAGGAGGATAGAGGCAGGGGGCGACAGCAACCCTTTAAACTAGCATATAATATTGAATAAACATATATATCATAATATATAATAATACAAGCTATAACTCAGCTAATCACACTATAATACTCAAACCCAATACTAGATTAGCGGTTAAACTAAACAATACAGACAACTAAACACACAGCAATGTATCAAATATAAACAAACACATTTATTCATACAAATTATATATACATCCCAATATACTCCCTCCCGCCGGCCACACACACACACTCACTCACACACACGGTACCTGGCCTGAAAAGGCTTCGAGTCCCGGACTGAAAAAGAGCGCGTTGAGGCCTGGTTGGAGCTCGTAGGTGATTTGAGAGGAAGGCAGCAGATTGGGGGGGGGTGACGTAGCAACTGGAAGGGAATGGGGCGTCTTCGTAGTAAACGAAGAGGTGTGAAGAGGCGTGAAGAGGTGTGAAGAGGTTCAGCTCCGGTGATCCGGTCCGCTCCGGTGGTGTTGGCGATCGGTCGCAATTCACCTCGGAGGCGACGGCTTCGTTTGGCTTTAGTCTTCTTTCTCGGCTAGTTATGCGCCAACGTTAGTAGCCGGCGGCTAGCAAGGCTGGCTAACGGGAACACACAGCTAAACCGGCTAGCGCTGTTAGCTCACTACAAACGCTGAACTCCCGCGGTGATGCGGGTAGCTAGAGATCTACTACTAACAGTCAGGCAGGTCTCCTAGACAGCATCACACAGTAGGCTACACAGTAACGAGTCCACCTTGAAGAGGCTAATCTTTCTATACTTCGCCGACTTTCTGGCTGATCGGGACGTGACCGCTCTTCCTCACCTAACACACAGACTACCTCAGGGCTCGTGCCATAAAACAGAAAACATGCGTCAAGTCACGTACGCCAATCAAAACCACGCCCACTAACCTGGCGCTTGCTAAATACTTAACATATCTTATATAAATCTTAACTGAACTTATATATACTAACAATAACAATGTACACCTTCATAAGTGTATATGAAATGTATGGCAATAATAAGGAAAATAACAGGGGAAAATAGAGCTGATTTGGGGAAACTAAGACTAAGATTGTGGGCCTTCATAACACGTACGTTATGGCTGGTAGCCTACTGTCAAGGATCACGACTGATGCACTCCCTTTATTCCTGCGACGGAGGGTTATCAGCCGGTCTGAGTTCCGTCTCTCATCCCTGACCATCATAATGCAGTTAGCTAACGTTACGATAATTATTGTAGCTGTTTTGCTGCGAGTTTGAGTTTGTCTCCGTTCCTGCCCGAGAAACAGAAGTTGAAGCAACAGCATCAGCAACAGGAATAATCGTTGTAATGTTAACTGATTTTTAGCCACGTTAATATTATGGAAGCTGTTGTCGTGAGCTAACTGGCTATCACGGTCTTATTGTGCAGCTCACAGCCCGCCCTTCTGGTGCTGTGGAACCGCCCATCAGGGCATGCTTTGAAAGCGCACCCCCAAAAAAATTCATGCTTTGTTGGTCCTGGCTTACCCGGTTCTGGGACCCACCAGATGCCACTGCTACCCTGCACTTGAACTTCCAATAAAGGTTCTTTATTAGCCCCCCTAGTGACAATTGGAAGCTGACCCTCCCCGGTAGGATTCTCTGGGCACCCCTAGTAACCGTGGTTGGGCTCCGCCCATGGGTTGACAGGGTCTCCACCCCCACGTTGCGTGGGCTGGAACTCCTGACTGCGTTCTACCCAATTGGGGCCCGGCTGTGGCCTCGGGCAATTCCCAGCAATGTGTCACCGCACCCCCAGCACACTCTGGGGTAGGGCGATCTGCCCCGCCCTCTTTGACCTCCCCCACGGGGAGGGTATTGTTGTGGGCCTGGCCGATATTGTCCGTCTCGCTGTGGGCCTGGCTGATATTGTCCATATCGTTGTGGGTCTGGTTGATATGCATTTACAACCGGGGGAGGCGGTGGCACCTGGCTGGCTCGCCAATTATGTTGGTAATTTCTGATACTACAAAACTTCACAGGAGACTCAAGTCGTTCAGCCTTTCCGGGTATTTATTACTGATACACACTCAATACAGCTTCACAATTCTGATGTACAGCCCCCCACCCCAACTGAGCTCATCACCTTTATATCCAAATCTCAAACACAGTGTGTGCGTCACATAAGGCTAATGGCTTTCTTGGAACTTACACAAGTAGATATTAATCTTTGTTGTTGAGACATACTATGAAGTGGAACATTCCTGACTGGAACACTCTGAACTGGGGAACTCACTCTGGGGAGCTCAACTGAGCTCGCTGGTCTCTCCGGTTGCTCTCCCCAGAAGAGCCAACTTGACCTCACGGTCTAACAAACCTCTAAACTACTAAGTTCCACCACAGGCTATTCTACCTGACACAGGGACACTGAGGACACAGGCTATTCTACCTGACATAGGGACACTGAGGACACAGGCTATTCTACCTGACACAGGGACACTGAGGAGTCAGAGTCAACCTTAAACCCTGGGTAGAGGGGCTCAGTGAATGTGGTGGTGAATGTGTGCAGGTGGGTCAGTGTGTCAGAGGAGACTCTAGAAGGACAGAGTTCCGGACGGCCAGTCCAGATACACTCCTACTCTGCTGGAGCCGGAGGAGTGGGCAGGTATGTCAGTGACCTTATTACTGTGCCAGGCTTTGTAACGATCATCATGACACTCCAGACTGCAGGACTTGTCATTGTTTCTAAACCTACAGTCATCACCCCGTCCCGTCCTGCTGATTCCTTTATATGTCACTACTATAGAAACCCATTCTCCTCTCCACTCTGTCTCCCAGTAACAGCACCCAGACAGACCCTCTCTACACAACACCTGGGGAAAGTCCTCAAATCTGTCTGGGTGGTCAGGATACGGCTGCTTCTCTCCCCATGTCACCTTTCTGTTCTCCTCAGACAGAGAGAGGCGTCTGTATGCTGTGTTTGGGTCCAGTGTGAGATCACAGGCATCTGATGGGGGAGACCAAAACACAACTTTTTACTAATCATCATCATTACATTAGAATGTCTGGTCACTTTTTAATTCATCTAGACTGAGACCACACACACACACACACACACACACACACACACACACACACACACACACACACACACACACACACACACAATAGGTGAATTCCCTCCCACCCTTTATGTACCTCTCTCTATCCTCACCTCCACACCTCTTTCTCTCTCTCCTTCTATCCCTCCCCTACCTCTCTCTGTCCCTCTACACACACACACACACACATACACAGATGCACACAACCAGGTCTCTCACACACACTCACACAAACACTCTCTCTCACACACATGCACACACACACACACACATACATGCACACAAACGCGCACACACACACACACGCACGGACGCACACACACACACACACACACACACAGAAACACACACACACAGAAATTACCATTATTCTAATTCTCATATAGACACAAACTTCCCAAGTTATACACAAATAAACGCACCATCTCTCTCTGTACTCCACCCTAACTCTCACTTCGTTCCTCTGGCCTTCTCTCTCGGTCTCTCTTTCTCTTCCTCTCTCTCCAGCCCCTATTCTCTCTACCCTACCTATCTCTATCTCTCTTCCCTCTCCCACCCCTCTCTCATAATTAATTCCTTCTTCCATTCCTCTCACAACTAATGTTCCTGCATACAGACACACTGGTACAAAACACAGTCCTCCTCTCCTCTTTCCAATTCACCTGCATAGACACACTAGTGTTAAGGAAGTGCATGGAAGTGAATGCAGCTGACGGCTAACTATGACTCATTCACTTCCATGAATTTCCAAATGCGAAAACTATGGCAGTGAAAAAACAATTAGAGTCTGGTAATGATGAGTTTGTAACCCCGATAGTTCATTCAGCCTGTTATTTTGACTATTTTGGTTCTTGGAAGTGGTGTTTTTATAGTGAACTTTTAACATTGGAGTCAACAGGCACTTTACGCATTACGTCAGACTGACCAATATGGCAGCTGAAGTGAATAAAGCAAATACCCGATCGGTGAACCTCGTCAGGTTGTATTGTATTGTATTGTGTGTTGTATAACATGCATACTAGGCCCAAGTACATAACAGTGGTGTACTTTCAGTTTAGGTCAGATTCAGTTAAGACACATGAATAACATACTTACTTTATTTGTTCTACTGTTGTATTTGTGTTTCAAGGACCCCCTTTAATAAGGTTCAACACTCTTCACAGCAGTCAATACTCACATTTTCTAGGCCCAGGTTTGATCCGGCATTCTCCACCATGATCCACACTGTAGGAATAAGGAGAGGAATGATGAGAATCAATCAATCAATCAAAGCTTTATTTATATAGCGCATTTCATACCCAGAGGCAACACAATGCGCTTTACAGAGAACAAGGGAGGTGGGCAGACATCCCACCCCTACATATTCCAGAGGGAAGCAAAAAAAACAGTAATCACCCGGGGGCCAGATAAGTGAGCTGTAAAAATTCTTCCCTGACCCCTCTCAACGAGGCGATCGAGCAAGCTCCTGGAGTATGTTTGTCTACCGGCTAAGAACATTTATAGAGCAATAAATAACATTAAATTACATTTTCAGAGTAAGAGAGGCTAATAACATCATAGGAGAGACATGGCAAACATTGGTGTATGTCGGTGTGTGCATAAATGTGCCTGGGCCCAGATAGAGGCAGGGGTTGGGGTAGGGTGGGGGGTAGGAAAATGATACGGACCCGGGTTAGGGTGAGGGGAAGGGGATCTGAGCCCAGGACTGGTGTCTGTCAGTGTGTGTGTGAGTGTGCCTGGGTCCAGGTAGAGGCAGGGGTCAGGGGTAGGGTGGGGGTAGGAAGAGGATACGGACCCGGGGTAGGGTGAGGGGAAGGGGGTACTGGACCCAGGCCTAAGGCCGGAAGTGGACTGTTGTGCGTGTGTGTGTGTTAACTAATTTGCTACGACATCTGCAGCAGACACAGGGGTATCTATCGGACTCAGGGTGGTCTACTGGTGACAGTGGGGCATCCACTGGACCTGGTTAGAAGATAGGAGGGAGAGAGAGAGGCACTAGGGAGAGGGGAGGCAGAACAGGGTTTGTAGCACACAGAGCCATATATAGAGCAGTACATTACATCAAACTACATTTTTAGAGCAAGAAAGGATAAGAGCATCATGGGAGAGGTGTGGCAAACCCTGATGTGTGTCTGTGTGTGCCTGGGCCCAGATAGAGGCAGGGGTTGGGGTAGGGTGGGGGTAGGAAAAGGATACGGACCCGGGTTAGGGTGAGGGGAAGGGGATCTGAGCCCAGGACTGGTGTATGTCAGTGTGTGTGTGAGTGTGCCTGGGTCCAGGTAGAGGCAGGGGTCAGGGGTAGGGTTGGGGTAGGAAGAGGATACGGACCCGGGTTAGGGTGAGGGGTAGGGGGTACTGGGCCCAGGCCTAAAGCCGGAAGTGGACTGTTGTATGTCTGTGTGTACGTGTGTGTGTGTTAACTAATTTGTTACGACATCTGCAGCAGACACAGGGGTATCTATCGGTCTCAGGGTGGTCTGCTGGTGACAGTGGGGCATCCACTGGACCTGGTTAGAAGATAGGAGGGAGAGAGAGAGGCACTAGGGAGAGGGGAGGCAGAACAGGGTTGGTAGCACACAGAGCCATATATAGAGCAGTACATTACATCAAACTACATTTTTAGAGCAAGAAAGGATAAGAGCATCATGGGAGAGGTGTGGCAAACCCTGATGTGTGTCTGTGTGTGTGTGCGTGCCTGGGCCCAGATAGAGGCAGGGGTTGGGGTAGGGTGGGGGGTAGGAAAGGATACGGACCCGGGTTAGGGTGAGGGGATCTGAGCCCAGGACTGGTGTATGTCTGTATGTGTGTGAGCGTGAGTGTAAGTGTGCCTGGGTCCAGTTAGAGGCAGGGGTCGGGGGTAGGGTTGGGGGTGGGAAAAGGATACGGACCCGGGGTAGGGTGGGGGGAAAGGGAACTGGGCCCAGGTCCAGGCCTAAGCTGGATGTGGACTGGTGTGTGTCTGTGTGTACGTGTGTGTGTTAACTAAGTACTACAACATCCACAACTGACACGGGGGTATCTATTGTCTGCGGGCGACAGTGGGGCATCTACTGGACCAATGTATACAGAGGATTCACAGGTAGGTTTGAGGCTGCCTTTCTGTGTCTCAAGTTCCTAGCTAGTGATTGTAGGCTAGGTCGAAAAGGTATGTCTTGAGGTCTCGCTTGAAGACCTCCGTTGTTTCGGCCCTTCTTAGGCACTCCGGTAGGGTGTTCCAGAGGTTGGGGGCATAGAAACTAAAAGCTGCCTCTCCGTGTTTCTTGGTCCTGGCTTTTGGAACTGTTAAAAGTTCAGTACCTGAGGATCTGAGTGGTCTGTTGGGCATGTACTTAACAAGCATGTTTGAAATATATTCTGGTGAGTGATTGTGGAGAGATTTATAGACTAGTAGTAGTATTTTAAAGTCTATTCTAGAGTTGACTGGTAACCAGTGTAGTGATTTTAAGGCTGGTGTGATGTGTGCCCTTCGTCTAGTCTTAGTGAGGACTCTTGCTGCAGCATTCTGTATCATTTGTAGCTTAGAGATTGCTTTCTTTGGTAGGCCTGATAGTAGAGCATTGCAGTAGTCCAGCCTGCTTGTGATGAAAGCATGCATTAATCTTTCGGGGTCAGCCTGAGAGAGAAAGGGTTGCACCTTGGCAATGTTCCTTAGGTGGTAGAAAGATGTCTTTGTAATATTCTTTATGTGGTTTTCGAAATTAAGATCTGAGTCAAGTATGACACCTAGGTTTTTAGCCTGGCAATTGGTGTCAATTTCCAGAGTTTTTAAGTGTTCAGCTAGTTTCTCTCTTTCAGCTTTTTCTCCAATGATCAGTACTTCTGTTTTGTCCTGGTTTAGTTGGAGGAAATTATGTGACATCCATACATTTATATCTGTAGTACACTTGACAAGGCAGTCAACCAAGCTGTAGTTACTGGGTGTTACAGAAATATAGAGTTGGGTATCATCTGCGTAGCTATGGTAGCTAATGTTGTGCCTCCTGATGACACTGCCAAGGGGCAGCATGTACAGGCTGAAGACTAGAGGTCCTAGCATCGATCCTTGGGGCACCCCACAGGTCATTGGGATCTTTCCTGAGCTATAATCACCGAGGGCGACGAAGAAATCCCGACCGGTTAGATAGGTCTTAAGCCAATTTAGGACTGGACCAGAGAGGCCAACCCACTTTTCCAGTCTTTCGATGAGGATTGCATGATCTATAGTATCAAAGGCTGCACTCAGGTCCAGGAGGATGAGAACAGAAAGCTCTTTGGAGTCAGCATTAATTCTGAGGTCATTTACAACTTTGACTAATGCCGTCTCTGTGCTATGGTGGGCGCGAAAGCCGGACTGGAAAAGGTCAAGGGTACAACTTGTAGCTAGGAAATCATTAATCTGTTTGAAAACTATTTTTTCCCGAATTTTACTCAAAAAGGGAAGGTTGGAGATTGGTCTAAAATTGCTAAAAACTGAAGTGTCTAAGTTTGTTTTTCTTCAGTACGGGTCTCACCAGAGCAGTTTTAAGTATTGGTGGGAAGACACCTGTAGATAGGGAGTCATTAACAATGGATAAAATGTCATAGGATACAGAGTCAAAAATTGTTTTGAAAAAATCGGTGGGGATGGGATCCAGCAGGCATGTGGAGGTTTTGAGTTTGGATACTACTTTCCTCAACATTTCTGTGTCAATCAGTGTAAACAGGCTCATATGTCCATTGCATGGAGGGAGAGGATCTGTAAACGGGATGCATGGCCTTTCCTGGGTGATATTTCTCCTAATATTCATAATCTTATCTCTGAAGTAAGCTGCAAATTCCTCACATTTGGAGGTAGAGAGCAGGTTATCAGGTGTTTTTACGGCAGGGTTTATTAGGCTATCAATTGTTGAGAAGAGCACTCTTGAATTATTTCGATTGATAGATATCAATTTTGAGAAGTGGTCTTTCCTTGCATTTCTTATTGCTTTATTAAAAGCAGAGAGATGTTCTTTGAGAATATTATGGTGGACCTGTAGCTTGGTTTTTCGCCATATACGCTCAGAGCTTCTGCAGGTTCTCTTTAGTTGATATGTTTCCTTATTTCGCCATGGAGCTTTATTATTGGTTGTGATCCTTTTCAGTTTAATAGGTGCTACAGAATCCAAGGCTGCCCTTACTCTGATGTTAAAGGTGGTTGCCAAGTCTTCAATATTTCCTAAGGGCCCCACTTCTGGAGTTGATAAATTGTTTGTGGTCATTATTTCTCTAAAGCTATCGGCTACTGCGGAGGTAAGATAACGTTTCTTGATAAAGCGCTCAGTACTACTTTTGACTTTAGGAACCAATGCAGTAAAGAAGATACAGAAATGGTCGGAGAGAGCGAGGTCACTAATAGAGGAAACAGTGACAGTCAGGCCCTTAGTAATAACTAGATCAAGGGTGTGGCCACGGTTGTGGGTTGGCTCAGAGATATGTTGGGTAAAATCCATGGAGTTTAGGAGCCCGGAGGGGCGATTTAATAAGATCAAAAAGGGGGATGTGGTAGTCGTACAGCCGATGGTCAGGCAGGAGCGTGGTAGTCGTACAGGCGATGGTCAGGCAGGAGCGGGGTTGTCGTACAGGCGATGGTCAGGCAGGAGCGGGGTTGTCGTACAGGCGATGTTCAGGCAGGAGCGGGGTTGTCGTACAGGCGATGGTCAGGCAGGAGCGGGGTCGTACAGGCGGTGGTCAGGCAGGAGCGGGGTAATCGTACAGACGTGGGTCAGGCAGGAACTGGAGAGATGAGGAGGGGAGGCAGGGTGAGTGAGAGTAATCACAAACGGGGAACGGGAAAAAACACTACAAAATACGGGTAAGGAGATTGTAGGCTAGGCTATACTTTACCACAAGAGTATTATGGTAAGATCTGGCGATGAGTGGAGTGTAGACCAGGTTCTTGTAGAGGTTGAAGGTGATTGCAGAACGAGGGACAGGTGTGGTGATGATAATTGGAAACCGGTGAGTAGAGCCGCGCCAGCGTCATCGTCGGAGACGAGCGCGCCGTTCTTGTCTTTGCGCACGGGCCGATGTGCTGGGCATGTCGGGATCCGATTCTTCGTCACCGGAGAGGGAGGAGACTGCCGAGTCCGCGGAGCTGGCCGGAGACGGGGAACGCCCGGCAGTGGGGGGAAACTCCGGAGAGCCAGAGCGTTGTATGCCCGGGCTGATGCGACGTGCGGTAGAGCGCGTAGGACGCCCCGAGCGCGCAGCGGGCCCAGAGGGGAGAGAGGGAGACGGTTGTGGAGGCGAGGGCATGCGAGCCGTAACAGGACCCCCCCCCCGAGGGGAGCCACCTGGCGACCGACCGGGGGCGTCAGGATGTGCCCTGTAGAAGTCCCGGAGGAGAGACGGGTCCATAATGAGCTGCCTGGAGATCCAGCTGCACTCCTCGGGGCCGTACCCCTCCCAATCCACCAGGTATTGGAACCCCCGACCCCGGCGGCGCACCTTCAGCAGCCGCCGAACCGTCCACTGGGGATGCCCGTCGACCATCTGGGGAGGCGGAGGAGCTGGGGCAGAAGGCATTAGAGGACTCGAGGAGACAGGTTTGATCTTGGACACATGGAATACAGGGTGTACCCGCATGGAAGCAGGGAGCTTAAGACGTACCGCAGCCGGGTTCAGGACACGGTCGATCTCGAAGGGCCCAACGAAGCGCGGAGCCAGCTTCTTGGAGGGGACCTGGAGCGGAAGATCAGCAGTGGAGAGGTAGACACGTTGACCGGGCCGATACGCCGGAGCAGGAGTGCGGCGGCGGTTGGCACCGCGGCAGGAGCGCTCGTTGGAGCGGAGCAGGGCCCTGCGGACCTCCCTCCAGACACGGCGACAGCGGCTGAGGTGGGCCTGGACGGAGGGGACGGAGGCCTCCGACTCCTGGAGAGAGAACAGCGGGGGCTGGTACCCGAGGGATGACTCGAACGGAGACCTGCCAGTGGCAGCGCTGGTCAGGGCATTGAGGGAGTATTCGACCCAGGGCAGGTCCTTGCTCCAGGAGGTGGGGTGGAGAGCCGACACACAGCGGAGAGCGGACTCCAGGCTCTGGTTGGCCCGTTCGGCCTGGCCGTTGGTCTGCGGGTGGTAGCCAGAGGAGAGGCTGATGGTGGCGCCTATCTCCTTGCAGAAGGCCCTCCAGACTTGGGAGGTGAATTGAGGCCCACGGTCCGAGACAATGTCTCCGGGGAGACCGTGGAGCCGGTAGACATGCTGGACGAGGAGCTCAGCTGTCTCCGCAGAGGACGGGAGCTTGGGGAGCGCCACCAGATGGACCGCCTTGGAGAACCGGTCCACCACGGTGAGGATGACCGTGTTGCCCCTGGAGGGGGGAAGACCGGTGATGAAGTCCAGGGCGATGTGGGACCAGGGACGGCTGGGGACCGGGAGAGGACGCAGGAGGCCAGCCGGGGGCTGGTGGGACGCCTTGCTGCGGGAGCAGACGGGACAGGCGACCACAAACTCCCGGACGTCGGACCTCATGGAGGGCCACCAGAACCGTCGGCTCAGGAAGGAGAGGGTGCGGTGAACCCCGGGATGGCACGCAAACCGGCTGGCATGGCCCCACTGGAGCACCCGGGACCGGACCGAGTCCGGCACGAAGAGCCGGCGAGGAGGAACGTTGGCCGGACTGGGTTGGGCGCGTTGGGCCTGCCTCACCACCGCCTCAATGTTCATAGTGATCACCCCTACGACACGCGAGGTCGGCAGGATGGTCTCAGGCTCCGCGGGGGGCGCCTCGGGCGCGTGGAGGCGGGACAGCGCGTCGGCCTTGGCGTTGCGGGAGCCGGGCCGGAAGGTGAGGGTAAAGTCGAACCTCCCTAGGAACTGCGACCACCGCGCCTGGCGGGAGTTGAGGCGCTTGGCCGCCCGGATGAAGGTCAGGTTCTTGTGGTCCGACCAGACGAGGGTGGTGTGTTCCGCGCCCTCAAGCCAATGGCGCCACTCCTCCAAGGCCCCCACCACCGCCAACAACTCCCTGTTCCCGATGTCGTAATTCACCTCAGCCGGGGTGAACCGGCGGGAGAGGAAGGCACAGGGGTGCAACTTCTGGTCCTCCACTGACTGATGGGACAGAACAGCACCGATGCCGGTGTCCGATGCGTCAACCTCGACCACGAACTGCCTGGAGGGGTCAGGATGGAGAAGGACCGGAGCGGTGGTGAAGCACTCCTTGAGCGCAGAGAAGGCGGCGCTGGCAGCCGGTGTCCAGATGAACGGACGCAGGGATGAGGTGAGGTGGGTGAGGGGAGCTGCTACCCGGCTGTAGTCCCGTATGAAACGGCGGTAAAAGTTAGCGAAGCCAAGGAAGCTCTGGAGTTGCCTCCGGGTAGAGGGTTGAGGCCATTCGACCACGGTCTTGATTTTGCGGGGGTCGGGTCGCGTCAGGCCTCCCTCCACAATGAGCCCCAGGAACTCCACTGACGCGGAGTGAAAGGTGCACTTCTCCGCCTTGATGTATAGGCGGTTCTCCCGGAGACGCTGGATTACCATGCGGACGTGTTGGACGTGCTCCTCAGCGCTCCTGGAGAACACCAGGATGTCGTCCAGGTAGAGAACCACAAATACGTCCAGCATGTCCCTGAGCACGTCGTTCATCAGGGCCTGGAAGACGGCGGGGGCGTTGGTGAGGCCGAAGGGCATGACGAGGTATTCGTAGTGGCCACGGGAGGTCTTGAAGGCGGTCTTCCATTCGTCCCCCTCACGGATACGCACCAGGTGATAAGCGTTTCTGAGGTCCAACTTGGTGAAGATGGTGGCACCGGTGAGGGGTTCAAAATTGGAGCTCATGAGGGGGAGTGGGTATTTATTCTTCACCGTGATGTTGTTGAGCAGCCTGTAGTCGATGCACGGCCTCAGGTCTCCTCCCTTCTTCTTTACAAAGAAGAACCCCGCTGCCACCTGGGAACGAGATGGTCGGATGAGGCCCTCGGCCAAGCACTCGGAGATGTAGGTGTCCATAGCAGCTTTCTCCGGGAGGGAGAGGTTGTAGAGACGACTGGCTGGGAGAGGGGCGCCAGGGTGGAGCTCGATGGCGCAGTCGTAGGGTCGATGAGGGGGAAGTGTGCGGGCGTGCTCCTTACTGAAGGCCTCCCCGAGGTCGTGGTACATCAAAGGGACCGTGGAGAGGTCAGGAGGAGCGGGACGGGGCCGGTCAACCCGAGTGGAGGTCTGAGCAGCTCGGAGGCAGCGGGCGTGGCAGGTGGTGCTCCAGCTGAGGATGCGCCCCGAGCTCCAGCAGACATGAGGGGTATGGAGTTCCAGCCAGGGCCTCCCTAAGATGAACGGAGCGTCGGGAGAGTGGATGACGAAGGGGCGGACGTTCTCCACGTGGTTACCCGAGACTGTGAGAGTGAGGGGCAGGGTCCGGTGCGTGATGGGACCCATGGGATGGCCATCCAGGGCGAAAGCCGAGAGGGGCCTCTCCAGAGGGGAGAGAGGGAGCGCCGCTTTGTGGGCGAACTTGACGTCCACGAAGTTCTCGTCGGCACCGGAGTCGATGAGGACAGGGACGGAGAGCGTGTGCCCCTGCCAGGCGAGGGTGACAGTGAACCTGGCGGCACGGGTCCGGGATAGAGGATGGATGAGCCGGCTTACTCGGTACCCCCTGGCGAGTGAGCCTACTCTTTTTGCCGCCCTGGGAGGTGCAGAGGAACAGGAGTCGACGGCGTGCGCTGGGCTAGCGCAGTATATGCATAGTCCGTTCTGTTCCCGGTGCTCACGCTCTGCAGGGGTCAGTCGGGTCCAACCCAGTTGCATGGGTTCCTCTCCAGCGGTGTTTGGGGGGGCGAGGGAGGCCGGGGCAGGCCGAGAGAGACCGGCAGAGGGAGGCGGAGACGGTCTGGGTGCGCTGTGGTGTTGGTGCGCCCGCTCGCGCCTGCGTTCCCGGTGGCGCTCGTCTATGGCTATGGAGAGGGAGACGAGTTGGTTCAGGGTCGCTGGTCTGTCTCCTCCAGCCAGGCTGTCCTTCATGGCGTCCCCCAGACCCCGTCGGAAGGCGCTGTATAGGGCAGACTCGTTCCAGGAGCAACGGGCAGCGAGGATGCGGAACTCCGTGGCGTAGTCCGCTACTGAGCTGGAACCCTGGGTGAGGGCGAAGAGAGCAGCGTCCGCGTCCTGTCCGTGGACGTCGTGGTCGAACACAGTCCTGAATTCTGCCACGAAGGCAGTGTAGTCCTGCATGTAGGCAGCTGCGCCCTCGCGACCCGCCATGACCCAACGGCGAGCCCGTCCCGTGGTCAGGTTGGCAATGTAGGCTATCCGAGCCGACGCAGTGGAGTACATGCTTGGCTGGAGGTCAAACACGTACTCACACTGCATGAGGAACTCCCGGCAGAGGGTGAACGTCCCGTCGTAGAGGGCCGGGGAGGCGAGATGGGGCTCCCGGTTTGGTGGAGCGGTGGGGTTCAGGAACGGAGCCAGGCGGGCACTGACCGCGGTGACCTGGTCGGACAGGGTGCAGACCAGAGTAGCGAGGCCCCTCAGTCGCTCGTCCTGGGCGTGCTGTTGGGCGGATACCTGCTGCAGTTGCTCAGCTTGGGTCCGTGGGAGGGCTTGGAGTAGTCCGGGAGGTGCAGGTCTCTCCTCCATGTTGGCTGGGTCCAAACTGGCCAGATCTTACTGTGAGGGTTTGGTTTTGGGACCCAGGCGCAACAGGAAGGAGGAGGCAAGGAACGGTAAAGCCCGGAGGGGCGATTTAATAAGATCAAAAAGGGGGATGTGGTAGTCGTACAGCCGATGGTCAGGCAGGAGCGTGGTAGTCGTACAGGCGATGGTCAGGCAGGAGCGGGGTTGTCGTACAGGCGATGGTCAGGCAGGAGCGGGGTTGTCGTACAGGCGATGGTCAGGCAGGAGCGGGGTTGTCGTACAGGCGATGTTCAGGCAGGAGCGGGGTTGTCGTACAGGCGATGGTCAGGCAGGAGCGGGGTCGTACAGGCGGTGGTCAGGCAGGAGCGGGGTAATCGTACAGATGTGGGTCAGGCAGGAACTGGAGAGATGAGGAGGGGAGGCAGGGTGAGTGAGAGTAATCACAAACGGGGAACGGGAAAAAACACTACAAAATACGGGTAAGGAGATTGTAGGCTAGGCTATACTTTACCACAAGAGTATTATGGTAAGATCTGGCGATGAGTGGAGTGTAGACCAGGTTCTTGTAGAGGTTGAAGGTGATTGCAGAACGAGGGACAGGTGTGGTGATGATAATTGGAAACCGGTGAGTAGAGCCGCGCCAGCGTCATCGTCGGAGACGAGCGCGCCGTTCTTGTCTTTGCGCACGGGCCGATGTGCTGGGCATGTCGGGATCCGATTCTTCGTCACCGGAGAGGGAGGAGACTGCCGAGTCCGCGGAGCTGGCCGGAGACGGGGAACGCCCGGCAGTGGGGGGAAACTCCGGAGAGCCAGAGCGTTGTATGCCCGGGCTGATGCGACGTGCGGTAGAGCGCGTAGGACGCCCCGAGCGCGCAGCGGGCCCAGAGGGGAGAGAGGGAGACGGTTGTGGAGGCGAGGGCATGCGAGCCGTAACAGGCAGAGCATTGTTTGGGAGGCCTATACACGGTTACTGCCAGAACTGGGGTCTGGCATTTTAGGACAATAGCGTGGTATTCAAAAGAGGCGAAATCATCAAAGGAGATGGTCCTGCAGCTGAGGGCATCTGTAGCTATGGTGGCTGTACCTCCACCTTTTTTCCCACTTCTGATAGATTGAAAAAAGCTATAGTTAGGAGGAGAGGCTTCAATGAGGGCTGCTGGTCCATTTATATTTAGCCAGGTTTCAGTTAGGAACATAGTCTAATTTACGTTCACATATAAGATCATTAATGATTGCTTGGTAGGGACCTGACATTTAGAATCGCCATTGAAATAGCTTCCGGAGAAAAGGGCTGGCTCGCCTGTCTAGTAGGCCTGGATAGTATATTCACTGGAACGGATATCTAATATATTTTTTATATTAGATCCACCTGACTGTTTCATTATGGTAATAGGGGTGCGGTGGGAGATAATTCGCTGAATGGCATATTCAGGTGGGCAGAATTTGTTTATAGAAATATAAACGTCGCTATGCCAGGTCTCAGTGAGGGGCAGGGAATCAAGGTCTATGGTGGGGCGCTGGTGAGATGGAGCTGGTGTAGCCCGACCCGCGGGTACAGGAGGTTTATGTTTGGCAGTAGGGTGGTTGAGACGGGTCAGGCTAACCCCACATCAGACGCTGGAAGATCTCAGCGTCAGGTCCATCATACTGAGTATACGGGCACCTGACCTACTAGGATGGAGGCCGTCCCTGGCGAAGAGGTCCGAGTGGTTCCAAAACGTGGTAAAATGATCTATGAAGGGAAGCTTCAACTGGCAGCAGTAGCCTTTCAGCCAGATGTGGAGCTGACGGATCCTACTATATTTGGCATCACCATACCGGGGGGAGGAGAAAGGGCCAGAGATGATGCAGGTCTTTCCTGGTGCCTGAGCAGTGGAGATCAGGTCCTTGAAATCCTCCTTCAGCTGCTCAGACTGCTGGAGCTTGGATGTCATTTGTTCCGACATGGATGATAATGGATGAGGCCAGGGGATAATCTGCGAGGAGTGATGGCAGAACAGTCCTGATGTCCAAGACCTTAGCTCCTGGGAAGCAGCACGTCCGGGCTTTCGGGACCACTACATGGCGCACCATGGATGATCCGATGACGAGCACAGATGGGGGGGCGGGCTCAGTGGCGGGCCCACTGGGCTTAGGGGACTTCCTTTGCTGCCTCACACCTGAAGGCCAAGTGGTAGAGGGTGGGGGCCGGGGGTCCCCTCGGTGGACTGGGCTATGCTTAGGCCGGGGAGCAGGCTTATTAGCCTGGCTATAATGCCGCTCACTAACCGGAGAGGTGTGGGTGGGCTGCGGAGTATGGGTATGGTACTGAGGAGGGCTGGGTGTGAAATGAGCCTCAGTAGCAGGGAGCCAGGACGAGGAGCTGATGCTAGTATCCTTGGACCTCTTGGATTCAGGCTCGGCCAGTAAAGTAAAGCTATTCCTCAGTTGGAGGGTGTCGTCGTCGGAGGGTTGGGAGGGGACCCTGGAGGTTTCCCTTCCTCGTTTCCTCCTAACAGTGGCCCAAGGGGTGGAGCTTAAATGCTTGGGTTTTGCTCCGAGTCTGGGCCAGGATTTCTCACTCAGGGGGAGATCAAAATCCACATTCCCACCCTCGGATGCCGCCGACGGTGGAGCAGTGGGAGGCTGGACGTCGACATCTGGGTCGGGTAGCATTGAGTCCAGGTAATGTTCGACTTGATGTATAGAGTGTAGAGTAGAGATCCTTCCTTCCAACTCTGAGATTATTTGGCTACGCTGGAGGCAACCCGAGCAGTTAGGGGCGGGAGGGTGTGGAGCCATCGCGAGACTCGTTAAAATAATTGCGGAATTAAAATAAGAGGATAAAACCGCCAATCTATTTGCTAAAGGCGATGCTAGCGGGGAGAGGGAGTGCTATTTATGTAGTAATGCTAACGGGGAGGTAGGGCTACTTACTTAGCCGTGCTAGCAGGGGGGTGGGGGCTGCTAACTAGCAGTACTAGCCGGGAGAGTGGGGGCTACTTACCTAGTAGTGCTGGTAATACTCACGCGATCTACTGGGAGCAAGGCACGGCCTCCGGTGTGTTGGGTTGGTACTGGAAAGGCAGGGGACGGCTGTCCCCTGTTGGCTAATGGGCTATCCCAGTCAGGAGCTGGTTAGGGCTGGCTAGCCGCGGCTAGCTGCGGCAGCGTAGCTGTTTGATCTAGACCTGGGGCTCGATGTCCAAGCGTCGGATCCAAAAAATCGAATTATTGTGTACCACCAATGTTAGTGCGCGGTTTTTAAACGCGGAGATATGGTATACAAGTGAAGAAAACTGGATAAAACAATACACTTTGGGAGAGCTGGCGAGCGCAGCAAACTTAGACTACTTCCGTATTCTACTTCCGCATTCTCCATGGTGGTGGGATGATGCAATGAGACATCAACAGTTTCTATCACATCAATTGTCTTATGTATTTAGAGCCCTGTAAAATACTTTATATTTTTTATTTTCATCATTCTACAATGTTATGCATATATGTTCAATGCAGTATTACATTTACCATGATTATTTATTTCTGTATTCATTAGTTGAATGGCAATATCTTGTTTTCTAAAAGGAGTAGTAAAGGGAAAAATCATGTTTAGCCCTGTTTTAAGGTTCTTATGATCATATACAATGGTTCAGATCAAAACGCTGACAAAACTAGCTCTTTTGCGAAGGTCATACAATGGATGTGGGTGGGCACCTTGAAAAATCATTCAAAAACATGTTAAACTCTCGATTTCAAAGACAAGAAGCTCACCGAGGGGGTCCGTTGGTGACATCTAATTCGTCGCAAAGTATGAATCCTGTAGGGTTTTATTGATCATTTTATGAAATCCATTGACTTGTTCTGACGTGACCGTTGTAGATGTGTAGTTCTACAACGGAGAGTTTGGATACTTGATTCTGATTGGCTAGTAACCCACGGCTGCAACCGCATAATTAGTATTACTGCAATCTCATTGACGAGGCCATTGATAAAATCAAGCGGTAGGCTATGCTTTGCGTAGCAACCACTCGCAGCAACCTCGCCTTTTTTGTATCCTATTACAAAAACGCACTCATCAGTCCGACTCCAACCCCTTCCACACCCCTACCAGCAAAAACGTGTGCTCTGGAGAACTGTTTTAATAACTGCACCATAGCTGGAAATATTCAAATAAACGTGAACCACCCGAATTATGCCTTATGGCTTATGTGAACAAAGCCAACCCAAATAGGGTTGTCAGAACGCCAACTAACACCTCGGTGAGTTTCTTGTCTTTGAAATTGAGAGTTTAACATGTTTTTGGAATGATTTTTTACGGTGCCCACCCACATCCATTGTATGACCAAAACGGTGGTAGAGCAATTATCAGACTTTCTCAAAAGTGCTAGTTTTGGAAACTTTTTGATCTGAACCATTGTATATCATCATAAGTAACCTTAAAACAGGGCTAAACATGATTTTTCCCTTGACTACTCCTTTAAGCCAATCAGAGATGACTTTAATGCTATGTTCACACCGGGGGCAAATTTTTCCTGCGGCGCGGCGAGTTTACATATAAAATCAATACAATTCGTGCGAACTGGGCAGCGGGCGGCACTGGTGGCGCGAATCGCCGAACTCGGCCGCGCGGCAACATTCGCAAAGCTTTAATTTTTTTAACTTTCTGCGGCGGATTCGCGCGGCGACCCATTGATCTTGCGGCGAGATTGGGTGAACTGGGTGTGAACACAGCATAAGAATGTGAGCTAAGAGGGGGCGGGTTTTTGAGAAACGGAAGAGAAGCACTAGGAGAGTAGCTGAATCCCAATCTGAGTGCGCAAACCACCCTTGCGGCCCCTCGCACTTGCGGCCTGAGGCCTGAAAGGCTTTATCGTTAGAGTGGTGTGTGTTGGGAAAGGGCAAAAGCGCAGTCTAATGATCAAAGTGAAAGCACACTGTTATGATAAACGTACAATCTAATGATAAAAGCACACGCTAATGATAAAAGTGCAGTTTACTGATAAAAGCACACTAACGATGAAAGCACACTTTTAATGATAAAAGCGCACTCAAATGACAAGTGCAGTTTAACGATTAATTTAATGACTAATTGAATGATTAATTTAATGAATAATTGAATTTGATTGCATTTTAATCATTCACACATTTAATTAGATTGCATTTTGATCGACAACATATTTATTTATTAATTTTTGTTACTTCCACCCCTCATAGTGCGCCAACGATTCCCAAGCCAGTTTAGCTCAATGCCCCTCCCACTTCGTTTTCATTGGCTGCCGCGTCCCTCCGACGCAGAGGCTGCTCTGACGCTCTCCTCAGCTCTCTGCTCGGCTCTGCAAATTGACCGACTGACGTCTGTTTTAATTTAATCATAATTTAAAATGTATATTGGGTGGGATATGTTTGCAGCATGTGGATTTCAAGATAAATGTTGTGTTATCGGCAAATGTCATCATTTATGTGTGATGCACTTGGATCATGACTAGGATGCACTCAAGCACTGTGTCAAATGAGACGCGGTGGGCTGTGGGTATTTTCTGCTCCTAAGTCCGCGTATTGTGGACTTTAGGTAAGTGCAGTAAAGTGCGCAAAATGGCGGCAGTGGCGCACTTGTGGACCTAGCAATTCCGTTTTGGGACTACCCTGAGCCCTTGTGGACTTGGCGGGAACGCGCATGTAAGGCCACAAGGCCGCGAGTGCTCTGCACTTTCGCCTAAGTGCGCGATTTGGGATTCAGCTAGAGTGTCCCTGCAGGTCTGTAGAGAGTTAACTGCACGTGCGTGAGAGAATACATACAGAATAGAGAGTGTGAATTATGGTAGACTTAAGTATTGACCCAGTGTTATCCAGCATCAAGAAGACCCTGTGTATTCGCAGTTTAGCCAGGTTTGCGTGTGTATACTGTACTGTCGGGTACCTGCAGCGTTTTGTTCTTTTCTTAGCTAGTGTGGTAAAGGTGTGGGGTCTCAGTCTTAAACTAGCTAGCAACCATGGCTGTTGGCAGAATCGTCGGGAGGACTGTCTGCTGCAAACACTTGCATGGCTGTCCAGGGGAGCCTGGAGGAGAAGATTCCGACCGTAGCTAGTTGGCTAGTTGGTGCTGCCTGGTGCATCATTCACACGCTGCTAACTGTGTGGTTTCCACGGACAGTGTTGAGGTCGCACCAACGGATCTTTCTGTTCCATCGTCTGCCGCCCGTGGACATTTCGCGAACTGTGCGTGGGTCGTCTGCTCGTCTATGGAACGCCAAATGGGTCATAATTCGCCTTGATTTTTCTCCATCACCATGCGTGTTTTCGTTGAAAAACGCCATATTGGACGGCGCAAATCCTTGCAATGCGCCGTTTAATAAGCGCCTGATGCCGCCAGGCGTCGGTTATGGTTAAATACGCCTGTCGCCGTCAGGCGTTTATTAAACGCCGCCAGGCGTCTCATAAGCAAATTTTTGAAAGGTACCGCCCACTGGCCTCTACGGTGACTCAGGTAGTACAATTGTCCGAATGAGGGTCCACTTCAGAACACGGTAAGTGCACTAGGCTACTTTTAATAACATATTAGTGTTATCTAGCTATTATATTACACCAGCTTTGAACTATTTTACTCATTAAGTACCGAAAGCATTTAATAAAAAAAGATAATAAAATAATTAATAGAAAATAGATTCAATAAAAGCATTTAGCAAAGACAGCTTTGATTGCCAGCTAGCTAGCTACAGATTTAGAACACTAGTCTGATGGCTACAGACAGTAGGCCTATAGCTACAGTAATACAATGTTTGCCTAAACTTAACCTACCGGCAGATTGCCATTAGCTAGCATAATCTACATTTAACAATTACAAACATATTAAAGTTAAGTTACAGTTGGTGCTTCTGTGTCTCTTGGTAGTTTGCAATTAATCATCACCACCTCATTATTTGCAGAGGTATTTGCAGAGACTTCAGAAAGCAAAACATACAATGCAATATATTATAAAAATACGCTGTGATGCCTATTATGAGGGGAAGGGAGGGAGTTAGAGGCTTGAAGGGGGTTGTTTATCGGTTGTTGTGGTATTTTGTTTATTGGTTGTTTTTTATTGGGTTTTGCAGCTGGCAGGTGAAGGCCTATGGTCAGAGAAAACCCTCCACCTACATTGGAGTCTTTGACATCAACCGCTGGTACCACGCCTAGATGCCTGGCTCTCAGGTATTGGAAACGGACGGACCAGTTCTATCTCCTGTACAGTATATAACTGCTCTGCTACTCTACAGGGCTAGTAGTGAAGGCCAGCGTTGTTTGACTGATTAATAGACTTTATTGGAGAATAAAAAACATGTACAGCCAGTGCATAATGGCAGTACAAAAATTAAAGTAAACTGTCAAGAATGTCTAAAGACAGTCTCAGATTTATCCTTAGATTTATCCATTGTGGGGTGTGTGTGTTTCTTGTATGTTCCAGAGCGGGAGATTTATTCCAGAGCAGGTGAGTCCCTGGACGGCGTGGTGGAGATGATGGCCCCCTGACCGCAGCCTGAGCAGAGGCCTGGCCTACACCTGCCCTGCACACCTGAACAGTTATACTGCCCCACCACATACAACTTTGTGCACACTCTCACACACACATGTGCACATATATGCCCCTCCACACACATAAATGGTCCAAAACCCTGCTGCAAGGCTACTGACTAGGTCCAGAATGTCCTGTCACATTACTCGAATCCTGGCGTCCTTACACTTGCTCCACATCAGTTTCAGGATCCAGTTTAAGGTACTTGTCATCATTTTTAGAGCTCTGCATGGTCAAACACTATAAACCCATCTTTTTCAACAAAAAATATGTAACGACTGCAGTGCTGTTGCATAAAAGCAATAACACATTTGAGGGTTTATGACCGCAGCCCTGCCGTGCAAATAACCACGCACTCCCTCTCGTGTGTATTGCTTACGTAAACTACTGAGGGTGAGGCTGCACACAAACCACCGATACACACCGCCAACCAGTCACTGTCACTAAAATGAGCTTTGTATGTGTTGTGTGTGTGTGAATGCCTCTAGATCAGGCAGGGTGTAGTGACCCTGCGCTGTGTCCTGGAGTGGGCCTGGGACAAGGTGGTCCACATCAAGGAAGAGCTATGTTTTATGTTGTCTTCATCTTCCCTCTCACACACTTTATCTCTTTGATAATATGAAGAGAAAATGATTCACTCTGGGGTTTTTTAAATAATATGTTACTTAGTACGTTGTATACTAGCAGTAATTCCATAAATACAGCTGTTAATTTGATCTGAGACTGATTTCTTGTAACATCTTAATGGTTTAATTTACTACGATATGATAGAGTCAAGAGATCTGGTGGGTGCTAATGGCCAGATTGGACCAGAGACATCGCCAGCCTGGAGGAAAGAGATAACCTTATCCAGTCCGCCACCAAGTTCCACCTGGAGGGGAGATTGCAGGAGGACCTTTTCTGATTAAATCCCCCAAAATTGTTCAAATCTTTGACACTGCTTTATTAAGATTAATTGATAAAATAAACCTCACCTCAACTTGAACACACAAACCTTGTTAGTATTTTTTTTAAAACATTACATAGCTCAATTCATCATAACTTGTGGTCAGGTACATCACACACAACCTACGCCTCAGCTTTAACATATTTACACACTAATAGAGCCCTGCCCAGGAGGAGGAAGGCTGGAAGGTAAAAGAAGAGTAGAAAAGGCAAACTGTGTTGTCAATCAATCAAAGCTTTATTTATATAGCGCATTTCATACCCAGAGGCAACACAATGCGCTTTACAGAGAACAAGGGAGGTGGGCAGACATCCCACCCCTACATTTTCCAGAGGGAAGCAAAAAAACAGTAATCACCCGGGGGCCAGATAAGTGAGCTGTAAAAATTCTTCCCTGACCCCTCTCAACGAGGTGATCGAGCAAGCTCCTGGAGTATGTTTGTCTACCGGCTAAGAACATTTATAGAGCAATAAATAACATTAAATTACATTTTCAGAGTAAGAGAGGCTAATAACATCATAGGAGAGACATGGCAAACATTGGTGTATGTCTGTGTGTGCATAAATGTGCCTGGGCCCAGATAGAGGCAGGGTCAGGGGTAGGATCGGGGTAGGAAAAGGATACGGACCCGGGTTAGGGTGAGGGGAAGGGGATCTGAGCCCAGGACTGGTGTATGTCAGTGTGTGTGTGAGTGTGCCTGGGTCCAGGTAGAGGCAGGGGTCAGGGGTAGGGTGGGGGTAGGAAGAGGATACGGACCCGGGTTAGGGTTTACATTACATTACATTACAGTCATTTAGCAGACGCTTTTATCCAAAGCGACTAACAATAATTGCATTTAACGTAGGAAGAGCCAATGTACTACTACTTGCCAGAACTCACAAGTGCATCTTCTTTCTAAAACAAACAAGTGACTAAGAGCATAATCTAGTGCTGAAGGCAAAGTGCAAGAATCACAATCTAAAGTACAGTGCAATATAATATAATAAGTGCTTAGGTGGGAGGATTGTTGTAGTACTTCTTGAAGAGATGAGTTTTGAGCCTGCGACGAAAGATGGGCAGCGACTCTGCTGTCCTGACATCAGTGGGCAGCTCATTCCACCACTGCGGGGCCAGGACAGAGAAGAGCCGTGACCGTGTCGATCGACCGCAGGAGCCTCGGAGTGACGGGGCAACCAGTCGCCCTGAGGTAGCAGAGCGTAGTGGTCGGGAGGGGATGTAGGGTTTGACCATGGCCTGGAGGTAGGAGGGGGCTGTTCCTTTCATTGCCCTGTAGGTTAGCGCCAGAGTTTTAAACTGGATGCGAGCCGCTACAGGGAGCCAGTGTAGGGAACGGAGGAGGGAAGTTGTGTGGGAGAATTTGGGGTGGTTGAACACCAGGCGAGCAGCAGCTTTCTGGACAAGTTCCAGAGGTTTAATGGCTGACGCCGGTGCCCCCGCGAGGAGGGAGTTGCAGTAGTCCAGGCGGGAGATGACCAGGGCCTGGATGAGTACCTGCGCCGTTTCATTAGTGAGGAAAGGGCGAATCCTCCTGATGTTGTAGAGCATGAATCTGCAGGAACGTGTGACGGATGTGACATGTGAGGAAAATTACAGTTGGTCATCCAGGGTCACACCCAGATTCCTCGCAGTCCGAGTCGGGGTCACCACTGTGTCTTCAATGGTGATGGCCAGGTCCCGGCGCGGACAGCCCTTCCCCGGGAGGAACAGCAGCTCAGTCTTGTCCAGATTGAGCTTGAGGTGATGTGTCGTCATCCACTCCGAAATGTCAGCCAAGCACCCAGCTATGCGTGTCTCCACTTCTGTATCAGAAGGGGGAAATGACAGAACCAGTTGGGTGTCATCGGCATAGCAGTGATAGGAGAAGCCATGCGAGCGAATGACAGAGCCCAGAGATGTAGTGTAGAGGGAAAACAGGAGAGGACCCAGGACAGACCCTTGTAGAAACAGACTACGCGGTTCCGACGTCGACCCTCTCCATGTCACCTGGTAGGAGCGGCCCGTCAGGTAGGATGCAAACAGGGAGTGTGCAGAGCCATCGATGCCTTTCTCCTCGAGGGTGGAGAGGAGGATCTGGTGGTCTACCGTATCAAATGCTGCTGACAGGTCTAGGAGTATCAGGACAGAGGAGAGAGAGTTCGCTCTAGCGGCATGGAGTGACTCTGTTACTGCAAGGAGGGCGGTCTCTGTCGAGTGGCCAGCCTTGAACCCGGATTGGTGGGGATCTAGGAGGTCGTTCTGGTGGAGGTACGAAGACAGTTGGTTAAAGATAGCACGTTCAAGTGTTTTGGATAGAAAAGATAGAAGGGAAACCGGTCTGTAGTTTTTGACATCAGAGGGGTCGAGAGATGGTTTCTTTAGGAGGGGGGTGACTCTGGCAGTCTTGAAAGCAGAGGGAAAACATCCTGAAACAAGAGATGCATTGATGAGGTGGGTTAGGAAGGGAAGGAGTTCGGGTGCAACAGACTGAAGGAGAGTCGAGGGAACAGGGTCTAGGGAGCACGTGGTGGGGCGGTTAGATGTTACAAGGTTGAGGGCCTCGTTGGGGGAGAGGGGAGAAAAGTGGGATAAGGTGGGGAGTGGAGAGAGGGTGGGGATGGGGGGGTGAGTTTCGTGCATGGAGCGTTGACCGGGGGAGGGGGGAAAGAGGATCTGATATTGTTAACTTTCTTGTCAAAGAAGTTGGCGAAATCATCAGGGAGAAGGGAGGAGTTGGGAGTAGGAGGTGGGGGCTGGAGTAGTGAAGAGAAGGTTTCAAAGAGTTTTTTAGGATTGGAAGCAGAGGTTAGGATTTTAGAGCGGAAGAAAGCAGCTTTAGCAGCAGACAGAGAGGAGGAGAATGTGGAAAGAAGAGATTGGAAATTAAGAAGGTCCTCTGGGAGCTTGCCTTTCCTCCATTTGCGCTCAGCTATTCTCAGGCTCCGTCTATCAGTACGCACTGAGTCCGACAGCCATGGGGCAGGTGGAGTTGGGCGTGCAGGCCTGGAGGTGAGGGGACAGAGATTGTCCAGAGAAGAGGAAAGAGTAGAGAGGAGAAGATCAGTGGCAGTATCAGAGGGTAGGAGAGAGAAGGATTCAGGGGCGGGGAGGGCAGAGGTGACAGTAGAGGAAAGGTCAGTAGGGGAGAGCGAGCGGAGATGGCTACGGGCGGTAACCATGTGGGTAGGAGGAGGAGTTACAGGGGAAGAGGGGATGGAGAGGGAGTAGGACATGAAATAGTGGTCAGAGAGATGGAGGGGAGTGACAGAGAGGTTAGGGGTGGAACAGTGTCTAGTGAAGATGAGATCCAGCTGGTTGCCGGCTTTGTGAGTAGGAGGAGAAGAAGAGAGGGGAGGGTGAGGGGAAGGGGGTACTGGGCCCAGGCCTAAGGCCGGAAGTGGACTGTTGTATGTCTGTGTGTGCGTGTGTGTGTGTTAACTAATTTGCTACGACATCTGCAGCAGACACAGGGGTATCTATCGGACTCAGGGTGGTCTACTGGTGACAGTGGGGCATCCACTGGACCTGGTTAGAAGATAGGATTGTTGTGCCAAAGAGAGGAGATTATAAGATGCCACTCTCCATGTACTCTCTCCACACTTCATACGAGGTGTGGATAGGCAGTCTCAGTGTTATAATACAGGTGATGGCCTCTCGGAAGATGTGCTTTGGCTCCGCCCCCTCAACATGCAGGAACTCCAGGTGTGGCTCCACTGGGAATCACAGACGCGGTACTGCTGAAGCACCCGATGCGAAGACTAACACTGTTTCCAGTGTTGGAGGATATGATTCCTTTTCTGAAATCACAGACAAAAGTATGCTTACTAAAGACAATATAGAGGACCATTACTTGAAATGCCCATGGAGAGTATTGCTCACAAAAGGAGCTGTAAAAGTACTGCTGACATTTAAGAACATGCTATAGATCAGTAATGGAATGACCTTGATGTTTTTATTATATTACATTAGTCAACTAGCAGATGTTTTTATCCAAAACGACTTAAAATTGCATTTAACATAGGTAATCAGTGTACTACTACTCGATCAAATCGATGGTAAAAAGCGTTAGAGGATATTGGCCGATAGATGCTACCCCTGAAGTCTTAATATACAGGCAATAAACATATCTTGAGTCTAGAGTAAAATATTCTCCCCATATTCTTACAGTAGCCTAGCCTAATGGTGAAATACAATTAGCCTACTTTGTAGTGGGAGCATTATTTGATATAGGCCTATTGGTCGATCGAAATAGGTCCCCAAAATCTTACATAAATGGTTATTCAAATGTTCCCCATACAGTAATTAAAAAAACATGAATAATGCCATAACTGTTCTGTCATAATATGTCATAATACTAACTAGCCACTACTATCAGTTGACCAACGTAGCTAGATTTATGTATGCAAATTCATAAACAGTGAAAACTTGCCTTGTTAAAGTAGGCTGGATTTTGTCAGCTTGGATATTGTCCGAAAGTAGAAGACGTGTGCAGTCGTTTAATGTTCTTTTGCAGTGAAGCAGAAAGTTATTTTGTGCCATCTTTCTTGGTCAATACGTGTACAGTAGCATATCCTCACATGACACTCACGGCCATAATGGCCTGATTGGACCAGAGACATCACTAGCCTGGAGGAAAGAGAGAAATTGTACTACGTGAGTCACCGTGGAAGCCAGTGGGCGGTACCTTTCAAAAATTTGCTTATGAGACGCCTGGCGGCGTTTAATAAACGCCTGACGGTGACAGGCGTATTTAACCATAACTGACGCCTGGCGGCGTCAGGCGCTTATTAAACGGCGCATTGCGAGGATTTGCGCCATCCAATACTGCGTTTTTCAACGAAAACACGCATGGTGATGGCGAAAAATCAAGGCGAATTATGACCCATTTGGCGTTCCATACTCGTCTACTCTGCGTTGCCTGGTCGCGTGAGTACAAGGAAAGTACTTGGTTTATGTGCACCAACGTATGGGCCCCAACGTGTAGGAAAAACAAGCGCTTGGTAACCTAGGTCACCACAGAACTTACCCTGTTTTTTTGAGTGAAACTAATCGGGACATACTTTAAAGTCAGACTTTCTGAGAATAAAGTCTGAAATAACTTCTGAGATTAAAGTCAGAATTTCTGAGAAAAAAGTCAGAAATAATGGTGCGTTCGTTTGTGGTCGGAGGTGGTGGGGTCGAAGTGGCAAAATACCTACCTCCGACCTGTGTGCATTCGAGCTATAGCGAATGATATGATGATGATATTATATGATATTGACGTCAGCCGGCAACTGGGGGCTGAGAAACATATCCGAATTTGTGACGAGGAAGTGCGAGTTCACACGCCGTTTTATTTAATTATTCCTAGTAGCAAGTCGCAATAACGTCTGAGAAAAAAGTCTGAATTTCTGACTTTAAACTCAGAAGCTTAAAAAAAACTCTGTTGTTGGCCCTAATGCTCTTCCGTATGAAGGGGACTTGTCAATCAAAATCAAACAAACATTTGGAGCAACAAATGCTTATTTCTTTATTACTTTATTGTTGATCTCCATCATTTTACATTTTAGCCTGCATGTTTCGCGCTATTTACTGGTAAATTAGTAAGATAGCTCACCATCAACCGTTGAGAACGTAGGATCCTGTTAAAAATAAATATTAAAATAGTAGCCATAGCCTTGGAGAAGGGTTACATGTAGTTTCATCATGTTACATGTACTATCATCAATCCAACCATGTAACCCCCTAGACCTGTATTATGCTCCCATGGAAGACATTTTAAAAAGTTGAAAGCATCAATCTGGGGCACTTTGAGTGCAAAAGTAAGATTTTTTTTCTCTTGTAAACAGGTTTGTACACTTGTACATAGTACTCTTGTAAAACTCAACTACCACAATCAGACCCATAATAACGATAGCTAGCTATCTAAGCTGAGATAGATAGATAGGTAGATAGATAGATAGATAGATAGATAGATAATGTTGAAATAATATGTATTTCTCAGCGCACAGCTGAACAGAAGCAGATTTCAGCACTGGAATCAGCGTGTGTGTGTGTCTGTGAGTGTGTGTGTGTGTGAGTGTACAGTCCTCAGAAGTAAAAGTATGTGCGGCATGTTGAGCGGAGAGCAGCAACGACAGCAGTGGCGCAGTTTTAGAGGTCTGTTCGGACCACTCCAGACAGACTCCCTCCTTGTTCCGTGTTGCACAATTATAGCTGCCAGGAGGCGTCGTTGAGCAGCAAACTCAATTCGACTGGCAGTAACTAGCTGTGTTCGGAATCGCTCCCTCGTTCCCTCACTCCCTATTCCCTATATAGGATTCACCATGTAGTGAACTACCTAGGGAACTGAGAAAATGTAGGGTACATACACTGTTCCCTGCAAATCAAGGTGAATTGTGGGTAATAAATAGTGGACTATATAGGGAACGGAAATTCCGTGTAAAATTCGGACACTACAAACAAAATGGCTGACGCTTTATATAGTGCACTATATAGTAGGGATGGGAACGAGTACTCGAGTACTCGTTGTTTACGTCAGTACTCGAGTAACCATGGCAAGTAATTGTTTCACTATGAAAAAAAAAAAGCTTCGTTATTCATGCACCTGCGCACTGTGTTTTTGGCTAGCTGCGTGAGGCTACTCACATCAGTCGCAACATGTCTGCTGGAAGTAGTCTGGAAATACTTTGAGAAAGAAGGGGAAAACAGTGTGCAGTGCAAAATCTGCAATGTGAAACTTGCTTATCATAAGCAAACAAGCTCAATGCTCAACCACATGCGGTTAAAGCACAACGAAACAATGAATGAGACGACTGGACAACAACCCCGAATCACATCCGCGTGGCTGTACAAGAAAGACTGACTGAACTTTATGACAGCGTCAGCCTCCCCGTCATCATCGACAGTCCAGCCCCAGTGACTTGCCACACACAGCGGAACATCGTTCCCCATCCTTGCAAATCACAAGCGCCGCCGCACTTGACACTCTTTTCGGAGAGGATTACTGCGCAACCGGGTCAGAGAGTGATCGCAGTGAGTTGGAGGATTATCTCAAGGAGCCGTGCATCCCACCTGACCAAAACCCCCTGCATTACATTACATTACAGTCATTTAGCAGACACTTTTATCCAAAGCGACTAACAATAATTGCATTTAACGTAGGAAGAGCCAATGTAGGCTACTACTGCTTGCACTGGTGGCAAAGCAAGGAGAACAGGTACAGGAAACTCAGTCTGCTGGCGAAGCAATACCTGAGCATACCGGCCACTTCTGTACCTACCGAAAGAATCTTCTCAACAGCGAGACTGATTCTAAATCGCCTCCGTACTCGGCTGTCGCCTGAGCATGTGGATATGCTTATTTTCTTGAACAAAAATAAGTAGTCTAGGCCTATCCTAAAATAATCTGCTACAGCCCTACTCATTCACGACTCATTTATTTAAGTTTAATTTATTATTCTTTTACAAACACTGATTTATCCATTTGAATGTGTTTATGGTTTGAGATGTAGGCTGATGCGTCATGCAACCTGAATGTAGGCTGTCACAACTCATCCGTGTGATTTTTTTTAAGGGAAACTGCAGGCCGAAGGCTGTAATTGAAGTTTATTTTATTATTAATTTGAACAAAAATCGAACTCGAACAACCTGGACCTTATTTACGACATATTATAAGACGTTTGACTCACCGAGATCACTTTGGTTTAGTTCGGAGGCCTGTAGAAGAAATTTAAAATCCAGCGCGAGCCAGTATATCCATGTAATGGCGGTGGTGGGGGCAACGAGAATGCAGCTTCTAAAAATCTATTTTCTGCCGCGAAACGGTTGTTTTGATCAATCTGTCTTGATGAATCTCTAGTTGTGCTTACATAGAGCATAACTGTTGTGGTTTTCACATGCCATGATCTTAAGAAACGTCTTTCGAAACGAAATAGCTTCCTCACTTGCTCCAGCACAGCGCGCAATCGTTGCTCCAGCACGCTGTGCGCATGCATGCTGGAGCAAGTGAGGAAGCTATTTCGTGTCTAAAGACGTTTCTAAAGATCATATTACAGAGGCATGTGAAAAACCACAACAGGCCTATGCTCTCTATGTAAGCACAACTAGCGATTCATCGAGACAGATTGATGAAAACAACCGTTTCGCGGCAGAAAATAGATTTTTAGAAGCTGCATTCTCGTTGCCCCCACCACCGCCAGGTCCACCGCCAGGTCCAGGTTGTCAAAAACGAGCATTGTCCTTTAAAGAACACAGTAGTCGATGTCCGCTGTAACGTTTGTTCTTTAATAAATGCAATTGGATTGAATGGCTTAAATTGTTGGTTGTTTATTCATATGCAAATTCGCTATAACGAAATACGTCGGGATAATTTCTAAACAGTCGCGCACGTTTACTTAATCGGGCACATAGCCTACTGTAGGCTAGACCTGGTCCAGGGCGATATCCTACGGATAACGCCCTGTTACTCTCAATGCAATTTGCCTATGAAAGCGCTTCATCGGCCCGGTCGTACGAGTCCGAGGGATGATGCATTACATCTTAAATGGTGTTGAGAGACTTTAAGATGTAATGCATCAACCCCGACATGGGCGGCAGCAGTGAGTAGGCTAAACAAAGCGGAGAGCGCCGATTCGCCGGTAGAAGAAGACAGTCGATGCACTGTGGATATAAAACATTTAAAGGACAATGCTCGTTTTTGACAACCTGGACCTTATTTACGACATATTATAAGACGTTTGACTCACCGAGATCACTTTGGTGTAGTTCGGAGGCCTGTAGAGCATCACTGTTGTGGTTTTCACATGCCATGATCTTTAGAAACGTCTTTCGAAACAAAATAGCTTCCTCACTTGCTCCAGCACTAATGCGCACAGCGCGCAATCGTTGCTCCAGCACGCTGTGCGCATGCGTGCTGGAGCAAGTGAGGAAGCTATTTCGTGTCTAACGACGTTTCTAAAGATCATATTACAGAGGCATGGAAAATACCACAACAGGCCTATGCTCTCTATGTAAGCACAACTAGCGATTCATCCAGACAGATTGATGAAAACAACCGTTTCGCGGCAGAAAATAGATTTTGAGAAGCTGCATTCTCGTTACCCTGATCACCGCCATTACATGGATATACTGGCTCGCGCTGGATTTTACATTTCTTCTACAGGCCTCCGAACTACACCAAAGTGATCTCGGTGAGTCAAACGTCTTATAATATGTCGTAAATAAGGTCCAGGTTGTCAAAAACGAGAATTGTCCGTAAATTTGCCTTTTATTTGAAAGGTGGGGGACTACAAACTGTAGCGACTTAGGAGAAAAGGCTTTCATCTTTCCAACGATGTGTTTACTTTGGTGAGTAACGAAACGGTTTTGTCTGTAGACTCTGACGACCGGGCCGATGAAGCACTTTCATAGGCAAATTGCATTGAGAGTAACAGGGCGTTATCTGTATAGATATCGGCCTACATCGATGGCCACGGACCTGCCGGATTTATTTTTATGGTAGGCTACAGAACAGCGAGTACTCGAGTACTCGTTCATTATGAATATAGAGTACTCGAGTATTACAATAACTGAAAATGCCCATCCCTACTATATAGTGAATAGGGAGCGATTCCGAACACAGCTACTGTGTGACTAGTTAACTGTGTAGCTGTATTGAAGTCCAAGTGGAAACAGTACAATTTGGAGCTTTATGTTAGAATGAAACGGGTCGTGACTCATGAGTAAATTTGATTGTCAGAAATCGGGAGAAATGCAGGAGAAATATGACCCCGGGAGAAAACCGGGAGGAGGCACTGAAAATATGGGGAGTCTCCCGCAAAAATCGGGAGGGTTGGCAAGTATGCTGATTATGCCAGGTTGGCATATTGGCCTGTTATTTTTCTGCTCAACCTCCCTTCACTACTGTAGGCTATTAAGAAGATCTGAATTTTCCTAGGACATCACCAACTATTTTATAAGTGTATACAGACCTTGAGGGGCGACTGTACCATTGTTGTTGTTACCTTGTAATAATACTAGCCTACTACAAATAAAACAATGTCTTTCGGAGAATCCTTTCCATGTCCTTCCAATAGCAGGGACGCGGAATCGAACCCACGGCCCTTGAATTACAAGTCTATAACATGATCAGTGGAGCCACTTGGGCAGTCATGGTAGCATATACTTTGAATCGAATAAGTCTATCATGGGTTGGTAAATACGGGTTGAAATTAATTAACCTTCACTGGTTTAGCGCTATTTATTGATTGTATATCGTAGTGTCGTTACTCTTCAGGGAAATTTGTCTTGGACTCGTTTGCTGCACACCAAAAATGACTGCTGGGGAAACGTAAGTAGAAATGCCCAAAAATGATAATTTATTTACTTGGGGACTAACAAGGGACATTTAATAAACAATCAAACAAGGTAACAGGACACACAGAAAACAGGGGAAGACTTTATGCGCAGATGCCAAAGCAAATAACGTAACAAACACCCCACGCTAAACTGATCCTACCTGCCCTATACCAGACATAAATATCATAGCTAACTTTCCCTAACAAATCCCCACCTAGCCTACTCCCAAATTACAAGGGTGGCACCCGGCTCTAACCTAACCTGGTGTCACTAGACATCAAACAAGCCTACATGTTGGAAATGTATGCTCATGAGCGTCTTACCTACCACTGTCTCCCCCTGCTACACCCACAGGGGCAGACGGACAACGGGGCAATAAAACAATGTTAGACTAGACAGCAAACAAACTAACAAGCAAACAAAGGAAAAGGTGCCCGAGCAACGAGTGTTTAAATGGCTGGTGGACCCAACGCTGATTGGCTGAGGAATGGCTTGACTGGCTTGACGGTAGACAGGGCAGGACCAGCTAACAGGCAGACCATATCAACCTGTGTGAGCGTGAGAGGAGAGACAGACCACCATAGGGACAATACATGCAAACACAGAATACACAGGATGTAACAGTAATGCATGTACAGAGCCGGCCCACCCTATAAGCAAAGTAAGCGGCCGCTTAGAGCCCCGCCCCCTCTCCGTCCTCGATTTTATTTTTTCTCTTTTTTTCCCGCGCCGCTCAGGCTCAGCATTTGGATATGCTGGCTCACAGTGCGGTCTCTAATGCCTCAAACTCACCAGTCGCGCAAGCATAACAGACGCTGTTTGCGGGGGTGGATTTGAGCGGAACCAAACCCACCATATGCTGGTTCAGGGCGCACAGCCGATAGCACGCCCTTATCGCCGTGTGTTGTTTCTGTAAAACTCAGCAGTTAGATCATATAACTTTCTTGGTTTTGCAACTTCAATTATCAGTCTGATGTCATTCATGTTTTCTGGATGAGTAATTAGCTACTGACGTCTGGGAGGCAAGAGAGGATTTGTTGACAACGTGTGGTGACGTCTGATTGGATGGTAGGATGCAAGCATGTGGAGATGATATTGGTGCTTTGATTATATAATAATAGTAGGTTAAAAAACATTGGATGAATATATTGTAAAAATCCCCAATTTATTTCTATGAGATATAGCCCCGAGCAGAAAAATTGATTATAACCATTTTACTCGCACTTTACTGCGACTAAAAATAGTTTTGTGCGATCAGAAAAAATAATTTAGGAGCACACTGTGCGAGTACTGTTTTCAACCATTTCACTCGCATTTGCGCCTAAAATAAATCCATGCAAATTGGATCAAACTAGAGTCAACGTTTCGCGCACCCGTATACAAATCTACAAATCCCACGACTGCAACCTGCAGCGCAGAACTCTCGTGATGACAGCTCAGCTGCCCTCATTCAGATACAAATTCGAACAGCGGGAAAGTTGAATAGAGAAACGACTGAAATGAAGCCTATACAATCATATTTTGCCCGGCAAAGTGGAGCCAGAGAGAGAGATGAATTCGGTGAGGCCCCGAGGGGTCGGTAAATGTGAGAGGAGATTGTTACCTGAGACTGCTAGCAGGCCTAGCACTAGTATGGCTAACGTTAGCGACAGCTCAACGAGTGCAAGTGTTACTAATGTTAGCGAAGATGGAGACACTCCAGCACCCACAGCAGCCAGCGGGGAGAGAGTATATACATTTAATTCAGACTGGCTAAAAGTGTTCCCATGGCTAGAGCTTGAGAACAATTATGTTCTGTAAATATTGTAAAGGGGAGAAACAGGCAGGCAATTCGGCGTTCGTGATAGGAAACCCCCATCTGAAAAGGGATAGCGTTGTGAAACACAACGTCTCGAAGCGGCACATCAAATGCAGAGACCTTTACATGCTAAAACAAGACAACCCATCCGGAACGGTGACGGCAGCCCTGAAGAGGCAAGCGTTGGTGTCTGAGGCGGAGAAGAGGAGGCAACTGAAAATAAAGATGAACATTGCATACTTCATTGCAAAGGAAGAACAGCCATTCGTGAAGTTCAGGCCACTGATAAGTCTCCACAAAAAGAACGGTGTTGATATAAATCCAACATATGACAACGAAGTCATGTGTGCGGAGATGATCGGTCAAGTTGCCCATCTCTTGAAAGAGAGCCTATCCGCCAAGCTGAGATCGGCAAAGTATCTTACGGTTCTAATAGACGGAGACACAGACATATCGAACACGGAATGCGAGATTGTCTACGTGTGCTTGTTGGAGGGTGGGAAGCCAGTCAATCTCCTCGTTGGACAACAGAGCCTTGAACACTCCCATGCCATTGGTAGGTTGTGTCTACTGTCTAGCCTTTATTCTTGTATAGTTTCATAATACATAATTGAGTCATTATCTTGTTTGTTAGAGGCTATAAAAGTCGAATTGTTTTGTGTCATTCAAGGTGTTCTGGATGCAACCAAGGATGCATTCAATGCAGTTTACCCAGAGGAGGATGGAGGGTCATAGATGAAGAAGTGCATCAGCTTCGGGGCAGATGGTGCCTCTGTGAATATGGGCCACTGTGGAGGAGTGATTGCTCACCTGCAAAGAGAGGCAGGGGGGCATATTATCCCTATCCACTGCATGCCACATAGGTTTGTACCTGAAACAATTGGTTGTTATGTGGTAGCAGACATGCATAAAGTATGTATGCATGCACGTGCACACACACACACACACACTCTGTCACGCGTGTGTGCACCCGCCCATTCACACTGTCACACACACACGAGCACACGCACAGACACAAACTTGTGTAACATTTTTGAGAATGTTAAGTGATAGAATGGAAATACTCACAGAATTATTGTTTTTGTTGACACAAGAGAGAGGGAGAAAATAGATGGTGGATATTTTTTGACTCTGTTTTGGCTTTCACAGACTAGAGCTGGCAATCCTGACCATCCAGAAGAAAGAGCCAATGGTGTGTCAGGTGTATGATGTGAATGAATTTCAAGTCTCAACAAAGTGTTCTGTTTTCCCCCTTGACTGTTATTCTAAACTTTGTAGTTCGTTCTCATAGATCAGTCTGTTAGAACTACAAATCCCTCCCTGTGTGACATCACTTCCCTGTCTTCCCCCTGAAACTGTCACTTCCTCTTTCACTGTATAAACCAACGACCCCGTCCTCCCGTGAACTCACTCTTGCCTGGATTCACTTCCTGTGCGAGGGTCCGACTCTGCAGAATCGTAACATAGAATAAACTATTGTACTTTGTTTAAAACCAGCTTGAGCGACCACTCAGCGTGTTCTTTGACAATCTAACTAAACCAAGGATAAAAATCCTTCACAATAATGGCGACGAAAATGTTCTAATGGGACGACAACTGGTCTTTCGGTTTGTTTTGGGCTGAATTCACGGACGCGTGACGTGCTTTTCTCAAAGGACGGGGGAGTTCAATCTTGGGGACACATCTAGCTGGTGCTGTTTTTCCCCCGAGGCCCGAGTCAGCCTGGAACTTGCTGTGAGTCTGGTACGTTGTTTGAACCTAGTTTAGAGTGGTCCCTTTGTTTGTTCAGCTGTGTGATAACTTAGACAATAGTGTTTATTCGAGCCGGTGTTGCGCACACGTGTCCTGGTTAGCTAAGGTCGGTTTTTGAGCCGCATGCCCGCTTAAAGACCTATATACCAGGGTTGGTTTTGTAAGCGTGTATTTTTAGAACGGGTGTGTTAGTACTGCACAACGTTTAACTTTCGGAAAGCCTGCTCTTTTGATTGTTTTGGGATCCGCGTTGTGGGGGGTTGCCGCGGCGCGAGAGAGCTTGTTGTCTTAGGCTCATTATTTCTTTTTATTTCTGTATCTCGTGTTGTGAAGGAGCACGACACGAAGATGGCTGTTTCACTTCGAAAGGTTATTTGGAATCCCCGGGGGGGTTAGCTAGGTAGTCGTACCTACGACGTAATCCTTAATTTGTTTCGTTTTGTTTGTAGACTTGGATGTGTGTTTGTGCTGCGTTTTGTGTTTCGTGTGAAGCTGAGGCTTCTTAACCCTCTTGGCGCCAGGTTTTTTTTATTTTTAAACAATATTTTGACATCGAAATTTCAAAAGAGTGTGGCTTTAAAGTGGTTAGAGATAGAGACTCACTGTAAATTAGACAAATGTTGAGAATGATCCAAAGTTTATGTTGGGTCTAAATTTATCCAACTAATTTGCATATTATGATGTCATAGGGTGGCGGCCAACTTGAATTATGCCATTTTTCAAGGAAATATGGGATATTTTGAATCAATTTGAACTTATTTCAACAAATTTCCCCACCTCTGTCCATTTGTTATGTTATCCAAACATCAAATGAACAGGGAAACAGAAAATGGTAAGCCAACAGTAAACAAACTAATTACTATGCCACATAGTAGCATCACTCATGTAAACAGAAGGCGTCTCTTAGCCGCAGAGGCCTGTGTACCTATCTATCCAGTGTACCTATCTATCCAAGTGACACTGTTTATTTTTTCAGAGTGTGGTACCTCTCATTGCAAGGCACAGCACACAGAGCCACACACTGGCCCTGCTGTCCCCTCTCAACATAGGCCTACTCATCATTGTTTACAAAATGCAGAAATGACAGGATGATTTCAAATCTGTTCCTAGATCACTTTGCCAAATCCAGGTGTAAACGTTGGCCAAAACTGTGCCCAGTAATCCTCAATCTCTGATTTCTCTACCAGCCCCATGGACAAATATCATCCAAAACTTGCTCACAATATAACCTTATGGCAGCCATTTGGCGTTTTTCCAACGCAATAATCTACTAAATTCTGCTGACTCGCTCTCTCAATAACTCTGCTCCGCTCCGCTCAACCCACAACTGAATGAACAGTCGTCGTGTGTATTTATAGTAAACGTGAGAGAGGACAAAAACATATCTATAAATATACTGTGCTTACTGTAACTGTACAAAATCATTGTTGTGATTGGTCATAAATTGTGCGCGCGCGATTCATTTGCAGGCTGCTCTTCCTCCGAGCGGCCACGGTGTCTGAGCTGGAAATATGACGCTATCTAGTCAGACTGGCCGAGTGTCATGGAGAGGAGACTTACCCTCAGCTCTGGTGAAATCGGTTGTAACGTGAACCACGGAATGCGCAGGGCTTCGTCATCTAAATCATTCCCAAATGACCAGGAAAAGTCGCTAGATTTGTCGAGATTATTTTGTTGTACGTGGGATGTGTTATTTGTACAAACACAACGCAAAAACTCAACTTTAGACGGTAGGCTATCTTGCAATCGAACTCTCCATCCTGGTATTTTCTAGTAATTGTATATCCCCATCCACATGGATAGACAAAGTAGGCTACTGCACCAGGCAAAGCAACCTATCTCCATTGTTTACAACTTTGTGGTTGGACCTAAATACGGAAGTCGGCTACACAAATGGATAAACCGAAGCTTGCCAGACAGCGCAATTTGTCTACTTTTACAGGTAAAAAACCGCTTGTCTCTAGGTCAAACTATTTCAGAAATATGCCGTCCTAAAGAACATATGGTATTTAGGAGCGCTGGCGCGCCCCATGTATAAAATAGGGAACTCGTAATGAGATTTTCTCAACTATATTGCATTGGAAGATGGTGTCATACTGAATCGAGAGCAAAGTTATACATGTCTGCCATCTAGTGGTGGCGGGAAAATCGAGGTTTCAGCGTGTAAATATCATAAAATCACTATTTTAATCAGTAACGCAGCTTGTCGCAGAACTGCGACTTTGGTGCTAAGAGGGTTAAGATATTGGTCCATTGTATGTTTGAGTCTACGCCAAGGTAGATCTGTTTTTGTTTTGGGATTTGAGGTCCTGTTTTACTGTTAAACCCATGGTTATGCTGGGTGTTTTGGTTTTATGCTGGGTTTTGGTTTGTGTACATTTGTGATTGATTTTCATGCTAGCTGCATTCTAGCTAGGCTACTGTTCTTGTTCTGCTCCAAACTAGCTACAAACTAGCTATCTTCTCTGTTCTATTGTTGCAATGTGCTAGCTGCCTCATCCACATGTTGATTAGCCCATGTGTTAGTTAGTTCTTCTACCCTCTGTGCACACGTGGTTAACTTCCTGTTTTGCTGCTTGTGTGAAAAAAAAAAAAAAGAGACTTCCTGTTCCTCTTTTCCATTTGAGGATCGACCAATTTGGCTTCTGATGACTGCCATTTTTGGGAAAAAAAATATATAACAGGATAAAAAAAAAAAAGTATCTCACAGCACAGCAGTAATTTGGTTGACTGAACGTGTTTAGTTTTTTTTCTGTAACTTTTTATTACATTGTTTGTTCTCATATTTTCTTTTAAAATGGGAGCTACTTTTAGTACACGAAAGCATGTGTGTGAGAATAGTGAAGGGACAGATAGGGATGATCTGCTAGGCCCCCTTCCTGTTCTGACACCTATCCAAACAAGAGTTTTGTTGTTTCAGGCCACGTCCGTTGCTCCTGTCCAAACGTCCCTTCCTGTTGTTCAACCAACTGTCATCTCTACGCCTGCTGCATCTCAGATAACACCCTTACCGTTAACTGGTACTATTTTTGGAACCCCCTTACCCCAAACAAGGATGTCTGAAATAACAGCCCCCCTAGGTTATTACTCTTCTGAGACACCTCCCTCTGGTTCCTCTTCCATTGATCATATGGTTGCTTCTCCTGTTTCATACCCTCCTGCTGTGTCTCACGCTCCAATTGGTGTCTCTGTGACCCCATCTCACCTATTTGACACTTCAGTGTCTCTGCCCCATCCCTTTGTTTCTGCTTCTAACTCACAAGTTGACCGTCCAGGTTCTGCTGATTCTGTTGAACATCTAGTTAATGAGTTTGGTAAACTATGCTTGCCAATAATCCGTCTGCTAAGTGAACGATGTGAAGCTGAGATAAAAAGGGACTCGGTGAGACTACGAGCTGCACAGTGTAGGTATTTCAAAAATGTCGCTCGCACTAAGCAACTACCGATGGGGGACAGAAAAAAACAAGATGGAGGCTATAGAGATAATCAGAGATATTCACAACAAAACGGCAGGGTTTACAAATCTAATCAACGTTGTTATTTCTGCAACCGCAAAGGGCATTACCGGAGGGAATGTAGACAATACGCTAAATTTCAAAAGTCTTTTGTTAATACTCCACAGAGTGGTGGATTCTGACTAGATAAGATAGATATTTCAGTAGGGAAAGTCTAGGGAGAGTGAGAGTGTACGTGACACGGGGGGGGGGGGAAGGGTAAAGGTAAGAGAAAAAAGAAAATATTCATATTTGCCAATATCTTAGTCTGATACATATTGTCTGACAACCCAATTTTGAGAATTTTGTTTTGTTTAAGATTTCATGTTTTACTGATTTCAGATGCACATTCATTGGTTTTGAGTTTTACAGAGAATTGACGTTCCTGGACTACCGGATAAATGCCAAACCGGTTGGAACCGCAAGTATTTTAATAATTTGAAATGACTGCCACTTAAAGTTGTGTTAGATGATGCTAACTTCAAACTCAATTCACTGTATTGTCATGTTAACTTAATATGCTCAGATCTGTTTTGCAAACTAGTTTTCGGAGGTGTGACTCCAACGGAATTGATATCATCCAGCCCTAAGAAGGGTAAAACCGCCACACTACAATATCAAGCGCACAGCCTTTAACTAATTGGACATATTCTTGAAAAAAAAAAGAAAAGACATCACTCCAATTTATCAAAACTGCGTTCTATGATTTATTTTGTTATGTTTATGTGCCTCCGGCGCATAATTTCTAAGACCTGGTGTTACCCACAAGAGTGGTGAGAAATTGAAATGTCTTTTATTTTGTCTGTCTTTCATTTTGTCTGTCTTTTATTTTGTCTGTCTTTGATTGTATGCAAACTGCCCATGCAGCTCTGTCTGTGCGTCTGACGGCCCACAGAGACAGCTGCATGGTAAAACAAATGTGTCACGTATTATTTCTGAAGTTTGTTTACAGAGTAGACACAGGCACGGGACGAGAGATGGAGGCTGCTCCAAGAATTGGATACAACCGGGGTAACCGACTTCCCATTTAGATGGGCTGACACCTTGGTTCGTGGGGACGCTGGTCAACGTTGCCCAACTGACTGACTGTGGGTAAGAGATAGATATGATCTAGGCTAAATTTAAGAATAGTAACCAAGCGGTTGTCAGACCCAAGGAACCATCACGTCCTAAGCGTTCTCATAACTCTCTGTCCTCAAACGCAGAAATGTGGTTATTTGAAATTGAGCTCAACTTATAGCACCCCTAGTGTTCTTTTGAGAACGGTTTAGATAATTATATTTGTTCAGGCTTTGAGAACCGCGTATGCAGCTATTCATTTAATGTTATTTTGGTTTGAATAATGCATTGTTTTCCATTTGTTCACCCTGATTTAAGGGAATTTTTGCTTTTACCCTTAGAGCGTTGTTTTACATAATGTGTTGGCGCTCCCTTTTTTTTTTAAATGATTATTTTGAATAACAATTTCTTGTTAGAAACAAGGACTCATGGTTTGATGAGACGGATGTATTGTTTTATTTTAGGAAATGGCCATAGAATTTCTAAGAACTAAATCTAATTGGTGCGTGAGCAGGTTAACCCTCTTAGCGCCAAAGTCGCATTTCTGCGACAAGCTGCGTTACTGAGTAAAACAGTGATTTTATGATATTTACACGCTGAAACCTCGATTTTCCCGCCACCACTAGATGGCAGACATATATAACTTTGCTCTCGATTCAGTATGACACCATCTTCCAATGCAATATATTTGAGAAAATCTCATTACGAGTTCCCTATTTTATACACGGGGCGCGCCAGCGCTCCTAAATACCATATGTTCTTTAGGACGGCATATTTCTGAAATGGTTTGACCTAGAGACAAGCGGTTTTTTACCTGTAAAAGTAGACAAAATGCGCTGTCTGGCAAGCTTCGGTTTATCCATTTGTGTAGCCGACTTCCGTATTTACGCCCAACCACAAAGTTGTAAACTATGGGGATAGGTTGTTTTGCCTGGTGCAGTAGCCTACTTTGTCTATCCCTGTGGATGGGGATCTACAACTACTCGAAAATACCAGGATGGAGAGTTCGATTGCAAGATAGCCTACCATCTAAAGTTGAGATTTTGCGTTGTGTTTGTACAAATAAGACATCCCACGTACAACAAAATAATCTCGACAAATCTAGCGACTTTTCCTGGTCATTTGGGAATGATTGAGATGACAAAGCCCTGCGCATTCCGTGGTTCACGTTACAACCGATTTCCCCAGAGCTGAGGGTAAGTCTCCTCATCCTCTCCATGACACTCGGCCAGTCTGACTAGATAGCGTCATATTTCCAGCTCAGACACCGTGGCCGCTCGGAGGAAGAGCAGCCTGCAAATGAATCGCGCGCGCACAATTTATGACCAATCACAACAATGATTTTGTACAGTTAGAGTAAGCACAGTATATTTATAGATATGTTTTTGTCCTCTCACGTTTACTATAAATACACACGATGACTGTTCATTCAGTTGTGGGTTGAGCGGAGCAGAGTTATTGAGAGAGCGAGTCAGCAGAATTGAGTAGATTATTGCGTTGGAAAAACGCCAAATGGCTGCCATAAGGTTCAATTGTGAGCAAGTTTTGGATGATATTTGTCCATGGGGATGGTAGAGAAATCAGAGATTGAGGACTACTGGGCACAGTTTTGACCAACTTTTACACCTGGATTTGGCAAAGTGATCTAGGAACAGATTTGAAATCATCCCGTCATTTCTGCATTTTGTAAACAATGATAAGTAGGCCTATGTTGAGAGGGGACAGCAGGGCCAGTGTGTGGCTCTGTGTGCTGTGCCTTGCAATGAGAGGTACCACACTCTGAAAAACTAAACAGTGTCACTTGGATAGATAGGTACACTGGATAGATGGGTACACAGGCCTCTGCGGCTAAGAGACGCCTTCTGTTTACGTGAGTGATGCTACTATGTGGCCTAGTAATTAGTTTGTTTACTACTGTTGGCTTACCATTTACTGTTTTCTTGTTCATTTGATATTTGGATAACATAACAAATGGACAGAGGTGGGGAAATTTGTTGAAATAAGTTCAAATTGATTCAAAATATCCCATATTTCCTTGAAAAATGGCATAATTCAAGTTGGCCGCCACCCTATGACATCATAATATGCAAATTAGTTGGATAAATTTAGACCCAACATAAACTTTGGATCATTCTCAACATTTGTCTCATTTACAGTGAGTCTCTATCTCTAACCACTTTGAAGCCACACTCTTTTGAAATTTAGATGTAAAAATATTGTAAAAAAAAAAAAAAAACCTGGCGCCAAGAGGGTTAATTACCTTGGTCATGTAATAATGATAAATAAACAAAAATGCACTGCTTGGGACTGTAGGCTACTGCAGAGCCTATCCCTGATTTTTGCAGACATAACCCTCATTAGACAAAAGCTAGCTCCACTTGACAAGATTACATGGACTGACGAGCACGACTGGCTCTAACAATGACTACTACACCCTGTTTAAGTATTTCTGACTAAAAAGACTTGACTCTGTTAAAAGGACTTGGGTCCTGCTTGAAACCAGTGGCAGCTACCACTGGTGCGGCTTTAATAAGAATGAACTGTTGACCGTACATTTCAAAGATGCACTGTTCTTAACTCTGCTTCCTCCTCCAGAAGGCGGAGAGACATGACTCAACATATTGAACGAGATCAATTAAGCCACGCTCAAACCTCTCAGATATTCTCCTCTCACTCTGATTTTGAATGAATGCTCATTTCATAGTTAGCATAACCTATACTGCATCTTCCATGCTTTCATTATGTTTTCAAATTAGCACACTGACCAGATCATGTTTCAAAAAAGAGGGAGTAAAGGATGTTATCAAGTTAACTGGTCGTTGCTAATGAAACAGACTAGTAGTAGTAGTGAAGAAGGTAATGAAGAAGTTGGATTGAAGGTAGTGAGGAAGTTGAATTGAAGGTAGTGAGGAGGTTGTAGTTGAAGGAAATTAGAAAGTAGTTGAAAGAACAAGATGCAGAGCTGAAGAAGAAACTTAATGTGTAATATTTTAAGATGGTGGCAAAGGCCAAGCTCCTATTGAAACCTCTGATCCTGTGTCCATAGGTAGTATGGCTGCTAACTCCGCTGCTAAAAGCTGCGGTGCTATCCTGTTTTGTCTATGCTGTCTCTCATCTGTGGATTCACAGGTCTCTGCCGACCTGAGAGAGCCGACCTGCATCATTTCCAACCAGGCCAATGGGTTGTGAGCAGAGACCTGAAACCAGAGTGCCTGTTGGCTGGGCCCGTACCAGTTCCTGCTGCTAACCCAGACGTAGCAGAGAGGACTTTGTGGGTACACGCCAGCCACTGCAGGCTGGTTCCAAACCAGGACGAGGCACCCGGCCCGAGGATTCAACAACCAAGATGCAATATCCTGTGTCACCACCAGGGCGAAAGCTCACTCTCTGGTCTCCTCAGATGAGAAATCAGACAAAGAATAACGCACTACTTTTCCTCATTGCTGTCAGGATGACAACTCTGACCACCACTCCAGCAAAACACAATCATGGGCCACCACACTGTGGCTTCCTCTGAGGAGGAGCTATTGAAAGAAGTGACCTTGCCTGTCACCTCCTTCCCAGGATTGTTATGGCAACGTGGACAAGCGTTTGTCCTATTTGAATGTTGCACTCCACTTGACTGTTGGGTCTATACGGTAGACGAAGATGAATGGAAAATACTACATTTTGCATAAATAAGATTTGAAAGCAACAGAGATTTCCAGGTTATACTGTTGAAACTGTGACTGGAGTTTAGTTTAGAGTGGGTATAGAAGTATTGAAAATTCATAATTATAAAGTTGATCTTTGTAGAGCTGTACCAGACTATTCTCAGGGGACTGTGTTTAACTGCCCTGCACCTAACTACATCAACCAAGTATTTAAATGAAGCCTAACAGAATTGCATCCACAGGGCTGAACTTGAAAAGCGAGTTAAACAATTTGAAGTGACCTTTGAAATGCGAGTTAAACAATTTGAAGTGACCTTTGAAATGCGAGTTAAACAATTTGAAGTGACCTTTGAAAAGCGAGTTAAACAATTTGAAGTGACCTCTTCAATATATCACAGCATGTATTAATATTTTCAGATACAACACATAGATTAGGACAAATTAATGTTTTAAGCATATTTATGAGATGTGAAATTAAGGTTCAGAGAGCCATTCCAATTGGCGTATTTTTGAGCTATAGGGAAATAGCGTATTCAACTTTAAATTGCAACAGTGTCATGGATTATTATGGATCATATGGTTATCTTGCTCATGTAATTTCCAGGATTAAGAAGATTGATCACACTCAAATGCAGGGAATTCATCAGCAATCAAACTAGACACCATAGAGCTGTCTCGAATTTTCAATTTAGTTTCAGTATATTATTTCTCTCATGAACGCATGACACATGATCGCACAATACCAAGTAATTTCAGCCTTAGCTACAGAAGTAAATTACATGGAAAAGATTGTGCTACAAAATAGACTTCCCTTAGAGATAATACTGGCTATATCTGCTGTTCGGTTAGTTCAGATCCAAATGCTACATTGAGTTCCATGAAGCAAACGATAAAGGTATTCAGATCTTAGATAATGTTCCTAAATGGAATGCTTTTGCAAGTCCTGGATATTCTCAAATATGTGTGTTTTCAGTTGTATGTATGTTCTTCATCGTTATTATTTTTTTTAAATATTCTTAAGTGTATGTTTAAATGCTGTTCCAGATATGCCTATGCTGCCTAAATAATGATAGAAAAAGTTAAATTTACTATTAATTCAATTTAAGATCTTAATGATGTCTGTGCCATTGACATTGACTATTTGGAATATTTTGATACATAATCTGTTGGTTCTAATTTGAATTTAAGGGTTTTCCTCTAAAACAAAGAGTTTTTTTCCCACTCAGTCATGAATATATGATGTCTTAGATTAATAATCATGTTATCTTTTTACCTTGCTTATGCCAAATTAAGGTGAGGAGTTTTGGTACGTGATTGCATATGGGAAGAAAATGATCTTGGTGTGTTAAATAACTTTGAGTTTGTTAATCTTTATTATGCTCCACCTAGTGGAGAAATAGATTACTTCCTTTCCATATGTGTAGAATAAGGTTTTTGCCAAAGATGTTGGATTATTTTTATGATAGGCCTATTTTATAATTTGATTTCACATTGTTGATTCTTTCATTTCTATTATAGTTGTGGATATTTAATCCACAAAGTGGGGAATTGTGAATGAATTTCAAGTCTCAACAAAGTGTTCTGTTTTCCCCCTTGACTGTTATTCTAAACTTTGTAGTTCGTTCTCATAGATCAGTCTGTTAGAACTACAAATCCCTCCCTGTGTGACATCACTTCCCTGTCTTCCCCCTGAAACTGTCACTTCCTCTTTCACTGTATAAACCAACGACCCCGTCCTCCCGTGAACTCACTCTTGCCTGGATTCACTTCCTGTGCAAGGGTCCGACTCTGCAGAATCGTAACATAGAATAAACTATTGTACTTTGTTTAAAACCAGCTTGAGCGACCACTCAGCGTGTTCTTTGACAATCTAACTAAACCAAGGATAAAAATCCTTCACAATGATCTTCTGCATCTCATATGGAAGACCTACCACTTTAGTGGAAAGTCCAAGAGAGAGCTCTATCACATAGGACAAGACCTTGGTGTGGATATCTGCACACCGTCTACCGTCAAAGGAACTCGCTGGGTCCCCCATGTCCACAGAGCCCTCAAAGTGTTCCTGCGGCATGGACAAGACAGGGACCTCGTCACTGACCAGGGTCAGTACTCCGTTGTCCTGCAGCACATGGAGCACCTGGCCATTGCAGGTCAGTTTTACACAATACATTAAGTAAAAAAAAAAAAAAAAGTTTAAGACAAATGACCTTTCAGACTCAAGTAATTGGCAGGCGAGGAGGTGGCTAGGAATACAACTTTAACTAACCCTTATTTTGTATTGAGCTGTCACTTCTGCCAGCATGTCGAACGCAACAAATTGTGGTGAATTCACTCCAGCGAAGTGTGCATTGTTGCGGACTCACGAGAAGGGCGCATAAAGGGTGCATTGGAGGTGTAGGGTGCACCCTTGCGAATGCGAAATGAGACACCCTTGGCAGATACGCGCGCACAAATCTAATAATATAATAAAATCTATATTTACTAGTTCTGTCAATGGATTTTAAAATGTAATCAAGTTAATCACAAGGTTAAAATACTAGTAGTTTATGTTTGGGGGCATATAAAACAATAGGCATATGTGTGATGTTTGAATAAAGAAATGAGTACTATAATATTGGGCACTTTGAATAATTAATGAGCATCTATGACCCTATCAATTTGATATGCAAATGAGGTCCGGTTGATTTCTGACATGCACCTGGCTTCTGTACGGGTCTGTCTGCCCCCCCCCCCTCATCGAGTTGTCAATCTTGAGTGACAGGTTGGTTGTGTGTAAGGATTTATGATGTACACAGTGGCCGGAGTCCCCATCTGCTCCCCTGACTTCCCGCCCTATCCCACATTTTGCCCCCCCACCCCCCGTCCCGTCTCAATGTCCGGACTCCCCCGCCCCTCAAACCACCGTTGGCCCCCTTCAACCTTTCATCTGAATGTCCTGACATCTACTATCCCACAGTTTGCCCCCCTCAACCTTTAATCCTGGCTTCCCATCCACACCCCAGAGGGGGGACCATGTGTTATAGGGTGAATTTATGATATCAGTGTAGATACTATTCCCCCATGTCAGTTGTCCTGACTTCCCTCTATCCCACAGTTTGCCCCCCCCCCCCCCCCCCCCTCTGAACCTTTCATCCAGGCTTCCCCCGTCCACACCCCAGAGGGGACCAATGTGTATGTGTAGGTGATTTTTTTTTTTACGATATCAGGCTAGCCACCATTCCTCACTTCTGTGGCCTGGCTTCCCCCTATCCTACAGTTTGCCACCCAATTAACCTGACCCCCCACCCCCACCCCCCCACCCCCAAACCTTTCATCTGAATGTCCAGGCTTCCCCAGCCACACCCCAGAGGGGGCCATGTGTTATAGGGTGATTTTTTACGATATCAGGGTAGCCACCATTCCTCACTTCTGTGTCCTGGCTTCTCACCTTGTCCCATCTGATCTCGTGGGATAGTTTCCCCTGTCCTTTCATATGACTTCCTGACAAGACCACAGAGGGTGGGGGGCCAGGTCTGTGTGTGGGTGTGTGTGTGTGACGGTCTGTGTGGGTAAGTATTTATGACATAGTGTGATGAAAACGTTTGCTATCTGAGGGGTCTGCTGTATAAATTCACTTTCCCTATCGACCCACTGTTTGAACATTTTCCCCCTAAACGGAGTCGTCGCGTCCACACAAACTCTATTTCTCCACAATGGCTCGTACCCCTGAGAACATAGTAAGCCGCGGTGCTGTAGTGAAATCTTATGCCGTGCTCCAAAGAAACATGTATCCAGAACACTCGATTTAACACGCCGACCTAGCAATCTGATCCGAAATCTTGACTCGTCAGATGTTGACGAGGAATTCAGCTGGATGTTATCTGATTTTCGCGTGGCAGGTTATCTTTATGATAAGGAGGCTGCTACCGTCAAAATGCCCACGGCTAACATGGGTGTAGTTTTAGATAAAGACAGGGTTGTGTTCAATAAGGAGGCATGGTGGGAGTTCAAAGCGACTGTCTTATAAGACTTGTGTAGAGAGCGTATACCTGACACAGAGGTCATATACAATACAATGATTCGCAGCGGTGAAAATCAGTTTTACGTTTTCGCCGATCGTGTTGCTAAAACACCAAATTCGTATATTTACGCCTGCAGCGGCAAATATAATACCCACAACATAAACACCCTGGTTGACCTCACAGATGTTATAGAAAATTCAAAAGTAATTTTCGAATTGGAATCTGAACCAAGGATTTGCCACACGCTTAGGGAAATCAGATCCAGTCTGGTGAAGGAAGACTGCAGAGAAGCTGTTGACGCAGTATTGCTTCGTTGGAGAGGGCTGACTTGCTGTTGAAAAGAAAAAATGGGGAACAAGCTCTCCTCATCCTCCGGTGATGCGTCCCACTCTGTCGAAGAGGAGTCTTTGATAACACAAATGACATCATTATTGTGCGGTGTTATCGCCGATGAATTTGATCATATAAAAGCTACTTATATGGTAGGGGTTGACCATTTGACTCTTCAAAATAACGTTAAGGTCGTCAGTCGTTTGAGCAATTTTAAAAAGCTGATTAGCCGTGGTAGAGAGCTGTGTAGCGAGTGGAGTAATTTGTTGGAAATGTGTGTGCATGATGTGAGACCCTGTCATGTTACTATATCTATGCTATTAAATTGTATGTCACGCTGTAAGTGGGGGGTCTTAAATATGGGTTGCTTTATAGTGTTGTGTACGTTTGTCACTGATCTTTGTATAATGAAAATATCTAAAAAAAAAAAATATAGATGTGGATGTTCCTGTGGTTGCTGAAAATTTAGCAGTTTTTGATAAGAAAAAACTGACAAATGTATTCAATAAAAAAAAAAAAAAAAAAAAAAGATCGACAAGATGTGAACTTGTTTTGAGTATGTGAAATGTGAACACCCGTCTTGGGTAAATACTATATAAAACCCCAATGTATTAGTAATAACGTGTCATTATTTAATCAATTCACGACATGGACGCACGTATGAAAGCTGTCTATTATGACCCGTCTAGCGAGGGCTGCTTCGGTGGTCGGGAGAGGCTGAGATGTAGTCTGGGGAGTCTGGTCTCGTCACACGCAGTAGGGCGGTGGCTATCGGGTCAAGACACATACACACTACACAGGCCGGCACAAATTAATTATCCACAAAGCAGGGTGATGGTTTTTGGAATAGCTCAACAATACCAAGCAGACTTGGTTGACATGTTGATGTATGCTAGTGATAATGATGGTTTTAAATGTATGTTAACGTGTATAGATGTATTCAGCAAATATACCTGGTGCGTTCCGTTAAAAACTAAGAGCGGAGGTTATGTCGCCAAGGCCTTTGAGAGAATATTAACGAGCGGTAGGATACCTTGTAAACTACAGACCGATTGGGGGACTGAGTTCTACAATGCTACGTTTAAAAAATATGGTAGATATGGTATATTACACTTTTCTACAAATAGTGAGATGAGAGCATCGGTAGTGGAACGATTCAACAGAACCATAAATCACAGACACAATCACAATCACCGACAAGGAGGGTGTTTTTGATATTGAATTCCCTATTGGAGGCATTGCTGTTAGCCAAAGGGTACCCCGTGGTTTCTACACAAACATTGTATCCATAATTGAAGCTATCCACAAAGTTATAGTGGGTCTAAATGCTAGACTGGGATATGATTCAATACGGAATAAGATTTATATGCAATGCATGGAGACCCTGTTTCTAAAGTTAAAGTCGCAATGAAATGAAAAAAGCATTCTGTCCCATTTTGATTCACATAATTGGTTATAGTGTTCACCTATTGAACGATGTATGCCAAAACATTTACAAAATTCTACTTTTGTTGTAATCTTATATCAAAGTATATAATTTCTTACTTCACGTGCAATGACGACAACAGGTACCTTGGATTTAAGGCCAATAATCTCACGACATCCACCCGTCAATCAACGCTATCCTTCTATCGAATCTGTCTAAGTTCTTAAAACCAGTCCACTTGTCAATGTTCCAATCAAATTCCTCTAAAAGCATGTCCCACCCTCATAGCTTGTTTGCGTCGGAAATACGTCAAACTACGGAAGTTAGATGATCTCAAACGTCTCAGCGTTTCAGTGCGACTTTAAGTGTGAAATTGTCTACAATTTTGGGTCTGGAGGTTGTCGATGGTATAGGGGTTTTAAAGGCCGTGGGTAGTAAAACATATCTCACAGATTTGGAGACAGGTCGGGGTAAACACTGCACATTACCCCGTGGATTTGTATGGAGGATTCTACATGTTATATCTCTACACTGATATCGTAAATTACCAAGTTGTGGGAGATCATTATGTACCTCTGTTGAGATGTGGTTATATTGACACACCAGGAAATGGTCAGTCACTTACGATAAGCCTCATTACGTGTAAACACACCCCAGCCCCAAACGGTTTTAAAGGAATATTCTAATTAACATGGCCCGATTACATACACAGTTAAATTACACTCTCCGAAGAATGTGTGAAATCTGAATTGTACATATTTACATTGCCCATGACACAAACCAGTGTTGAGAAATCTTCGTATATCGAGATACAGCCAGTTTCGGCTATTACTGAGACCGCACCGCTGGAATTTTTCATACCAGTGAGCGGTGAAGAATATTTGGATCTAAATAATATGTTGATTTTTTTGAGGGTCAGAATTACACTACCCGATGGTGAAGCTCTACCTGCCACTGCGAAGGTGGGGTTGATCAACTACCCTGTAGCAACAATATTTTCACAGGTGGATGTAACCCTGGGCGACAGACTCGTATCTGAGTTCCTTGACATACCCCTACAGGGCCGTACTTGAATGTCTGTTGAATTATGACAATCAGGTTCTGGAATCATATTTTACTGCTGGGCTATTTTACAAAGATTCATCAGGGGACATGCATATTGTAGACCCTGCTGGTGATAATGAGGGTCTCAGCACAAGGGCTGCATATACAGCAGAAAGTCACATGGTTGAGCTTATCGGACCAGTCCACACCGATATATTTTTTCAAGAGAAATTAATGTTGAACAGAGTCTATATTAAAATACGTTTTATAAGGGCCAAGGATGAATTTTGTCTGATGCATGATGGAAATGTAGCATACAAGCTAAATATAGATATGCATCTTTATTTGTGAAAAAAGTGAGGTGTCCCCACCTGTGCGTCTTGGGCATGCGCAGGCGTTACTAAATTCCACAGCCAAGTACTCATTGGACAGAGTTGTGGTTAAAACCCTATCGCTGCCTGACGCATCACGGATAGCTAATCAGGAAAATCAGTTTTTGGGCACCCTACCGAAATCTATGGTTGTTGGATTTGTCGACAACGATGCATTTATGGGAGAATACGACAAGAATCCATTTAACTTCAAGCACTACCATCTAGAATTTCTTGCAGTTTGTGGATGGGCAACAATACCCCACCAAACCTCTTCAACCAAATTTTGCGACAGGTAGTGTAGTACGTGATTACTACCAACTTGTAACGGCTACCGGTAGACATTTAAAAAATAGGGCTTTGGCCATAGGTAGGGATGATTTTCTGTATGGTTTTACATTGTATGCGTTCAATCTGGCTCCTGACGACGAGTGTGGGGGTCATTTATCGTTATCAAAGACTGGAAGCTTACGCATGGAAGTGCGCTTCGCCCAATCGCTCCCTAGAACCATCACCCTAGTCATATACGCAGTGTTTGATTGTGTGTTGGAGGTGTCTAACCGCCGACAGGTGCTTATGGACTGTTATTAAAATCATGAACACAATACAGCTGACATCCATTATGGACAAGATATCTTCAAAGACACATTTTCTCTGAGTGTTGGCCTGTGACCAGTTACCTGAGGCACGGGTCTCTAAGCTCCCAGCATCCGTTATCGTAAACACACACCCTTCATATCTCCCCGGAGAACATTGGGTGGCTGTGTTCATGACACGATGGTGTGGGGTGTTTCCTCGATAGTTATGGAAATAGACCCAATCATAAGATGTTTCCGGCGAACATTTATAGATTTCTCAAAATGACATGTGGCGACATTCAGTATTCCACTAGGCACAACATTGTGTCTTCTACCTGCACAATATGATTAGGGGTCTAGGTTATGTAGAGTTTATGGCGTTGAACAGTGGTGACATGGATAAAAAATGATAAGTTAGTAACATTATTTGTGAACAAGCTACTACCTTGTATATGTGTCTCTAGGGGCTTAGAATGTCTACAACGTGCAAACGAGGGCTGTGTTTATAAAGAACCATACCTCTTTATGATCAGTTATGATGGTGTATGTGCGTGTTATGTGATTATGTGACACATATCTCAGATATTATTGTAACATTTACCTCTTTATCATCAGTTATGATGGTGTTATGTGATTGTGACACAAATCTCCGATATTATTGTAACATTTTGAACATCAAATAAAATAATGTAAGTGATTTTTAATTGCAAAACAATGAAACAAACAATGTATTTCTGATGACAAATGATTTTTTACAGTTGTGTGATAATTTCATTTCTACAACGGGGAGTTTGGATACTTGATTCTGATTGGCTAGAAGCAGTGGTAAAAGACTCTGTAACCCACTGCTGCGACCGCATAACAATTAGTATTAACGCGCCGTCAATCTCATTGACGAGGCCATTGATAAAATCAAGTGGTAGGCTATGCTTTGCGTAGCAACCACTCGCAGCAACCTCGCCTTTTTCGTATCCTATTACAAAAACGCACTCATCAGTCCGACTCCAACACTTCCCCTACCAGCAAAAACAAGTGCACTGGAGAGCTGTTTTAATAACTGCACCATGGCTGGAAATATTCAAATAAACGTGAACCACCCGAATTATGCCTTATGGTTTATGCGAACAAGGCCAACCCAAATAGGCGAGATAGCCTATGTTGCCTGGCAACCATTTAATTCAGAACTATAGCCTATCGCAGAAGATTTTGTCAATACTAAAATGATAAGAATGATCAGTAAATAAATGATTGAATGTTACTACTGAGTGTTTTTTGTGAATATATATATATGTAGTAACCGTTGTAGAAAAGATTGAGTTACAGTCCACCGTCCGGCTTTCTAAAAGCACAGATACAATGTATACACATGTAAAATAAAATAAAAACAGCATTATAATATAAAAAGATACCCCATCGTTTCACAACCACCCTTCCCAACCCTTAGATACCAGGGCTTGGCCAGACCTTTTTGCAGTTATACGACTAGTCCTAACCTTCGATGCTATGACTGGTCTAGCACCGTGTTTAAGCAGCGCATATCTAGCTCTGACATGACTATTGTGTATTTTCGAGGTCGGTACATCTAGATCGACACAAGCTCTCAGAAATTCATCCCACCCAGGGGGGTCTCTTAACATCCCTGCGTAATTGTGGGGTAGTGAAACTCTTCAACAAAGCACCCACATCAGACCTGGGTAAAACCTGGGCCTTATACACCAACTCCTCCATAGGGTTCCAACCCACTACTCCCTTAGATTGAGTCATTAGATCTAAAACATACTTTTATATATATATTATATTTTTTGCAGGTATGTTTTTCAAAAAAAGAGCCCCATCACCAAGGGGTTGTGCTTGTCGGTCTGAAGGAGTGCCCGTAGCGGCTACAGTGACACCTGCTGCTGTAGCAGGTGTATTATCATCAGGACCCATGGGAGGTGCAACACCTGGTGGTAATGCTAGTGTTTTAACGTGGTGGTCTCCTGATCACCCTGTTTAACCATTGATAAATACCTCTGCAACAATGCAGTGTATTGTTTGGCTTTCTCATGAACATTTAGATCGTTCCTATTTAACACTTCCCTCATAGTATCATCCAGGTTGTCTTCAACCGTTTATCTTATAGGCGGGGGTCCGTTCACATTTCGTAATCTCTCTATCTCTCTCTGAGGGACCAAGTACATTTTCTCAGTATCCATTATTCATCCACTTCGTGTTATCAGACTTGATATAAATGGTAGGGCTACGCTCAATAAAGGTAGGAGGAACCCTCCTCCCTGTTGATTAATTGTGCGTCCTACCTCGACCAGCCAATCTTTTTATCGGCTATAAATTTGATCTCAGCCTTCTTTTTAGACAGATTCTTATACTGTGGCTTCGTTAGCGGAATATTTCCTTTGAATATGTTAAAAGCGACCTCACACAATGCCAGAATCAACTCTTTTGACGCAGATTGTAAAATAGCACGCCTTTGTATGATGGGCTTTTAGTAACAGCCTCAAGAGCGGTAAATAATGTTTAATTTGAGCCGACATGATTTAGATGAAAATTACACCCGTTTTCTCTGAATATACACAGCTTGGTACGGTGCGAGCAAATCGGTTCTGAGACGGTAGGCGTCTGGTGTCTTAGCTTTATAATCAACCATAAGATAACCAAATGGTTTAGATGTGGCATCTTTGAAAGCTTCCATAAAATAACGGGTGTTGCCAGGATACATCTGTCTAGCCAACACATTTATCTGGGAAGTGTCACGTGGGTTCTTAAAGGATTAACATGGTAATTCAATATAACACTTTCCAGATATCTTTAGGCAACAACAAAACAAATGTGTTGAACTATTTCAGAATTCATCCATAAAATTTCTTTTAAAATTATGTTTTTATAGGTCTGAATCTGCCACTCAAAAAGTTCACTCACTCAAAACTGGGCGTGATTCATTAAAACTGATTGACAGTTCTCTGAGCAAATGACCAACTGGAATCATTATGATTGACAGGCGTGTGCCCCGTTACCATAGCTACCACCGCTCCGAGCTAAACAACACAAGAGCTAGATCGCGCAACAGCCAGATCAATAGCCATTTTTCTAGCTGCTAACCAGGGGCATTTACAAAGTCCTTAATATTATATTAACCCCCAAACATTATAAAGATACACGCTACCTAACAGGCCGTATCCTCGAATTTGCATTAGGCCTATTTGGGAAAAGTACGATAAAGGTATAACGACGGCACGTCTCCCCCGCGACAGAGGAAAAGCACCCTGCAGCCGGCCACGCAAGCTTGGAGGCTTGGGCTATTAGACTAACGTTATAGCTTTCAGCCAGCTACGAACAGTATAGACCTAGTTAGTCAAATAATTTCAACTGTGGGTCTTACCAGAAGACAGATCATTTGCACTGTGAAACCGACATAAAATCCGCATTGTTCACCAGTCTAACGTTATTTATCTTAGTAGGTGTCCAACAAAGCCAGTTGAACACTGAAACGTTACTGTTCTGGGAACATCTGTCAGTTGTGGTGATATAAATGAATTGAGTGGAATACCACTGCAATAACTGATTATTAGTCAGATCAATTCAATCATTATAGCTTGTTTCATATACAAAGGCAACACAATGTGCGCTTTACAGAAAGGGGGAGAGGATGTAGCCTACATGTAGCCTACTTATCCTACCCCGAATTATGTGGGAGACTGCATGCGTTTGGAGAGATAGCGGGCCGTGCACCACGACTCCGTGAGCGCAGCGGTCAAGGGGTATAGCCTACTCCGGAGTCTGGAGACTAACAGGTCATGCAGTCAATAGATCTCGTTTTGAATGTTATTGTAATGCCCTCTGGTTATAATAGAATATATATACTGGAGCTGTTTAATCCCAAAATGCGCAATGCTTCCTGAAGTTGGGTCGGATCGAGGTGCTGGGATGATCAACATTATGTGGAGCAGATGCCACAGTGATGATTAGGCTTACACAACTTTCAGAATGTTTTGCAGAATTACAATTATTTGGAGTTGTAAATTATGAAAGGAACATAATAACTTGACTTAATATCTTCACCTCCACCCACCCTGAAATGTAGTCATAATTTTAGCACAATAGCCTCTATATGCGCATCACAACGCTGCAATACAAGACCTTAGGACAAACGATTCAGTACACAGCAGGTGTGTTTGATCAAGTTCAAATGTGAGAATAAATAAATGACAAAAACCTGCACGGGTACTGTAGGACTACGTCTTTATTTTCCGAGGTAATTGTTGCGCATACAACATGACATTAAATTAAGACATAGGCTACTTTCTCATAAAACAGGGCGGTGTTGTAACATATTTATAATATCATAAGGTGACATTGGCTGCAACCTGTCCTCCAGGACCTGCACACCTCCAGAGCCCTGAAGCGCGGGACCTGGACCTCCCGAGTCCCAGTATTGGAAATGTAGTGATCGGGCTACAAGAAAAGGGGACAAATTATAAAAGCGATTAGTAATAGCATCGTTATTTTGCATATGCAAAACAGCATAAATTACAACAATAGGCTATTTATCAGTAAGTCTACATTATATCGAATTAAGTTTGAGCGAGAGATAATAGGGAGATTCTTGTGGAGACAAACTGACTTATATCCAACTTTGACTTCGTAACTTTGCCTATTGTATTGGCCTATACAACAAAGCACGCTCACAACAGTTATGGTAGGCTATCGCTTCGGAAACCTTACAGCACAGTTTGCACCTGGTGCAAGTAGATTTTATGCCAGGGAAGAGTACAGTATGGTGCCAGGGAAGAGTACAGTATGGTGCGCTGTGTTTCTGCCATTGCACTGGAGGGCTAACTTTACCAAAAGCAAATGCATTGAGAGCTAACGTTAGCATGCTAGGATAATAAACACAGCTAGCTGACATTCCAAACATTAGGCTAGCTAACGTCAACATGCTGGATAAAGACAAATAGCTAGCTGGATCAGACAGCTTTTTAAAAACTGTTGCCAATTACAGCTAACGTTATGGTTCGTTTATCTAACATTAGCTAGGTTGGCTACTAATCAGACACGATCATGGTAAAAACTTCCCAATTTGTATGACAACCACAAATACAATTAGGCCTATAAAATGTACAAATTATATTAAAATAAGAGGTGGTCATCATTGAGACTGCAACTATTCAATTGTTCTCAAGATGAGAAAGGGTTCAGAGCTGCCTTACCATGTTGGATAGATGGTGAAACGGCGTAGACAGATTTCTGTTGGAGGCGGGTGAAGGGGAGTGGAGGCGGGTTTTTCAAACTTTAGGGTGACGTCAACAAAGGGAAAAACGTCACGAATTCGGAGTATTTTTACCCCGAGTCAAATTGGACTGAAAATGTTACGCTTCCAGTTTCTCAAAAACGACAAAACGGATATATTTAATGTTTTTATTGTGTTTCTTCAATGTCCTATTGTGCAAATAGCACGTTCAAACTCAAAAAAAGTGAAAATGACCATGTTAATCCTTTAAACAGAATCAAATAATTGGTATTCAGACTAATTTTTCTACTAGTACGCCCCTGGATAAATAAGTTCTGTATCAGATACAACACTGACAAATTCCTGTGGTGGACAAACTGCGTAAACACTTTCCCAACCTGCAGACTGTTACTAGCATGGGTTCATTACATCGTCGATGATTAATAGATTATTTTAACTTTAATTTTAACTTTAATTATCACTGGTAAAATCTCATCGTCATCCAATTTTTTTGAAATTAGACGGTCTGCATTACGTAGTAGGTTCTTCACGGAATATGTTTTCCCAGAATTGTACGCGCCACTTATCACACAGGAAAATGGATGGTCAAGTCTAAAATCAAAATTGGTTGCATCTTTCACACTAAGCCCGTTTCTATCCATATATTAGTATCCGTATGGAAGTGTTGTGCCGTCCGGTAATAAAATGCATTTGTTTTAGACAATCCTAAATTTTTTAACACGGGCTATATTCTCTGTGCGAGCTATTAGATGACGAGTGTCACACCTGTCCTGTACAAATTGTTCTACTAGCTCTTTCAAGGTGTCTAATTTAATCACTTGCGAATTGATTGCGTTTAACGTGATTCCTTTAGCTTTCATACAACCTGTCTTTAGAAACGATATACAGCTTCACCACTTGCTCCAGCACGCATGCGCACAGCGCGCAGACTGGCTATTCTCCGTCTGTAGGCTACACTCGCGGCTCACATTCTCTACGCTACGATCGGCTTGTTGGTGCCTGGAATATTGTGTGCAATATGGATGAATATCAGATTTTGAGGATATAGAAGATGACTTAGAATATGATGGAAGCCGATCATAGCGTAGAGAATGTGAGCTGTAAGTGTAGCCTACAGACGGAGAATAGCCAGTCTGCGTGCTGTGCGTATGCGTGCTGGAGCAAGTGGGGAAGCTTTATTTGTTTCTAAAGACGTTTCTAAAGGTAATATTACAGAGGCATGTGAAAACCACAACAAGCCCTCGCTCTATGGAAGCACAACTAGCGATTCATAAAAATAGCCGCCATTACATGGATATACTTGGCTCGCGCTGGATTTTAAATTTATTCTACAGGCCTCCAAATTACACCAAAGTTATCTCGGTGAGTCAAACGTCTTATAATATGCCGTAAATAAGGTCCAGGTTGTCGAAAAAGAGCCTTCTCCTTTAACAGTATCATACCAATGCTCATCTCTCTTTGTCTGACATATATTCATAATAGTTTTCCCGCAATGGATATTGGCCTATGTAATTTTCATTCTCTCGCTTGTTGAACCTGTGAGGAAAATAACCCTTCTCTTCTGTAGACAAATTAAATGCTGCAGTTGTCTTGGATAGCTTCATGGGGATGAATGAGTAGTATCAATATACCGATATTTGAATAATTCATCATACATAAATATCAATCGACCTCCGGTCATCACTATGTTAGGCGTTGATTTTGATGCCCGTTGATGTGAGCTCTTCGAGTATCAAATAACTGCCAAATCCCGCTGCGATGTGGGCGATCCAGGTGAATCCCGAAAATCGTTTTATCCTAAAATAATCTAGCAGTTTTTTGACACATCCCTCACCGCTCGTGCTAAATACATGATTATTAAACATGATAGCATGCACGTAGTTTGCAATATGTCTACCACCCTCAAACCGTGTCTCAAAATCATAAAATATTAACTTCCTCAGGTTGTATGAAACATTGATGGATTGTGTCAGGACTCGGATTCGTTTTACAGTGTGGACATTTGCCTTTGACACATTTGAGGTCTTGGGTGTTTTATAATATCGTCTGTTTCAGACGCTGCAAAACTTTATCAGGTCACATTGTGATGGTGATAATGCACCCGACCTCACGGGTCATAACAGTTTGTGTTTATCAAAACAGTACAATGATTTACAAACACGTCCACAGTCATTACAGTGTTTGCTACGTTTTTCATGCATTTGACAATGGGGGTCGTTGCATACATCGCAGGAATATTTACAACTATGTGACCTCGCATCGCTATATCCTACGTAGCAAAACTTGCAATAATAAGCTGTTCCTAAAAACGTATTGAGTTTAATAATTAGATAATAATGCCTGTCGTGTAAGTAGAGAAACGCTGTCTTGTCCCGTGGTTTGTCAGATGTCTGGTTTTTCTGTAATAAATGATCAACACCTCTGTGGAAAATCACTATTTTCATACCCAGCAGATTCTAAAATAATGATACATCATTAAATGTGACCTCTTGCTGCTCTGTGAAACCCACTTGATTGTGTATGCCCCGCGCTACATTCTCCAGCACAGGCATTGTACACTGCTTATTGAGATAACGGGCCAGACAGATTGAAAAGCATAGATTATTTGGGGTGTTTACCGGACAAAACAAACGTAACTTTTTCTTTCTGAGTATTTCATCATGAGCGAGAGTGGCTAATTTTGATCTTGCTCCACCCCCATTTGATATTGCAATGGAACCGGATAGTTGCAGCGTATCGACTGTCATCATACTTTCGTTACTCTGTAGAATTTGTTCAAAAGATCTTAATATAGATTGCACAGTGCCTTGAAAACTTTCACCCGTAATACGGAGATTTAAAATAGAATTTGCACCACCAAGTCTTCTAGAAAAGTCAACTATCAAACCTACAGTATTATGAATGTGATTTATGTATGAACCGAACCCCCAACACCTCTGAAATTAAAGGGGCGGTTTAAATTCAAGCTATTAAAACGTGGTCGTGCTGTTATAGTGTACCCCCCAAATTCCCGCCTCCGCCTTATAATGTCTTGAACGGTTAATGTGGGTAAAGATGAACCAAAACCGTATTGCATAGGAATATCCCCCTCAGTAACATTTGATTCTGTAGGTATAATGCCGGAATTGAAGGAATAGTAAAGGGAAAATGCATGTTTAGTCCTGTTTTAGGCTTACTTGTGATCATATACAATGATTCAGATCAAAATGTTGACAAAGCTAGCATTTTCGAGAAAGTTGATAATTGCTCTACCACCGTTTTGGTCATACAATGGATGTGGATGGGCATCTTGAAAAATCATTCAAAAACATGTTAAACTCTCGATTTCAAAGACAAGAAACTCACCTAGGTGTTAGTTGGCGTTCTGGCATATAATTCGCCATAAAGTAAGATTCTACTTCATCTGGAAAGGCTTATATTTAGCATCGAACTATTTAGTTGCAGCACATACGTCTGTAAACTTCTGCTTTAACTGATTCTGATCTTGCGCAATGCCTTGATCTCGGGGTAGGCGACATCCGTGGATTTCGGCTCAGCTTCCTTATTTGAAAAGCTAGCCGCAACAACAAGACAGGCTTGTGCGAAGCGTTTGGGATTGTTATAGAATTTACATCCAAACACCTTAAACCTTTGTTCTCTCTCTCCTTTTTTGTAATTCACCACCTCCCCAACCGTTCACATAGCTGTGCTAACCTACAGAATGGCCTCCAGGAGGCCATACACCTAGAAATCTGTCTACACCCGAATAACCATCCTTTGTCCTTTTGTCTCCAAGAAATTGCCGCCTTTTCTCATGTCACATGTCTGTATTCTCGGCCACGCCTGCCATTTCATATGACGTACAATGGATTAGCTAATCACATCCTGGAAGCACCGTACCTGTGTTTTGCTTGAATATAAGGCAGAGCAAGACCGAGGGGCTTCACTTCTAGGATGAACCACTCTTGTTGCGTTGTCCTGAAGTCCTTGCGCTTGTATAAACCAGACTTAACCTTTTGAGCGAATCTTGGTAAATCCTTTTTTGACTAGATCAGGTAAATTCCATTACAGGATCTCAACAATGACACGCTATTGTGCCGTTGCCAATTGTGGCAAAATCCGTTCATCTGTAACTTGTCATAGACTTCCCTACAACGAACCCGCAAGATTGAAGTTGTGGCTAGAATCTCTTTACTTGGACGTAAACACACCCGTGGATATTCTTCGGGTCTTAGATCACCGTGTGTGCGCTTTGCATTTTGAGGACAAATGTTATAAGCCTAGGCTATTCTCGAAGAAATCTCCCAAAAGGGTCTTCCTCAAACGTGATGCTGTTCCGACTTGACATAGAGGAACACCAGAAGACGAACGAGTGGAAAAACTTTAGGTAAGTTCTTATTGCCAGCTGTGTGTGTGTGTGCGCCTGTGTGTGTGTGTATTGAAGCATAATAATAATAATAATAATCCCTTTGCTAAGACTAACTTTAGAAAAATAGAATTGTAAGAAGTGGTCTTACAGCAAGAAATTATCAAAACTGTAGATTTATTCGCTCGGACATAAATACTAGTGGTAAAAGCCGGACTCACTTTCAACAGGCAAGGAGTCAGACTCATGGACCAAAAGGTTTGCCATGTCAGTTGTTAGCAACAGGTTCCACTCGCTGTAGTTCCTCTTAACTATATTCAGGCTCGAAACGATAAGCCCTGCCGTCAAAGTCTAATTCCTCGCGATCCCAAACAAACAGACTTGCGTAATGTGGAGTCATTGCATTGATCGATGCAGTCCGTTCAAATAGGCATCAAAAGTAGGCCTATTGAAAATGACCAACACATCTTCTAATCCAATTCATGCCATCTAGCCTACAGCCGTAATTCAAAGTAGCAAAGGTGACAAAATAAAGTGAAAGGCTGTCCAGTGGTGCTTGTGCAGTCCCGGACATCTATAGAGCATGCGAATCATGAAAGCCTAAGCTTATAGATAACAAAAAGGTATTGCATACCAAGGTAATCTTGTGAGGTGCCGATCACTGGAAGAACTGGTCATAAAAAATAAGAAAAAGTGTTGCACACTCTGGCTCCATATGCAGTTATTTTATTTGGACGTTTGGGCCTGTTGGTCTGATAGATTCTGAAGAAGGCCAACAGGCCGACAAGTCAAAATAAATAATGAATAAATAAATGACCAGAATCTCTCCCGTTTGTCCGGGACATTGAAATGTTCCCGGACATATGGACCGACACCAATATTGCGGAAATGCTGGTTGGCATGACACAACTGGATTAGATGCTCCATGGTGACCACAGTTCTGTTGAAGGTTTCCCTTCTAATTCAGGCCCGCAAAACGCCGTTGTCATGTAAACGAAAGGCCACACCGCAACAAAAGTTGCAGGGATCGTTGTCGTGTAAACGGCACCTTAGACACCTCGACGAATTTACGATCATAAGAGAGAGATCATAAGAGATATGGATGTCAGACAATGTGGTAATTACACCCTGGGTACTCTGTATAGATGTTTCTAAAGCAATCTGTTTTTCTACTATCGCTCTACACATGGCATCCTGTCGAGATATGAAATGTGTGAAAAAGGTTTGATATCCCTCATTTACACTTTCCAATATTTTACCTACGATTGTGTTAATTCCTGAGGTGACGGTTTGTTGCAGTGTCACAAATCTCATTCGATAAATGTTTGTGTACCGACGGATGTGTGTCACTCGTAAACACACTCATAATCGCATTTTCAACAATGGCCTGTAGACCCAGATTAGAAGAATATGGTACATCGCTCACACGTGGGGTCAAAAGCAGGCGCATACTCAGCCACACAGGCATTGTCACTATCATCTGCTGGCGGAAGGGGGGATAGCACCAGGAGGGGTCGCAGCTCTTCCAATTCACGGTCCACAGCCGCTTCGCTGAGGAGTAGCACATCCGATGGAGCTCCAAGTTCGGTAAACCACAATGGGTCGATTGATGGAAATATATCAGACAGATTCGTTGGTTGGGCGGCGTCTTCTTCACCAAATATATCCGATATTAGACTTTGTGTGTCAACTGGTGCGCATTCCGGTTCTGTAGAGAGAGAGAGCGAGAGAGAGAGTTGTGGTAAAAAGGATATTTTAATGACGGGTTAATTAAAACAATAAATGACAGGTAACACGGCTATATTACAGTTAAATACTGCACAGAACATAACTCTTGCATCGTTCATAGTCTGAGGAGGAGGAGGTGGTATGGTCTCAAGTGGCGTGGGTGAGACCTCACTGTGAGCAGCCTTCTGCGACCGCCGACGCTTCAAGCGAATTGTAGTCTCACCCAATTGGACGGCAGTCATATGACCCCCATTACGTTTACAATTGCATCCCTCGTCGGGCCCACACTGTTAAAGCGCGATACACAAATATGCTATCAGGTGAACACGTAACAAGACATACATAATTTTATATATTTATATATTATAATTAAATAACTGTATTGCATACTCACATTCGTTAATGAGGGTTAGACTGACTGAGCCGGTCTCGGATGCTGTTGTCATCGTGGAGAAATAGAGCTTGTGTGGACGCGCCGACTCCGTTTAGGGGAAAAGTGGTCATTCAGCGGGTTGATAGGGACACTACTCTTTTATACAGCAGACCCCCTCAGACAGCAACTCTTTCATCACACTATGTCATAAATACTTACCCACACACACTGTCACACACACAGACACACTGTCACACACACAGACCTGCTCCCCCCACCCTCTGTGGTCTTGTCAGGAAACCAGATGAAAGGACAGGGGAAACTATCCCACGAGATCAGATGGGACAAGGTGAGAAGCCAGTACACAGAAGTGAGGAATGGTGGCTACCCTGATATCGTAAAAAATCACCCTATAACACATGCCCCCCTCTGGGATGTGGCTGGGGAAGCCAGGACATTCAGATGAAAGGTTTGAAGTTGTAGGATAGGGGGAAGCCAGGCCACAGAAGTGAGGAATGGTGGCTACCCTGATATCATAAAAAATCACCTACACATACACATTGGTCCCCTCTGGGGTGTGGATGGGGGAAGCCTGGATGAAAGGTTCAGGGGTGGGGGGGAAAACTGGTATCGGGAGAAGTCAGGACATCTGACATGGGGGAATAGTATCTACACTGATATCGTAAATTCACCCTATAACACATGGTCCCCCCTCTGGGGTGTGGATGGGAAGCCAGGATGAAAGGTTGAGGGGGGCAAACTGTGGGATAGTGGATGTCAGGATATTCAGATGAAAGGTTGAAGGGGGGGGCGAGTCAGGACACTCAGACAGGATGAGGGGGGGGTTGCAAAATGTGGGATAGGGCGGGAAGTCAGGAGAGCAGATGGGGACTCCGGCCACTCTGTCTGTACATCATAAATCCTTACACACAACCAACCTGTCACTCAAGATTGACAGCTCGATGAGGGGGGGCAGACAGACCCGTACAGAAGCCAGATGTCATAAATCAACCGGACCTAATTTGCATATCAAATTTATAGGGTCATAAATGCTCATTAATTATTCAAAGTGCCCAATATTATAGTAGTGAAATGGTTAGAAATGTTAGAACTATCAAAAGAAGAGCTGTACGCCCATCAGCCATAAGCCAGGCTGGACCTGCCATGGATTTTACTCAACTTGCTTTGGTGGAAAGACGGTAACCTTTATCACTGCAATATGTGTACACAACTTTGACTTCATCTAAACTTCCATCTGGAAGGTTTTTCAAACTAAATTTTCCATTCCGCACACCGGGGGATGTCTCTTCGGTCATCGTGTTATCTAAGCAAGTGTTTATACAAGTGTTTACCTTGCCAGATTAATGAAAGGTGTGTGAAAGGCGCATGCATTTGGAATTACAGGAGGAGGTTAGGTTCAAATTTGGTAATATGATTAGTATGCTTTTTTTGTTTTTCTCCTTAAAGTTCCCAGATGAATCACAAGCATCAACATTGACAGCTCATTTACCTGTATATAGACTACTGTATGGTGATGCTCAAAATCATGGTGTGTCCCTTCAGGTAAAGTGAAGTACTGTGTCTAATACACAGTAGGACTGTAGTGTGTTTGGGACAGGGCACCCAGTTGTAGTGTGTCTGGGGCAGGGCAGCTAGCTGTGGGCTGTTACAGTGCGGCCTTTCTCAAATTGTGGTCCGCCAGTGCCCCCTAGTGGTCTGTGACGGCCGCGAGTAAATTGTGATTGTTTTACAATAGCTGCCTCAGTTTACGTTGATGATCAGCAGCAACAGCGTGATATTTCTAACAGCTCAGAACGAAGAGAAACGGTCTGTCGCCTGCTCTATTAATGAGCGGTGGCTTAAGACGGGACCAATAAAAAGAAAATCAAATGAGAACCTCTGACACAGACAATGAGAATGTGCTACGGCGAGATGGTTCAGTGACAATGGGCATCGTGGAGGCTAGTTTGCCGCCGGTCAGCAACAACCCTCAACCAACTTGTGAAACTCGACCTGAACATGAAAACTTGAGTGCTAAAGTGGAGCGAAAATACCACAGGGACTACATAAAATTTGGATTTTTTGGGACTGGGGACGAGGATCCTAAACCACATTGTGCTTTGTGCTATGAATCGTTAGCTATTGAGACACCTGCTAAGCTCAAGCGACATTTTGAAAGTAAGCGCAAGGAGTAGGCCTACATGGGGAAACCTTAGGATTTTTTGAGAGAAAACGTAACCAACTGCAGAAACGCATGACGAAGGAGCCCTCACATTTTTTTTCGCCAGGGAAAATGCGAAGACTACAGAGGCTTCATACAAGGTTGATCGCGAAAACAGGGAAACCTCATTCGAAAGGTGAAAAATTAGTTAAACCAGCTGCGAAGGTCATGGCTGACATTTTGTTAGGAAGGAAAGCAAGTGATGTAGTTAACAAAGTACTGCTGTCTAATGACACTGTCCAGCGACGAATACAATCTATGGCTCAAAATGTTTAAGATCAGCTGCTGACACGCATACGCCTTAGCCATTTTTTTCACTACAACTGGACGCGTCCACCGACATCGGGAATGAGGCAACTCTGCTGTTATGTAAGGTACATTTATGCTGGCGAAGTGCATGATGATTTTATTTTTTGTCGTTCCCTGCTGACCAACACAACAGGGGAATTTTTTACTCATTCAATGATTTCTTTGCACAGAATAACCTGGACTGGAAAAGATGCGTTGGCATTTGTACAGACGGTGCAACTGCTATGACTGGAAAACAGAGAGGACTAATAGCACATTTATGCACAGTAGCATGGCCAAAATCTGTCTGGGGGCCAAGATGTGTCCGGGTGATGTAATTGCTTATCGTTGCTGTGGAAACACATGATGGGATCGCATGCCTGTTGACTATGGAGCTGCTGTGGTCACTGTTGACTATGGAGCTGCCTAGCTAGCTAGCTATGAAAATGCATGCGAAATTCGCCTTCTTAGTAAATAAATCTGTCCTTGGAAAAATTATTTTTCTCTGAGATATCTTAGTTAAAACATGATTGGACAACCAAACTAGCTTTGTCTTTATAAGTGTAGTACTTAAATTCAGTTCTATTCAAACTAGCTAGCTAAGTTAGCTAACGACGTTAGCTAGTGCTAGTCTGAGGATTTATTTTCATATTTTATTACAAATACATTAGAAACTTCCAATATTTGATATCAATGACAAGATAGCTAGCTAGCTAGCAGAGAAATACAAACATTTTATAAACCAGCTCCATCTGGAGCTTGTGCTGCAGAGATAGTGGTAGCCATCTAGGGGTAGATACTAGCTAAAGGTAGCTATATAATCTATATCTATACAATGCCTGAGGAATGTCAGAAAAGTAAACAAGCGCGCGAACGAAGTCAGGAATGCGATTGCGTCACATTTCCACAGCAATGATAAGCAATTACGTCAGCCGGACATTCAGCATGGATCCATCTTGGTCCACAATTACGCACGCTTTCACCGGTAGGCCAGGCCGCAAGGCTGAAAAGAAAATCTGGAACACAAGATAAAATATAAATTGGTATTGGTCTCGTGAAAAAGAGGCTAAATTGGTGGCCGCGACAATGTGCCGCGCTGACTTGGCTATCGCCTAATATCGAGGATGAGAATAGCAAAACAAAAGCAATACATGCTGACGATTGGTCGCTTATCACCCACAACAATAATTGTATTATAATAAAATATTCATCCTGTCACTTACCGATGTTTAGCACTAGCAGAAGAGTCTGCTTTGGTGACGGACCTCTGGTGTTTTGGGCATACAAAATCTTCGCAGCAAAATATGACGAAATGCTTTGTTGACCCCGTTTCATTGCTAATTATTGCTAGTTAGAGTAGGCGCGTGGTTGACAGTTGCCATGACATTCAAACGCGTGGTTAGAACTAGCTGTTGTAAATCATATTTTGAAAATAGCAAGTGTAGTTTTTTAAACTTTTTAAATTGCGGCATCTAATTTCGGGCACAGGAATTGTACCTATATTCAGTCTGACCAGAAGCAGGGATAAAAACGTATCCCCAACGGCGATAAAAATGAATGATCAGAGGAGGGGATATCAAAACCAGAGGGGGGGGAATCCCGCCCAGCAATTCGCACGCTGGGATAGACTGTTTCCACCTGTGTACCAGTCCATTAAACTGCAGTCAATTTTGTAAACAGTCAAATTAACCCTAATGAAGACAGCTTTACTGCAGAAACGTTGGTTTTTGGTGTCTAATAAATAAATAAATATATTTTTGCATCAGAGCTTCGAGTGTGCGGCGACCAACTTTATTTTCACATTTATTTTTGTTGGTTGGCACCTCATCACCACAGGTGTGTATTGCACTTACTTTGACTCGGCCGTTGGGGTTCACCACCAGATGCTGGAGCTGGGCAAAGTGAGAGAAAGAAAACCACCTGTTCAATGTATCTTTCCATCTTTCAGTATTGGGATATACATTAAATGATAAAACTCAAATGTCAAGGAGTCTATCTCCTTATTCGAATGATTCACTGTAACATGATTATGTTATTAAGTTTTTAGGCAACTGGATTGATGCATCCCTGCTTGTGAACAAAATGAGATCGTAACATAATGCACATTTTAAAATATGTTAGATTCCTGTCCATAGTCTTTAACATGTGGAATGAAGCATACAATATGATTGTATTATGCAATTCATACACACAATGCAAGAAAAACACATGTATACTGTAGATACCTGTCTTTTTCTCCAGCTGTTCAGCAAGCTCATTCTGGTTCATCTTCCTCAGGATCTCCAGTGAGACCTTCAGAGCACCATCAAGGCTGTAGGTCTCCACCATCAAGTCCACAGTGTCCTGTCTGTCAGCATCCTCCAACTTACTCGCTGCGATGGGAGGGAAGCTGTCCAGAACTTGTTGATTCAGGTACCACTTAAAACTCTTCAGTTTCTTGCATTTTAGATCATCCAGAGTGGACAATAGATGATCCTCCAGAGTGGCCAATAGATGATCTTTATGATGACAAGCCATTGTAGATCACTGGAGAAAACAGAAAAGGGAGCATGTCAGCTCAGCTCAATTCAACTCTTGCTGAATCATCAAGACTTGGTTACTTTGGTGTGGACCATCAGTTTGGATCAACTCTTATATATGGGTTGGACAGGCTAGATTCTAGGTTAGGGTCCAAGCTCAGCCCTCCAACTAATGGGTTATCTTTCCATCCTGAAGCAACCACACTATCGAGGTTTCTGAAAAGAATAAGGCTGAGGTCAAGAATACTCGTCTAGCGCAACCACCTCTGTCCTGGTACCTGTGCATTTTATAATGACTTATATGAGGACAAGTGTCATAATACTTAATAATTATTGGTCACTCACAGATAATTCTGCAAGAATTATAATTCTCATAGTTGTAATATATAATAATAATAATAACACTAATAATAATATAATTTTACTATTCATTATAATCACTTTTATAATGCATTATAATGTGATTATAAGTTACTCTTAAGTCAGGGGTATCAAACCCAAATTGGCTTGGGGCCACTGCTGGTATCGTCAACTCATAGGAGGGCCACTTCAATGTCAACTTCAAGTACTACTAACTATAAGAAAGTGCAATATTTCAGAAAGTCATTTTTCATTTCCATAGCTAGCCTCACAAGTCAGTCTCTACTAACATTTTCATCATACAAATTCAAACCGGTTTCTATAAATTTTAATATATTTTAACAGTTAGTGCAAATCTATTTTCCTTACTTTTATTTTATATTGAATAGCCTACATTTGTACTTTATTTTGTTTTAGCTGCAAGATGCATCACTACTCTAAGCCTGCCCTGGACCTGTACTTGCATTTATTAAAGTTCAAGTTTGTTTCAATTTCTTGCCAGACACTTAAAGGAGTAGTAAAGGGAAAATCATGTTTAGCCCTGTTTTAAGGTTACTTATGATTATATTCAATGGTTCAGATCAAAAAGTTGACAAAACTAGCAATTTTGAGAAAGTCTGATAATTGCTCTACCACCGTTTAGGTCATACAATGGATGTGGGTGGGCACCATGAAAAATCATTCAAAAACATGTTAAACTCGCGATTTCAAAGACAAGAAGCTCACTGAGGGGGTAATTGGTGTCCGTTGGTGTTCTGACATCAAATTTGCAGCAAAGTATGACTCCTGTAGGGTTTTATTGATCATTTTATGAAATCCATTCAGGAAACGGAACTACTTCAAGGCATTGCGCGAGATCGGAATCAGTTCAAGTGGACGTTTACACACGTATGTGCTGCGACTAAATAGTTCTATGCTAAATATTTTAAAAAGCCTTTTCAGATGAACTACAATCTTACTTTATGGCGAATTATATGTCAGAACGCCAACTAACACCTTGGTGAGTTTCTTGTTTATGAAATTGAGAGTTTAACATGTTTTTGGAATGATTTTTCACGGTGCCCACCCACATCCATTGTATGACCAAAACGGTGGTAGAGCAATTATCTGACTTTCTCAAAAGTGCTAGTTTTGATCTGAACCATTGTATATGATCTTAAAGGAAAATGCTCGTTTTTGACAACCTGGACCTTATTTACGACATATTATAAGAAGTTTGACTCACCGAGATCACTTTTGTGTTGTTCGGAGGCCTGTAGAATAAATTTAAAATCCAGCGCGAGCCAGTATATCCATGTAATGGCGTCGGACGGGGCAACGGGAATGCAGTTTCTCAAAATCCATTTTCGGCCGCTAAACGGTTGTTTTCATCAATCAGATTGGATGAATCGACAGTTGAGATTCCTCAACGCGAGCCATTGTTGTTTTGGTTTTCAAATACGGGGTCTTTAGCCTCTGTAATATGATCTTTACACGCCTCTCCCCACTTGCTCCAGCACGCATGCGCGCAGACTGGCTATTCTCCGGCTCACATTCTCTGCGCTACGATCGTTACCGTTGCTGCAACGTGGTCTACACTGCCATTGGCTACATTTATAATTTGCATTTAAAAAACAAACTAGGGCTGCGAGCAGCATTGAGCGGGCCCTCGCACCTCGCGTGTCGGGGTGCCGCGCCGTTAAAGGCTGTGCTATTTCGGTGTCCAGTACTGAGAGAAACTTCCTGTCACCAGTAGGTGGCGCTCTAAGCGTGACTCAATATCGATGCATAGGTGTGTTCAGGACGGTACCTTGATGAAGCGTGAGAAATGTTGAGTAAATGGGATAATGTATGTAGGAGTTATGATGACTTCTTGCTTGACCTATAGGCGGCCCTATAAGTATGACTCAATACTGTCCTACAGATGTGTTCAGGACGGTACCTTGATGAAGCGTGAGAAATGTTGAGTAAATCGGATAACGTATGTAGGAGTTATGAGGACTTCCTGTTTCACCAGTAGGTGGCGCTGTAGGTATGACGCAATACTGACTTACAGAAGTGTTCAAGATGCGACCTTCATCAAGCATGAGCAATTTGGAGTAAATCGGATGACGTATGTAGGAGTTATGAGTACTTCCTGTTTCACCAGTAGGTGGCGCTGTAAGTGTGACTCAATACCGACGCATAGATGTGTTCAGAAGGTGACCTTCATGAAGCGTCAGCAATTTGGTGCAAATCGGATGATGTATGCAGGAGTTATGAGGACTTCCTGTTTCACCAATAGGTGGCGCTATAAGTATGACACAATACGGACACATAGATCTGTTCAGGACCGAACCGTCATGAAGCGTGAGATATATCGGACAAATTGGATAATGTATGGAGGAGTTATGAGGACTTCCTGTTTCACCAATAGGTGGCGCTATAAGTATGACGCAATACTGACACATAGATGTGTTCAGGACAGAACCGTCATGAAGCGTGAGATATATCGGACAAATCGGATAATGTATGGAGGAGTTATGAGGACTTCCTGTTTCACTAATAGGTGGCGCTATAAGTATGATGCAATACTGACACATAGATGTGTTCAGGACAGAACCGTCATGAAGCGTGAGATATATCGGACAAATTGGATAATGTATGGAGGAGTTATGAGGACTTCGTGTTTTATGGCGAAATGTCAAACTTTGGCGGGGCGCCACGGCAAGGGTGTTTGGTGAAAACTCAATTTTTTTGATAACTTTTGATCACAAAGGTCTTAAGATGAAGCTGACCCGATATGAAGTTGATCGGATGAAATCTGTAGGAGGAGTTCGTCGAAGTACGAGGCATGGAAATGGTCAAAACAAGGACAAAATGGCACATTAAAAGCAAAATGACGGACTTCCTGTTGCATGTTGGGTATAGCTCCAAGAGACATTTTAGTGTGTCTCGATGAACTACATATGCCCACAGAATTTCGTTCGCCTACATCAAACTGGAAGGTGGGGCTTGCCATTTTAAATTTTCCAGAGGGCGCTCTTGAGCCGTTTTGCCACGCCCATTTCCGTCACCCATGAATTATAAAAATTTTCACCGGGACTGACGTATCTGCAAAGTTTCATCCGTTTTCATCGATGTTTAGGCCGCCAAAAAGGCATTTGTTTTGGAAGAAGGAGAAGGAGAATAATAACTAGGGCTGCGAGCAGCAGTGAGCGGGCCCTCGCACCCCACGCGGGTCGGGGTGTGGCGCCGTTAAAGGGTGTGCTATTTCGGTGTCCAGTACTGACAGAAACTTCCTGTCACCAGTAGGTGGCGCTCTAAGCGTGACTCAATACCAAAGCATAGATGTGTTCAGGACAGTACCTTGATGAAGCGTGAGAAATGTTGTGTAAATCAGACAATGTATGTAGGAGTTATGATGACTTCCTGTAAGCAGTAGGAGGCGCTATTAGTATGACCCAATGCTCACGCACAGATGTGTTCAGGATGCGACCTTCAACAACCCTGAGCAATTTGGAGTAAATGGGATAACATATGTAGGAGTTATGAGTACTTCCTCTTTCACCAGTAGGTGGCGCTGTAAGTGTGACTCAATACCGACGCTTAGATGTGTTCAGAATGTCAACTTCATGAAGCATCAGCAATTTGGTGCAAATCGGATGATGTATGCAGGAGTTATGAGGACTTCCTGTTTCACCAATAGGTGGCGCTATAAGTATGACGCAATACTGACACATAGATGTGTTCACGACAGAATCGTCATGAAGCGTGAGATATATCGGACAAATTGGATAATGTATGTAGGAGTTATGAGGACTTCCTGTTTCACCAATAGGTGGCGCTATAAGTATGACGCAATACTGACACATAGATGTGTTCAGGACAGAACCGTCATGAAGCGTGAGATATATCGGACAAATTGGATAATGTATGCAGGAGTTATGAGGACTTCCTGTTTCACCAATAGGTGGCGCTATAAGTATGACGCAATACTGACACATAGATGTGTTCAGGACAGAACCGTCATGAAGCGTGAGATATATCGGACAAATTGGATAATGTATGCAGGAGTTATGAGGACTTCCTGTTTCACCAATAGGTGGCGCTATAAGTATGCCGCAATACTGACCCATAGATGTGTTCAGGACAGAACCGTCATGAAGCGTGAGATATATCGGACAAATTGGATAATGTATGCAGGAGTTATGAGGACTTCCTGTTTCACCAATAGGTGGCGCTATAAGTATGACGCAATACTGATACATAGATGTGTTCAGGACAGAACCGTCATGAAGCGTGAGATATATCGGACAAATCCGATAATGTATGGAGGAGTTATGGGGACTTCCTGTTTCACCAATAGGTGGCGCTATAAGTATGATGTAATACTGACACATAGATGTGTTCAGGACAGAACCGTCATGAAGCGTGAGATATATCGGACAAATTGGATAATGTATGTAGTAGTTATGAGGACTTCCTGTTTCACCAATAGGTGGCGCTATAAGTATGATGCAATACTGACACATAGATGTGTTCAGGACAGAACCGTCATGAAGCGTGAGATATATCGGACAAATCCGATAATGTATGGAGGAGTTATGGGGACTTCCTGTTTCACCAATAGGTGGCGCTATAAGTATGATGTAATACTGACACATAGATGTGTTCAGGACAGAACCGTCATGAAGCGTGAGATATATCGGACGAATTGGCTAATGTATGTAGGAGTTATGAGGACTTCCTGTTTCACCAATAGGTGGCGCTATAAGTATGACGCAATACTGACACATAGATGTGTTCAGGACAGAACCGTCATGAAGCGTGAGATATATCGGACAAATTGGATAATGTATGGAGGAGTTATGAGGACTTCCTGTTTCACCAATAGGTGGCGCTATAAGTATGACGCAATACTGACACATAGATGTGTTCAGGACAGAACCGTCATGAAGCGTGAGATATATCGGACAAATTGGATAATGTATGGAGGAGTTATGAGGACTTCCTGTTTCACCAATAGGTGGCGCTATAAGTATGATGCAATACTGACACATAGATGTGTTCAGGACAGAACCGTCATGAAGCGTGAGATATATCGGACAAATCCGATAATGTATGGAGGAGTTATGGGGACTTCCTGTTTCACCAATAGGTGGCGCTATAAGTATGATGTAATACTGACACATAGATGTGTTCAGGACAGAACCGTCATGAAGCGTGAGATATATCGGACGAATTGGCTAATGTATGTAGGAGTTATGAGGACTTCCTGTTTCACCAATAGGTGGCGCTATAAGTATGACGCAATACTGACACATAGATGTGTTCAGGACAGAACCGTCATGAAGCGTGAGATATATCGGACAAATTGGATAATGTATGTAGGAGTTATGAGGACTTCCTGTTTCACCAATAGGTGGCATTATAAGTATGATGCAATACTGACACATAGATGTGTTCAGGACAGAACCGTCATGAAGCGTGAGATATATGGGACAAATTGGATTATGTATGGAGGAGATATGAGGACTTCCTGTTTCACCAATAGGTGGCGCTATAAGTATGACGCAATACTGACACATAGATGTGTTCAGGACAGAACCGTCATGAAGCGTGAGATATATCGGACAAATTGGATAATGTATGGAGGAGTTATGAGGACTTCCTGTTTCACCAATAGGTGGCGCTATAAGTATGACGCAATACTGACACATAGATGTGTTCAGGACAGAACCGTCATGAAGCGTGAGATATATCGGACAAATTGGATAATGTATGGAGGAGTTATGAGGACTTCCTGTTTCACCAATAGGTGGCGCTATAAGTATGATGCAATACTGACACATAGATGTGTTCAGGACAGAACCGTCATGAAGCGTGAGATATATCGGACAAATTGGATAATGTATGGAGGAGTTATGAGGACTTCGTGTTTTATGGCGAAATGTCAAACTTTGGCGGGGCGCCACGGCAAGGGTGTTTGGTGAAAACTCAATTTTTTTGATAACTTTTGATCACAAAGGTCTTAAGATGATGCTGACCCGATATGAAGTTGATCGGATTAAATCTGTAGGAGGAGTTCGTCGAAGTACAAGGCATGGAAATGGTCAAAACAAGGACAAAATGGCACATTAAGAGCAAAATGGCGGACTTCCTGTTGCATGTTGGGTATAGCTCCAAGAGACATTTAAGTGTGGCTCGATGAAATACATATGCCCACCGAATTTCGTTCGCCTACATCAAACTGAAAGGTGGGGCTCGCCATTTTAAACTTTCCAGGGGGCGCTCTTGAGCCGTTTTGCCACGCCCATTTCCGTCACCAATGTAATATCCGATTTTCACCGGGACTGATGTATCTGCAAAGTTTCATCCGTTTTCATCGATGTTTAGGCCGCCAAAAAGGCATTTGTTTGGGGAGAAGAAGAAGGAGAAGGAGAATAATAATCCTTCGAAATTCAATAGGGCCTCGCACCGCCAGTGCTCGGGCCCTAACTAGTGCTGCGAGCAGCAGTGAGCGGGCCCTCGCACCCCACGCGGGTCGGGGTGTGGCGCTATTAAAGGGTGTGCTATTTCGGTGTCCAGTACTGACAGAAACTTCCTGTCACCAGTAGGTGGTGCTCTAAGCGTGACTCAATACCGATGCATAGATGTGTTCAGGACAGTACCTTGATAAAGCGTGAGAAATCTTGTGTAAATCGGACAAAGTATGTAGGGGTTATAAGGACTTCCTGTAAGCAGTAGGTGGCGCTGTAGGTATGACGCAATACTGACCTACAGATGTGTTCAAGATGCGACCTTCATCAAGCATGAGCAATTTGGAGTAAATCGGATAATGTATGTAGGAGTTATGAGTACTTCCTGTTTCACCAGTAGGTGGCGCTGTAAGTGTAACTCAATACCGACGCATAGATGTGTTCAGAAGGTGACCTTCATGAAGCGTCAGCAATTTGGTGCAAATCGGATGATGTATGCAGGAGTTATGAGGACTTCCTGTTTCACCAATAGGTGGCGCTATAAGTATGACGAAATACTGACACATAGATGTGTTCAGGACAGAACTGTCATGAAGCGTGAGACATATTGGACAAATCGGATAATGTATGTAGGAGTTATGAGGACGTACTGTTTCACCAATAGGTTGCGCTATAAGTATGACGCAATACTGACACATAGATGTGTTCAGGACAGAACCGTCATGAAGCGTGAGATATATCGGACAAATTGGATAATGTATGGAGGAGTTATGAGGACTTCCTGTTTCACCAATAGGTGGCGCTATAAGTATGACGCAATACTGACACATAGATGTGTTCAGGACAGAACCGTCATGAAGCGTGAGATATATCGGACAAATTGGATAATGTATGGAGGAGTTATGAGGACTTCCTGTTTCAGCAATAGGTGGCGCTATAAGTATGACGCAATACTGACACATAGATGTGTTCAGGACAGAACCGTCATGAAGCGTGAGATATATCGGACAAATTGGATAATGTATGGAGGAGTTATGAGGACTTCCTGTTTCACCAATAGGTGGCGCTATAAGTATGACGCAATACTGACACATAGATGTGTTCAGGACAGAACCGTCATGAAGCGTGAGATATATCGGACAAATTGGATAATGTATGGAGGAGTTATGAGGACTTCCTGTTTCAGCAATAGGTGGCGCTATAAGTATGACGCAATACTGACACATAGATGTGTTCAGGACAGAACCGTCATGAAGCGTGAGATATATCGGACAAATTGGATAATGTATGGAGGAGTTATGAGGACTTCCTGTTTCACCAATAGGTGGCGCTATAAGTATGACGCAATACTGACACATAGATGTGTTCAGGACAGAACCGTCATGAAGCGTGAGATATATCGGACAAATTGGATAATGTATGGAGGAGTTATGAGGACTTCGTGTTTTATGGCGAAATGTCAAACTTTGGCGGGGCGCCACGGCAAAAGTGTTTGGTGAAAACTCAATTTTTTTGATAACTTTTGATCAGAAAGGCCTTAAGATGAAGCTGACCCGATATGAAGTTGATCGGATGAAATCTGTAGGAGGAGTTCGTCGAAGTACGAGGCATGGAAATGGTCAAAACAAGGACAAAATGGCACATTAAAAGCAAAATGGCGGCCTTCCTGTTGCATGTTGGGTATAGCTCCAAGAGACATTTTAGTGCGTCTCGATGAACTACATATGCCCTCCGAATTTCGTTCGCCTACATCAAACTGAAAGGTGGGGCTCGCCATTTTAGATTTTCCAGGGGGCGCTCTTGAGCCGTTTTGCCACGCCCATTTCCGTCACCCATAAATTATCAAATTTTTCACCGGGACTGACGTATCTGCAAAGTTTCATCCGTTTTCATTGATGTTCAGGCCGCCTAAAAGGCATTTGTTTGGAGTAAAGGAGAAGAAGGAGAAGGAGAATAATAATAATCCTTCGAGTTTCAATAGGGCCTCGCACAGCCAGTGCTCGGGCCCTAATAACTAGGGCTGCGAGCAGCATTGAGCGGGCCCTCGCACCCCACGCAAGTCAGGGTGTGGCGCCGTTAAAGGCTGTGCTATTTCGGTGTCCAGTACTGAGAGAAACTTCCTGTCACCAGTAGGTGGCACTCTAAGCGTGACTCAATACCGATGCATAGATGTGTTCAGGACGGTACCTTGATGAAGCGTGAGAAATGTTGTGTAAATCGGACAATGTATGTAGTAGTTATGATGACTTCCTGCTTAACCTATAGGCGGCGCTATAAGTATGACTCAATACTGACCTACAGATGTGTTCAGGACGCGACCTTCATCAACCCTGAGCAATTTGGAGTAAATCGGATAATGTATGTAGGAGTTATGAGTACTTCCTGTTTCACCAGTAGGTGGCGCTGTAAGTGTGACTCAATACCGACGCATAGATGTGTTCAGAATGTCACCTTCATGAAGCGTCAGCAATTTTCTGCAAATCGGATGATGTATGCAGGAGTTATGAGGACTTCCTGTTTCACCAATAGGTGGCGCTATACGTATGACGCAATACTGACGCACAGATGTGTTCAGGATGCGACCTTCATCAAGCATGAGCAATATGGAGTAAATCGGATAACGTATGTAGGAGTTATGAGTACTTCCTCTTTCACCAGTAGGTGGCGCTGTAAGTGTGACTCAATACTGACGCATAGATGTGTTCAGAATGCGACCTTCATGAATCGTTAGCAATTTGGTGCAAATCGGACAATATATGTAGGAGTCATGAGGACTTCCTGTTTCACCAATAGGTGGCGCTATAAGTATGACGCAATACTGACACATAGATGTGTTCAGGACAGAACCGTCATGAAGCGTGAGATATATCGGACAAATCGGATAATGTATGGAGGAGTTATGAGGACTTCCTGTTTCACCAATAGGTGGCGCTATAAGTATGACGCAATACTGAAACATAGATGTGTTCAGGACAGAACCGTCATGAAGCGTGAGACATATCGGACAAATTGGATAATGTATGGAGGAGTTATGAGGACTTACTGTTTCACCAATAGGTGGCGCTATAAGTATGACGCAATACTGACACATAGATGTGTTCAGGACAGAACCGTCATGAAGCGTGAGACATATCGGACAAAAGATGATAATGTATGGAGGAGTTATGAGGACTTACTGTTTCACCAATAGGTGGCGCTATAAGTATGACGCAATACTGACACATAGATGTGTTCAAGACAGAACCGTCATGAAGCGTGAGATATATCGGACAAATTGGATAATGTATGGAGGAGTTATGAGGACTTCCTGTTTCACCAATAGGTGGCGCTATAAGTATGATGCAAAACTGACACATTGATGTGTTCAGGACAGAACCGTCATGAAGCGTGAGATAAATCGGACAAATCGGATAATGTATGGAGGAGTTATGAGGACTTCCTGTTTCACCAATAGGTGGCGCTATAAGTATGACGCAATACTGACACATAGATGTGTTCAGGACAGAACCCTCATGAAGCGTGAGATATATCGGACAAATCGGATAATGTATGGAGGAGTTATGAGGACTTCCTGTTTCACCAATAGGTGGCGCTATAAGTATGACGCAATACTGACACATAGATGTGTTCAGGACAGAACCGTCATGAAGCGTGAGATATATGGGACAAATTGGATAATGTATGGAGGAGTTATGAGGACTTCCTGTTTCACCAATAGGTGGCGCTATAAGTATGACGCAATACTGACACAAAGATGTGTTCAGGACAGAACCATCATGAAGCGTGAGATAAATCGGACAAATCGGATAATGTATGGAGGAGTTATGAGGACTTCGTGTTTTATGGCGAAATGTCAAACTTTGGCGGGGCGCCACGGCAAGGGTGTTTGGTGAAAACTCAATTTTTTTGATAACTTTTGATCACAAAGGTCTTAAGATGAAGCTGATCCGATATGAAGTTGATCGGATGAAATCTGTAGGAGGAGTTCGTCGAAGTACGAGGCATGGAAATGGTCAAAACAAGGACAAAATGGCACATTTAAAGCAAAATGGCGGCCTTCCTGTTGCATGTTGGGTATAGCTCCAAGAGACATTTTAGTGCGTCTCGATGAACTACATATGCCCTCCGAATTTCGTCCGCCTACATCAAACTGAAAGGTGGGGCTCGCCATTTTAGATTTTCCAGGGGGCGCTCTTGAGCCGTTTTGCCACGCCCATTTCCATCACCCATGAATTATCAAATTTTTCACCGGGACTGACGTATCTGCAAAGTTTCATCCGTTTTCATCGATGTTCAGGCCGCCTAAAAGGCATTTGTTTGGAGTAAAGGAGAAGGAGAAGGAGAAAAATAATAATCCTTCGAGTTTCAATAGGGCCTCGCACCGCCAGTGCTCGGGCCCTAATAATAATCCTTCGAGTTTCAATAGGGCCTCGCACCGCCAGTGCTCGGGCCCTAATAATCCTTCGAAATACAATAGGGCCTCGCACCGCCAGTGCTCGGGCCCTAATTAGGACACAAATTAATGATCTAGGCACTAGCTCCTGCGTTGCTCCTATCTACGAATTTTTATATCCAGGTTCAGCGATAGGCCTTCCAAAAGGTGTATTTTTAGTCTGTGGCGATACAGCTTATTCAACCCTAAATAGCAACAGTGTAGGTAGATGTTATCTTGCTCATTTAATTCCCATGATTAGGAAGGTGGATCACGCTGAAATGCAGGTAATTCATCAACAATCAAATTCTAGACACCGTCAAGCTATATCACCCTTTCAATTTATTTTTGGTGTATTCTTTCCTAACCACGGCATGTACAGTATAACACCCAGACTGAACTCATGACTCTCTCCGCTGTCTTGGCGGACCACTTGAATGCATCGGACAGAGTAATTTCAGCCTTAGCTAAAGAAGTCAATGAAATGAAAAAAGTTGTGCTACAAAATAGGTTTGCCTTAGACATAATTCTTGCCAGTAAAGGAGGAACATGCGAGATTGTAGGTTCAGAATGCTGTTCGTTCATTTCAGATCCAAATGCTACATTAACAGAGTTCCATGAAGCAAACATGAAAGATATTCAGATCTTAAAAACTGTCCATGGGTTTAATGCTTGGGGAATTTTTTATAATGCTTTTTCGAGTTCTGGAAATATTCTCAGATCTATAGGTATCATTTTTATAATTATTATTTTGATTATTATTATTTTTGGAATTGTTCTGAAGTGTATTGGAAAGTGTTTGAATACTGTAACAGATATGCCCATTGCTGCATTAATGTTACAAGAAAAAGTTTAATTAGACCTTGGGGGCAGCTGTAGCTCAGTTGGTAGAGCGGGTCGTTCAATGATCGAAGGGTCAGCAGTTCGAATCCCAGCTCCGGCTGTCCACATGTTGAAGTGTCCTTGAGCAAGACACCTAACCCCAAATTGCTCCCAATGAGCAGGTTAGCACCTTGCATGGCAGCTGCCGCCATTGGTGTGTGAATGGGTGAATGAGAGGCCATTGTAAAGCGCTTTGAGTGCCGCTAAGGTGGAAAAGCGCTATATAAGTGCAGTCCATTTACCATTTACCTTCATTCAACTCGAGAACTTGGTCAAGTCTGTGCCATTGGAAATGAGGATTTTGAATCGTGAATCAAAACCTGATATCCGTTCCAGTGAATATACCATCCAGGCCTACTAGTCAAGCGAGCCAGCCCTTTTCTCCGGAAGCTATTTCAATGGCGATCCTGAATGTTAGGTCCACCAAGCAAAACTTTTCTCATTAATGATTTTATATGTGAACGTAGATTAGACTGTATGTTCCTAACTGAAACCTGGCGAAATATAAATGGACCAGCAGCCCTCATTGAAGCCTCTCCTCCTAACTACAGCTTTTTTCAATCTATCAGAAGGGAAAAAGGTGGAGGAACAGCCACCATAGCTACAGATGCCCTCAGCTGCAAGACCATCTCCTTTGATGATTTTACCTCTTTTGAATACCACGCTATTGTCTTAAAATGCCAGCCCCCAGTTCTGGCAGTAACCGTGTATAGGCCTCCCAAACAATGCCCTGCCTTCTCTACAGAATTTTCAGAACTCCTGTCTATCATCCATACAAATTATGATAAGATTATCATCATTGGAGATTTCAACATACACGTGGATAATGAGGCAAACTCGAAAGCCAGGGACTTTACCAACCTCCTAAACTCCATGGATTTTACCCAACATATCACTGAGCGAACTCACAACCACGGCCACACCCTTGATCTAGTGATTACTAAGGGCCTGACTATCACTGTCTCCTCCATTAATGACCTCGTTCTCTCTGACCATTTCTGTATCTTCACTGCATTGGTTCCTAAAGTCAAAAGTAGTACTGAGCACTTTATCAAGAAACGTTATCTTACCTCCGCAGTAGCCGATAGTTTTAGAGAAATAATGATCATAAACAATTTATCAACTCCAGAAGTGGGGCCGTCAGGAACTATTGAAGACTTGGCAACCAGCTTTAACACCAGAGTAAGGGCAGACTTGGATTCTGTAGCACCTATTAAACTGAAAAGGATCACAGCCAATCATAAAGCTCCATGGCGAAATGAGGAAACAAATCAACTAAAGAGAACCTGCAGAAGATCTGAGCGTATATGGCGAAAAACCAAGCTACAGGTCCACCATAATATTCTCAAAGAACATCTCTCTGCCTTTAATAAAGCAATAAGAAATGCAAGGAAAGACCACTTCTCAAAATTGATATCTATCAACCAAAATAATTCAAGAGTGCTCTTCTCAACAATTGATAGCCTAATAAACCCCGCTGTAAAAACACCAGATAACCTGCTCTCTACCTCCAAATGTGAGGAATTTGCAGCTTACTTCAGAGATAAGATTATGAATATTAGGAGGAATATCACCCAGAAAAGGCCATGCATCCCGTTCACAGATCCTCTTCCTCCATGTAATGGACATATGAGCTTGTTTACACTGGTGGACACAGAAATGTTGAGAAAAGTAGTATCCAAACTCAAATCCTCCACATGCCTGCTGGATCCCATCCCCACCGATTTTTTACTCTGTATCCCATGACATTTTAGCCATTGTTAATGACTCCCTATCTACAGGTGTCTTCCCACCAATACTTAAAACGGCTTTGGTGAGACCCGTGCTGAAGAAAAACAACTTAGACACTTCAGTTCTTAGCAATTTTAGACCAATCTCAAACCTTCCCTTTTTGAGTAAAATTCTGGAAAAGATTGTTTTCAAACAGATTAATGATTTCTTAGCTACAAGTTCTACCCTTGACCTTTTCCAGTCCGGCTTTCACGCCCATCATAGCACAGAGACGGCATTAGTCAAAGTTGTAAATGACCTCAGAATTAATGCTGACTCCAAAGAGCTCTGTTCTCGTCCTCCTGGACCTGAGTGCAGCCTTTGATACAATAGATCATGCAATCCTCATCAAAAGACTGGAGAAGTGGGTTGGCCTCTCCGGTCCAGTCCTTAATTGGCTTAGGACCTATCTAACCGGTCGTGATTTCTTCGTTGCCCTCGGTGACCATAGCTCAGGAAAGATCCCTATGACCTGTGGGGTGCCCCAAGGATCGATCCTAGGACCTCTAATCTTCAGCCTGTACATGCTGCCCCTTGGCAGTGTCATCAGGAGGAACAACATTAGCTACCATAGCTACGCAGATGATACCCAACTCTATATTTCTGTAACACCCAGTAACTACAGCTTGAATGACTGCCTTGTCAAGTGTATTACGGATATAAATGTATGTATGTCGCATAATTTCCTCCAATTAAACCAGGACAAAACAGAAGTACTGATCATTGGAGAAAAAGCTGAAAGAGAAAAACTATCTGCACATTTAAAAACTCTGGAAATCAACACCAAATGCCAGGCTAAAAACCTAGGTGTCATACTTGACTCAGATCTTAATTTCGAAAACCACATCAAGAATATTACAAAGACATATTTTTACCACTTAAGGAACATTGCCAAGGTGCAAACCTTTCTCTCTCAGGCTGATACCGATAGACTAATGCATGCTTTCATCACAAGCAGGCTGGACTGCAATGCTCTACTATCAGGCCTACCAAAGAAAGCAATCTCTAAGCTACAAATGATACAGAATGCTGCAGCACGAGTCCTCACTAAGACTAGACGAAGGGCATACATCACACCAGCCTTAAAATCACTACACTGGTTACCTGTCAACTCTATAATAGACTTTAAAATACTATTACTAATCTATAAATCTCTCCACAGTCACGCACCAGAATACATTTCAGACATGCTTGTCAGGTACATGCCCAACAGACCACTCAGATCCTCAGGTACTGAACTTTTAACAGTTCCAAAAGCCAGGACCAAGAAACACGGAGAGGCAGCTTCTAGTTTCTATGCCCCCAACCTCTGGAACACCCTGCCGGAGTGCCTAAGAAGGGCCAAAACAATGGAGGTCTTCAAGTGAGATCTCAAGACGTATCTTTTCGGCCTAGCCTACAATCACTAGCTAGGACCCTGAGACACAGAAAGGCAGCCTCAAACCTACCTGTGAATCCTCTGTATACATTGGTGTATATCCCGCTATGCACTGTATGTATATCAAGTTGTGTACAGAAGCTCGTTGCCCTGAAACAGGCTTGTTCTGTCCTGATATCTGTGTTGCTTCAATGGCTCAGCGTGCTACTAACCGTTTTCTTAGTGCTTCTCTCTCTCCCTCCTACCATCTAACCAGGTCCAGTGGATGCCCCACTGTCGCCCGCAGACCACCCTGAGTCTGATAGATGCCCCCGTGTCAGCTGTGGATGTCGTAGTATTTAGTTAACACACACACACTTACACACAGACACACATCAGTCCACATCCGGCTTTAGGCCTGGACCTGGGCCCAGTCCCCCTTCCCCGGGTCCGTATCCTTTTCCCACCCCAACCCAACCCCTGCCTGTATCTGGGCCCAGGCACACTCACGCTTACTTTGCTTATGGTTGTCCATCGTATCCGATGATGACAATCCTGCCTCTGCTATTCATGAGTCTTCATGTGGCTATAAAGCCCAATCCGTGAGCCACACTGTCTGCTACAGACAGAACAGGTGAAGGCACTGACTGGGGGTGTGGGTGTGGAACTGGCTTCATGTCTCTTCAAGCGTCTCCTGGTCCGTCGATCACCTCTGTCCTCCTCAAGCTTCTGCACCCCTTGTTGACAGAGCTGCCGCCAGATGGAACGTTGAGCGGCAGTGTCCTCCAGCTGGTTTGGGTTCAGGCTACACTTTTTCATGGTAGTCTTCAGTTGGTCCTTGTACCGTTTTTTCTGGCCCCCTGCCAGGCGACGGCCAAGATGTAACTGGCCATACAGCACTTTACGGGGTAGGCGCTCCCTCGGCATCCGGATGATGTGACCAAGCCAACGAAGTTGGTGCTGGGTGACTGTAGCCTCCATACTGATGCAGTTGGTCTTGCGTAGGATTTCAGTATGGGGCACTCGGTCATGCCAGGTTATCCCCAGGATGGACTGGAGGCATCTGATATGGAAGGCCTCGAGCATCTTGAGGTGGTGACTGTATAGGGTCCATGCCTCACAGGTGTAGAGGAGAGTTGTGATGACAACTGCCAGATAAACTGATACTTTGGTGTGCAGGTTGAGGTCTTTATTTTGGAAGACCCTTCTCCTGAGTCTGCCAAAAGAGGATGACGCTTGTTTAATCCGGTTTTGTATCTCTCTGTCGATGCTGGAGTCGTCAGAGAGGAAACTGCCCAGGTATTTGAAGGATTCCACTATTGTAAGTGGTTTGTCGGAGACCGTGAAGGTTGGTGAGAGAGATGGAGGGGTAGAAGCCCACTGGCATATAACTTCAGTCTTTGCCACGTTAATGGAAAGACCAAGCCTACCATACGCCTTTGCAGCGGCTGCAAGGGTAGCTTGCAGGGCTTCCGGAGTATGGGCCACAACCGCACAGTCATCAGCATACTGTAGCTCGATGATGCGCTCAGATGTTACTTTTGTGACTGCCTGGAGCCTACGGATATTGAACAGATTCCCGTCAAGTCTGTAGTCCACAGTAACTCCACTATCCCTCTCGATGTCCTTGTGGAGCAGTAGCGTCACACACAGGAGGAAGATGTTAAAGAGAACTGGAGCGAGGATGCACCCCTGGCGTACACCAGTGCACACCCTGAACGGCTCGGATTCCTGGCCTCCGGTGGTCACGCGTGCCATCATCCCTTCGTGGAACTGCCGAAGGATGTTGACAAACCTTCGTGGGCAGCCAAACTTCAGAAGGATGTTCCATAGGATCTCCCTGTTGACTGTGTCGAAGGCTTTTGACAGATCGATGAAGGCTATGAAGAGGTCCTGTTGTTGCTCCCTGCACTTCTCCTGGAGTTGTCGTGCTGCAAATACCATGTCCACAGTACTCCTGTTCCTCCTGAACCCACATTGTGACTCGGGCAGCAGCTCCTCCGAGATGTTCTTCACCAGCCTCTGTAACATGACTTTGGCCAGGACTTTTCCAGCAACAGCCAGTAGTGAAATGCCACGACTGTTGCCACAGAGGGACTTGTCTCCTTTGCCTTTATATATGGAGACAATGTTAGCATCCTTCCATTGCTGGGGGACGGTCTCATTCTTCCATACATGTGAGATGGTGAGGAAAAGCGCACGGGTGCAGAGGTAGCCTCCCTGTCTGAAAACCTCTGCAGGGATGTTGTCAGGGCCAGGGGACTTGTTGTTTTTTAGCGACCTGACTGCACTATGAACCTCTTCAAAGGTTGGTGGAAGGTCGAGATCTTGGATGGTGGGGCGGATAGGTAGTTCATCCAGGACTGAGGGATCTGTTGGGGAGGGCTGGTTCAGCAGTGTTTGAAAGTGCTCTGCCCACCTTCTCGTGATGAGTTTCTGGTCCTTTATGAGGGTGGTACCATCTTCAGACTTCAAGGGAGAGACGGAGCAGTTTCGTGGGCCGTAGATGGTTTTCACTGCATCATAAAAGTTGTGCATATCATTTCTATCGGCACAAGATTGTATTTCATTTGCCTTTGCTATCCACCACTCATTCTGCAGGGCACGCAATCTTGACTGCACCTCTTTCCTGGATTTTTGCCACTTTTGTCGGAGAGTCGTTGATGTAGGATTATTGAGGACAGCACTGTGTGCTTTGTGCATGTCTTTGAGCATGGAAGTTATTGTGCCAGTGTTGTCATTGAACCAGTGTTGTTGCTTTCTGCCCTTATACCCGATGGATTGGGAAGCTGCCTCATAAATCCTAGAGTTCACAGATGACCACTTTTCATCAATAGGGTCATCTGTGCTCAGGAGATGTTCAATGTCCTCCAGGTTTTCAGCCAGAGACAGACGGAGGTTGTCCCGGATCTCAGCCCTTTCTAGCTGGATGCAGTCAAGCTTCCTCTTCCCTGGCCTCTGGAGACGGACAGCAGGGCGCACTTTTACCAGGAGCCTGGTCATGATGAGTCGGTGATCTGTCCAGCACTCAGCCCCTCTCATTGCACGTGTGAGTAAGACGTCTTTTATCTCAGAGCGCCTCACAATGATGTGGTCCAACAGGTGCCAATGTTTGGAGCGTGGGTGCATCCAGGATGTTTTGTGCTTATTTTTGAGTTGGAAGAGTGTGTTCGTGATGGTCAAGCCATGCTCGGCACATAGGCTTAGTAACCGCAGGCCGTTAGCATTGACCTGGCCAACGCCATGCCCACCAATGACACCACTCCACACCTCGTTGTCGTTCCCCACTCTGGCATTAAAATCGCCCAGCAAAAAGATCTTGTCCTCCTTGGGTATACGACGGAGGGCCTCGTCTAGTGACTGATAGAATCGGTCCTTCACGTCGTCCCCTGATGGTAGTGTCGGTGCATAGGCACTTAGGAGGGTTGCATAGCGTTTCTTGGCCAGAGGGATCCTGAGTGACATGAGCCGTTCACTTATGCCAATCGGTGTTTCGGTGAGTCTTGGTAGGAGGCTGTTTTTTATTGCGAGTCCCACACCATGCTGATGTTGTCCTCCGGTGGGGTATCCCTTCCAGAAGAAGGTGTAAGTATCTTCCTTCAGGGAGCCTTCATCCAGGAACCTTGTTTCACTCAGGGCGGCAATGTCAACATTGTAGCGGTTGAGTTCCGCTGCAATGAGTGCAGTCCGTCGCTGAGGTCTTTCGGCGTTGCCGTCCAGCAGGGTTCGAACGTTCCATGTTGCCAGTTTAAGGGGGATAATTTTCTTTGCTTTATTTCGACCGCAGGGTGGAATGCCCCGACAGGCGCGGTAACCTGTCCAGGGTAGATTAAGTGGGCAATGTTTAGGCCACCTTTTCTAGGCCCCTCCCCCTAGGGGGTGAGCAGTGCACTCCTAAATAGGGCTGCTCAGTCGCACAGGGGTCTGCCGAGAGCAGCTGCCACTTGTCGGCTGCTAGCGACCATAGATAGCCCTGTGCCGCTGGCGTGCAGGGGTCTGGTTAGAGGCTTCCAGTCTATTCGAACCTGCCCCCGTCACCAGGCACCCTGGCGCCGCCAGACTTCCCATAGTTTCCGGTGCTGGTCTCACCGAGGCAGAGGTGGATACCTGCGCAATGACCTTATTTAGAGTGCCGTTGGGGATGCGCATGTCCCAGCAGCACTTCTTCGCCGCAAGAGGGTGGGATCTGGTGGCAAGGGAAACCCAAGACGGCCAGCACTCTCCCACAGCTGCAGGAGGCTGCCGGAGCTCCAGTCTTTCGGAGGACCGCCTGTCGTGCGCCGCCACACACGTTGCTTTTCTCTCAGGGTGTGCTCCCCTAGCCTTTGTCTTCCTAGACTTACCCACAAGGCAGCGGGACAGTGGTTGGTCAATGCCAGGGCGTGTCCACTTCACGTGGGCCTGCACATTTGACCTCTGGGGACCACTGCAGCTCCGAGATCCCCTTGCAGTTTCGCCTGGGACCGCGAGGTACCCAGTTTCCATGTGTGGCCGCGAGGAGGCACTGCAGGAGTCTTGGCAGTAGAGAGGCTATGTACCGGCAGGAGGAGACTTACGCACTCGGCTCCTCTTTTCACCCCCTGTGAAGGAGGCTAGCCGGCGGCAGTAGCTGAAAGCAGAAAGTAGCAAGCAGAGGCAGCGTGCAGCATGCACTACAACTACAACTACAAGTACTACTACCCCAGTAATACTGCACTATCGCATCAGCTGCCCTGTGCACTCACGCACACACAGACACACACCAGTGTTTGCCATACATCTCCCATGATGCTCTTAGCCTTTCTTGCTCTGAAAATGTAATTTAATGTAATTTATTGCTCTATAAATGTTCTTAGCCGTTAGATAAATATATTCCAGGAGCTTGCTCCAGGTTGCCTGTTTTAATATCTGTATTGCTTTTATGGCTCTGTGTGCTACTAACCCTGTTCTGCCTCCCCTCTCCCTAGTGCCTCTCTCTCTCCCTCCTATCTTCTAACCAGGTCCAGTGGATGACCCACTGTCACCAGCAGACCACCCTGAGTCCGATAGATACCCCTGTGTCTGCTGTGGATGTCGTAGCAATTAGTTAACACACACACACGTACACACAGACATACACCAGTCCACTTCCGGCTTTAGGCCTGGACCTAGTCCCCCCTTCCTCTCACCCTAACCCGGGTCCGTATCCTTTTCCTACCCCCACCCTACCCCTGACCCCTGCCTCTACCTGGACCCAGGCACACTCACACACACACAGACATACACCAGTCCTGGGCTCAGATCCCCTCACCCTAACCCGGGTCCGTATCCTTTTCCTACCCCCTCCCTACCCCAACCCCTGCCTCTATCTGGACCCAGGCACATTCACGCACACACAGACCATGCCATGTCTCTCCTATGATGTTTTTAGCCTCTCTTACTCTGAAAATGTAATTTAATGTTATTTATTGCTTTATAAATGTTCTTGGCCGGTAGACAAACATACTCCAGGAGCTTGCTTGATCGCCTTGTTGAGAGAGGTCAGGGAATAATTTTTACAGCTCACTTATCTGGCCCCTGGGTGATATTGTTTTTTTGCTTCCCTCTGGAATATGTAGGGGCGTATGCCCACCTCCCTTTTTCTCTGTAAAGCGCATTGTGTTGCCTCTGGGTATGAAATGTGCTATACAAATAAAGCTTTGATTGATTGATTGATTGATTGATTGACAGTCCTGGATGACGTGGTCTGCAGTTTGTTCCTCTGCGCCACTCTCACATGGCGCACTGTCACGATTCGCAAGGCTTCGTTGATAGCCGGATCGATTAGGCGGGAGTGAGTGCTGCGACACCACACTGGTGCGCAATATTCACTGGTCAAGTAGACCAGGGCTAGGGCTGCTGTACGCAATGTTTTTGCGCCAGCGCCCCAGCCTGATCGAACCAGTCACCTCATCAATCCCACATGAGCTGTTAACTTCTTGCAGTGACTCGAGGTGTCAGCAGAATGTGAGAGACCTGTCCAATGTCACGCCGAGATAGGTTGGTTCGGCGCAGCATGGCAGGAGTGTTCCATCAATGTGTATTAGGAGCTCACGTTTGGCTTCCTTGTTGTTAAGGTGGAAGGCCACCGACACCATCTTTGCCTTGCTGAGCTTCAATCTCCATTTCCGGAGGTATGCCTCTAGTGTCTGCATGTCCTGGCTCAGGGTCTCCTTCACGGCCTGCCAGTCTCCAGCTGAGTACACCAGCGTAAGGACGTCTGCGTAGGCATACTTCCTGGAGACTGTGTTCGGCAGGTCGTAGCTGTAGATGTTATAAAGGAGGGGGGCCAGGACAGATCCCTGGGGGAAGCCATTCTTAAGGCATTGCAACCTGCTTCGCTGTCCGCTACCGGTGGTGAGGGTAAAGCTGCGATTTCGGACAAGCTCCATGATCATGCTGACCATGTGCCTGTCCGGCAGCAGGCGGAGCAGCTTGCAGGTGAGGCCGCGGTGCCATACAGTGTTGTACGCAGCTGTCAGGTCTATAAAGACGGCTCCGGCCTTCTTTTTGGCCGAAAAGCAATTAAATGTTGATGATAGATGTGCCAGGGTTGAGCTCCGGCTGATGACGTTTGGGAGATAGCCCGGCCCAATTTAGCCCCTGTGTGTCTGTCTATCTATCTATCTATATATCTATCTATCTACAGTGCCTGAGCCTCTCATGTTGGAACACGCAAAACACAGCGGCACCGTGGTGGCGGGATTCACCAACGTCTTTACGTGCAGCTTTGCACACTAACCAGTTGAAGCACAGGAGTATTATTTAAGAACATGGTAGACTTAGAGAGAGAGAGAGACTCTTTGCTGTAAACCCTGTTTGCGGAGAGGATGCAATAAACCAACCTGGTCTCACTTGGCAGACTTCAGAATTCTACGTTTGTCCATCGCCTCCAAACGTCATTTCTAGACGGCCTCCAAACGTCATTTCTAGACGGCATCATACAAATAACGTATATGCATGGAGGCGCTCGGGCAAAAATTGTTGGTAAGTGTAAGAGGATACTGTATGTCATATGGTGTCTGAGGGGGAGAGACTGGTTGTTTGTTGAAGACCCTGTATATAGGACTTGTCAGGGCAGCTATAGATTATGGGTGCATAGTGTACCAGTCAGCTTCTAAGACCTTGCTGCACAGGCTGGATGTAGTCCAGAGTCAGGTGGGGCTAGGAAGTCTACGCCAGTATCAGCGTTGCAGGTGGAGATGGGTGAGGCGCCGCTAGTATTACGGAGAGCTCAGTTGGCGTTAACTTATTGGGCAAACCTGAAGGGGCATAAGGAGAGTCACCCTGCTCAGACAGTGTTGCAGCCTTGCGAAGAGAGAGAGACGGCAGTTTATAGCTTTGGGTGGACGATAGAGAGACTGGTTAGTGACGTGGGGTTGGAGGATGTAGTACTTAGTCCGACTGTGCCGCTTTCTACTGTTCCCCCGTGGGTGTTTGAAGAGCCTGTGGTCGACCTACACCTGCTAGACCTGTGTAGTATATTTTTATACGGTATTACATCAAGACATTGTATTACTCATGTAGGAATATCATTGTACTAAGAACAAGGAATGAACTCCAGTTGAGATAGAACTTTGTAATTGTAATTACAAGCAGTTTAACATTTAAATGGCAACAAATGTCCTTCCTGAGGCCACATTCCTTTGCTCCTGAGGACAAAAGAGATTGCACCTCTGAGGCTGTTTCAAGTACAGTTGAAATGTGCCGGACAAAGGAAGAACCCAAAGACTGCCCCATGTCCGGAGGGGGCAGAACCAAGCGACACCAATTGACCTATCACAAAGACAAGCTTACCAGATCTGTGTTAAAATGTACCTCCCTCGTATGCAAAATTGTTTGTCGTGTGTTCATTGGCCTGAAGCCAAAGTATATCAACTCGGATACCACCTACTGTAAATCAGTTATGCCGACATTCGACCTGTATAGGCTTGCTCAATAAATTTGGTTTAAACTGCATTTTTCTCCAGAAGATTCTTTTCACATTATTCTGCCGACAAGAAGAAACAACATATTGGCGATGGTTGATGGGATGGCGCGCTTATAGCTCCCGATTTCCAAGACCCTTGAAAGACAGCGAGATCAACTAAACTTTTTGTGAACCTAACGGCCAAGGAGGACAAGAGGGAACGACCTCGCGAGTCTTGATCGAGGTAAACCGTCTTGCAAATCATTTTATGCTTACGCCATAAAGAACTTCCAATAAATAAGGAGAAATAGATTAAATTGTGTACGCATTGTTGCGCTGAGTACTTGGTATTACTTGGTATGGGCATTGTCTTAGAAAGACGCATACAAAGCGCAGAGTTCAGATAAGACGGGAGCTCCAGAGTGGGGTTCCAGGTCTCTAAAAAAACCGGTTAAATTAAATGCATAGGATTGCATATTTTTGTTAAATGTGTGAGGTACCAGTATGTAAAGCAGGCTAAACCGGAGTCCTGTATTGTCTCGTTTTAAAGTACGTTTTTAGCAATCTGCTATTTGTCTTGTGTAAAATGTTTATTGTCTATTGTAGATATTTGAGATTGGTTTAATCTTACTTTCTGAATGAAAGGTTGAGGGAAGGAAGTTTCCTTGTTGTCTCCTCCACGTGGGTGATTGATACTGTAAGGCCTGTATTGTGTGTGTGCCTGCGTCTTTGTTCTCTCCTCCACGTGGGACTGGATATTGTAGGCCTGTGTGTGTGTGTGTGTGTGTGTGCCTGCCAGCAGCCTTTGTGTGAGGAGACTGGCTGTGTGAGGTGTGAAAGTTGAGGTGTGAACGAGAGAGTGAAAGGAGAGCGTGCGTTGTGGGTTTTGTGCTTTAAAGTTTAAAAGTTGAGATTGTGTGTTTGTTGGTTTTATACATTGTAAGGTTTGAAAGTTGAGTTAATGTAAATAATATTGTGCTGATATTTCTTGTTTAATTGTCTTTTGTGGGTGAGGCTGCTCCCCGTACTCTTGAGTTGTAAAAATTCCTAGCCCTCATTAAACCACAGCTGGCTGTGGGGGGAGGGGGGTCTGTGATACGCGGTCACTAGACAATAGGTTTTTTTCAGTCTCAGGTGAGGCGGGCAGTGACCATTTTCTCTATCTCTTTCTTGTTCTATCTTTCTTTCTCTCTTACTTCTTTCTCTTTCCTATCTTTAGAAATTAGGGAACGATAATTCATCCAGTGGGTCGTGCGGTGTATGGGACGACTGGATTAGATAGAATAAAGTTAATTTATAAATCAATGAGGGATGTTGAACCCGGGCCAGGTGGACACTGATCGAGAAATCGGTTATTCAGCACTCAAACCCTAGCAGCAATCCACTAGTCGATCATACCCTTTTGTTACTTAGATCCTTCTCAATCCTTTAATAAATTGTGGATGGAATAGTGTAACTAAGGTGAGGGACAGTTCATATTTCATTCTTTCTTCTTTAATTTTGCTGTCCTATGCCTCCATCTAGTGGTCATTCATAGGTAGCAGTTCACGCTGGTTTGGTTGTGTTGATTCTTTAATTTTGCTGTCCTATGCCTCCATCTAGTGGTCATTTATAGGTAGCAGTTCACGCTGGTTTGGGTTGTGTTGATTCTTTAATTCTGCTGTCCTATGCTGCCATCGCGTGGCCATTGTTAGATATGACCGCTTTCTATATTTGTTTTGAGTATTCGTGTGCTTTATGACAGCTTGACTTTAGAATAATGGGTTGTTAATAGCACATTTATTTTTAATCATAAATGCTTTTTATTAATTGTTGTTTTTCCCTTTGCCCAAGTAAATCGGTTCTGGCTGAACCTGGAAAGGAGGGTTTTTTGGCCCTGATTCAACTGACCATCTCAGACCAATCCACCTCAAGACCATCCATCCATCCATCCATCCATCCAATCCATTCAAAGGGGGATTCCTTTGCATATCATCCGTCTCCTGCTTCAAAAAGTAAGCCTGATTGCTGGTTAATACTCATTGATTGAATTAGATTGGCTGTCTTATTTAATTGTTTTGAGTTATTGCTATCTATTCAAGGCTTGCTGTTGTATTATATGGTGATGTTATTTGGTTTGATTACTTAATTTGGTGATAAGGATACATGGTTTATAGGGTGCTTTATTATTAATGGATGTAGATGGTTTGGTGTTGATTTTTGTGGTCTTTGAGTAATTAATGGTCTGTTTGATAGTTGGTTTAGAGGTGTCTTGGTTGTCCTTGGTAGAATAAGCATTGGTTTATGGATTTGCTTTAAGTATAGTGATATAGACGTACATACATATATTACGCTTTGCATATTGTGTGTGTGTGGAGTGAAAGGACTGAGTGAACGGACAGTAGGACTCAACTTGCTGACAGGCAAAGTGGTGTGTACATTTCGATGTATACGTCAAAACCTTTTTTATTTTAATTTATTATTTTCTGGCATACAGCGATTAATGAGGGGATTGTCCTCTGGTGCACAATACCCTAAGCTTGCGTCAAACCGGGCTTTGTGGTTTTTAATTTGTAGCAATTAAAAGTGCTTAAATGGGACCGATCGCTTCCTGTGCTGAAGACTAGGGTTGAGATTGAGCAAGATTATATCTGGTTAGGAAGTTTAGTCAGAGCAAGGGTTGTCCTATGTCCGTGAGTGATTGAGTGTTTTTGTTTCTTTATCAATTGCCTAATTGATAGAGTCTATTTGTACACGGTTGGAATCTTGAGAGGCTTATAATAGTCTCGAGTCTTATCGGTCTATCGATCTTCGTGGATTCCAACATGTCATCAGACACAGACGTTAATGTGCCCATGCTCACACCGGTGGAACAACTCAAACGCGATTATCCAATACTGAAGGGCATCGGTGATATATCCAAAAGCTGGGCACGGAGATGGTCTGACATACCACGGCCTTGGCCGTCTTCAGGAAGCTTTGATGAAGGACTCATTCAAAACATGCGCGTTCTGGTTGAGGCGTACAAAGCTCACCAGAAGACGGGACGACGAGGTAAGGCTCGAAAAGAAAAGAGAGATGCCGAACTCGCAGTCTTGACACTGTTCGGTAAAGTAGGGAGGAGACAGAAAGCAGCTGTGGAGGCGGCAGCTACCGCAGCTCTAACCATAATAGAGGAGGCCAATGATAAGACGGACATACTACAGAGTATAATTGATGCGCCATTCTCTCATACGGCTCCAGTCTTGACTCCGCCTCCTTATGAAGCTCAGGAGGAAACTACTAAGGCTTACCCACAGCTACCCGTGCTAAATACAGAGGGAAGATATGTCATCAAAGACGATAATAATGACATTATGCAGACGGGAAATGCCAGGACGACCGTTGTGACTCAGCCTGATGCGAAGAGCAAAACCAAGAAAGCAGATAAGCATCCGGCATCAGCTGAAAAGAAGAAGAAGAAGAAAAGCAAAAAGGGCAGACACGAAAGTGACAGTGGCTCTTCTGAAGAGGAAGGAGCGGATATTGGAGGATATAGTGAGCGCATCAGACAGATTATGGCACGCGCCGAGAGAAGAGGGAGAAAGGACCAAGAAACAGACTCTAGTAGCAGTAGTGAAGAAGAGAGCGAGGAGTCTGACTCGGATGATGGTGCGAGAGCCAAGGCACAGGTGAATAAGGAGCTGAGAGATATGGAAAAGAAGTTGGATTCCATTAACGCGTCAAGGACTGAACTTGAATCTGAACTATCTGCAGCTAAAAAGGGTGATGATGTGGCTCACTTGGAAGAGGCATTGAGGGATCTCTCTGCAGTTCGGACGGAGGTGCAGACACAAACACGTCAGATGGAAAAGGAGCTGGAAAAGCATGACCTTCGTCCAAGACCCAGCAAAACTGAGGTGAAAAGTGGATCGGGAGGCACACGTAAAACAAAAAAGAAGAGCAAGAAGAAGACTAAAAGTGACGGGAAGATGTTTCCGGTGGTGGTTAGGGGTGCTCATATGAACTACCAGCCCTGGCAGGCTAGTGACATGTCTGCAATCTTGGATAAACTGCCAATTCTCCAAGATGGCGCTCATCCCTGGACGACGAAGATTGATCAGCTATCACAAGGCATCTCACTCGCAATTGGTGACATCAAGAGGATCTTGTCTTCAGTACTAGGAGTACCGCCAATGGAGGAAATTCTAGAAAAGGCTGGAATAGGAAGATGTGCTCATACAGCGGTTTATGATGCGGAACTTTTCGCTGCCAATAGAGGACGTTTGTGGAGAACCCTGAAGGAGATGTATCCTACCAATGTACACCCAGATAACATTATCTTCGACGCTTTAGGTAACACAGAGAATCCCAGAGCATATGTGGCACGTGTTTACCAACAGTGGAGAGACCTCATGGGAAACGATCCTGAGGAGCACAAGTTGGAACGCGCTATGCTGCGACTGAAGCTCCAGGAAGGCCTGCCGCAGTCCGTGAGGAGTAAATTGGGGGAAGTGGTTGGTCTTGGGTCTATGGTAAAGAATATCTACATTGATCATATCGCTCATCTAGTGGAGCATCACAGGAAGAAGGAACGGGCCCAGAAGGACCAAGATGAAGAGACGATGAGGAAACTTGCCCAAACACAGTTAATGGACGGGAAACGGAGAGAAAAGGAGAAGAAGCAAGCTGTCGTCCTACAGGAACCACAGCCACAACTCCAAGCGCCGCCGCAGTTCCAAATGCAGCCACAACTCCAAGCGCCGCCGCAGTTCCAAATGCAGCCACAACTCCAAGCGCCGCCGCAGTTCCAAATGCAGCCACAGTTCCAACCACAACCACAGTTCCAACCACAACCGCAGTTCCAACCACAGTCACAGGTTCAACTGCAACCGCAGCAACAGCCAATGATGCAGCCTCCAGCTCCACTCCCTGCTTCTCAACAGCCTCAGGCATGGAGAGGCGGAGGAAGAGGATTCTTTAGAGGAAGAGGGAACTTTGGTCGTGGGGGAAGAGGAATGATGCAACGTCCAGGCGATGGATTGTGCTTCAACTGTGGACAACCTGGACATTTAGCTCGTAATTGTCCCGGAGGAACTCGTGGAGGCGGCCAGGGCAATAGAGGAGGATGGGTATCAGTTCCTATAGATAGTATTGACTTTTCATGTGCTCAAAAGCAGGAGTCTACTGGGGGTCCAGTTAACCCCTACGGAGGCCCGGAGCCCGGTGGGCTCTAGGGCTGCCCGGAGAATCCGAAGAGGGGGTGTGAGCTAGTGGTGTTGAGGCCAGATGAGGATCCAGCTATTTGGGTAGAAATCAACGGTCGACGGACAAAGATGATCGTGGATTCTGGAGCAGCCTATACTTGTGTCCAGCCTCGAGACGCCACTCACCTCCAAAAGTCTGGTCAATTTGTTAGGACAATCGGATTTGAAGGGATTAAACAGCTCATTCCCACTACGACTCCAGTGGTGCTCAAGTACAAGGATCAGCAGGCTATAGTATCTGTTCTTGTATCAGAGAAAACACCTATTGGTCTGCTTGGAAGAGATGCTCTGTGTCAATTAAAGCTAACCATCAAATGCACATCTGACGGCTTACAAGTGGAGGTACCTTCTAAAGACAAACGACAATTCTTTGTGACATCTGGACCTCCAATGGTCTATTGGGTAGGAAATCTCAGTGAAGACCTGATGGAACCGGCAAGAGTTTGGGAGAAATTTCTCTTGGCTAACTTGCCTGCTGCTAAGCGACCTGATTACCCTCCACATTGTACTCTTCAGTATTTTAAGGGTGATGCTTGTCCAATCCCCGGTGACTGGTTGAGGAGTCAACCAGATCAACTTCAGCTCAGCTCAGGGTGCATTATTCTGGGACCAGAGGGTGCTGCCATGAAAATAGCATCAAACGACTACCTCAACAGCGAATACACGGTTGAGGATGGCATACCACACGTGACTCTGTTGGTCTCTGAGGACTGCAGCCAGATGCATATTGCTACGATGATGAGACGTGCTGAACTGACCACCTTTGTGCCATTGGTGGAGAATCGGTCTGTCTGGATCAGTGAAGACCGACAGTTTCTTAAAGTCATGATCTCTGCACAAGGCATGGGAGAACCACAGGCAGTGACACTGACGGACGAATCAGTATTCTCCGTCCATCCTGCTAGGGATTTTAAGGAGGAGATGTTGCAACAGGTGCCGGAGCACCTTTGGGCTCAACACAGTACGGATATTGGATTTGTGAAATCAGCCCAACCGGTCAGAGTCCAGCTCCGGCCAGGAGCAAGACCACCTTGGAAACCACAATATCCTCTGAAGGATGAAGCAGTTGAGGGTATTAAGCCACAGATCAATGGATTGTTGAAGGCAGGGGTCTTAAAGATAACCCAGGACCCCCAGAGTAATACGCCACTGCTGCCAGTCAAGAAGCCGGATAATTCATATCGTCTGGTTCACGACCTAAGGGCGGTCAATGATGTGATCGTCAGTTTTCCAGCAGAAGTGCCAGATCCACATGTGCTCCTTTCCGCAGTCCCTCCTGAGGCTACACATTTCACGGTAATAGACCTGTGTGGAGCTTTCTTTAGTGTGCCTTTATGTCCAGAGTCACAGGGCTACTTTGGTTTTACTTATGAAGGCCGGCATTTTCAATATACACGCTTGCCAATGGGGTATTCTCATTCTCCCCATCACTTTAATCAAGTCTTGAAGGAGGACTTGGCCGGGTTGAAGGGTCAGCTCGATAGTACTGTCCTGCAGTATGTTGACGACATTCTCTTGTGTGCAACTGATGAGGAAACCTGTCACAGAGACTCGGTGAAGCTCTTGCGGATCTTGGCTGAAAATGGGCATAAGGCTTCTCAAAAGAAATTGCAATACTGCCAAGACCGTGTTGTCTACTTGGGACAAGTAATCTCCCATGGTCATCGAAGGATTTCTGACGACCATCTGGACGCCATCAAACAGGCCCCGAAGCCGCGTACGGCAAGAGAGATGTTGAAGTTTCTGGGCATTTGTGGTTATTCATCTGTGTGGGTTGAAGATTATACCCGGCTGACAGAGCCTTTGAGGGCCATGGTGAAGAATGCGGGTTCTGATAACTTGAGTGTTTCTCTCACATGGACGCATGAGGGACATTTGGCTTTTGAGACTATCAAGTGTCGTCTCTTGGAAGCACCTGCATTGGCGCTCCCGGACTATTCAAAAAACTTCTTGCTGTATGTCTCGTCATCAGAAGGAGAGAGACATGCCTGTGCTGTTCTTGCCCAGCTCACAGGTATTGGGAGGAACCCACAACCCATAGCGTACTATTCAGTTGCTTACTCTGGAGTAGAGATGGGCCTTGCACCATGCTACAGGGCATTGGTTGGTGTTTACTTGATGTATGAAAAGGCATCCGCTTTGACTATGGGATATCCGGTCACTATTCTCACTCATCATAGTGTTAGGAATCTCTTGAATTTTAGCAAGTACACACTGACGGCTTCCAGGATCAGGGACTATCATCGACTACTGGAACAGGAAGATGTTACCCTGGTACGGTGTGATACAATCAATCCAGCAGATACGATGCCGACTTCAGAAGATGGGAGTCCGCATGATTGCGTGAGAGAAGCTGAAAAATATTCCAAACTTCGCTCAGATCTACAGGCACTCCCTTTGGAGAACTCGGATGTGGAGTACTGGACGGATGGATCTTGTTACCGGATAGGTGATAAACTGTGCGCTGGCTATGCCGTTGTCAGAGCTCATGGTCTTGAGTTTGTGACGGAGAGAGCTGAGGTGCTTACTCAGCCATGCTCAGCTCAGCTAGCTGAGTTATTTGCCCTTACTGAAGCTTGTTTACTGGCTGAAGGTAGGAAGGTGACGATCTACACGGACTCAGCGTACGCCCATAATGTTTGTCACTTTTACGGAGCAATTTGGAAGGGGCGAGGATTCAAGAAGACGGATGGCTCTCCGATACGACACCAGGAACAAATCATGAAGCTGCTGCAGGCCATGATGAAACCGAAAGAGATTGCTATCGCAAAATGTGCAGCACACAAATCGGATGCTTCAAGAGTGACACAGGGGAACCAGGCTGCTGATTCTGCCGCGAAGGCTGTCACAGGGGCGGACAAGCCAGGTGATGTCCTTCTGGTGGCTTATCAATATGACTTGGAGGAGAAGATCACTCTTGAAGATGTTGTTTTGATGCAGGAGGAAGTGTCTGCGCTGGACAAGAACCTATGGGTGTCCAGGGGGGCTAGTAAGGATGGAAACGGACTGTGGAGGAACCATGAAGGTTTTGTGGTTGCCCCGCCACATTTGTTGACCTTGTTGATCCAGGAGGCTCATGGGCTTGCCCATGTGTCTAGGGGGGAGGTGAAGAGAAAGATCACGAAAGAATATGGATTCTGGGCTCCGTACCTACTTGAACGGATCGATCATGTCATTGGACGGTGTATGATTTGTTTGAAAAACAATGTCAGAAGAGCAGTGCCGACCATTCCAGGGCACATCCCTACACCAAAGGGTCCAATGTCACACCTTGTTATCGACTACGTGGATATGATAAATCGAATTGAAGGGAAACGATACATGTTAGTCGTGGTGGATCGATTCACAAGATGGACAGAAGCGTGCCCTACAAGAAGAAAAGATGCACAATCAGTGGCTAAGTTTCTGTGTCGTGAGGTCATTCCAAGATTTGGTATCCCGGATAGGATCTCATCAGACAATGGAAAGGAATTTGTGGACAAAACTGTGAGACTCATTCTACAAAAGTTGGGAATCAAACAACGTCTAGGATGTGTCTATCACCCACAAAGCCAGGGAATTGTGGAACGCATGAACCTAGCCCTGAAGAACCGTCTTGTTAAAGTTTGTCAGCAGACAGGACTGAATTGGATGGACGCTCTTCCCCTTGCCTTGATGGCTTGTCGGTCCAGTGGGCTACGGGAGTTAAACATGACACCACATGAATTGCTCACAGGAAGAACCATGCCCACGCCATGCTTGAGAACAAGTGGGAAAGGTCCAAGTCTGTCTTTGTTGGAAGATGATATGAAGATGTATGTGAAGTACCTGACAAACATTCACAAGAACATCAGCACCTATGTCGCTCAAAAACAGGCCCAGGTGCTGGAAGAGGAGTTAATCAAGGAAAAGGAGAACGCTATTGTACCAGGGGATAAAGTGTTCATCAAAGTCTTTCGCCGAAAGTGGTTTAACAGTCGACGAGAGGGACCGTGGACTGTGGTCAGATCCATAGGGAACGCAGTCCAGGTTGAAGGTTCTCCTACTTGGTATCACCTGAGTCATTGTGTCAAAGCTCCGAATGACGGGTTCGAAGACGAAGGAGATTCCCCATTAAGTCAGGAACATGGAGATTCACCCAAACCCAAAGAAGATTCTGGTGATGAAGAGGGTGCCAAAGATCCTCAAACTGAGAAACAAGATGAAGAGCCAAGCTATGTTCATGATGATGATGGAGCTGATTGTGTGGATACACCTGCTCCAAGCCATGCCAAAACACACACTCCAGCCAGTGATGCCGACGGGAAGTTCATCGACGTCGACTTACGATTTGCCCCAAATCAGATGGACACGGCATCCGAGGATGATGAGACCAGAGAGTTGAGGCCAGCCAGGACAAGGACAAAGCCTCAATGGCAGAAGGACTATGTCACCTAGCATGGCAACGGTGATCCTGAACCGGATGAAACAGCAACTGATTTCCTTTGAAGCTGAATTATGGAGTACAGTCATGCTTCTATGTGACTGTTTAGCTACAACGCCTATATCTTTTTAGTTTGGAACGTTTCCATGGTTACTGTGCCTCCTACTGAAATGTTTAGGGAGGTTGTTCACGTTCATTCAATTCCTGAATACTCTGGAGCGTGGAATATTTTTATTCAGATAGAATATGTTGTGTTATGTTGCCTGATTATTGTTGCTTTGATTTTTGTTGTAATATTCCAGTCTTGAGAAATTGGGTGATGCGTGATATTGAGACAAGAGTGAATGTTTGTGCTGTTTAAATTCAGTACAGAAGTTCGTCATGATGGTAGAGACATTCAGTTGTGGACTTACACAACCCCCGTTTAGAAGTTATATGAGTAAATCTTTTTCTCCTGCCTCCCAGGTGAAAGGTGCCATAGTGGACAAGACCTTAATGCAGAAGAGGTCCGCTACACATTCACTGGAATTCAAGGTTTAACTGAAAGAACATAGTGAGGGTGTAGAGATGGATTTACGTACTCTGATATGTGGGCTGTGGGGTGTTTTATGTTGTGTCCGTCCAGTTGTCAGCCGGTCATTTGGACCAATAGTCTCCTACAAGGAACAGTACTCTATGGAAATGTTTGTTTCTTCGGGTAAACAGATCACAGCACGAGGACAGAGAAATCTGTTTTATGATTGGATGAGGTACACTTCTAGACAGGTTAGCAATTCTACGTGTATCGTCTGCCACAATGCCAACAAAACCCCTCGAGTGCTCCCTTTTCCTTATCGGCCTGACGATTGTATCTACAACTGGAGGGAAGGAGGGGGAGGATGTCATATCCATTGTTTCCTTGCCTTCCTTCCCATCCTTCGGCCCTCTACTCTCGCACCTTATGTGGCCCCATGGTGTAGAAATTGGCCGTTGCTTACATTAGCAGGCAATTCTTTTGTACCACCGATAGTCACGATCCCAAAAGATTTGGTTTTTCCTTTCTGTCTTATGCGCATGGAGAATCAGCATCTGCTGTCGTGTTCTGATTATGTACCGGGTAGACAATGTGTCAATAGGACAGACCTTCCGATGAAGTGTAAAGAGGTGTATGGTTTGGGTAGTTATGTGATTTCTCGGGTGGCGGACAATGGGACTATACTTCGGTATGGGTTCGGGACTCAGGGTATTCTGGCAGTGGGTACACGTTCGGTAGCCGATGTTTTTTGGTATTGTGGGAAAGGTAAACAGATTCAGGATGTTTTAGCTCCCAAGTGGTTAGGTGTGTGTGCGCCGGTTATGTTATCAAGTACTCTCTCTGTGCTGGCTTTGAATGAGGGGCCGACGAGGGCAAAGAGAGACCTTAAAGATTTGTTGTACGTACATGATCAGGATGTTGTTATGGGACCATTTGGGCCTGAGAATATACCCCATCAGTTTTTGGCGATGTCCGAAGTGTCTTTGCCGTACAATCCTGTCTTCTTTCCCGAGTCTAATGGTCGGTGGATTAATTACTTATGGTACAATCAACAGAGATTCATTAATTTCACCATTAGGGCTTTAGATCTGGTTAAGGAACAGTTGCATGCTACTTCTTTGATGACTTTACAGAACAGGTTTGTCTTGGACACCATCTTGGCGGAGGAACAAGGGGTCTGTATGAGAATTGGACCTGAATGTTGTTCGGTTATTCCGATGCACTCTGGTCCTGAGGGTAATTTAACAAAGGTGATACGGTTGTTAGAAGGTTTGAGAGATGAGCATGTCCAGAATACTGTTGGTGGGTCTGATTCTTGGTGGAGCTGGTTACGGCTTGATACGTGGAAGGCCCTGTTGATTAGGATGGCTCTGATACTCTCATCGGTTCTGTTCTTGTTCATGGTTTTGACATGTTGTGTGATTCCCCTGCTCCGATCTATGGTTCAGAAGATGGTGGGTAGTTTAGCTGGACAGCTTATCGTTACTACAGCAGGGGTGGCCTTAGAGGGCTCTGAGGGCATGGAGAGGGACCTTTTGGGTTCTGGGAGTGTGGGTGGCAGTGATTCTGATGATGACCTTTTTGGTGTTGGAGTTTGTCCTTAATCTGATAGGATTGATTGGGATTTATTGGGTTTAGGTTATGTTTTTATTTTTGTTATGGGGGTCTATGTGTTTTTATTGTTATGGGCAGCCATAAGCTGTTCTTTTATGTTTTGTCAATGTGTTTTTCATTTGTCCTGTTGTTTTGCCTGTGAGGGGTGGCCTTTGGCCCCCTGTCATTAACCTCGGTTTGTGGTGAGTGTTGTTTTACAGGTACCGCGGACCCTGGGGGCCGGGCCCTAGCCATGCCTGATTTATGCCATCCTGGGGGCTGACGGTCATCTGTTGTTTGTATATTGTTTTCTTGTTTAATCCTTTTTATCTCTTTAATATGTGTTGGTGTATGGGGTTACTTGGTGATTTGCGGTATGAGATATTTTTGTTATAAGGGTATCTTGTTTGTCAGGCTGCAGGGGGTCGTCTACATTTCACCTGTGTTTCTGATTCAGGTGTGTGTACACGTCTCCTTGGTTAGGGTACTTTGTTTTCTGTATAGTTCTGTGTTGATGTTTACAGATTATCCGGGACTGTATTGTGTGGGCTACCACGGAGTGGTTGCCCCTCGCCAGCATGAAGCTATGAACTTTGTGGAGTCACGGATGACTTGAGGGTCATTCTTGGACATTCCTGGAGTGTTCTCCCTGTTTTGGACGGGGTGAGCTTCCCATCTTGCTACGAACATTGTTCTCTGGGTGTCTGAGAGGATTGAGACACCTGGGGGTTTGAGGTCTGAAGATTGCTCCAGCGTGGGACGTGGAGATGAGACAGCGCTGAGGGCTGTTCTCCTACGGTGGGGCTAAGTGCTAGTAACCTCTGGCCCCCGATTTGCTTTGTTGTTGTGTGATATTTTGGTTGTTTGTATGTGTTTTGGGGATTGTTTGTTATATTTGATGTTTTGTGTCGTGGCGTTAGGACGCCTCGAAGGGGGGATATGTAGTATATTTTTATACGGTATTACATCAAGACATTGTATTACTCATGTAGGAATATCATTGTACTAAGAACAAGGAATGAACTCCAGTTGAGATAGAACTTTGTAATTGTAATTACAAGCAGTTTAACATTTAAATGGCAACAAATGTCCTTCCTGAGGCCACATTCCTTTGCTCCTGAGGACAAAAGAGATTGCACCTCTGAGGCTGTTTCAAGTACAGTTGAAATGTGCCGGACAAAGGAAGAACCCAAAGACTGCCCCATGTCCGGAGGGGGCAGAACCAAGCGACACCAATTGACCTATCACAAAGACAAGCTTACCAGATCTGTGTTAAAATGTACCTCCCTCGTATGCAAAATTGTTTGTCGTGTGTTCATTGGCCTGAAGCCAAAGTATATCAACTCGGATACCACCTACTGTAAATCAGTTATGCCGACATTCGACCTGTATAGGCTTGCTCAATAAATTTGGTTTAAACTGCATTTTTCTCCAGAAGATTCTTTTCACATTATTCTGCCGACAAGAAGAAACAACACCTGGTTAAGGCTGGAGAGGGAGGCGGTGTTACTGAGGGTGTGGTCAGGAGGTATATAGAGCAGCAGTGTTCTGGCTATGTCAAGATGTATACGGATGCGTCCAAAACAACTAGTGGCAGAGTAGGGATTGGGTTTGTGGTGCCAGAGTTCAATGTGGGTTTTAGTAAAAGAGCGACTGATAGGCTGTCAATTTTTACTGGAGAGCTGCTGGCCATCCAAGCAGCGCTGAGCTGGATAGAGAACACCCAGCAGAGGTGTGTTGTGATAGGGTCAGACTCAAGTAGCTCGTTAGTTAGTGTAAGGAGTGTGGAATCCACAGCGAGACAGGATATAGTTTTAGAAATAGTACATGCCATCTTTAGGATTAGTAGGGCAGGAGCGAGCGTGAAGTTAATTTGGGTTCCAGCGCACATTGGGGTGGAAGTAAATGAGTTGGCGGACAAGTGTGCCAACGGAGCTATTAAGAGGGCAGGCGTTGATGTGTCAGTTCCTTACAGAAAGGCTGAGGTTAAGAGTATTGTCAAAACAGAACTTAAAAAGCAGTGGCAAAGTCAGTGGGATAGGGATCCTAAAGGGAGACATCTGTATGCCGTCCAAAGGAAAGTGGGGGAGGCGAGGAGGACTAGCAGGAGCACGGCAGAAGAAGATATAATTTCGAGACTGAGATTTGGACACACAGGTCTGAATGGCACTTTGTAGCTCGTAGGGAAACATGACACTGGTATGTGTGAGTATTGTAGGGACAAGGTTGAGACAGTGAGACATGTTTTGATGGAGTGACCTAGGTATGCCCAGGAGAGGGAGGAGCTTAGAAGGGGTCTGGAAAAGGAACGGATTAGATTTTCACTTGAGGAGGTGTTGAGTATGAATTACGGTCACGTGGGGTGCAGGGCTACTTCAGAGGTTGTAGTGTAGTGTAGAACCCATTCTGATCCACACTCCATTTCAGTAGGTGGCGGTAATGCACACCATATGTTGGTTGCCAACCGCCATAAAACAACAGAAGAACAAGAAGGCGGCGCTCGGGCAGCGAGCATATCGCAATTCCCCTGCGCACCCGCACGCCTCCTAAATCGCTATCGCTAGAACTTAACTTTCCAGACCCCCTGGCGACTTATTTAATGAAAAGCGACTAGCTATAAATCTAGCTACTTTTTCTGTTCATTTGGGGAATTATTGTGTTGACAAGGAAGCGAGCTCAGCTCACGAGTCACGACGAGAGCTTTTTTTTTGCTGCCTTCACGTCCTCTCTCCCTCGCTCGCCCACACACACACCTAGTCTCGCGTCACCAGTCTCTCCTCGGGGAGGAGAGCCTGGTATCTATTTACTTCACTGCCTTAAACCCGCCCCATCATCCAGCTCGAGCCGGTAGAGCCCGGATCCAACATCCGCTTGCTTTATTTTTCCTTAACCGGTAGTTCTCCTCGCATCTTCTTTTACAATTTTCGTCGGTGTTATGCCTGGTGATGCCATTGCGAATGTTATCTACTCGAAACTTCACCATGTGCAGCCTACAGTAAAAACATTACAACAATTGTTCGTCTTCCGGTCCAGACTGGATGATTATGCGATGCGTCATCGCGCTTCCGCTCTAGACCGGCGAAACAACAACGAATGAGAAGGGATCCCTCCCGCAACAACCAATCGTATTGTCAGAAATGGCATGTTTACTTAGATACTGGTGACGTTTGGTTAAGTTTTAATTAAGCCCTGTAGACTATATTATTTTTCCGTTATTCTTTAGGTTTACAGACCTACTTCTAGAAAAAAAGCTAATGTTATACAGCAACAAAAAACAAGTTTGTAAATAAGTAAATAGTTTGATTGTTTTTTCCATGCCCATCATCATCACATGGCTGATGTAGGCTACTAGGGTTGCACTGTAAAAAAAGAGAAAAAAAAAAGCTTATGTTATACAGCAACAAAAAAAACAAGTTTGTAAATATCTAGCTATTTCTAGCGACTTCTGGGACAGCCAATAGCTACTTCCCTTACTGAAGAGTTGGCAACACTGGTGTTGATGTGGATGGTGCTTGTGTTGCTAGCACATGGATGTAGAACTGGATAGGGTCACTCCATTCACTGACTGCTCGAAGACGTGAAGCCCTATAGGACTGCGCCATCTTGGAAAAAACGCGCCATTGGCGCCTTTGACATGCGCAGTCAAGGCGCCAATGATGCGTTTTTGTAGTCCACAAAGAGATGTGAAATGCAAACGCGTATTCATGGCTCTCCCCGCTCTGAGTTAGCAATGAAAATCGGCTTGCTTATTAATCTACTTTAGTCAAATATATCGGTTGGAAAACATTTTTTTTATCCAGGCATCTTAGTTTTAACAGTATAATTGTGACTGAACATCTTTTGTTTGCTAGTAGGTGGTATTCATTCTGTTAACAACAACGCGATGGACAGCCAGGTGAAATAACTTCAGGGGACCTGGTCCCAGGCGAGTTGAACAGCTGTCCACCCAGAGACGGGATCTCTCGTTGCGGCATGAAGTTCACGGCTGACCCGCCGATCTCAGGGGGCTCACAGGCCAGTGCGGAGATGTATTACCAGTAGGCTAATTATAGTGGAATTGCTGATTGACAGTTTATAATTTCATCTTTATGCCTACACATCAACTCATTTCCATGTATGTGAATAAAGTTAATTTCAGTTATTTACAAAATATCACGTCTCTGTCCATTTCTGGAAAAGGCAAATCATTTCTGTCAAATGATCACTCAAGTTTTATCACCAACCCCGCCAGATAGCAATAGGAGAGGAGACGATCATTACAGAGACAATAATAGGTGATATATTTTAGAGTGGTTGGACTGATGACTGTGTGTGGGGGGGGGGGGGCTATGATTTTTGTAAGCAATTTGACACATTAAATATGTCTACTTGGAGCTGTTGAGTGGTGTGGATAATTTGGCAATATACTGATGGGGCCTATGTAAGAATACTGGCAATCTGGAAAAAAATGTGCACTTCACGGGCCTGTATCGTCAGTATTTTACAAAGAAAACATTCAACTACTGTATATGGAAAGAATGTATTTAAAATCATAGAAATGTCTATTGAACCTCTTTGCACCACAAGTACATAGTTTTTGGCTTAATCTATGGTTTGTGTCCTTCACACATTTACACCAATAGGGCGGGCCATTGCATTTGTCTGTTTTAAGTGCTGGACTAGTTTTTGACATACTATTATAAATACTATACTAATACTATACATTCATTAAAACAACATCATAGTATTACTATAGGAACGTTCTATGGTGTGTTCTAAAACAACTACAGAAACACTATATAATATACTGTAGTAATACTATTGAAAACAATATAGGAATACTACAGAAACTCCAAAGAAAGCACTGTAGTAATACTATTACAAACTATAGTAATACTATACATTCACTATAACATCACTATAGTGATACTATAGGAATGTTCTATGGTGTGTTCTAAAAACAACTACAGAAACAGTATATAATATACTGTAGAAATACTATTGAAAATAATATAGGAACACTACAGAGATCTAAATATATAGTTACTGACTGAAAACACCCAAATGTAAAATGCATGCAGCACTGCCGATCTGAACGATTGATTAATTATTACCATGGATCGGTATTGGGATTGATCAAGGGCGAATGTGAAATGGCAGCCACGAACTCAGCGGGTTATCCGAGATGCGGTAGCAGCGGCCAAAGCTCCTGCTGGCGGGGAGTGAAGCTTTTCAACTCGCCTGTCACTGGCTCCCTGGAGGAATTTAGCCTGGCTGCAATAACGTTATCGCGAACGGAATCAATACCATCTACTAGCAAACAAAACATGTTCAGCTATAATTAACCTGTTAAAACTAAGATGCCTGGATAAAAAAATAATGTCTCCAATGGATATATTTGACAAAAACAGCTAATATGCAAGCCGGTTTTCATTGCTAAAGCAAAGCGGGGAGAGCCGGGAACGTGCGTCTACATTTCACATAAACGTGAACCTGTTCGTGGACGCGCGTAGGCCAGAAAAGCACAACTGTGCAAGGCCCTTTCCGAATCCAGTCCCTCCCCACTCGCACTCAGTCACCGAGTGCACTCCGTTTTGTAGTCCCCTCACAGCTGAATGTAGTTCCCTTGATTAGGGTGTAGGGTATAAAAACCTTAGGGACCACTCCCCTCACTCTAGCGGAAACAGGAAACACAAACCACAACGGTTACCATGGTTTCGCGTCAACAGCACTTTGCAGCGGTAGAGGCATCGTTAGTATCTTAATTGTTACAGCTTATGAGGATTGCCTATATCAGATAGCCTACCTAGGTCCTAAGTGGAAATATCCAAATGTCAATATGGCCAAGGCATTCAATTATATTTATACATCATTTTAAGAACTATTACCTATTAATTTCACCTTTACCCTAATTCATTATTATTAGGCTATTAGGCCTATTGTCAATAAAAGAATTGTCATTTTTTACATATTGTATTCTTTGTTTGTATTTTTGTTTTTATTTGCATCAAAACAAAGCACGCCTGATTTTGTTTGTCCTGATTTTATGCTCATTTCATCTTCACTGTTATGAAGCACTTTGGGCTGCAATTCTTGTGTTGAAAGTTGCTATACAGTTTATTAAAACAAGCCCATATAAACTGCACAAGCTGGCCATATGAACCCGTGTTTGTCCTCTTGTCATTTTCTGCAAATAATGTCTGACATTATACATTTGGGGGAAAAGTAGTATATAGAAAGTGCACTTACTCAAAAACATCTATAAATAGTAAACCATACATAGTAAACCAGGATCTTGCTGTGATCTCATCCTTTCCAGAGCTGTGTTCACCTGTGGTCTAAGGTATAGGCTAGTTTAGATTGCAGACCATACCACTAATATGATAACCAGAGATTGCACATATTTGTCTCCAGATTCAGTATAAAGGATACACAGGGATTGCCACAATTCTTATTTATTGAAAATAAAATAATATTGAAAACTGAAAATTGGGCATTACCGATCACAACTGAAAATGATTAACCCCCATCAATGGACCCCCATCTTTTTTGGCAGGGGAGGGGGGGTTCAAGTGAGGACACCCTGGATGTGTCTGGGAAGGACGGTGGATCGGACGTGGATGTGCCTGGGAGGGACGGTGTATCGGACGTGGATGTGCCTGGGAGGGACAGTGGATTGGACCTGGATGTGCCCGGGAGGGAAGATGGATCTGGACTGGCCTTGATGGTGGGGTTCGACATGCATGAGGCAATGAGGACAGGTGGAGTCAAAGATGGTTTTGACCCCACTGCCTCATGCATGCCATCATAGAAGCTCCAAGTAGCAGGGGGTTCCTCTCCCTGGTCAGTCCCAGAGCCAGTTGGTGGAGCTCTCAGCTCCTAAAACAAACAGAGGCATGATATCTCTGCAGCATCTAGAAGGCTATATTCATGTTATGTGAAACACATTTACTGTGAACTTCTTTAAATTCACCCATTTCTTTGAGGCCTGTTTTGGACTTGCCTGACCCTCCAGGTTCATTTCTTTTATGATGAAGCTGTTAAGAAATATGTCCGGGAAGATGGTTAAAATGTTTTGGTCAGAATGAGTGCTGTGTGGCCCCTCCAATCACTCCACATCTTACCAAGTAGGCCTACACATCATTTGTCAAGTCCTAGTAATGGGATACAATCACCCAATTAATCTTCTTTCAAGGAATCTTAAACATTAAGGTGTTTTTGGTTGTAGGCCTAATCAGTGAAATCTGCCAATGGAACAAGTGAACCTTTGCTTAATGTTTGGAAGAAGATGCATTTATCTAAAAACAAATCACTTGGCCTATATCTCACTGAAATGTTGCTTGTTGGGTGTAAAAAGATGTGTTTGTAGTGAGTGGCATGGACTAAACCTATGAGAAAAATAAATAATAAGTACTCCCAAGCTTCTTTAGTGCTGTTTCGTTTTTTGTGGACAACTTTTCATTTTGCATTCTCAGTTTGATCAGCTGTTTAGTCTGAACAACAGTCCTGGTAAATATCCACCAGCCACCACTTTACATTACAATCAAATGAACATAATCTAGCGTTTTCTGAACTGGAGAACGGAATTTGATGCGAAATACAATGCAAATGTTGTATAATTTGTGAGGAACTTACATTTGTACGGCGCGTTTTCCATTTCGGACAATAAAAACAGCTGCACATGTGAATCGAGCCTGCATCGGTGCAGACTCGCTACCGAGGGTGTTATAAGCCACTTCCACTCGGCGCAAATTGGTTTCGGATGGCACTTAATATGGCGCGGCCTCCGCGTGAACGCTCAAACCGAGGGGGAGTGCATAGGGCGAGGGAAGAGGAGCTGGATTCGAAAAGGGCCCAAGTACAAAAGGCACCGGAAGGCCAGAAAAGCACAACTGCGCAAGTACAAAAAGCACCGGAAGGACTACAAATTTGCCAAGATGGCGTGGTTCAATAGGGCTTCACGTTTTAAGCGGTCAGTGAATGGAGTGGCTGTATCCAGTTCTATTAATACATCCATGGGTGAGCCATGAACGTGAGTTTGCATTTCTGTTTGTGGACTACAAAGGTGAAAGGGGCCAGGAAGCAATTTACTTCCTGAAACATTTTGATCAGCGCCATCTTGCCGAATCGACCCCTTTTGACATGCGCAGTTGTGCCTTTCTCAGACCCCACCGCGTTCACGAACGAGAAAGGCCCCAGGGAGCGATATTCCGCCTGCGTTCTCGCTCGGATCAGCGGGGGACGCACGCGTCCTGCGTGCAGCGGGGAAAGGGCCCGTCCCCACAAAGGGCCCGTCCCCACTGGTCAACTTTCACTCGCGTCAATTTCCGCGTGCAATTCAAAACCAATGGAGAGCATTTGCGTCGAATGATCTTCCGGTCGCGGGGAAAACTCACTGGCGGCGCGTCAGTAGACATCCATCCTATTTTATGCTAATTTACGCAAGCAGTGTCCAATCAGGAGAGGGTATTACACGTTCGTGTGGATTTTTGCTCTCTCAGCTGTATTACATGTCCCTGCATTAGCATTGAAGTATCTGCCATCAAATCACGATTCTGTCAAATATATCGTTTCGAAAAAATATTTATTTATCCAGGCATCTTAGTTTTAACAGTTTCATTATAGCGGAGCAGGTTATATTTGCTCTTATGTGGTATTCATTTTGTTCACAAGTTCACAATCGTATACAGCCAGGCTACAGAGCTCCAGGAACCCCTATGCCAAGCTGAGCTGCATCACATTCTGAGCCGGCCACAATGTGATGCAGTGTTCCAGAGGTTGGGGGCATAGAAACTAAAAGCTGCCTCTCTGTGTTTCTTGGTCCTGGTTTTTGGAACTGTTAAGAGTTCAATACCTGAGGATCTGAGTGGTCTGTTGGGCATGTACCTGACAAGCATGTCTGAAATGTATTCTGGTGAGTGACTGTTGTCATAGAAATTATAGTTTTCATCACCTCCCTCAACCTTTCACATAGCTGTGCTAACCTAATTCATGACAGGATGACCTCCAGGAGGTCCACACACCTAGAAATCTGTCTACTCCAGAATAACCATCCTTTGTCCCTTTGCCCCTTTGTCCCTTCAAGAAATTACCGCCTTTTCTCATGTCACGTGTCTGTATTCTCGACCACTGTTGATGATGCCTGCCATTTCATATGACGTACAATGGGTTAAGCCAATCACATCCTTAGAGATTGCTTTCTTTGGTAGGCCTGATAATAGAGCATTGCAGTAGTCCAGCCTGCTTGTGATGAAAGCATGCATTAATCTTTCGCTTTCAGCCTGAGAGAGAAAGGGTTAATTCTGAGGTCATTTACAACTTTGACTAATGCCGTCTCTGTGCTATGATGGGCGCGAAAGCCGGACTGGAAAAGGTCAAGGGTAGAACTTGTAGCTAGGAAATCATTAATCTGTTTGAAAACAATCTTTTCCGGAATTTTACTCATAAAGGAAAGGTTGGAGATTGGTCTAAAATTGCTAAGAACTGAAGTGTCTAAGTTGTTTTTCTTCAGCACGGGTCTCACCAAAGCAGTTTTAAGTATTGGTGGGAAGACACCTGTAGATAGGGAGTCATTCTGTCCTGATACTCCTAGACCTGTCAGCAGCATTTGATACGGTAGACCACCAGATCCTCCTCTCCACCCTCGAGGAGAAAGGCATCGATGGCTCTGCACACTCCCTGTTTGCATCCTACCTGACGGGCCGCTCCTACCAGGTGACATGGAGAGGGTCGACGTCGGAACCGCGTAGTCTGACTACGGGGGTTCCACAAGGGTCTGTCCTGGGTCCTCTCCTGTTTTCCCTCTACACTACATCTCTGGGCTCTGTCATTCGCTCGCATGGCTTCTCCTATCACTGCTATGCCGATAACACCCAACTGGTTCTGTCATTTCCCCCTTCTGATACAGAAGTGGAGACACGCATAGCTGGGTGCTTGGCTGACATTTCGGAGTGGATGACGACACATCACCTCAAGCTCAATCTGGACAAGACTGAGCTGCTGTTCCTCCCGGGGAAGGGCTGTCCGCACCGGGACCTGGCCATCACCATTGAAGACACAGTGGTGACCCCGACTCGGACTGCAAGGAATCTGGGTGTGACCCTGGATGACCAACTGTCATTTTCCTCACATGTCACATCCGTCACACGTTCCTGCAGATTCATGCTCTACAACATCAGGAGGATTCGCCCTTTCCTCACTAATGAAACGGCGCAGGTACTCATCCAGGCCCTGGTCATCTCCCGCCTGGACTACTGCAACTCCCTCCTCGCGGGGGCACCGGCGTCAGCCATTAAACCTCTGGAACTTGTCCAGAAAGCTGCTGCTCGCCTGGTGTTCAACCACCCCAAATTCTCCCACACAACTTCCCTCCTCCGTTCCCTACACTGGCTCCCTGTAGCGGCTCGCATCCAGTTTAAAACTCTGGCGCTAACCTACAGGGCAATGAAAGGAACAGCCCCCTCCTACCTCCAGGCCATGGTCAAACCCTACATCCCCTCCCGACCACTACGCTCTGCTACCTCAGGGCGACTGGTCGCCCCGTCACTCCGAGGCTCCTGCGGTCGATCGACACGGTCACGGCTCTTCTCTGTCCTGGCCCCGCAGTGGTGGAATGAGCTGCCCACTGATGTCAGGACAGCAGAGTCGCTGCCCATCTTTCGTCGCAGGCTCAAAACTCATCTCTTCAAGAAGTACTACAACAATCCTCCCACCTAAGCACTTATTATATTGCACTGTACTTTAGATTGTGATTCTTGCACTTTGCCTTCAGCACTAGACTATGCTCTTAGTCACTTGTTTGTTTTAGAAAGAAGATGCACTTGTGAGTTCTGGCAAGTAGTAGTACATTGGCTCTTCCTACGTTAAATGCAATTATTGTTAGTCGCTTTGGATAAAAGCGTCTGCTAAATGACTGTAATGTAATGTAATGTAATTAACAATGGCTAAAATGTCATAGGATACAGCGTCAAAAATAGTTTTGATAAAATCGGTGGGGATGGGATCCAGCAGGCATGTGGAGGATTTGAGTTTGGATACTACTTTTCTCAACATTTCTGTGTCCACCAGTGTAAACAAGCTCATATGTCCATTACATGGAGGAAGAGGATCTGTGAACGGGATGCATGGCCTTTCCTGGGTGATATTCCTCCTAATATTCATAATCTTATCTCTGAAGTAAGCTGCAAATTCCTCACATTTGGAGGTAGAGAGCAGGTTATCTGGTGTTTTTATGGCAGGGTTTATTAGGCTATCAATTGTTGAGAAGAGCACTCTTGAATTATTTCAGTTGATAGATTTCCTTGAATTTCTTATTGCTTTATTAAAGGCAGAGAGATGTTCTTTGAGAATATCATGGTGGACCTGTAGCATGGTTTTTCGCCATATACGCTCAGATCTTCTGCAGGTTCTCATTAGTTGATTTGTTTCCTCATTCCGCCATGGAGCTTTATGATTGGCTGTGATCCTTTTCAGTTTAATAGGTGTTACAGAATCCAAGGCTGCCCTTACTCTGGTTTTAAAGGTGGTTGCTAAGTCTTCATTAGTTCCTAACGGCCCCTCTTCTGGAGTTGTTTGTGGTCATTATTTCTCTAAAACTATCGGCTACTGCGGAGGTAAGATAACGTTTCTTGATAAAGCGCTCAGTACTACTTTTGACTTTAGGAACCAATGCAGTGAAGAAGATACAGAAATGGTCGGAGAGAGCGAGGTCACTAATAGAGGAGACAGTGATAGTCAGGCCCTTAGTAATCACTAGTTCAACGGTGTGGCCGCGGTTGTGGGTTGGCTCAGTGATATGTTGGGTAAAATCATAAATGGAGTTTAGGAGGTTGATAAAGTCCCTGGCTTTCGCGTCCGCCTCAGTGTCCACGTGTATGTTGAAATCTCCAATGGTGATAATCTTATCATAATTTGTATGGATGATGGACAGGAGTTCTGAAAATTCTGTAGAGAAGGCAGGGCATTGTTTGGGAGGCCTATACAAGGTTACTGCCAGAACTGGGGGCTGGCATTTTAAGACAATAGCGTGGTATTCAAATAGCGAGGTAAAATCATCAAAGGAGATGGTCCTGCAGCTGAGGGCATCTGTAGCTATGGTGGCTGTTCCTCCACCTTTTTTCCCGCTTCTGATAGATTGAAAAAAGCTGTAGTTAGGAGGCTTCGATGAGGGCTGCTGGTCCATTTATATTTAGCCAGGTTTCAGTTAGGAACATACAGTCTAATTTACGTTCACATATAAGATCATTAATGAGAAAGGTTTTGCTTGGTAGGGACCTGACATTCAGGATCGCCATTGAAATAGCTTCCGGAGAAAAGGGCTGGCTCGCTTGACTAGTAGGCCTGGATGGTATATTCACTGGAACGGATATCAGGTTTTTCATATTAGATCCACCTGACTGTTTCCTTATGGTAATAGGGGTGCGGTGGGAGATAATTCGCTGAATGGCATATTCAGGTGGGCAAAATTTGTTTATAGAAATATAAACGTCGCTATGCCAGGTCTCAGTGAGGGGCAGGATTCCAGGTCTATGGTGATGGAGCGCTGGTGAGATGGAGCTGGTGTAGCCCGAACCGTGGGTACAGGAGGTTTATGTTTAGCAGTAGGGTGGTCGAGATGGGTCGGGCTTACCCCACATCAGACGCTGGATGATCTCATCATCAGGTCCATATTCATACCGAGCAGACGGGCACCTGACCTGCTAGGATGAAGGCCGTCCCTGGTGAAGAGGTCCGAGCGGTTCAAGAAGGTGGTGAAATTATCTATGAAGGGAAGCTTCAACTGGCAGCAGTAGCCTTTCAGCCAGATGTGGAGCTGACGGATCCTACTATATTTGGCATCACCATACCGGGGAAAGGAGAACGGGCCTGAGATGATGCAGGTCTTTCCTGACGCCTGAGCAGTGGAGATCAGGGCCTTGAAATCCTCCTTCAGCCGCTCAGACTGTTGGAGCTTGATGTCATTTGTCCCGACATGGATGATGGATGAGGCCAGGGGATAATCCGCGAGGAGTGATGGGACAACAGTCCTGATGTCCGAGACCTTAGCTCCTGGGAAGCAGCAGGTCCGGGCTTTCGGGACCACTACATAGCGCACCATGGATGATCCGATGACGAGCACAGATGGGGGGGCGGGATCAGTGGCGGGCCCACTGGGCTTAGGGGGCCTCCTTGGCTGCCTCACACCTGAAGGCCAAGTCACAGAGGGTGGGGGCTGGGGGTCCTCTCAGTGGACTGGACTGTGCTCAGGCCGGGAAGCAGGCTGATTAGCCTGGCTGTTATGCCGCTCGCCAACCAGGGAGGCATGGGTGGGCTGCGGAGGACTGGCAAGGTACTGAGCAGGGCAGGGTGTGAAATGAACCCCAACAGCAGGGAGCTGGACCGAGGAGCTGATGCTGCTAGTATCCTTGGACCTCTTGGATACAGGCTCGGCCAGCGGAGCAAAGCTATTCTCAGCTGGAGGGTGTCGTTGTCGGAAGGTTGGGAGATGACCCTGGAGGTTTCTCTTCCTCGTTTCCTCCTAACAGTGGTCCAAGGAGTGGAGCTTGAATGCTTGGGTCTGGCTCCGAGTGCGGGCCAGAACTCCTCACCCAGGAAGAAACCAAAATCTACATCCCCACCCCTGGACGACGCCGACGGTGGAGCAGTGGGAGGCAGGACGCTGACGTCTGGGTCGGGTAGCAGTGAGTCCAGGAATTGTTCGGTTTGGTGTATAGAGTGTAGAGTAGAGATCCTACCTTCCAACTCTGATTTTTCGGCTGCGCTGGAGGCAACCCGAGCAGTCTGGGACGGCAGGGTGTGGAGCCATCGCAAGACTGGTCCACGCAGGTGAGAAGACACTTCAAACTGCCCTCTGTTTGCTTGTAGATGTAATAATCCCAGAGCCGAAGAGGGAGAAAGCCCGGTGGCTGTAGGCTAGCTGTAGCTATCTCTAGCTAGCTCAGGACACGCATATAGAGCTTCCCCTTATGGTAAAAGGGCATCCGATCGTTAAAATAATTGCGGAATTAAAATGAGAGGATAAAAACCACCAATCTATTTGCTAAAAGCAAGGCTCAGCTGCTGGCTTGAGCAAAACAACGCTCAGCAAGCTGTAAGACAAACGAAAACCAGAAGACAACCAAGCCAATCTACTTGCTAAAAGCAAGGCTCAGCTGCTGGCTTGTAAATCCCGCTCAGCAAACTGTAAACAAGCGAAAACCAGAAGACAACGAACTTAGTCTACTTGCTAAAAGCAATGCTCAGCTGCTGGCTTGTAAATCCCGCTCAGCAAACTGTAAATCAAACGAAAACCAGAGGACAACCACCTTAGTCTACTTGCTAAAAGCAATGCTCAGCTGCTGGCTTGTAAATCCCGCTCAGCAAACTGTAAAACAAACGAAAACCAAAGACAACAGACCTCGAGATCCAGACGTCGGACTCTCAGGTACCACCAATGTTTGTGCGCGACTTTGATCACGGAGGTATGGTATGCAAGTGGTTAAAACTGGAAAAGAACAATGAACCTGCGATGCTAGCGGGGAGAGGGGGTCCTATTTATGTAGTAGATATGTATATATATGTAACATGTATGTCCCAATACATGGTATGCCACATGCAGTATGGCAAAAATACCAGGATGTCCTACTACATCCGGTTGTATTTTGCAGTATGCAAGCCAGCAGGCTTTTCTGGCTATTCTGACCCACAAGCCTGTGCGCAGCGGAAATGTGCGTCACATGTGCAAGTCGCGGCTGTAGACGAATGTCGAGTTATTGACAGCGACGGATGTGGGCAAATTTCAAGGGGCAATGTTGTTATGACAAGGTAGTCCCAATTGGATGCCTACTGCTTGCAAAGTATGTACTTTCTAAGGCCAGCTGTAGTAGGTACAGTAGGTACTGGTAGTAAGTAGTAGAAGTATGCGATTCGGAACGCAGCCTAAATGTTACCAGTCCCTCACTAATGTAGGTAGGTCATTCCGCTGCCACTAGAAGTTGCTTGATCAACGATGCCTCCTGGTGGTTAAAATGCAACCCTGCACGAAAAGACTTTGGTATATCCATGGATGTATTGGGTGGATCCCGCCAACGCGCTGACGCTACAGTGCCGTCGTGCCACCGCGTTTTGCGCATTCCAACATTAGAGGCTCAGGCACTGTATCTATTGACTGTATCTATCTTAGCTATCGATATTATGGGCCTGATTGTAGTAATTGAAAATTGCAGTTTCACAAGAGTAGCCTACTACACCTGTTTACAAGGGAACAAAATTCATACTTTTGATATCAAAGTGCCCCAGATTGATGCTTTCATCCTTTTAAAATGTCTATGGCAGCATAATACCGTGTTGAACTAGACCAGGGGGTTACAGGGTTGGATGTGATGATAGTTTGAAACTAAATAAGACAATTGATGTGATAGAAACTGTTGACGTATTATTGCATCATCCTCATCATTCCTCAACAGCCTCTCCAGCACCTCACCAATATCAATTATTTTCTCTCTTTAGAGAAGAGTATAGGCAATCCATTACAACTATTGCTTACTTTTGTAAATGTTTTATTGTTGTTTTGTAATATTTTATCATGAATATGATAAATAAATGCTGCATGTAGTTAAAGAAAGTGTTATTCAGTTTTTCATATGCTAAAATTGACTGTAAATTTTTGTGCATTTTTAAAGCTGATATTTCAAATAATAAATGACTGAGGGAAAGCTATAGTGCGCCAATGGGAGGTTCGCCTCTCTTCCTCCTGTCCTCAGTTTTTTTTTGAGTCACCAGCTGCCACTGCTAAACAACATTTACCCAACAAATATGTATAATGCCTGATTTTTTGATATTGATGATAGATGTACTTTTTGTAAAACTGAACAAGAAAGTAGGCTATAACTCATCTTTTCTATGGGTGCCATTTTAGTATAGTTTTTTGGGGATAAGATTGAGAATTACCTTCTATGCAAAACTTCACATGCTATTAATATTTAAGGGAAGGATATTGTAACTTATTTGGAATGTAATGATAAAAATCTGTGTTATATGGTTAATCTCTTTATTCTACTTGGAAAATGTAATTTACACAACCGCGTTCCAGGCAACTCGTAACCCGTGTTTTTCCAACCTTCTACATGTGAAAATACACTGGAATGGCAGTGAAACCCGTAACTTCCCACCCGTGAACTCGTACCAGAACGATACTCTTGGCTTTCTGACGTCACACATCCCTCTAAACAAGATGGCAGCCCACATGGGTACGGCGACAAAGATAACTTTAGGGCAATGTAAAGTAAATTTGTACGTTGTAATCAAAATAATACAGCACTAGCTAGCTAACGTTAAGGTAAACCTGAACTTGACCATGCAAACGTTGATGTCGATGATGTCAATAAATAAAATGATGTAACGTTTAGCTGGCCAGTTTTGACAGTGTGCCAGATCTCAAGCTTTTGCTATAGTGGCTTGTTTACATTTATCCAGAATTTCACGCATTCAGACAGTTTGCCTGGAACGCTATGAAGTCGTGAGTCGTGACTTGAAAATCCTATCTGGAACGCGGCATTCAGTATGTCCTATTTATTTATTTATTCCTGTTGTTTTTTTTAAGTTATGATGCAAGTAATCTGTTTTGTATTATTACGCTTTTATGTTTGTATTTGTAGCCTACATTTCTATTCTTAATTTTAAAAATAAAAAAACGACGACGATCACGTGAACACAAACCATGTGGTCTGTTAAGGAAGTGATTTACCAACGTGGTGAAAGAAGAGATGCCGGTGACTAAAGCTGTAATAGTCCCAGGGAACGGGGCTGGAGACGTTGAGCGGTGCAACTGGTATGGCTGGGCCAAAAAACAGATAAATAAGGTAATTGTTAAGGACGTCGCGTTCACGTGCTCTCCATCATTGTGGGGGCAAATCATTGGACGTTTGCACAGCACCAGTCATCTTGCACCCGCTAATACAGTTTCTCTCCTGTAGATTCCAGACATGACCTGCCTCCTGAAAAACATGCCTGATCCAGGTTTGTGTACATAGTTTTGTTTGGGAGCTATGTGAAGTTTAAGTGTTTTATTTTGGATTCACTACAATAGCTTCTTAATTGTTGTTTTGGTGCAGTGACGGCCAGAGATAGCATATGGTTGCCGTTCTTGGAGGAGGAGCTCCAGTGTGACGAGGAGACCGTCATCATCGGCCACAGCTCTGGAGCAGCTGCTGCTATGAGGTGTGTTCATGAAGGGTGTGTGTTCATGGAAGGGGTGTGTTCATGGAAGGGTGAGTGTTCGTTACATTTTACTTTAATTTGTATTTGCTCAGAAGGGACAATGTACATTCATGAACATTTTAGAAAAAATGTAAATGCACCCAATTACAGCCAGAAGGCTGATTTCCATTGATAGTCCCCCTACCAGATGGTGCAGGGCTGTGTGTCCTAATGGAGCGAGATCACGCTACAGCACAGTACGATAAAGAACTACAGTCCCCAATATATAATACAATACAGTATAGAACCAGAGTGTAATGTGTAAAAAAGGCACCATAAATACATCACATACATCAGATTGCATCACATACATCAAATTGCACATAATATATTGCACATTGAGGGCATCAACTATATTGCACAAAAAATACAGGAGGCAACAACATATGTTTCATTCATACGGTTGCAAAATTTCAGAAATATTAAAAGCTGGAAACTTTCCATGGGAATTAACAGGAATTTATTGGAATTAACAGGAATAAACTGGGAATTTTGGGGTTATCTATTCTATACCAACTTGTCATAAACAGACATAAATATAAACATTTTGTTTATGTGCTCTGAGTGCCCTTTCTAGTTGAAACTATATCTACTGTCATGACCTGCAAGTCACAACCTCCTGCTGACATCACTGCAATTGAGAAGTCAGATGTACTCTTCCCAATGTGATGTACACACACACAAACATTTCTAATACACATTTTAAAAATAATTTTTTTTGCTTAATCTATTTGTGTGCAGAACTTTAATGGATTCTACAGCCCTCTTAGTGTGCAGGATGCTAGGAATTAGCTGTGCATGTGATGGAAGAATGCACAATACAGGGTTGAAATTCAACTGAATTTGCATTAAATCAGGTTATTTTAACCAAGATCATGCTGCATGATCGAGAATTGCATTTTATGTTTTTTCCCCAACTAGGCTACATTTAAGTTCCCTGTTATAGGGTACGCGGTGGTGTAGTGGTCTAATGCATCGTGTTCTGAGCTGCTCATCGGGGACCGGTGGTCTTGCCAGATATGAGTATGGCCGGATCCCAGAGGGAGTGGCCTATTGAGTCGCTGCTCCCTGCGGGTGGTTAGTTTAATCTCGGCTTGAGAGAGTGTCACACAACAGCAACCCTGTCTGGTGTTGGAATTACGGTTGCGAGCTGAGAGTCAAGGAGGCGTCTCTCCCTTTCACATTGCTGATCGGCTGGGCTGTGGACGAATCCTCAACAGTTAGTAGGGGGTAATTGGCCACTAGTTCAGGGTCAGCTACCAAATTGGATGAAAACAGGATAAAATCCTAAAATAAGTATATAAAATAAAAAAAATGTTGGAAAAAGCCTGTTATAGGCTACAAAAAAAGGTAAATATTTCCAAAATTCCCGAGCTTAACTTCCCATCGTAAATTTCTGGAAATTTCCCGGAAATGTTTCGCCACCTTGCAACCCTAATACACTCTACAAAATAGATTAAAAAATACTCTTTACCCCAGTTAAACTATCTGTGAGTGCAGGTTTGGGTGGACTTATGCCAGTGTTCATGAAGGGTGTTCATGAAGGGTTTTATATGAAAGGAACAACTTACCATTATATCCACATGATCACATTCTGAAAATAATTTTAAGTTGCTCCCCTCCAGGGTATTAAGGCTACCTTATTGAGGACAGAATTACATGTCATATACAGTGTTCTCTGTTTTTCAAGTATTATTATTTTGAGAACAGAACTACATGTCATATACCGTGTTCTCTGTTTTTCAGGTATGCTGAAACACACAAACTGTTTGCCATCATTTTGGTGGGAGCATACACCTCTGATCTGGGAGATGAGAATGAGAGAGAGAGCGGTATGTACGCAGCCTGGCGTCGCCAGCCTGATCTCACCAACTCGCATTCGATTTCACTCCGCAGATCAGTCTGGATATCCGTTCTAACGGAATCCGCTTCAACAGAAATTAGTTTGTGCCAATCACAACTGGTTATCTAATATGGGGCGGGTTTAATGAGATGATGGAACAGAGGAGCCAGTCCTACTAGTATAGGGTCTGCACTGCGCTGTATTTGTTTCTAGGACAGAGCTGTACAGTAGGGCTGGGTACTGGCAAGGACCTCATCTACGATACCTATCACAATACATTGTGATACGATACAATATATATTGCGATACTCACATAATTTACTGAAAATGTTGAAATACAGCTGAAATTACGACTCCATCCCTCGCTCCCTGGAGGTGATCCTGAGGGCGGAGGGAATGCAAGACATACTGAATCCATTTAAAACATGAATAATGTATCTATGACTGAATTCTATCCTTTATTTTCTCTCTATATATATATATATATTCTGTCTTGTTCTGTATATTTTCCTTTTTTTTTTTCTGCATCGATACGGTACCACGGAAAATCGATCCAGTATCGCGTTAACAAATATTGAGATGTATCGCTATATGTATATATATGTGTATATATATATATACAGTGCACTAATGTCTCCTTTCTTCTTTCCCACAGGGTATTTCAGCAGGCCGTGGGAGTGGGAGAAGATGAGGGGAAACGTTGGCCACATAGTTCAGTTTGGTTCCACAGACGACCCCTTCCTGCCCTGGGAGGAGCAGCAGGCCGTGGCAGAAGGCCTGAAGGCCGACCTGCACAAATACACAGACAGGGGACACTTCCAGAACTCACACTTCCCAGAGCTCGTCAACGTGGTGCAAAAACTTAGAGCAGCTTCTTGAAAGGCAGCCAACCCACCCCCCCCCCCTGAAAAAAAATAAAAATAAAGAGATTAACTTAAGGTGTACATGCATGGAAGGTAGTTATTTTGGAATTGACAATTATTTTGGCATTGACAATAGAATGATACACAAATGAGTGGCCATTTATTGACTTCAATTTATTAAATATTTCTACATTCTACAAGGCTACATTAGTTTTAATATTTTTTTTAAATAAGTTAACTTATTTAGATAAAACTATATGAACAAAATTGTTCAGTTCATAAACTACCTTAGTATGACCAGCATCTCACTGGAAAACAGTCCTGAATATCATCAGTCAGGACTGGTGCTGCTAAAGGGAAACGCTCTGTAAGTACGTCCCAGCGAGTCCAGCACGCTGCATCACCACAGTTAATGCAGGTCCTCCTCGTGCCAGTCTTGATGACAACTCTTCTGTACCTGTCTGTAGACCAGTTAACCAGACTGACACCTGTCTGTAGACCAGTTAACCAGACTGACACCTGTCTGTAGACTAGTTAACCAGACTGACACCTATAGACTAGTTAACCAGACTGACACCTGTCTGTAAACCAGTTAACCAGACTGACACCCGTCTGTAGACCAGTTAACCAGACTGACACCTATAGACTAGTTAACCAGACTGGCTACTAGCTTTACCACCTTCTGTGCTTAGTCGCTATTTGTGCCCGTTTACATGTTCACTCAGAAACACCTGAACAAAACTAGTACTTTGACAAAAATGTCCATTGGCAACATTATGGTGAGGGTTGGACATATATTATTATGGTGTATAGCAGAGGTTAAGTATTTATTTCCAAGCACATTATAAATAAAACATATCTTGGGACAGCAAAGGTCACTGCAAAAATATACAGATATACTTTCTCCACAATGTGTGTGTGGGGGGAGGGGGGGCGAAGCCAGGCTGCTGGTCAAAAGTTGAGCCACTCGGTCATGTAGATACAGTTGGAGGGAGAGATCTCACATCCCTCGTGACAGTCATCGAACACCTGTGGAAGATGAGGACAAGAAAGAAGAGGTCTTAAGTTTCCTTCTACATTTGACAACTGAAAGACAGTGCTTTAAACTTACAGACTGTGTACATTTCAACACCCTAGAGGGCCAGGGACAAATGTTAGGGTTAAAAGCACCAAACGTTTTTTGGGGGGGGGATGCACTTCATATGATAGCAACCCCCCTTACCCCCTCCCCATTTGAACCTCCTTCAGGATGTCTGATCTAACCCATCGTTTGGTGGAAGCATGTGATCCTCCTCACTCACCCTGTCATATCAGATCAGTGATTTCTCACCCTGTCATATCAGATCAGTGATTTCTCACCCTGTCATATCAGATCAGCGATTTCTCATGGGAGGGGAGGGGCTCACCGGACAGACGCCGCAGGGTGCCTTGACCAGGCCCGTGGGCGGGATGATGGGGTTGACTCCCCGGTAGAGCTTCATCTGGCCGTCCACGCTGCCCACCGTGCCCTCCTTGGCGGCGATGATGGTCATCTCCACCTTGCCGTCGTAGATGAGCGTGTTCAGGATGGTCTCGATGTCCTCCATGGACAGGTCCACCTGAGAGGACAACCAGGCGTTTACTCTCCATGGGGACAGCCTCAGGTCTCTCAGTCCTCCTATCTAATCAGACCACGATCAGTCTGACTCACCGGATGAAGGTTTTGGAGATGAGCCTTGTCATTGGTTTATTACTGACCAATCAGTGGTGATGTGAAATGGTCCGGGCCCAATCAGATTCAATCCAGACTACGTGAAACAACCTAGCAACATATGTGATAAATAAACATTTGCAGAGAGGCCTGAAAGAGAATGGGGATTGGGCATGGCAAAAACTACCTTTTTAAAACCTAATTTTAGATGAGGGCCAAATTATGAAGAACACAGCTTTGATTAGAAGCAGTTTACACATGTTTAAAAGCAGAACTGGACCATAGTTTTCCCGTTAAACGCTTCTGAGCATTTCTCTGAGCGTGCAGAGTGCCAGACGAGCGGTTTCAACTTTCAGGACCGTTTTATTGGTTGTCTGTGGCCATCTGTTTGAAAAAGAAAATTGAAAAAGTAACATCACAAGGCTGTGAACCAGACGAACGGTCTCGCCTACCTTGCTGATGCCCAGTTCACAAATGTACTTCCACACTTCGTGGGATGTAGCGAAGGAGCTGTTCCTCTGCACCATGGGGCTCTGCTTGCTGTCGCGCGCTGCTTCTGCCTGGGTGAGGAACAAACCAGACACAGTGACTGACAGTCCTCCTCCTCCTCCTCCTCCTACTACTGAGGAGCACCACCTGGATGGGGAACAAACCTGTCTGACTGTGGAGGAGTACTCCCCTTTAACAAACCTGTCTGACAGGAGTACTCCCCTTTAACAAACCTGTCTGACTGTGAGGAGTACTCCCCTTTAACAAACCTGTCTGACTGTGAGGAGAACTCCCCTTTAACAAACCTGTCTGACTGTGAGGAGTACTCCCCTTTAACAAACCTGTCTGACTGTGAGGAGGAGTACTCCCCTTTAACAAACCTGTCTGACTGGGAGGAGTACTCCCCTTTAACAAACCTGTCTGACTGTGAGGAGAACTCCCCTTTAACAAACCTGTCTGACTGTGAGGAGTACTCCCCTTTAACAAACCTGTCTGACTGTGAGGAGGAGTACTCCCCTTTAACAAACCTGTCTGACTGGGAGGAGTACTCCCCTTTAACAAACCTGTCTGACTGTGAGGAGCACTCCCCTTTAACAAACCTGTCTGTGAGGAGTACTCCCCTTTAACAAACCTGTCTGACTGTGAGGAGTACTCCCCTTTAACAAACCTGTCTGACTGAGAGGAGTACTCCCCTTTAACAAACCTGTCTGACTGTGAGGAGTACTCCCCTTTAACAAACCTGTCTGACTGAGAGGAGTACTCCCCTTTAACAAACCTGTCTGACTGTGAGGAGTACTCCCCTTTAACAAACCTGTCTGACTGTGAGGAGTACTCCCCTTTAACAAACCTGTCTGACTGTGAGGAGTACTCCCCTTTAACAAACCTGTCTGACTGTGAGGAGGAGTACTCCCCTTTAACAAACCTGTCTGACTGTGAGGAGTACTCCCCTTTAACAAACCTGTCTGACTGAGGAGGAGTACTCCCCTTTAACAAACCTGTCTGACTGTGAGGAGTACTCCCCTTTAACAAACCTGTCTGACTGAGAGGAGTACTCCCCTTTAACAAACCTGTCTGACTGAGGAGGAGTACTCCTCTTTAACAAACCTGTCTGACTGTGAGGAGGAGTACTCCCCTTTAACAAACCTGTCTGACTGTGAGGAGTACTCCCCTTTAACAAACCTGTCTGACTGTGAGGAGGAGTACTCCCCTTTAACAAACCTGTCTGACTGAGGAGAGTACTCCCCTTTAACAAACCTGTCTGACTGAGAGGAGTACTCCCCTTTAACAAACCTGTCTGAGTTGCTAAACCGCAAGTGTACCGTAGGCTTGGTAAATGGACCGCACTTATACAGCTTTTATCCAAAGCACTGAACAATGAAGGCCTCTCATTCACCCATTCACACACACATTCACACACCAATGGCGGCAGCTGACATGCAAGGTGCTGCTCATTGGGAGCAATTTGGGGTTCAGTGTCTTGCCCAAGGACACTTCAACATGTTGTCAGGAGGAGCCGGGATTCTAAGTGCTGACCCTACGATCATTGGACGACCCGCACTACCTCCTGAGCCACAGCCGCCCTGGTTCACCCATCATAGGCACTTGACCTAAGATCTTGTCAGCTTACCTTACTCTGGAGGAATTTAAAACACTGCTGATTGAGAACCTCCACAAACTCCGACTCAAAGTCCTGGTCGCTGTACCAGGCTCCGCCGGTGACCGAGCGGTCAGGCTGCAGGTTGTACAGCATGTACACCTTCTTCTTGGAGGCCTGGATCAGGAAGACAAGTCATCAGGATTAGTATCTACTAACTACGCACCACGGGCAGAGCAGCCCAGTCCCAAGCTGGGCGTTCAGCAAATCATCATATGTAGTAACAGCTGTTCAGGTCCCAGAATGAATATGTGTAATCTTAAAATATACCACCATTACACTGTTCTCACAGACAGATACTTACTGTTTTGATAATATGTAATCTAGGAACATTGGGAGGTTCTTCAAATAATTCATAATATGCCAGTTGGTTTCTTTGAATTCTAGTGTCTGAGATGTAGAGGTGTTTGAACTCTAGCCCTAGTGTCTGAGATGTAGAGGTGTTTGAACTCTAGCCCTAGTGTCTGAGATGTAGAGGTGTTTGAACTCTAGCCCTAGTGTCTGAGATGGAGGTGGTTGAACTCTAGCCCTAGTGTGTCAGCTGTAGTGAGGTGTTTGAATTCTAGTGTCTCAGATGTAGTGAGGTGTTTGAATTCTAGTGTCTCAGATGTAGTGGGGTGTTTGAATACTAGTGTGAGATGTAGTGAGGTCAGGTGTTTGAATTCTAGTGTCTCAGATGTAAAGAGGTGTTTGAATTCTAGTGTCTAAGATGTAGTGAGGTGTTTGAATTCTAGTGTGAGATGTAGAGGTGTTTGAATTCTAGTCCTAGTGTCTCAGAAGTAGAGGTGTTTGAATTTGAGTCTGAGATGTAGTGAGGTGTTTGAATTCTAGAGTCTGAGATGTAGTGAGGTGTTTGAATTGTATAGTCTGAGATGTAGTGAGGTGTTTGAAACGCTGTTTTCACTCACAGCAACAGACTTGACAGCCTTGATGAGCTTCTTGCTCTCCAGATTCTTGAGGATCTTGTTGATCTCTGTTAGCGGGAGGTTGCTTTTGTATCTGATATCTCTGCTCCATATCCCTGGTGGAACATTTTAGAAAACAATGCATTGCTGACGATCCAGAATATAACATAATTTAGATAAAACAAATGCATTCCATTATCGTTGGGGGGAAAGATCATAAATATCCAGACACTCAAGACCATAGTGAACTTGGTACGACGATCATAGAGAATTTGATAAGACGGTTGAAATGGACTAATTCCCATGTCTTACCTTTGTTACCTGCATCCTCAATGACCTGATAAACCAGCTTCTCTTGATTGTCAGAGCCTTTCATTTTACTGTGGGAAATAATGAAGTTAAAATGTTCATTTTGCAAAAAAACAATCCTACGTTGATATCGCTGGGGGCTGGTAACAGAAATGTTTGAGGAGGATGCTCCACTAAGTCTTCCTGGACCCAGAAATGTTGAAATCGAAAATGAATTTACAGCCATTCATCACTCATCTGGACGGATCATAACAAATTAAAAAGTCACTATCTTTCCATTTATCTTGCTGTTCATGCTGTAATTGCACATTGAAGACTAGGCAGTCAGCTAGTAAAGGTAGGGCGGTATACTATTCGGGGCTATATTCCAGTATACCGCCTTGCCAGGAACCATTCATTGCGCCATTGAGTTTTGCCACTCGGTCTACATTACTGCATCTACAGACAATTAGTTTGTTACTCACCTAAGTGAAGACATTTTTTGAAAGATGAAAGCCTTTTTTCCGATGTGGCTACAGTTGTAGCCCCCCCAACTTTTATATAAAAAACACTTTTTTGCACGTAAATATCACATATCCACCGATGTCCACTCAGCTATTATGGTGTCCACCTGGCTTCACAACAATTCATGTGATCTCACATGCTGTTTACTCGCTGCTTTCTCTCTGGAGAGAGATCACGTGATCAAGGTCACGAAGCCAGGTAGTGGATATTGGTTTGATTTAAGTGCAAAAACTTGCTTTTTATATGAAAGTTGGGGTGCTGCCACCTTGGAAAAAAGGCTTTCATCTTTCAAAAACTGTCTTCACTTCAGTGAGTAATGAAATATCTGTAGATACGGTACTGCAGACCGAGTGACAAAAGTCAATTGTGCAATGAATGGTTCCTGGCAGAGCGGTATACTGGGGTACAGCCCTGAATAGTACACCAACCTGGACCAGGGCTATAGTTGAGTATGAAAAGTAAAAGTCAGCACATGTCTACCTTGCTGTCTGGGTATCCTTCATCCTGTACAGAAGTCCTGAGCTGTTTCGTAGAAGGTCCAGCTGACCCTGCACAAACAGAATTATCTATGTTACATTCAGTCTTTTGATAGGAATCAAAACATCAGAAACATTCAAGTTTGGGGGAGCTAAGCTGAGGTTGAGCTGCCCCCAGCACCACCTCATTTGTTATTGATGATTAAATGTCGGCTAATTATCACCTACTACAGACAGAAGTCTGTTGATGATGATTACATGTAGGCTAACTATCACCTACCACAGACAGAAGTATGTTGATGATTACATGTAGGCTAACTATTACCTACCACAGACAGAAGTATGTTGATGATTACATGTAGGCTAACTATCACCTACCAGAGACAGAAGTATGTTGATGATTACATGTAGGCTAACTATCACCTACTAGGGACAGAAGTCTGTTGATGGCCATGGCTCTGTGTTGGGCCTCCAGCTGCGGCATGTCATTCTGAATGACCTGGTCAGTTATCCCGTGGGGGAACTGCTGGCAGAGTTCTTTGATCCTGTCCAGTGGAACAACACAAATTCCTTTCAGCAGTAATCAAACACATCAAAAGTTATCAGAGACACAGTTATCAGTTATAAAACACATCAACAGTTATCAGAGACACAGTTAGCAGTTACCAAACACATCAACAGTTATAAGAGACACAGTTATCAGTTATAAGAGACAGTTATCAGTTATTAAAAAAAAAAACATCACCAGCTAACTAACCCAGCTACACATCGGTAGCTTTGCTGAAGATAGACGCAGTAATTTGTACTGTCTCAAAACGTTTGCTAGCTAGCTAACCAACCGATGACATGCTAATGAAACAGCGTGCAAACCTCTTTTCGATCTCCCCAATATCGGCGGATTCTTGCTTTACTTTCACATCCGCCATTGTGAATGTATATGCACCTTTTCTAATTCTGGAATGGCATAAACGTAAAAGGAAATATCATTCGAGGCAAGAAGCTTAACTAACTCAGCTGCGCGTCCACAACCAAAACATTTCCAGCATGCGACTTTGGGTCCTTCTTCTAAATCGAGTGGTCACATTTAGTAAGGAGCCCGGAAATCGCCTGCTCAAAACTAAATTTAAAATGAAAATAAAAATTCTACGAATTCTTTACAGCCCTCTTAAATTGTAGTTGATTATCCCTTAATACTAATAGCATGGAATTTAATTAATAGCAATATACCAATTATACTATTATTGTAATTATGGCAAAATGCGGTCGTATCGTATGTTGAATCAGGTTCATGCTTATTAGCCTAAACTCATTCATGCAAAAATACAAATATTCGATATTCAATTAATTGTGGTAAATATCAATAACTGTATTCATCTATAAAATAGATAACGAAATACATGACGTAGCCTACTGTGTCGAGTGTTGTGGTTGGTTGTAAGGGTTGCTAAGGCGCTCAGCGTCGCTGGAAACACTGAGTAGAGCGACGCTGACGTCGACAGAGCTTCTCATCAGAGCTACAAGAGGTGAGAGAATAAGATAGATTATTAGATTAAATTAGATTACTGAAACAATTCCATAATGAATCTTCATAGTTCACATCGTGCTGAATCAATTGGAATGCGTGGGGATTTGAATTGCGAAATTCTTTAAAGGGATAGTTCACACAAAATGCACAACAATTTACAACAACCACAACCTTGGTGTGTAGTTCATTTGAATGGTTATCTGGATACTATGTGGTTTGCATTTGATTGTGATGTGGACATGTAGGCCAGAAATGTTTCCCCTCTGCTGTCTAGATACTGTAGACAGACAGACCGACCGACAGACAGACAGACAGACAGACAGACAGACAGACAGACAGATAGATAGATAGATAGATAGATAGATAGATAGATAGATAGATAGATAGATAGATAGATAGATAGATAGATAGATAGATGTACTACTCAGGTATTACTTCATGTACAGGCTCAGTAACCATGACTGCTGGCTCCATCGTGGTCCCTCGCGTCATCCCAATCCGCATCCCTCCACTGGGGAAGGCCAAGCACGAGATCGACACCTCCACTCCTGTTGAGATCAGATCAGGTCAGAACCTTCACAGCACTCAG